>NC_081321.1:32202209-32868983 GCF_026419965.1 Kogia breviceps
CGTGGGGAACAAGGGGTTCTGAGAAAGTGGACTCCTCGTACGCTCCCCCTTCTCCCCCGTCCCTACCATGGGCTTTGCCCTGCAGCGCTTCGCCGAAGCGGTGGACCCGGATTTCCAGTGCAGGCTGTGCGGCCAGGTGCTGGAGGAGCCCCTGTGCACGCCGTGCGGGCACGTCTTCTGCGCCCGCTGCCTGCTGCCCTGGGCGGCGCGGCGGCGCCGGTGCCCGCTGCAGTGCCAGCCCCTGGCGCCGGGCGATCTGTACCGGGTGCTGCCTCTGCGCAGCCTCGTCCAGAAGCTGCGCACCCAGTGCGACTACCGCGCCCGCGGCTGCGGCCACTCGGTCGGGCTGCGCGAGCTGGCGGCGCACGTCGAGCGCTGCGACTTCGGCCCTGCTCGCCGCCGCCGCCGGGGCTGCGTCTCCGGGCCGGACGGCCGGGGCGGCGGAGACGCGTGCGCGCGGGGGCGCTGCGGCTCAGCGCCCGGCGTCCGCCGCGGTGGGACGCCGGGAGTCCGTGGCGGGAGCGGGCGGGCGCCAGGGCCTCAAGTCCTGGCCTGGAGGCGGCGCGAGAAGGCGCTGCTGGCGCAGCTCTGGGCGCTGCAGGGGGAGGTGCAGCTCACGGCCCGCAGGTACCAGGAGAAGTTCACCCAGTACATGGCTCACGTCCGCAAACTCGCCAGGGACCCGGGCGGCGGCCGCGGCCGGGTAAGCGCTGAGGGGTCGGCACCCGGGGAATGGTCGATCGGGGTGGAAAGGGGAACGGTTCTTTCTTGCACTTCAGAGTTCCTTCGCAAGGTGACATCCTTCTTTATGTGGTAGGAAGCATCCACTGCCCTGATCATCCTATATACTATTACTATCTTTCGAGTGTATTAGTATTGCAGTTTACAAGGATTGTCCCCTTACAACTTATACTGGGATTGGAAAAGAGTTAAACAGATTAAATTCCAACTTTTCGTCGGAGAAGGAGGAATTAGGAAAACTCCTTTTCCCACTCAGACCCTTGCTTCCCATCTTTCACTCTCCTGCCTACCCTCTCTGCGTATTTTTTTATACCTTCGGCCTCGGCCTGAAGCCAGTTAGAGAAGGAAAGCCAGGTAGCTAGGACCTCTCCTACCCTGCCTCCTCTCTGTGGCTGGCTAGCATCCCGGGGCGTGTCATTCCCACACCTTTAGCTCTGCATGACTTAGTTTCCCTACCAAACCACCCATATCAGCCACTTTGTACTCAGCACAGGGACTCAGGGATACGGGAAACCAGGATAACTTGGAGTTAAGAAATTAAGAGACGGGATTTCTTAGACCTGCAGGGTTCTTTTCATCACCCTGACCTTCCCTAAATAGTCCTTAAGTGCTTCCAGATTTCATTATTAGTGGAACGTGAGTGGGTGAGTGTGAGACTTGGGGAACCTAGTCTGAGAGCTCACGTCTATCTGCGCTCAGACTAGCCGTGTGAGCTCCCGGGATGTCTCCCTTCTTTGTCGAGGTTGCTGGCCCTGAACTGTTGGACTGCCGGCTTTCTGACGGAATAAACAAGCCTCTTTGCAGCGGCTCGTGACAAGAGGCTTGTTTATAAAGATGTTCCTTCTCTTCTGAAGGACTTCTGCACAGTGTTTGACATTGTTGGCCGCTGCCATGGTGAGCAGGGATTTAGCAGAATTTACAGTCCGTTCAAGGAGCTGTTTTCATTCCCCAACCTCCTGGGGAGGAGCAACCCAGGGTGATGCCCATTTGGAACTGCTTTGCATTGCCTTCAACTCAGGCACCGAATTTAGAAGCTTCTGTCCTTGAACCTAAAAAGGATAGTTGAAGTGTGAGGGGCTGAACTGTTTCTACTCTGATAAACGGAAGCACATGCTTATTAAAGGTTTGGATACTCTCTATGATTCTTTCTCTCTCATATTTACATACATGTAAATTTAAAAATGGGAGGACCAGAGAGAAGCACAGAAATATGGTCTGTAATACCAGTTCAGGGTTCAAGGTCTTGGGGAAGCAATGGTTGGTGGAAAGGAGCAAGGCTAGATTATATGACAGAGAAGTCCATGCAACAAGTCAAGAAGTCAAGCTGTGGTTCTGAGAAGTGAGGCAAAACTGGCCATGATCTGCAGACTGCTTACCAAAAGGCTTCTCCGTGCTGCTCAGAAATGTTTTCCCACTACCAGCAGGGGCTGCTGTGCACACTGCCTGGGAAAAGTTCCTGGGAAAAGGTGGTGATGATGGTAGCAGTGGTGATGATGTTTATAGAAATTTATCATTCTGAAGTAATTGCCAAATATGTAATTTCCTAGGATAGTTAATAATATGAATAACCATGAATAAAATTCATATAGCCTTGCACTATTTCATCTTATGTTTAAATTGGTCTTTTTTAACAAGCAGGTTTGTAGATATAATTCCTGTTTGTTTAACTGTTATTTGGCCATCAGGAGAGCAATACATACTGATTTAGTTAACATAAATCCTCTTGTTTAAAAATTCTGCAAAACCAAATAAAAATACCATTTAAAATTACGATTACTGTAACCTACAAAATCCTGTATTTCAGTAGCAATGTGAATATTAATGTTGAAATAAATTTATAAATAGCTATTACTTACATCCCTTAAGATTTTCCAAAGTGAAAGTATTACATAAAATAATTCTTAGATCCTTTAACAATTTATTTTACTCATTTGTAATGGAGGGGAAAAAATAAGGATACCTGCATGGTTGAATCAGAAATCTGTTTAAGTTACAGTGGAGTCAGGATCAGATGCTGAGTTAGGATAAAAGCTGCATGTATAAACATGCAAAGCCATTTAGTCATTTTTGAAAATAGTTACTTTTCTCACATGCATGTTTGTTCCTTCAAATACATACTTTCAAAGTAAATTCAGGAAGAAATTAACCTCCCAAATTCAGCCATCCTTAATTTTAAGATTTTCTCTTTTTCAAATCAATTTATTTACAGTTAAAAAACACCTTTATTGTAGCATTTTTTTCTTTTATATATATATATATATATTTTTTTTTTTTTTTTTTTTTTTTTTTTTTTGCGGTACATGGGCCTCTCCCGTTGCAGAGCACAGGCTCCAGACACGCAGGTTCAGCGGCCATGGCTC
This sequence comes from Kogia breviceps, assembly GCF_026419965.1. Classification (NCBI taxonomy): domain Eukaryota; kingdom Metazoa; phylum Chordata; class Mammalia; order Artiodactyla; family Physeteridae; genus Kogia; species Kogia breviceps. The sequence continues at coordinate 32,205,311 of NC_081321.1, forward strand.
ACGGGCCCAGCCGCTCCGCGGCATGTGGGATCTTCCCGGACCAGGGCACGAACCCGCGTCCCCTGCATGAGCAGGCGGACGCTCAACCACTGCGCCACCAGGGAAGCCCTATATTTTTTAACTAGTCAGTTATTGTATCCCTTTTCTTCTAGGATGGAGAACATATGCCATTCACTATTGTGTTAGAAAGAGAAAATGACACTTTGGGATTCCATATTATAGGAGGTCGACCATATCAGGTAACCCACCCTGTTAATGCATAACTCACTCTTTGCTTAAAATAGTAGAAGACTTAGCTTTCATTTGTGGATTTTAAGTAAAAAAACAAACAAACAAACAAACAAAAAGAAGGTTTAATCTTTAAAATAGTGCTTGTCATCAAAATATTTCAGAACAAACCGAGAATATTTTTTGAGAAAAATAAAACAAAACAACAGCTAACAAACTTTGCTACTTTTTTAAAAAAAAGAGTACATTTCACATTTTACCTACATCATACAGCCCTGTTGGCAAATTTCTTAAATAATCCTATTTCACAATAACACATATAGGCAATTTCTGCTTGATAATCTTAGACAGGTGTATTGCTTGCTTGTACCTCTTATTTATTATGCCAAATTGTTCAGTTTTCAGATGCTAACACAGACCAGGCAATTTATAAAATATCTTGAATGAATGAATGAAGAGTTAAAATAAGTTAAAATGAGGGATAATTGTTTTCACAATTACATAGGTAATACCATGTCTAAAAAAGATAGTAGATTTGATTTAGTTTTGGCTCCCCAAATCAAATTTTTTTATTAAATTGAATGAATAATTTTTTTCTACATTGATGCCAATTGTTTTCAAAATGCATGAGTTAATAAACTTATACCAAATACTGTAGTTGCAATGTTCTTTCATATCCTTCAAATAGTACATCAACTTAATTTTCATCCTAACTAAGAAAGGTGGTGAAGTTTTTCAAAAATCATGTTCTTTCATTTTCCAATCAGCTGCCATGAAAGTTTTGCATCCTGCATTGCAGATGTTGGCCACAGAAACTGTCTGAGCATTGTCGGACATACGCTGTGTTCAGACCAGGATGGCAATGACATATTTCCCCTTTGTATTTAGCATTTTGAAAACCTAGCAACTAATGACTGCTGTATTCTGTTTCTAGAACAGTTGCCATTTATTATGAAAAGATAAAAGTCTTTTCAGCATATCATTTTCATTTTCTTTTCCCCTAAGGAATATCTTTATAAATGCTAGTAGGGTGTTTGACATTTAGATGACACTAGACACTTTTAAGAGCCTCTTAAGATTCATGTTAAAGAAGGCTGATTAAGGAGAAATAATTTTGTTTAACTTGCTATAAAGCGAAATGACATTTAAAATTATACCGTGTATTATTATAGAATGTTGGACATTTTCCCTAAATAAGTTTTGCAGGGTAATTGGTTTTCTGTGACTCGCTAAAATGTCCTATATGTATGATATTGGCTGTGTGTTTGAGGTTTAATTAATCATTAGTCTCATTGTACCTGGAACTGTGTAAAGATTAGCTTTGAATGGGTTCTCCTACAATTTGGAGTTGATCTTTTGGGATTTTACACTTGAGTAAGCTCCTAGTCTCCCCTGTGAATAGATACAGTCAGAACTCTATTTCCAAATCTGTCACATCGTGAGGCTAAGTTATATTTTCAGAACTATGACCACATTTCAAACCAATTATATAGTTAGGCTGGATATGCTTTTTGTTTTCTTTAACTTATAGACCTTTTTAACTGCTATACCTCTTTATACATGAGATGTTTTATAAATAGTACTTAGAAGTCCATTGTTATCACCTCAGTTCATGCCCTTTCCCCAGAGCTTTTATGTATACTGAAAAACATGAGGTAACTAGATAATCTTGTCAAAGATGTTCATTCATTAAAGCTGCCATCTTGATTAATGACTATTTGGTGTTAAGTATGTTAAAATTCAGTACCAAATCTCCAGCTAAGAAAGAGAACTGCATGTTTAGAGAGGCTTGGCAATGTTACATTTACTCAATTGTTTTTTATCCAACTTAAAATTTTGTCTACATCTTTCTTACTGCTAAAGGTTTTATTTTTTAAAGGATAATCCAGAGGAAGCACCAATGGAAGGAATTTATGTTTCAAAGATTTTGGAAAATGGACCTGCTGATAGAGCAGATGGCTTGGAGATTCATGACAAAATCATTGAGGTAAGAAAATAATAAAGCACAAATAGGATCTGTGGAAGAAATATTTGGACATTTAAAATTTCCAAACTTATTGCTTTTCCTTGGTGTGGTACTTATTAGAGTGTATAACTAACATGTTTTAACTATTATATATTGGAATACAAGAATGAATCACCCAAAGTTTCCAAATGTGTTAATGAATATCTCCATTTTAATAAATTGCCTCTCCCCATGAATTATAAAGATAATTGTGTGATTATTAAGGGATTGATTTGTTATAACATCTCAAAAAAGGATGATAAATCTCTGCTGAAGAACATTTTTGACAAGTAAATATTACTATCTTTAAACTTGTAATTAGTATGTTATATGTAGAATTATTTATACATTCCCTTTTTACCATTTCTTAGTTTAATATGGTTATCTTGTTCATGTATCTTTTATGTGAAAAAAAAAGAAGCAGCTATTGCAAAAACTTGGTGGGAACTCTTCATTTTCTCTAATGTACATTGTGGCTGTATTGTTTGTATTTAGGGTTGACAAAGTAAATACTCACAAGTTAGTGAAACTTGAGCTGTGATAATAGAATTTTGGGTCACTGCCATTTACCACCTCAGTGCTTTTGAAATTTTAACTGGTTGAGATAGTATTATTTGGCGTAACTGAAAATTAGGTTAGTTTTGTCAATGGAGTTATTTCCAATGTATTAGTAAAGACATAAATAGAAATTTGGAAGGTATACTTGACTCTACTATTCTTTTGGAAATATTCTGTTTTTTCTAGATTATATAATCATTTGCACTATCTTTCTGAATGTCTATATAAACTATCTAGATGGAGACTGTTTTTCTTTACTAAACTTTGAATAAAGTTTTAGATGTTCATTTATCATTTGTGCATTAAAAAAGTTGAATTTCAAATAATTTGACCTAGGATGAGAGTAAAGAGTAGAGAAGAGCCTATAGTTTGTTGTTGACTCATAACTCTTAGAAATTAGCTGATTAGGCACTTTGGGGAAGAGAGAGGAGTTGCCTTTGGCTGAAAAACTGTGGTTTTTATCTGAAGAGGTCTCTTGCATCAAGGTTTTCTCTTTCCAGTTTTGTAGCCAAGAAAGTATGGAGCTACTTTCACTGATGATGTCCAGTTTGTCCTGACAGTTTCCCTGGTGGAAACATTTACATGCTACAGTTTCTAAAGTTAGAATTTTTCTGTTTCTACTCATGTTTGTGCGGTATGATATAAAGGACAAGATAACTTAAACAAAAAATTGTTCTTTTTACTTTCTGCCTTATTGGTAGCATTTTGATTTTTCCAGTTAAATGGAAAACAAATGCCTACATATGCTACTATTAGAAGGGCTGCTGGAGCTGGATATGTATATTCAGGTAGCACACACACTCACATATACTCATAACGGAAACACATACTGGGGATTTAAAAATAATTTGTTCCAGGTAGGTAACAATGTTATGTATGCTTCATTAATGTTGCATGGAAAACGAGGAAAAAGAATTTGTCTTTTATATTGTGATATAGCATATTTTAAAAAAATTCACTGGTTTTGTTAATGTATAGATGTACAAAATGTATAGATGTATAAAAACTATGGTTGATTAATCAAGTGCATCTTTATATCTAATACTGTTACAAATATATGTCAAAATAACCTTATTTAAATAATATAAGATAAAGAGCAAAGAGATCAACCATGGAAATCTAAATTATAATTTATAACCAGCTGCAGTATTATTATTTCACTTTGATGTGCACATATTAGCTGCTAATGACAAGGGCTTGAAATTTGCGTCAGTGATAGAGATTTATCAATGTATCCTTTATGCCAGGGTAAATTGGTATTATGCATAGTTTTATTGTAGTTCTGTAATGGATTCATGTGACCACATTTGCAGTTAAGAAATTAGTTAGGTGGTATACATATTTCTGGAATGTTGCCTGTTAAACAGCATGAAATATTTTGCAAGGAAGATTATTAGAAATAAATCTCTTATATTTAGTTGCTCAGTGATGCCATCAACTTTTTTAAAGTGATAGATATTTGTGACCTTATTTCACATACATATGTAAATAAGCATGCTTGTTCTTATGCATATATATGTGTAAATATCCCTTTGTACCAATTAAAGTAAGAAATATTTGATTCTTGTCAATTATTTTAGTTCATCTGCCATTATGGTACCAGTCAGCTTTACAGAGTTTATAATAATGGGAAACTGATAAGAAATCTATTGATTAATTTAAAATGTGCAGAGACAGAAAAACAGATTTTATATTAGAGGAATTTCTTTTCCATTTTTTTGTTCTCAGTGATTTGTTTAGTGAACTAATTTGATGGACTTTTTTCTTTTTTTTCAGTTTTTGAATTTCAAATGGCCATGCTGATTTAAACCTAGTGTAACAAATAAATTTGTTTGCAGAATAAAATACACAAATAGTTCATATATTATGAACTACCCATATGACTTAACTCCCAGTCTGACACATTACTAAATGCCTTGAATTCAGTGATATGTAACTTAAATAAAAAATAGAAACTGTTAGATAATTGTTTTTAATTAAGTCAAGATATACTAAAAATATTTTGTATAGTTAATTGCTTAAAGCACTCATTACAGCAGGTTTATGAAATAAATTTATAAAATAAATTTTCATAAATCATTCATTTGAAGGAGGAAATAGATATGTTAAAAGTTTGGTTCTACTAATACTTAAAGAAATTTTACTAATCCTAATAAAAATATTAGCTATAACAATTTTGTTAAAATTTAACAGAAGACAAAAACTCCAAAAGTATTGCTTTTTAGTATTGCACATTCTACTGAAGCTGAATTCAAGAATTATAAAAGCAAAAAATCATAGTCATGAGGTAAATCCATGTCATATTTTTCACATAATACAAGGCAAATTTATTTTTGGAGCCAGTCTCCATGAGCAGTCATGTTTACCAGTTTCTAGATGTTTACACGTCCACATTTGCTAAAATATTTATGTGTGTAGATTCAGAAAAGACATCAGTTGTGATATTTCAGTTACATTAGGTGTCAAAGTATCACTGGAGACTGAAAAGACAGCAGATGTTGTTAAAGACATTTTGAAACATCACAGAAGTTCACATAGACCAGGAATTCACCAGAGTGTACATCTGAATAAAAGCATCTTTTACAAGCTGTTTTTCACCCTTTCAAGGCTCAAAGGACCACAGAAGATCCTTGATACTATCAGAGGCTTTGGCACAATTCTATGCAGGCAATACCATTACAGTCCTTATCATCATGTTAGGATGCCTGAGGGGTATGTGGGAGGGAGTTGAGAGTCAAAGTTCACTGCTGCCGTCAGCAACTATTCCTCTATTATTATTTCTGTGATGCTGATAGTGGGCTACACAACTATAACCCCTAAGTGAGAAAGTGAATAGAGGGGAGGATAGTCATTCATGGCTCTTTGTTCACATTTTCTTCTCCCTCCCCCAACCCCCTTCCCGAGTTCCTACCAATGCCCTGTGACTGTGACAGGAAAGTCCATCCTTCTTTCAGCTTCTGGAGACCAGAGAGTCGGGGTGGAGTGCTGTGAAGTCTTTGAGAACAGTTTGGAGCAGAAAGCAGAGTTTTCTTTAGTGTATACATTAAAATCTATCCTATTTATTTAGTTTGAAATTCATTATGAAATGCAACACACAGACATTTCCATTTACTTTAGAAACAATTCCCACATGGAATAATGTCAGTGTAGCACTTTCTAGAAAGTGCTGAGTTTAGTGCTAGTAGAAAGAACTTTACAAATATCTCTTCAAGAACTTCTTAACTATTCCAGACTGCCAACTACAATTTCTTTTAGTTCTGTAATGGTAGACATTCTGCATTCTCTGTCACTACTTTCTCCTCCACTAAAGTGAAAATCTTTGGTGGTTATCATGTTTATTTGCCCAAGACTCTGCATAGTTTTGTTGTAACTATTAACACAGGAAATTTAAATGCAGATCAGAGCTAAACATTCAGGAATGCTCTTGAATCAGTTCTTCAATGTGGCACCCATGTATGTGCCTGATGGCACAGTGTAATTACCACTTCATAAAGCAGCCATGCTAATTTGTTTATGCATTAGAAGCATTTACAAGTTTTGTAGGTCATTTGTAAATCTGGTGGGCAATTAGAATTTTTGACAAATTGCTATTGAATTCAAACATATCACTGAATTTGTCAAAATATTATCATCCTCACACATCTTTAAAGTGTATTTTAACTTCAAATAACATTGATTGTCTGAAAGAATTAGGAAAGAAATAAAGCAATCCTGTTAATGCAAGTAAAGAAATACATTGTAATGAGTTTTGTAATCATGATTACATTTGTAATACATGATTGTCATTATATAAATTGTATAATTTAATGTATCGTGAAAAGTACTGTGGTGCAGTAAGAGCATGAATTCTGAAATCAAGGAGATCTGGCTGGAATTCCTGTCCTGCCTTTTAAAATGTGTGGCCTTGAATAAACCAGCTGTGCCTCAGTTTGTACGCCGTTCATACTTATTGTGTGCACATAGTACCTGGCACAGGGCAGATTCTTGGAACCTGCTATCAGAGCCTGATGTGTCTCATTCAGCTTATGCAAGTAGTTTGCTCTCCAAAGCAGATAGACAATGCAGGGAGAGGAAGGGGAGTTGTATTTTTCTTTTTTGGAGAATTCAGATCACTCTCTCCAGCTCTCAGTCATTCCCATTTCCATAGGCACCACAGTTTGAATGAATAAATGTAGAAAGTTTTAACTTGTACATTTCACACACTCATAAGGACCTCAGATGCAGAAAGGGCTGTGGGAGAAAACTTTACACTTATGATTTAATTCAGTCATTCAACAAGTATTTTACTAACTGCCTATATGTGTCAGGTGGCATACCCTGTGTTGTGGAAATAAGACTCATTCTCTGCTCTTAAGTAGCCCATGGTGTAGAGGTCCTGTCTTCTGTCTATACAAGGCAAGGCAGGCCTTTATGTGACACTACTCTTTCAGTTGTTAAGAACGTAAATGAACATCACCATCTTGTCTGAGTGGAATGATACTATGGATTTATTGTAGTTTTCCCATTCTCCTACAAGTAGTTCAGTTCATTTTGAGACATCATGATAAGGGGTTAGTAAAAGAGTAGAATCTGTGGATGTAACATAGCACCGTGGTTTCAGGAGGAGGTGCAGGCCTTGAACTTGGGTCTCGGCCTTGAATTTGAACTGCGTTATCTCACGAAGGTTTCTCAATTTTTCTCATTCCCAGTTTCGTGCCTATAACTATGAGGGTAACAATAGCTAGTCCCTCAAATTTTCTATCCAGTTAATCATAGTATTTTGCCACTCCACTGAGTTTCCATTATGGATAAATACAGTTTTGTTTAAAATGTAGTTTTATTTTAGTTTACAAACGAAAGGCTGGAAAGGTCTTTAAAGCCTTGAGATTTAGTGTGTTAAGCACTGATTTATCTGTTTTAACTTTATAAGATATGAACTTTGATTTCTTTTTTTTGAGTACAAAGCTTCTGAGAAAGTAAACAGGGCCACCACATATGACTATGCAGTTTGCGCACTACATAGCTGCATGTGATGTCCCTGTCAGAAGGCCTAACTGTGGCTCCCATTTCCCCTTTTGTTCCCTGCTACAAAAATCCTCAACAGAGCACTTATAACATTTATTTTTATCTAGGTGATTTTTATTAGGTATAATTGACATACAACATTATATTAGTTTCAGGTATATAACAGTGATTTGATATTTTGTATATATTGTAAAACGATCACCACAATAATCCTAGTTGAAATCGTCACCATACAGTTATAGAATTTTTTCCTGTGGTGAGAAGTTATAAGATCTACTCTCTTAGCAGCTTTCAAATATGCAACACAGTATTATTAACTATAGTCCATGCTGTACATTACATCCCCATGATGTATTTATTTTATAAATGGAAGTTTGTACCTTTAGACTCCCTTCACCCATTTCCTCTACCCCTCACCCCCAGCTTTGAGAACCACTGAACAATCTGTTCTCTGTATCTATGAGGTTTTTTTTTTTCAGATTCTACATATCAGTTAGATCCTATTGTATCTGTTTTTCTTTGATTTATTTCACTTAGCTGATATATATATATATATATCTCACAGTTTCTTTATCCATTCATATATCCATGGACATATAGGTTGTTTATGTATCTTGGCCATTGTAAATAATGCTGCAGTAAACATGGGGGTGCATACATCTTTTTGAATTAGTGTTTTTATTTTCTGGATAAATAACCAGAAGTGGAATTGTTGGATCATATGGTAGTTCTATTTTTAATTTTTTGAGGAAACTTCATAATGTTTTTCATAGTGACTGCACCATTTACATTCCCATCAATAATGCACAAGAGTTCACTTTCCTCTACATTTTGACCAACATTTGTTATCTCTTATCTTTTTGATAATAGTTATTCTAACAGATGTGAGGTGATATCTCATAGTGGTTTTGATTTACATTTCCCTGTTGTTTAGTGATGTTGAGTATCTTTTCATGTACTTGTTGGCTATCTGTATGTCTTCTTTGTAAAAATAAATGTGTTTACTTCCTCTGCCCATATTTTAATCAGATTGTTTGATTTTTAGCTGAGTTGTAGGCATTCTATATATGTTTTGGATATTAACCCCTTATCAACTATATGATTTGCAAATATTTTCTCCCATTCAATAAGTTGCCTTTTTTCTTTTTCTCCTTTGCTGTGCAGAAGCTTTTTAGTTTAATGTATTCCCACTTGTTTATTTTCGCTTTTGTTCCCTTTGCTTTTGGTGTCAAATCCCTCCAAAATTGTTGCCAAGACCAGCATCAAGAACCATATTGCCTATGTTTTCTTCTTGGAGTTTTATGGTTTAAGATTTTACATTCAAGTCTTTAATCCATTTTGCATTAATCTTTGAGTATAGTGTAAGACAGTGGTCCAATTTTATACTTTTGCATGTGTCTGTCCAGTTTTCCCAGAACCATTTACTGAAGAGACTATCCTTTTCCCATTGTATATTCTTGGCTCCTTTGTTGTACAGTAATTGATTATATATGCATGGGTTTATTTCTGGGCTTTCTATTCTGTTAATCAATGTGACTGTTTTTTATATCAGTACCATACTGTTTTGATTACTATAGCTTTGTAATAGAGTTTTTAATCAGAGTGTGATGTCTTCCCCTTTGCTCAAGCAAAGGTTAAGATCACTTAAGATTACTTTGGCTATTTGAGGTCTTTTGTGATTCCATACAAATTTTAGGATTGATTTTTCTTTTTCTCTGAAAACTGCTGTTTGAATCTGTAGATTGCTTTGGGTAGTATGGACATTTTAATGACAGTAATTCTCCCAATCCATGAGCACAGAATATCTTTCCATTTATTTGTGTTCTTCAATTTCTTTCCTCAATGACTTATAGTTTTCAGTGTACAGGCCTTTCACTTGTTCAGTTAAATTTATTTCTAGGTATTCTATCCTTTTTGATGCAATTGTAAACAGGATTGTTTTCTTCATTTGTCTTTCAGATATTTCATTAATACTGTGTAGAAATTCAACTGATTTCTGTGTATTGATTTTGTATCCTGCAACTTTACTGAATTTATTTATTACTTCTAACAATTTTTGGTGGTGTCTTTAGAATTTTCTATATACAATTCATTGTCTGTATACACCAGTTCTGTATCTGCAGATTCAACCATGGATTGAAAATTTAAAAAAAAAAAAAAAGAAAGTTCCATAAAGCAAAACTTAAATTTGTCATGCACCTGCAACTATTTACATAGTATTTACATCATACTTAGAATTATTTACATAGCATTTACATTGTATTAGGTATTGTAAGTAATCTAGAGATTATTTAAATTATATGGGAGAATGTACATAGTTTACATGAAAATACCATGCCATTTTATATATGGGACTTGAGCATTCACAGATTTTGGTGAGGGCTGGAGCCTAGAACCAATTCCACATGGATACCAAAAGATGACTGTATAAAATTATGTCATCTGAATATAGTGAGAGTTTTACTTTTTCCTTTCCAATTTGCATGCTTTTTATTTAATTTTCTTGTCTGATTGCTGTCTGATTAAATCTTCCAATACTATGTTGTACAAGAGTGGTGAGAGTGGGCATCCTTGTCTTGTTCCTGATCTTAGAAGAAAAGCTTTCCTTTTTTTACCATTGAATATGCCATTAGCTGTGGAACTGTCATATGTGATATTTATTATGTTGAGGTAGGTTCCCTCTGTACCTACTTGCTTGAGAGCCTTTATCATAAATGAATGTTACATTTTGTCAGATGCTTTTTCTGCATTTACTGAGCTGATCATATGCTTTTATCCTTCATTTTGTTAAAGTGATTTATCACATTGATTGACTTATGGATACTGAATCATCCTTGCACCTCTGGAATTAAGTCCCACTTGATTATGGTGTATGATCCTTTTAATGTATTGTTGAATTCAGTTTGCAAATATTTTGTTGAGGATTTTTAGATCTGTGTTTATCAGGGATATTAGCCTATAATTTTCCTTTCTTTTAGTGTCTTTGTCTGGTTTTAGTATCAGGGTAATATTGTCCTCATGAAATGAGTTTAGCAGTGTTCCCTCCACTTCTGTTTTTTGGAAGAGTTTGAGAAAAATTAGTATTAATTGTTTTTTGAACGTCTGTTAGAATTCACCAGTGAAGCAACCTAGTCCTGGACTTTTGTTTTTTGGGAGGTTTTTGATTACAGATTCAATCTCCTTGCTGGTAATCAGTCTGTTCAGATGCTCCATTTCTTTGTGATTCAGTCTTGGATGGTTGTATTTCTAGGAATTTATCCATGACTTCTAGGTTATCCAGTTTGTTGGTATATAATTGTTCGTAGTAGTCCCTTATAATACTTTGTTTTTCTGTGGTATCAGTTGTAATGTCACCTCTTTCATTTCTGATTTTATATATTTGAGTCCTCTCAATTTTAACTTTTCAAGAACTAATTCTTTGTTTCATTGATATTTTATATTGTCTTTTTGCTCTCTATTTTATTTATTTCTGCTCTGATTTTTGTTATTTCTTTTCTTCTGCTAAATTTTGTCCTTTTTCTAGTTTCTTGAGTTGTAAAGTTAGGTTGTCTATTTAGGATATTTATTATTTCTTGAGATGGGCATTTATTGCTATGACCTTCATTTTTAAAACTTCTTTTGCTACATCCCATAAGTTTTGGTTTGTTGTATTTCCATTTTCGTTTGTCTCAAGATATTTTTTTAAATTTCTCTTTTGATTTCTTTGTTAACCCATTGGTTGTTCAGTAGCTTGTTTTGTAATTTACACATATTTGTGAAATTTCTAGTTTTCTTCTTGTAATTGTTTTTTACTTCAATACCATTTTGGTGAGAAAAGATCCTTGATGTGATTTCAGTCTTCTTAAATTAGTTAAGACTTGTTGTGTGGCCCAATGTGATCTATCCTGGAGAATGTTCCATGTGCACTTGAAAGAATGGCTAATCTGCTGCTTTTGGATGTACTGTTCTGTGTAGATCTGTTAAGTTCATCTGATCTAATGTGTCACTTAAGGCCAATGTTTCCTTATTGATTTTCTGTCTGGATGATCTATCCATTGTTGTAAGTGGGATATTAAAGTTGCCTATTATTATTTTCTTCCTTTAGGTTTGTTAATATTTGCTTTATATATTTAGATGTTTCTATGTTGGGTGCATAAATATTTACAAATTTTTGTTTGTTTGTTTTGTGGTATGTGGGCCTCTCACTGTTGTGGCCTCTCCTGTTGTGGAGCACAGGCTCCGGACGCACAGGCTCAGTGGCCATGGCTCACGGGCCCAGCCGCTCCGCGGCATGTGGGATATTCCCAGACCAGGGCACGAACCCGTGTCCCCTGCATCGGCAGGTGGATTCTCAACCACTGCGCCACCAGAGAAGCCCCTATTTACAAATATTTAATCCTATTTGTGTGATTGACCCCTTTATAATTATGTAATGCCTTTCTTTGTCTTTTATTTTAAAGTATATTTTGTCTGATATAAGTATAACTACCTTAGCTTTCTTTTGGTTTCCATTTGCACAGAATATCTTTTTCCATTCCTTCAGTTTCAGTTTGTGTGTCCTTAAGTGTGAAGTGACTCTCTTGTAGGCAGGATACAGATGAGTCTTTTTTAAAAATTTATTTTATTGAAGTATAGTTGATTTACAAAGTTGTATTAATTTCTACTGTACAGCAAAGTGATTCAGTTATATATATATATATATATATATATATATATATATATATATATACACACACACACACATGTTCATTTTCATATTCTTTTCCATTATGGTTTATCACAGGGTGAGTCTTGTTTTTTAATACATTTAACCACTCTCTGTCTTTGATTGGAGAATCTAGTTCATTTACATTTAAAGTAATTATTGATAGTTATGTACCTGTTTCCATTTTGTTAATTGTTTTCTGGCTGTTCTGTAGTTCCTCTGTTCCTTTTTTCTTCTCTTGCTCTCTTCCTTTGTGGTTTGATGACTTTCTTAGATTATACTATACTTACTTAGATACTATACTATACTATACTTAGATTATATTATACTTAGATTCCTTTCTAATTATCTTTTGTGAATTTAAAATATCTTTTTCCTTTGTGGTTACCATGAAGCTTAAATATAACAATTTATATTTACAACAGTTTATTTTAAGTTGATAAAAACTTGAGTTTGAATGCATTCTAAAGTTCTATATTTTTACAATCTCCCCACCCATGTTTTATATTTTTGATGTCACATCTTATATCTTTTTCTCTGGTGAATTCCTTAGCAAATTATCATAGATAATTATAGTTATTTTTAGTACTTTGTCTTTTAACCTTCATACTAGTTTTATAAGTGATTAATTCACTATCTTTACTATATATTTACCATTACCAGTGAGATTTATATTTTCATATTTTTTCTTGTTAATAATTAACACCTTTTTCTTTCAATTTAAAGAAGTTACTTTAACATTTCTGGTAATGCCAGTTTAATGGTGATGAACTCATTTAGCTTTTGCTTGTCTGTAAAGCTATTTATTTCTCCTTTAATTCTGATTGATAATTTTGTTGGGTAGAGTATTCTTGGTTTGAAGTATTTTTTCTTTCAGCACTTTTAATACATCACGTGACTCCCCTCTGGCCTGCAAAGTTTCTGCAGAAAAATCTGCTGATAGTGTTGTGTGTATAACAAATTGGTTTTCTCTTGCTGCTTTTAAGATTCTCTGGTTGTCCTTAACCTTTGACATTTTTAATTATAATGTTTCTTGGTGTAAGTCTGTTGGGGTTCATCTTATTTGGTACCATCTGGGTTTCCTGGATCTGGATGTCTGCTTCTTCACCAGATTAGGGAATTTTTCAGCCATGATTTCATCCAATAAGTGTTCTGCTCCTTTCTCTCTCTTTTCCTTCTGGGACTCCTATAATGAAAATGTCATTTCACTTGCTGTTGTTCCATAGGTCCCTTAAACTATCTTCACTTTCTTTTCATTCTTTTTCCTTTTTGCTCCTCTGATTGGGTGAGTTTCTTTGTCCTGTCTTCAAGTTCATTGATTTTTTTCTTCTGCTTTATCTAGTCTGCTGTTGAACCATTCTAGTGTATTTTTCAGTTCACTTATGGTATTCTTTAGTTCTTTGTAGTACTTGTATTTTCTATTTTTTTATCTTTTTGTGAATTTTTCACCGTATTCCATCCAGTCTGCTCCCAAGTTTGCTAAGTGTCTTTATGATCATTACTTTGAACTCTTTATCTAGTAAGTTACTTATGTCTGTTTTGTTAAGGGTTTTTTTTTTTTTTTGAGGTTTTATTTTATTCTTTCATTCTCTCTTTCTTCATATACTTGATTCTCTGTGTTGGTTTCTATGCATAAGATGAAACAGCCACCTCTCCCATTTTTGAAGTGTCGGCCTTGTGTAGATAAACCTTAGTGTTCATCTTTGCCCTAGCTCTTGTCTGTCTCCCAAACCTTTGTGATTGTCCAAGCATCCTATTTTATTTTTAATAGCTCCCAGTGTTGCGGGTGTGCCAAAACCAGTTATTGTCCCAAAGGGGAGGCTCTCAGTCATCACCTAGATTCAGGTTGATTGGAAGCCAGACCCTCAGGCAGCAGTTTTTTGTTTTTTTTGAAGAAGATGTTGGGGGTAGGAGTTTATTAATTTATTTATTTTTATTTTTGCTGTGTTGGGTCTTCGCTTTTGTGTGAGGGCTTTCTCTAGTTGTGGCAAGCGGGGGCCACTCTTCGTCGCGGTGCATGGACCTTTCACTATCATGGCCTCTCTTGTTGCGGAGCACAGGCTCCAGACGCGCAGGCTCAGTAGTTGTGGCTCACGGGCCTGGTTGCTCCGTGGCATGTGGGATCCTCCCAGACCAGGGCTTGAACCTGTGTCCCCTGCATCGGCAGGTGGATTCTTAACCACTGCACCACCAGGGAAGCCCAGGTAGCAGTTTTGAGAGTACGCAAATATATACAGTACTGTTGGACAGCAAGTGTAAACTCTGCTGGCCATCAGTTTCAGGTGATGTATAGGTGTCATTTGGCAGCAGCTGCAAAAATCAAGGCACCATACGAGGATATAAGCCCCTTTCTGGAAGATACCAGTGAACTGGAATGAAGCCGAGGGAGAGTGCAAAGATTACATCCGCAGCATCGGTTCCCTGACAGCAACTCTGATGGCCGCTTTAAGTATGCCAAACCAGAAGCCTGCCTCACAGGCCAAACTTCTGGATAGACAACTAGGCCTCTTTCTCAGAAAGACTTGGCATGTTTCAGTTTGCTATCTGTGCAGTGCCCTGGGAATGGCAGCTTGCCAAGAACTGTCTCTCCAATTGTTACAGTCCCATGGGACCCAGGAACACAAGGCTCCCCCAGTCTGTAGAGCCAGGAAATCAAGAGGTGTTCTCTGGATGATCACAAAAACTAGGTTACCTGATATAAAAACTGGGGAACCAAACATGTGTGGAAGCTTTCCTTCAGGAGTTACGGGCACCCTGGTGTGTTTCAGAAGGACAGTACAAAAATGGCACCCTCTGAAAAAAAGGAAAAAAAAGATGGCTCCCGCTGTCTTCAGTATAAAGATGGCACCTGCTCGAAAGGAAAAGAAAAAAAAGATGGCAACTGCCGGCTTTACTGAGGCAGAAGGAGAGCAGAAAGATGGCACCCACAGCCCCTGTCCCTGGATAGTATCCCAGCAGGTCTCTGCCACTCAGACCAACATTTAAAAATTAGCAAATGAGTCTCTTTTAAATAAAGTCTGGGCATCTTTTTGCACAACAGAGGAAAACATAAACGTGAAAAGACAAACAATGGAATGGGAGAAAATACTTGCAAATGATGTGACTGACAAGAGCTTAATATATAGCTCAATATCAAAAAAACAAAAACCCAATAAAAAAATGGCCAGTAGACCTAAATAGACATTTCTCCAAAGAAGACACACAGATGGCCAACAGGCACATGAAAAAATGCTTAATATCGCTAATTATTAGAGAAATGCAAATCAAAACTACAATGAGGTACCACCTCACACCTGTCAGAATGGCCATCATTAAAAAGTCTACAAATAATAAATGCTGGAGAGGGTGTGAAGAAATGGAACCCTCCTACACTGTTGGTGGGAATGTAAATTGGTACAGCCACTATGGAAAACAGTATGGAGGTTCCTTAAAAAACTAAAAATAGAGCTACCATATGATCCTGCAATCCCAGTCCAGGGCATATATATGGAAAAGATGAAAGCTGTATTTCAAAAAGATACATGCACCCCAATGTTCATAGCAGCACTGTTTACGGTAGCCAAGACATGGAAGCAACCTAAATGATGTCCCTTGACAGATGAATGAATAAAGATGTGGTATATATATATGTATATATATATATATACACACACACACTCACATACAGACAAACAATGGAATATTACTTGGCCAAAAGGAGGATGAAATAATGCCATTTGCAGCAACATGGATGGACCTAGAGGTTATCATACTAAGTGAAGAAGGTCAGGCAAAGAAAGACAAATATCCTATGACATCACTTATATGTGGAATCTTAAAAAATGATACAAATGAACTTATTTACAAAACAGAAATAGACTCACAGACATAGAAAACAAACTTATGGTTACCAAAGGTGAAAGTGGGGGGCAGGATACATTGGGAATCTGGGCTTAACATATACACACTACTATATATGAAATAAACAGCAAGGACCTACTGTAGAGCACAGGGAACTATATTCAGTATCTTGTAGTAACCTATAATGGAAAAGAATCTGAAAAAGTATATATATGTGTGTGTATTATACATACATACATTATATATATTATACATATACATGTATGTATAACTGAGTCACTTTGCTGTATGCCTGAAACATTGTAGATCAACTATACTTCAATTAAAAAGGAAGGGAAAAGAAGTCTAGGCATCTTTAAAGGTCTGTTTCTACACTGGGCCCTGGGGTGGGTGAGTCTTCACATGAGCCCTTTAAGAGCCTTTTCTCAGTTTGCCACAGCCCTGCAGTTCTCATGGGTATAAGCCTTGCTGGTCTTCAAAGCCAGGTGTTTGGGGGCCTCATATTTCAGGTGCTGGTCTTAATAGTCAGCATGCCTGATGTGAGGTATGAACCCTTCACTCCACAGGGGGAAGCTCTGGGTTTTGATTTGGGGGTGGGGTTTAGGGTGAAATTGTGTCTCAGCCTTTTGTACCTGCTTTGATGTGGTTTCCATTTCATTATCCTGATGTAAGGTGGTCACTTCACCAGTTCTTAGGTTTTGTTCAGAGGAAATTGCTCCATATACAGCTATAGATTCTGTTGGAGGATGTGAGTTCAGGATCTTCCTTTGTTGACATCTTGAACCAGGACCTCCCTATAACATCGCTGGAATTTATGTTAAAATGAGATCCAGAATTGATTTTAGGTAAAATTTCAAAGTGTGCCATATTTTACTATATTTTGCCCTCTTTTTTTTCCACCAGGAATCCTAGCAATCTGGCATCTTCCTTGTCATGTTCTTATTTCTTTGCAACATTTGTCTTTAGGAAAGCATGTTGTTAAAATTCACTTATACCAATAGATTTTGAATGATAAAAGCTAGCCCTACTCAGGATATCTGAAACTAACCCAGATATAATGCCATCATGATTCTCAAGTGTTTATCATTTTCACCTGGACCAGCACAGTAGCTTCTTGAGTAAAC
Source organism: Kogia breviceps (assembly GCF_026419965.1). NCBI lineage: Eukaryota > Metazoa > Chordata > Mammalia > Artiodactyla > Physeteridae > Kogia > Kogia breviceps. The sequence goes on from NC_081321.1 coordinate 32,222,754, forward strand.
TTTGCCCACACCCGGTCTCTACCACATCAGCTCAACTTGCTTACCTCTGGTAAGTTGTTATTTTTTTACTCCTTTGCTGCAGGCCCTTCATTATCATTCTATTGTCAGTAGGATAAAATCCTAATTTATCAGTGATGCAAAAATGGGCCTTCAAAATCTTTACTTTTTTTTCCAATTTTCTTTCTTAGACTCTCTACTGTAGTCACATGAAACTCCTCCCCTTTTTTTCAGGTCTCTCTGCCTTTATTCCTTCTTTCCCTTTTACCTGCTTTCTGGCCTTCCCCCCACTCCACATCTCTTCTTTCTCTGACAAATTTCTGAGTATCCTCAAGAATCCTCCACTCCTTGAAGCCCTTCACAATTCACTAAGGGGAATTATTTTCTTCTCTCCATTGCCAGTAGATTTTTATACCTCTCACTTTTGTAGCACTCTTCATAAGCTTTGCTGTTTATTTATTATTCGGTGTTCTTCCCTGACAAATGTATGGCTTTCTCAAAAGTGGTTTAGAATTTTATTGGACTTAATAGTTCTAGCACCCCTCCTGCTCTCAGCATTGTGTCTGGCAAACCAAAGGTTCTCTGTTATTTATCTTTGAATTATGGAATAAATGAATGGATAGACCTCAAGCTCAAAATTTTGGGCATTATAGTCTAGATCTAAGGATTTTTCAGGTGCTAGGTGGGCAGCCCCTGAAGGCTATCCCTGTTACACCCTGTTCCTTCTCTTTGAATCTTTATCACAAGGTCAATCAGAAGTTGAAAGATTTACAGTTTCTTAAGTTCTAAAATCCCTAAGATCTAGTGTAAATGGATTGAAGCAATTTTATTTTTCTAGACTGTTTTGTCTAACCTGTAAATAGGAAAGAACTCAAGTCTGCAACACAATGTTTCAAATTCTGTTTATGTAAATGCTTGAATTGGATCTGAAGATGTGTATGTTTGCCTTCAGATTTTATGTCATTGAACTTGAAGAACACTGGTAAAGCTTACTAAATTCACATGCTTGCCTACAAAGCAGATTTGCAGAAAATGGTACTGGACTGAACATGGAATCGAACAAAAACATGATTAACCACAGAGGAACTGAAAAGATGAAAGGTGTTATCAATGTTTCCAAACCTTGTAAATGGTTTGGTGAAAAGACAGACTTTGGAGCTTCCTAGAGCACTGGGGAGTGGCTGTGGAGACTCTTTGAAGTTCTCCTGATGAGAGCTGCTTGGAATAACTAACAGTAGCTCCTGCTGTGAGCTGTTCTGAGGAAGCTTAAGGAACAACTTACTAAGCTTGTTGTTCGGAACTATTTAAGGCAACTTTTATAAAGTTGTGCTTTTGTAGAATATGTGCTGTTGTACTCCTTGTAGATTCTGGTGCTTTTACAGAATTTTATACATATTTCTCCATTTTTTTCCTAAAATTTTGTTTTTCCTACTGCCTTGAGAAAGCATCACAGAAGAGCAAAGGGCAGCTGGCATGTGTTGGGTGGATTTGATCCTCTTAACCTATGAATTACTGTGGCCACATCACAGTCCAATGGCTGTATGGACAGTTCCTTTAATCAGCTTCCCTCCTCTTTCTTAAGCATAACACATAAGTGTTCTTATGAAGCTTATCACTCCTTTAATAATCAGCATCTCACAGGTGATTCATTACTATCTTCAAATAAAAAGTGCCCCAAAGAATAGACATTATTCATTATGTTTAAAATATTTAATATAATTCTATCTTGCTCTAAAAGATGTAGGAATAAATCTCCAACTCATGAGATTAAATGAGCAATTTAAATGAGCAATTGACTATTCTGCTCACTTTATAGGGAAATGATTATATTTCATGATATAGATTAGGATAAAATTTAGCACTGTATAGTTGGAAAATATATATAATTTTAAATTAAATTTTAAAGGGATTTTTTGGGTAAAATTAGGTAATTCAATATTATACTTACATAATGTGTCATAATGAAGTAAAAGAAAATAAATTTTCTTTATGAAATCATATTTAGAAAAGAAATCATTAGTTAACAAAAATTTGTTAGTCATATAAAAGATAATCTGTTTTCTCCTCTGTTTCTATGAGTTTGACTTTTTAAAAAATATTCCATAAATAAGTGATACCATGCAGTATTTGTCTTTGTCTGGTCTATTTCACTTAGCATAATGTCCTTGAGGTTCATCCATGTTGTCACAAATGGCACATTTTTTTCTTTTTCGTAGCTGAATAATATTCCTGTGTGTGTGTGTGTGCGCATTATATGTTCTTTATCCAGTCATCTGTTGATGGACACTTAGATTGTTTCCATATCTTGGCTATTGTGAGTAATGCTGAAGTGAACATGTGGGTACAGATATTCACTCTTCAGTATCCTATTTTCAATCTTTTTGGATGTATATCCAGTAGTGGGATTGCTGGATCATATGGTAGTCCTATTTTTATTTTTTTAGAAACTTCTATATTGTTTTCCATAGTAACTACAGCAATTTACACTCCTACCAACAGTACACAGAGATTCCCTTTTTTTCACATCCTTACCAACATCTCTTACCTTTATGGTGATAGCCATTCTAACATGTGTGATGTCATATTTCACTGTGGATTTGATTTGCATTTCCCTGATGGTTAGTGATGTTGAGCACTTTTTCATGTACCTGTTTTTCTATTCAGTTCCTCTGACTATTTTTTTAATCAGATGGTTTGGGGTTTTTTTGCTATTGAGTTGTATAAGTTATATATTTTGGATATTAATCTTTTTTCATATATATGATTTTAAATATTTTTTCCATTCTATAGGTTGCCTTTTCATTTTGTTGATGGTTTCCTTTGCTGTGCAGAAGCTTTTTAGTTTGATGTAGTTCCACCTGTTTATTTTTGCTTTTGTTGCCTTTGCGTTTAGTGTCAAATCCAAAAAATGATTCTCAATACTGATGTCAAGGATTTTTTTTTTTTGGTGTTGTTGTTGTTTTTTCCTAGGAGTTTTGTGGTTTCAGGGCTTACTTTCAAATCTAATTCATTTTGAGTTGATTTTTCTGAGTGGTATATGATAGGAGTTCAGTTTCATTCTTTTGTTTGTGGCTATCTGTTTTTCTTAACACCATATTGAAGAGACTGTCCTTCCCCCATTTAATATTCTTGGCTTTTTTGCCATAAATTAATTGACCATATACGTGTGGCTTTATTTCTGGGCTCTCTACTCTGTTCCATTGATCTATGTGTCTGTTTTTATTCTAATGCCATACTGTTTTGATTACTGTAGCTTTGCAATATAGTTTGTAATCAGGAAGTGTCATGCCTATTGCTTTGTCCTTCTGTTTTCAATATTTCTTTAGCTATTCAGAGGTCTTTTATGGTCCCATACAAATTTTAGGATTGATTTTTCTCTTTCTGTGAAAAACGCCTTTGGAATTTTGATAGGAATTGCATTAAATCTGTAGATAGCTTTGAGTAGTATGGACATTTTAACAATAGTAATTCTTCCAAGCCATAAGCACCGAATATCTTTCCATTTATTTGGGTCTTCAATTTCTTTCATCAATGTTTTTATAATTTGTCTTTCACCTGTTCAGTTAAATTTATTCCTAGGTATTTTATCCTTTTTAATGTAACTGTAAGTGGAATTGTTTTCTTAATTTCTCTTTCTGATAGTTCATTATTTATAGAAATGCTGCTGATTTTTTATATTGATTTTGGGGGTGGAGGTAATAGGGAAAGGTTGCCAAAAGGATATGAACTTTCATCACTAAGGTGAATGAAGTATGAGGATCTAACATAGAACATGATGATTACAGTTGAAAACACAGTATTAGATAATTGAAATTTGCTAAGAGAATAGAAGTTAATTGTTCTAAATAAATAAATACATAAATAAGGTGACGGATGTGTTAATTAACTAGATGGTGGGAATCATTTTACAATGTATACATGTATCAAATCATCACAATGTACACTTCGTCTTACAATTTTCTTTTCAATTGTAATTCAATAAAGCTGATTAAGACAAGTTTTCAGTTTTCACTTTTCACAGTGAAATTTACTATACACATGATTTACTAAGTAATTAAACACACTTGAATTTCAATAGGCTTTTGTTGCTGGAGGTAAAAAGATCAGTTAGTGATTGTATTTACTTCAAATACCTTAAAATCAAGACACGAAGACAGTGTATATTAAAAAACAAAAGCAAAAGAACACGTGATGAATGACTGGCACAGAGGGACTTCTGAAAAGACCTCCCTTTTATTATGGTGGCCGAAAGCTTTAAGAGTGAAATGAGGGCTTCCCTGGTGGCGCAGTGGTTGAGAGTCCGCCTGCCGATGCAGGGGACATGGGTTCGTTTCCCGGTCTGGGAAGATCCCACATGCCGCAGAGTGGTTGGGCCCGTGAGCCATGGCCGCTGAGCCTGCGCGTCCGGAGCCTGTGCTCCACAATGGGAGAGGCTCACAACAGTGAGAGGCCCACGTTCCACAAAAACAAAACAAAACAAACAAAAAAAACAAGTGAAATGATAGTTTAAAGGAAAGATGAGAGATTGGGAGGGAAGAGAGGATGGAGCAAGGGCTTTCCATATTTAGGAAGAATGCCATGAGCCAAGTGACAAGGCAGGATTGACTATGACTTGTTTGGCAGCCATTTTGGCTGATTAACATAATGAAAAAATAATAGTCAATACCTATTGATTACTGTATGTCAAATACTCTTCAGATGCTCTATAGGTATTAATTCATTTCATCCCCATAAAAACTCTATGAGGTTGGTGTTATAGGTACTAGTAGGGTCCCCATTTTGAAGACAAGAAAACTGAGGCACAGAGAGATCAAGTAATTTGCCAAGGTCACAGAGTAAGAGTTCTTGGGTCTGTGCCCTTAACTGCAATTTGATACTGCTATTATTGAGTTATATAGGTGATTCAAGGTAGATAATGTATGAGGAGTCATTTGAATTCAGATTTTGGTGAAGTTAATGGAAGGCACTGTATGTTTGGCTAAGGAGTTAGATTTTATAGTACAGGCAATGAGGAGTAAGCAATCATTTTCGAGCAGGGGGATGACATGGGTAAAGCAATGATTAAAATATTAATCAAAAAATAGGTTTCACTGGGATGTGTAAATAGATTGAAAAGTTAAGGGACTTGATCAGAAAGAGTAGGTGAGTACCACAGGTGTCCATATATGAGGTAATGAGGGCCTGTGGCAAACACAGTAGAAAACTGCCAGAAGGTAGTGACAACCTCGTTACTCTATCATACTTATCGTAATGTTTCCCCGTAATGTTTCTTCACTTGCCTACAGTATGTTCCTCTTCAATCAAAAATGGGGGTGCTCAGTGCAATTTACAAATTTTTAAGTAAATTTGTCACAGAAGAGTCACAAGTGATAAGTGCCTAGTGCAATAAAAGATCAGAAAGTGAAGTCACCCATGTAGCCAGCTTCCTGATCAAAACACAGATCATTCCAAGCACACCAGGTTTCTCCTGTATTCCTCTCTTCCACCATTGCCTTCCTCCTAGTTTGCCTATTTTTGAATTGTGTTTAAATAGAATCACACAATAGATATTCTTTAGAGTATAGCTTCTTTTTATTTAACATTATGTTAATGAAATTCACGGATGTTGTTGCATCTGTCATTTGTTCATTCTCATGGCTGTTTAGCATTTCACTAAAGCACCATTTAGTTATCAATTGTATCATTAGTGGAATTGCTAACTCTGTGTTACTACAGTAACTTACTCTGAGTATTCTTGTATGCATCTTTTGGTGAATATATGCCTGCATTTCTGACACACAAGCCCCCCCACCCCGTACATTTGTATGTTACAGAGTCAGAGGTTGGACACACACACACACACACACACACACACACACACACACACACACCAGGAGTACATTTGTATAATACATCACAGAGTCAGAGGATATATATGTGTTCAGCTTTAATTACTACTGCCAAATAGATTTGATAAAATGGTTGTAACAATTTACATTCTTACCATCAGTGTCAGAGCTCCAATTACTCCACATTCTTGCAAGGACTTGGTATCCTGTGTCTTTTAAATTTAATCCATGTAGTGAACTGGTATATGTACAATTCCTTGATGTCTTATGAAGTTAAACAAGTTCCTATGTTTTTGGCCATTTCAATATCCTTTTTTGTGAAACACCTGTTGGCATTATGGTGAACGCAGAAATCCTACCTTTTCCTGCACCTTTAACACCTTGCACACCACCTGCAATGCAGTTGTTTGATGAATGGATTAATACATACAAGATTATAAGGGTAAAGCCCATCTAACATTGCTATTAAATCCCTATGCTTAACATATATGAGGCATCCAATAAATATATACTAAATGGATGAAAAAAGCTTTCCTGTTTCTTTTAAACATATCTATCACAAAGCAATTATACTCTTCCTATCTTACCCTTCCTTCTTCCTCTATTTTAGAGGAAGAAGTAATAATTGTGTTTCCTTTGACGTTATCACATTTGATCATCTTGGCATGCTCAATTTTTAATGTTACTCTTTTTGTAGAGCCAGTCTTAGATTCTTTGTTACAGTGTCACAAAGATTAATATGATCCCTAAATAAATACTTTTGGCCAAGATACACTGTGTTGCAAACCCTTTCACCTTGCTGAATGTGTGGGTGTTGTTTTTTCAGAGGCATAATCCTTTCCAACAGATAAGAATGATCAAAGAATAGTCTTTGCTTTTCTGCTTACCCAAGCTTTCACCCAGAGGAGATTTCTTTTTACAATACAGAATTTTACAATGCATATCTCCTCCTAGAGAGGTATAATTTTTCTTTGAATCCAAATTAGAACTCTGGGACTGTCAGAGCCTACTGATTCAGAATTAGGTCATTGAGGCATACTATGTCAGCCCTAAGATAAAAGTAGGTTCCCGGACATACAGATGGTAATACTATAGAATCTTAGAGCCAAAAGAAATGGTTAGTTGAGGGTTGTTAAGTGAACAATTGAAAAGTGATTTTTATATAAAAGTAAAAAATGCTGAATACTCTAGTGATATTTTACATATCTAAACATTTTATAAGGTGGAAACATGAGCTGTCAAATAAATTATCTGACTATAATTTATACATATAAGTCCGACACAGAGAAAACTCATAAAATGTATCTCAACACATAATTTAAATTATGTACAAAATGTCTATTTATTCCTATCTAATAATGATAATGATTATAAAGGTTAACAATAGCCCTCACATTTATAGAGTCCTTACTGTGTGCCAAACGCTATGCTAACAGTAATATGTAATAAATATATTGGTGCAATTAAAGAATGCCAGTGAATAACAACAATTTAAACTTGATAAGTTTCAATTTTATCATAATCAACTTTATTACATCCAAGTTTATTTGGAGGACTATTAACCATGAACTAACATGTAATGGAGACCTGTGCAGTTGATAGTTCCGACAATTCTTTAAGCCAGGAAATAAAGTTCAAGGTAATTACGATATTAACCAAGCTTACTGCTTAACAAAAATATCAAGGAAATACAATGATCATTATGTCTTTTCTTTGTAATATATAAAGTTTGTAATAGCTTTTATTATTAAAAGATCCCAAAACATTTAGTGGAGCAGGTCACAGATAGTTTTATACTTAGCTCTGAATTTCCTGTTTTTTGTTGGTTTTAAGCTTTGTACGCATTAAACTGGTGTCCACAATTTTCTCTGTTCCCAAGATCCAACTGTTAAATCCCCCAATTCATAATGTATTAGAGATGCCTGGCCTACTAAAATAAAGGTCTTTAAGTGTAAGCTTTACAATAAAGACTTGACTATTTGGTTCAAGAGAAATGTTTTAATTCAATTCCAGGAATAACTTGAAGAGAGTTTTCTGCTTTGAAAATGTGATTCCCAAAGTTTAATATTCCTAATGCCTTTCCATATGAAATTTTTTCACTAAAGAAATGTCTGTTCCAATATATATGCCATTACTTTTTTTCTAAGAGATTTGTACTGAATATGTCAGAAATATTTGTTTCCATCTTTTTAGGGATTTAGCTTTTGATCTTTGTCACTTACTTGACCAGTAGCAGCTGATGAAATTTGACCTTTCAGAATGATCACAGCCTAAGTTGTTTGTTTATCGTCTTTCACCATATTCGGATTAATTCTTGACATGGAGGTGGCTTTGTAGTGTAAAAAACTAAGAAGGGTATATGATTTTTGTTGTTGTTTAATAAAAGCTTGAGCCTAGGATCTGTAGGAAACATGCTCTGTAGTTCATTTTCCTCCTTAAAAAGAATTTGATAGTAAGATGCTTATTGTTTATTCTCTGGAAAAGAGGCCATATTACAAAAAGGAATATGAACATTATTAAATTTTACAAATATTTTTTCTTATTCTTTATGTTGGAAAATATTTTTTTCAGAAGGTTTACATGTACAAGATAATGAATTCTTCATCTTCATTTTTCATACTCTAGATGTTTAGGAGTGTGCAGCTTAAATTACAGGAGGTTAAGAAGGTGTGTAAACCCTGTGAATTTCCCTAAGTTTATTTATTAGTGTCTGCATGCACACGTGTGTGTTTCCTCTCTCTTTGCCAAGTCTGAAAGTAATATGTCAGCACTTTGATTTATTATAACGATAATTTTTTATCCTTATTTTGGAAAGAGCTCCAGGGATACAAATGAGTGTCTGAGTTAATGAACCATAAGAAGTAGTGGTTTATTCTGAGTGGAAATGAGCTAAAAAAAAAAAATCAGCAGTCACTTTGTTAGGCTTCTCAAAGGTCATTTGGATACAGATGAAAGACATTTTAAAATTAGACATCATTTTATCAACAAGCAAGTTATTAGTAGCAAGTTATCTGTTGAAAGTGTTCAGGAAACAATATTGTTTCACATTACTATTGGTATCTTTTGAGGGGAAGTATTAAAATATACTTAAAATCTTACAACATTCTTAAAAATGCAATAGAAGCATCATACTTTGTATCTTTTACTCATTTCCAGCAATTGGTGGATGTTTTTAAAATATTAAATATGTGTAAGAAATATTTTATATTTTATTTGTATACAGTTGTTGGAAAATGAAACCAGAGTGTAAAAAACGCACTTAAAATTACTTTTTCTTTTTTTTGGAGGAGGATTCTTGGGAATTCAGAAAACCAAGTAGAAATGTGAACTTACAGTGCTCAAAATGGAAGGCTTATGTTCTTTGTGTAGTTTCTGGTATTGATTGGTACAGTGAATTTTGCTGAAGGTTTGAAGTCCCAGAACTGCTTAAATCATTTTAAGATTTCTAACCCTTTTTTTAAGAAGAAACTAAAGTCCAAAAATTAATTAACTGATATTCACTCTGAAACATTGAAATCTATTTCTGCTAATCATGTATAGTTCCTCTCTCTGTGCCAAGCTGTTATTCAAATATAATCTCTAAAACATTGTAAATTTTATAGATAAGTTATGTTTACACAATGTTAGGTAGTACAAACGATTCATAATTTTTAAAAAACCACAACAATATTTTATTCCCTTAGCAAACACATACAATGTCATTGTCAATAGTCCCAACTGCCAGAGTTTTCACACAAGGGTACTTTACAGTCACTTTATTGAAGGAATTGTCAGTAGCCCTTTGGTTCTTGAAGGGAAAAAAAATCACAGGGTGTAGAAAGCTTTTTGGATTCCAGATTGGGATTTCTTATTATTTAAATTATTCAGAAGCCAGACCAGTCCTGGGATTTTTCTTAGAACTTAACTTCAGATTCTATTGCTTTGGTTCATTTTAGGAGAAAATCTGTTGTAGAGTATAAGGGAAGGTTGTTATGTCTTTTGTATTTGTCTATTATTTTTCTTTCTTTCTCTATGGTATTTATATCAACAGAAAGCCTGGGTAGATCTGTTTTCTCTAGTCATTCCTGCATTGTTGAAGAATCATCTCTGACGTGCTGTGTAATACCATTAGCATGAGAAGTGCTAATCATTTAAACATAGAGAGATAATCTTAATTAAAAAAACTATTATCCTGAAACTGTAACCCTAACAAAATCATAAGAAATACACAAAGAAGGCCACTTGTAGATTCTTTCCACTGATTTGATAATTGGATGGTTTAGGCAGTAGACACAGAAGCCTGGATGTGTGAAAATGCAATTGAATTTGATGAGCTGTTGGAAGATCAATGTAGGCAGAGTAAAAGCCATTTCTTTCAGCCCAAATCAAAATGAAAATATAGTTTCAGGATTATAGTTTTTCATGAGACCAAAAACCCATGAGAATTACATTAATCGTTTCTCTGTCAGGGCCTTGCTTTGCATTAATCTTTTTTTTTAAATTTGTATGTGACTCCTAAAATCAGTATATATGCCTTAAGTCTTTACGTTTTCTTTAAAGAAAACTTTATTTACACTTTTTCTATTTTCTTGTATACTTCTGTACACTGGAATAGAGTAAACCTTTACTGGGCACTGTGTCAGTCCTCCTAATGGTGAGAGAAGCCCTATCTGATATTAATTGGATCTTGCCTTAAACCAGTATATGTTCCAAAATCTCTGTGGGTTGTAACTAGATTACATAGTTATTATGGGAACATAAACTCCTTTATAGATATTTAAGCATTTGTGTTGTTCAGACCAAAATATTGCTGTCATGTAGATTTATTATGGTATCAATGCAATGGTTTTTCTACCGCCTATTTTTAGTGTTTTGCTTGCTTTTTGTTTTGTTTTTTTGTTTGTTTGTTTTGGTGAACTAGTAGTTCTACAAGAAGGTTCTTGTTTAGGTTGGTGGATTTTTTTCCTACTGTGTGTATTTATTTTATATCATTCCAAGTAGGGTAACCTATGCCCTTTAAATATGGAAAGATTGACATTCCCATGTTATTTTTTATGTGTTTTATATAAAAATAGTTATCTGAAATCAAACCAATGCTTTCTGTGACAGTATTTATTCTATAATTATCTTTTTTAAAATATTCATTTTCTCATTCATTCAATAAATATTTACTTAGCTTCTCCTATAAGCCAGCTCCTATGCTAGGTATTAGTTATACTGCACCTAAGGAACTGTAATTATGGTAAAAAGATAGAGGCAGAAGTTACAGATTACAAATTGTAGCAATATATAAAAGAAAAGTTTGAGCTATTATTTTCATCTGAGGAAATAATGATAGTAAGGTGAAGGTGGTTTTTATTTGAAGAATCAAGGAAATCTTCTTTGAGGAGTGTTATTTATAGCATAACTTGAAACATGAATAAGGGTTAGGCAAAGATTTGGAGACAGAGCTTTTTAAACAGACAGATGGGTATGCACAAAAGCTCTGAGGTGGGAAAAAACACAGTGTATTATAGGAATTGAAAGAAAACTGGGCAGAATAATGTCTCTTAGTGAGGGCTGGCATTTTGAGGTGGCTACTTCATGCAATATCTCTCAAGCAGGGTGACCATACATCTGGGTTGCCCTGGAAAGCCCTGTTGATCTGGCAAAATGATTAATAATGCCCCTACTATCCAAAGTGCCCAAATTTGATGCTAAGTTATATGGTCACCCTATTTATAAATCAGAGTTTCTTTTAATCCTAAGAAAAATAAGAACCCTTTAAGTATTTAAGTAGTGAAGTAAAAAGATCAAATTCACATTTTAAGAAATTTATTCTGGCTACAAAGTTGTAAGTAGATTTGAAGAATCAAGATGGAGCTAGGGAGACCAGCTGGTCGGCCCGTGCAGTAGTAGTTCAGATGCCAGATGGAAGTGGTTTGGATTAGGGGTTTAGCAGTGGAGACAAAGAAAATTCATGGACTCAACATATATTTCAGGGCAGACTCAGGAGGGCCATAAACAACAGGCATCCCCCATTGGTCTAGGTATAACAATACTACCTTTCTTCGTTTCAGTAAGAATTCATAAGGGAATGCAGTGCCCACGTTGAAATTACATTTGTTTATTGGGAGATGTTTGATTACTGATTCAATCTCCTTACTGGTAATTACTAATTAGTCTTAGTATGTTATATGTTTCTAGGAATTTATCCATGTCTTCTAGATTGTCAAATTTATTGGCAAAACAAATTCAGTTATTTTGAATAAAAATTTTATCTCTGGTACTAATAAGTGAGATCCGTTTCCATGGACCAGATTAATTAGGTACAACCAATAATTATTAAGCACCTAGTATATGCAAAGTATTGTTCTGGACAATACTGGAGAAATAATGAGAAATTAAAAAGCAGTTCTTGATACTGTCATAGAGATTTTCTAAAGGAGGAAATAAATACAAACAACCGTGATGCAAGTTACTATACAATCAGTGCCAGTAATAAGATAGAAAGTGCTGACGATGGGAGTTTTTACAGAAAAAAGTAAAAGATGGAGGGCTTCCCTGGTGGCGCAGTGGTTGAGAGGCCGCCTGCCGATGCAGGGGATGCGGGTTCGTTCCCTGGTCTGGGAAGATCCCACATGCCGCGGAGCGGCTGGGCCCGTAAGCCATGGCCGCTGAGCCTGCGCATCCGGAGCCTGTGCTCCGCAACCGGATAGGCCACAACAGTGAGAGGCCCGCGTACCAAAAAAAAAAAAAAAAAAAAAGTAAAATTAAAGGACTCACAAATGACTCCATATGGACCTTAAAAAGATGGGTAGGATTTCAGAAGATTTTATCAGTGTTTGACTTGAATATAAGGTAGAAATAATTTCTGAAGTATATTTTAGCTTCAAATTTTTGAGATTTGAAACCAGGAAAAACTTTGAGTATATTTTTCTTTCATCTTTTTTTTTAATTAAAAAAATGCATTTTGCTAGATCACAAACCTGCATATTCAGAACTTTAAAATTCTGTTGTGCCTTGCATTGTATTTTTTTAATAGTAGACAATAATTGAGTAATTATTCTGGGTCTGCTAATCTTATCTGCCCATTTATAATTCATCTCAGAGCACAGAACCAGATATTTATCATTTCTTTTTTTCTTTAGGAAATATGGAATCATCAAGCATGAAATTTTTAAAAAAGTCATTGAGTCAACATGTTAAGTTTAAATTTATGTCCTTTTATTATTCATAAAAAGAAGTCACCAGCCTTACTAATATTCATGGTAAATGCTTTGCATGGAGGAGCCTGACTCAAATGGAAATCCATCTTTATCTCATGAGGAAATTAACTCCCCATCATCCTCTCCTTCCCCAAACAAATAGGCTAATTTCAGTTTCTTCCCTTTGCCATGAATGATCCTTGCATTTTCCTTTCTCATTTACCTGGGCAAAATCTGCTGTTTTGAAGCTAGTTTAAGTAGCAGATGAGGCAGAGTGTTTCTCAGAGCTGTGCCTTGGCTTTCAGCTTAAGCTCAGGTGGCTCCCAAAGTCGAGGTCATTGACCCAAATCAGAGCAATTCAACGAATCATATTCTGTCTTCGTTTAAAGTTTATGCAGAGACGAGCAAGCCGCTGCGGCTGGGCTGGTGTCCTGGGCGTGCACCTGGGCAATCACACAGGCCCTGCCTTGAAGGGCCCTGCACTCATTTCAGTGCTTTGCTGTCACCATCTCGAGATTCTGAACACTTTTGAGCGAGAACCCCACGTTGTCAGGTTGTACTGGGTTCTGCTCTAAGACTTCTACCCCTTACTATGATGGCAATCTCAAAACTGAATGAAAGTACCAAATAGGTACTGTCATTTTTTTTTTTTTTTTTTTTTTTTGCGGTATGCGGGCCTCTCACTGTTGTGGCCTCTCCCATTGCGGAGCACAGGCTCCGGACGCACAGGCTCAGCGGCCATGGCCCACGGGCTTAGTTGCTCTGCGGCACGTGGGATCTTCCCGGACCAGGGCACGAACCCGTGTCTCGTGCATCGGCAGGCGGATTCTCAACCACTGCGCCACCAGGGAAGCCCGATACTGTCATTTTTTGACATGAAGAGCAAGATAGCAGAATTTTGGAGACCCAATCAGCTGGCATACCAGATTTTCCCTATAGCCCATTCTAATTAAAAGAAAACATTTATATGTGCAATAGTCAAGGAAGATACAGGTAAGCTTGATCAGTTTAGCAAGTACTTCTGACAGCCTGAAGGAAAACTATTATGTAAAACAAAGACCATTTTCCCAGCCCTACTCCAGGGTCCCCTTTTCTCTTGCTGTTGTTTTCATCTGCTTCTCTTTAATGATACACACAGGCCCCAGCCATCCTAGACGTTCTTAGCATGGGCTGCCAAGAAGATAATGCTGCGTATTAGCCTGTTTCCCAGTTTGCAGAGTTCATCTCCGTGCCCCCAAGACCCTTCTAAATCCCACCCTCAACTTCCCTGAAGAAATGATGAAGGGGAACACCACGTTATTTCTATAAACTTCCCACAAGCACCACCTTCCCAGCCCAGATGAGAAAGGACTTGGGCAAGTCAGCTCCTGAAGGGCTGCCATGCTGTGAAGAAGGATTCAGTCCCCACCTTGAAAATTTTGATAGGGGTGAGTTTTAGAAGCAACTACCTTATCTTCCCACAATTCAGTTTGCTCCTCTGGCATAAGGAAGCTGTTGAAAGGATTAAGTCAGTTTTAGAAGAACAATCTTTCTTTTGTCCGAATTGTAGGAATAATTAGAGCAAAAGCCTAATTTCCTTTTGCATTGTTATATGAATCTGTACTGTTTTGCTCTCTCACTGACTGCTTCATTTGATTTGTACTTCAATTGATAGCTTTCCGCTTCATCAGAGGAGGGTAGGATGAAGTAGATGGGACACAGAACAGAAATACATTCTAAGAGAATTAAAGCATGTCAAAAGCAGAAGAACAGGAGTATTATTTCAGAGCAGACCTGATCTCTGATCTTGAAAATGTTAAAGGTAAAAGAGTTCATTCCCTAGCATAAATCTGCTGTAGTCACAGGTGTGACACTCACTTCTGATGTTTGTCTTGCATCCAGGCACATTTGTTTCAACATATTTTTAAAGGGCTGGATAACAGCTTACAATACAAAAATCTGATACAGTAGCAGGTTTGAAACAACTGACACACCCTCTGTGTGGAGCCCTGTGCTCTCTCAGTAATAAGGATTAGAAGTAGGAAGTCACTCCTCAACAAGGACTCACTCTCAGATGATTTGGTTGTATATGCTGAAGTAAAATAATATAAAATGAATTTACTTTTATCATTAACTACAGCTCATTTCCAGCAAACGTGTATCACATATAAAGTTTGAAGTATGCTCAAATATCTCTCATCCACTGCTCCTTACACATTTTAATTTAATTTCTACCCTTTTATGGCAAATTCAAATATTGGACTCAAGAGTGAATCAACCTTAAATTAACTATAGAAATATTTCTTGAACCTTAAGCAGGTATCTAGGAATAATAATACTGTTCCGATGGGTGAAAATAAATGCTGCTTTATTCAGTGTACATTTACAGAGGCTGCTTTGTATATCCAGATACAGCCTTTGCTTGCAGGAGTCGAGGCCATCATAGAATTATAGCACTGTGTCCTCAGTGCTGTTATGGAAGCTGAGAGAGGGTGAAAGCATGCCCTGGTTCTACTGGAAATGGTGCAAAGAAGCTGGGAGAAGACTGAGGAAAGTTCCTGGAAGATGTGACCTCTGACCTGCATTTCCATGATTAAGTAGGAGTTCAGTCAAGGTTAGAGGGGGGAATGGCAAGGAGAAGAAAGCTGGGTAGTCTCAAAGCTGAGATCAGATTTATTCCGAATGGTATTTTTTGGTAGATATTTTACTTTTAAAGTAGAGATCAAGGAGAAGAAATAATCTAGTGGGATGCACTAGAAGTTGAAACATGGCATTCTCAACAGTGGAAGTATAACTTCTTTGCTAATCAGTTGTAGCCTTGGCAATGTCCTTGATAATCTGCATCTTAGATGGTGTAAATGCTTAAGAGAAATTAGTTTACATGTTAGGTGAGGTGTTAAAGCTGCTAACTGACAAACCTGAACTTGCCTTGAGGAGAGACAAGTTTACTGCTAGATAAGACATACAGTAATGCTTCAGGAGTTTACCAGTCTGGAAGTGACCTTGACATGATATTTAAAAATTAGCTGTGGGTATATGCTGTTTTTGCAGAAAATGGCATTTTTTTTCTTTAAGTGAATATTTTAAAGTTGTATAATGCCTTCCCCAAATTAGGAATTCCATATATGTCAGCACATTTTTAGATGCTGTGGTTAGCTGCTAATATAACCTACAACATTGACTGGGAAAATGTTCAAGGATCTTCTGTGTCAGTTTGACCTAGAGACCTGTCTGACTCTGCTCTGAAAGGGTGGATAAACCAGGGTGGGTACTTTCCAGAAAGGCTGCAAATATGGATCCTAAGGGACAGGACTAGTTGCGGGGGGCTGGGGGGGGCGGCGGTTGCTGAGTGGAGGAGGAGTAATAAAGGAGAGCCATGAAGCCAAGCTCCAAGAATGCACAGGATTTTTATCTGTTTTTTTCCTAGGTGAAATCTGTATTAGTTTGCTAGGACTGCCATAACAAGGTACCACAGACTGGGTGGCTTACTGCAGAAATTTTCCTTCTCACAGTTCTGGGGGCCAGAAGCCCCAAATCAAGGTATTGGCAGGATTATATTTTTCTGAGAGTCCCTCCTCTTGGCTTGTAAGTGGCCATCCTCCTTCTATGTCTTCTTGTGGCCTTTCTTCTGTGTGTGTCTTTGTGTCCTGACCTCCTCTTCTTAGGACGCCAGCCATATTGAATAAGGGCCCACACTAATGACCTTATTTAACCTCTGTTATCTCTTTAAACACCTTATCTCCAAATACATTCACTTTCTGAGGTACTGTGGTTCAGGGTTTCAACATGTGATTGAGAAGGGGAAGCAATTCAGCCAGCCCGTAACAGAATCCTTACAGAATCCTTAGTGGTTAGAACAAGGATCTGGCTGGCACTCAGTAAACTTTGTTTTGAATAAATGTTTGAAAGAATAAATAAATAGCCAGAGAGAAGCTGATGTCAGAAGCTGACTTGGATCTTGTGTCCTAGGCTATGGCAAGGAAATACGTAATACATTAGTCATCATTTCTGTAGTGCCCAAAGGTTAAGAGAATGGAATGCGGAGGTAACACCATGAGGTTCAGAAAAAAAGTTGGGCTTGAGTCAAGAAAGTTGATCTGTAACGTTTCGGTCTTGACACTTTATATTTGAGTATTTTGGGCCACTATCACCATAATTTGGAAGGAAAACAAAATACTATCGAGAAAAGCATCTTTTTACCCAGAGGGTCCATCTTCCTTCATACTCTGCCTGGAACCTAATTATGGCTGTGGCAGTGGTGTGCATTTTCACATTGTTTTCCTTGTGGGTGCACTCGAAGCCTGCATTTCACCACTTCCCTTGCATACAGGTGGACAATATGACCAAGGTGTAGCCAAAGGAAGTTAAGTGGGAGTAATACTACTTCTCAAGCTGGCCATAAATCATCCATACAATGTTTGCCTTGTTCTCTCTCTCTCTCTCTCTCTCTCTCTCTCTCTCTCTCCCTCTCCCCCCATTCCCCCCACCCCCGCGTTTGTGTTTAATTTAACCAGTCACACAGGAGAAAGAAAGATGAATAACCTCTTCCTCTCTAGAGGCTCACCCTCAAGTTATAGAATATAGTACATGTGTGGTGCTCTGTTTATTTTTAAAAGTATATATTTTTTGTATTCCATAAATTCCAAAGCAGAACACTTCTTTGTTGTTAAAGTAAATGGGAAAAATAAAGTAATATTGACTCTGGGAGTTATTGAGCCACTAGATGTAGAGGTAGTCAATTCGGACAATGAGTCAAAGTAAGAATCAAACCTTTACTCATTTACTGCCACAGTACAAGCAAGAGGCAAGAAGAGCTGTCTGCCCTCCAGTGTCCCAGTTTTTTCCTATGGAATGGAACTGGGTGAAGGTCAGTGAGTGCAGTGGTAGGGGAAATCATCTCACTGTTGAGCAGCCCAGATAAGACTCCTGCCTCTTTATGGACCTGTGGGTCCCGAGGGCAAGGAGAGGGTGAAGGGCTATGATCGGAAAGGTACTGAGTCAAAGTGGAGGAAAGTGCCTCAGCCAAGGCCCTCCAATAAGAAGGCCTCTGAGGAGGTCCCAGGGCTCGGGATGCAGATTTTTATATACACATAGCTGGTCTGGGAGGAGGACTGAGTCCTTCATTGCAACTCTCCCCCCCAAAACTACTAATTCTGATGTGGTGAGGACAGTCCCCACACCCCTACCCCTGCCATAAGGCCTGCTAGGCAAAGTTGTGGGTGGTTTTTTTTTTTTCTGAATATTTATTTCTTTATTTGGCCACGCCGGGTCTTGGTTGCGGTGCGCAGGATCTTCAATCTTCGTTGAGGCACGCGGGATCTTTAGTTGAGGCACGTGGGATCTTTTAGGTGTGGCATGCAGGATCTTTTTTCAGTTGCTGTATGCGGGGTCTTTTAGTTGCTGCATGTGGGATCTTTTTTTAGTTGTAGCACACAGGATCTTTAGTTGCACTATGCAAACTCTTAATTGCGACATATGGGATCTAGTTCCCTGACCAGGGATGGAACCCTTGCCCCCTGCATTGGGAGCGTGGAGACTTAGCCACTGGGCCACCAGGGAAGTCCCAGGCGAAGGTTTGCAGTTGGCTATGATTGGACCTGAAGGATCATTCATAGGGTTTTGGATGAGAGCTGGGGTCTTTGGGTGCTCACTATGTGCCAGACATTGAGGCATTCAGTTCCCATGAAAGCACATGGGAACTGAATGCCTTACTCCTAACTGATGGGTAAACTGATGTTCTGAAGATTAAGTTACTTACCCAGTATTGTGCCTTCGAATTTCTCAGCTAAAGTGTTCCAGGCTATACTTCATCTATTGACATCTTCATAACATTATGTTTTGTTACCCTCTTCAAAGTTTATTGTATTAAATATTAATGCCACGATTAATGAGTCAGTTATTTTCTGGGGTGTGGTGGAACTCTTCCTAAGCAGGGACACAATAAAATTATAGGCTCAGATGGTTTTAATGAAGAGGTGACCAAGTGATAGTGCTTTCATTGGGATTAAAGAACAAAAGAAAGAGAAAGTCAAGAGAATTTCTGTTCCATGAAGCATAGAATTGTAGATCTTTTATGGTTATGGAGATCATCCCAATTTTATTGGTGAAGAGAATTTACATTTGTTTCTTAGAGCAATATTTCTAATAGTAAAGATGGGACAAGAGGTCAGAATTCCTGACTTAGCTCAATTCACATTTTACTATATAACAATTTAATTCCCCTGTCTCTTCTTTCTGGATCAATATGGATGATTCCATGTTGTAGGGTGTTAAGAGACCACTGAGTATGGGGTGGGGGACCTAGAAACTTCACCCCTTACCTCTGAGTCAGGAGTCAGTGCAAGCCCTTGCCATTCCTCTTATTGATTTTACTGGATCCATTGTCTCAGCTTGTTTTGCGTGTTAGGTGAAACAGCTGTTAAGGTGTTCTAGGATTTGGCATCTCATCTTCATTTGCATCATATGCCTTCTTCTTCTCTTCTGGGCTATAGCAGAGCCAGGCATCTGGGAGGCAGGTGCCCTTGTCAACAGCATACACATGCTTCCACTTGCATTCTTCTGCTGCTACTTTCACCTCTCCAGGCATTCCTACTGGTCCTCAGTTACCTGTTCTGGGTCTCTTTCTCTTAGGACCTGGTTAAATGCTGCCTTCAAATGCTTGAGCTGATCATTTGACATTATGGTTCTTAGCGTGAAAAACTTGAAATTTTCTGAAAAACACTTTGTGTTGTATGCCGTTGTGTGCATTATGAAATGAGAACCTTTCTGTGGTCCAGTCACTCACGGGCTTCATGGCTTTACTCAAAGAGCATTTTCTTGGTGAGCACGTGTCTGACCACCTCCTTAATTGCAGCATCTCTCTACCCCAGGTTCTCCCTGCCCCCCTTACCTACTGTTTCTCCCCAGAGCACCAGCACCTTCTAATGGATTGCGTAATGTACTTCGCTATTTATCTTCTGTCTATTCCCTACTGGATCTAAAGTTCCTTGGAGGCACGTTTTGTTTTGTTTTGTTTTTTGTCCACTGCTAAGAACTCCAGAGCCTGAACCAGAGACTGTTACTTAGTAGCTGTTCAATAGAATTTGTTGAGGTAACTCATATAATTATGGGGGCATGTAGCTTTCATTAGATTCCAAAGAGGGTCCATGGACTTAAAATAAAGGTAAAGAAACCTTGACTTAAGGTGTTATCTCATAAAGCATAGACCTGCCTGATTTTAAGTGTTGTTTCAATGTATAAAACAGTGCAAGTCATAAAAATTTTGTCCATGTCTCAAATATTGGCCATGAGATTCCAGTTTGCAACCTATAGCTTGAAGTATTAACTCTTGCCAGGCATGTTGGTATTTTGATAATGTTGAGGTTAGAGAAGTTAAGTTCCAAACAAATACCAAATCATGAGTGGCTGACTACCATAATATCACGCACTGTGACTGAAGAGGAAAGGCCTTTGCCCTCCCTCACCCGTCCTCCCAGACCTGTCTCCCTGTGGTGAAATCATCTCCTGCCTTTCAGTCACACTATTTACCCCCGAAAGGCCTATCCATAGCGTTCTTTCTCATTCTTCTTGTGTCAGTCAAACCAGTCTTCCCTTGACCATTTTGTATTTGCTGTTTTGCTATTTTATACACAAGTAGCTTGCCTGTTTGTATCATGCAGGTATAAAATATCCCAAATTGAAGATAGGTAGATGCATCTTAACTTTTCTCTATCCAAATCTGTAGGTTCAAAACCTATAGACCATCTACATATTTAGAATGAGAGCTATTGTTATAGTAATGTCAGATTACTTTTCATAGTTGGTTAATAAAATAAGCAAAATGGTGGATTTAAGAGATATCTGTGAGAAGTTTAGAGTATGAGATCCTTGTTCAGTAGTGGTAGAAGTAATTTTGATTTTGTATGAGGTTTGTTCTCTTTATCTCACATCAAAGAGCTAGGATCCCTAGTGATTTTGAATAACTCTGTTGCTTCTCCTTGTTTTGTCAGGGCCAATATGGAATTTGCAAATGACCTATCAAGCTACAAACTGGTATATCAAAGTCATCAAGATCTATAGTGTGAACATATGAGTTATATGCTGTGTGGTGTTTAATGAACTATAACCTACTTCTCTTCTATGCAAAATATGATAATAAGAAACAAAATATCCAGAAGTAGAGACAAAAGGGAAAAGCAAAAATTATGTCTTAAAAAAATAAACACAAATTATATCTTAAATAAGCAAAAAAAATTCACACACACATACATACACAACATATACATGTACATCACATTATGTATTCATCACAAGAGTTGATTCTGTGTATTATCATACACTAAAAATATAGTAGCTTTCAGAGAAGATATTTACTACTAGTACTATTTAGATGACTGATTAAACTATACAAGAAAGGTATTTGATACTATTTATGATATAAATAAAATGATACGAGGAATGAGAGTCATCTAGATGGAATTAACATGAAGCCAGAATGACTGAGCTCTATATCTACTTATTACCAACAGTTATGAACAGCTGTCTTCAGAATCTGCCAGAGCCCAGTGAAGATGTTTTCAAGTGTTTCTCCAATCAGATGAACAGTGGTAGCCATTCATCAGTACCTCACCATTTATGTCATTATAATTATCTTAAAGCACAGAAGGGAAATTCATAAGGGTTTCTTTAGGTCAAAGGTTAATTTTAATTAAGTATTGGGGCATAAGTCAGACTTACTGACTACAAAATAATTTTTGTACTACTCTGAGAATTTGTGAGTATCCAAGAAAGTTCACAGCAGCATTAGTATTATATGAATAGCCTGTTTAACTTGGATATAATAGGTCAAAAAAAAAAAAACAAAAAACAAAAGAAAAAGAAAAACCTGACTCTAACCATACATTTTGAAAAGCCTTTTGCCAGGAAAAGAAAAAAAAAAAAAAAAGATTGTGCAGTGGGTTAGACTGTTAATTGAGGGGATTAAAAACCCCCAGGAGAATTTTATCATCTTCCTAAATTAAAAGGCTACCTTTGTTCAAGCTCTGTCACACTCAAGGAACTATGATGCTCTGATTTTTATGAATCAAGCAACTGTAATGTCCTTGACAAGTATAAGCCTGAGTTTTCTTAAATGGAAAACGAAGTTCTGGTTGAACTGCCTTTGAGTATGTCAGCAAAACAATGTTCCTTAATGCTTCCTTGAACTATTTCTAAAAAGTCAACATAAAAAATGAGATGAGGTGATTTTCTTAATATCTATGCTTTTATATGTAGAGCAAATGAAATATTACCATGGAGATAATTTTATAGAGTTTAAAAATTAGACAGAGAAGTGTTATGCTGGACTATCACCCTGGATGGGATTTTTTTTTTAACATCTTTATTGGAGTATAATTGCTTTACAATGTTGTGTTAGTTTCTGCTGCATAACAAAGTGAATCAGCTATATGTATACATATATCCTCATATCCCCTCCCTCTTGAGCCTCCCTATCCCACCCCTCTAGGTGGTCACAGAGCACCAAGCTGATCTCCCTGTGCTATGCAACTGCTTCCCACTAGCTATCTATTTTACATTTGGTAGTGCATATATGTCCATGCCACTCTCTCACTTCATCCCAGCTTACCCTTCCCCATCCCCGTGTCCTCAAGTCCATTCTCTATGTCTGCATCTTTATTCCTGTCCTGCCCCAGGTTCCTCAGAACCCTTTTCTTTTTAGATTCCATATATATGTGTTAGCGTATGGTATTTGTTTTTCTCTTGCTGACTTACTTCACTCTGTATGACAGACTCTAGGTCCACCCACCTCACTACAAATAACTCAATTTCATTTCCTTTTATGGCTGAGTAATATTCCATTGTATATATATGTCACATCTTCTTTATCCATTCATCTGTCAATGGACACAGGTTGCTTCCATGTCCTGGCTATTGTAAACAGAGCTGTAATGCACATTGTGGTACATGACTGTTTTTGACTTATGGTTTTCTCAGGGTATATGCCCAGTAGTGGGATTGCTGGGTCATATGGTTGTTCTATTTTTAGTTATTTCAGGAACCTCCATACTGTTCTCCACAGTGACTGTATCAATTTACATTCCCACCAACGTGCAAGAGGGTTCCCTTTTCTCCACACCCTCTCCAACATTTATTGTTTGTAGACTTTTTTTTTTTTTTTTTTTTTTTTTTTTTGCGGTACATGGGCCTCTCACTGTTGTGGCTACTCCTGTTGCGGAGCAAAGGCTCCAGACGCGCAGGCTCAGCGGCCATGGCTCGCAGGCCTAGCCACGCCGCAGCATGTGGGATCTTCCTGGACTGGGGCACGAACCCATGTCCACTGCATCGGCAGGCGGACTCTCAACCACTGTGCCACCGGAGAAGCCTGTTTGTAGACTTTTGATGATGGCCATTCTGATTGGTATGAGGTGATACCTCATTGTAGTTTTGATTTGCATTTCTCTAATGATTAGCGATGTTGAGCATCCTTTTATGTGTTTGTTTGCAATCTGTATATCTTCTTTGGAGAAATGACTATTTAGGTCTTCTGCCTATTTTTGGATTGGGTTGTTTGTTTTTTTGATATTGAGCTGCATGAGCTGCTTGTAAATTTTGGAGATTAATCCTTTGTCAATTGCTTCATTTACAAATATTTTCTCCCATTCTGAGGGTTATCTTTTCGTCTTGTTTATGGTTTCCTTTGCTGTGCAAAAGTTTTTAAGTTTCATTAGGTCCCATTTGTTTATTTTTGTTTATATTTCCATTTCTCTAGGTGGTGTGTCAGAAAGGATATTGCTGTGATTTATGTGTTCTGCCTATGTTTTCCTCTAAGAGTTTTAGAGTATCTGGCCTTACATTTAGGTCTTTAATCCATTTCGATTTTATTTTTGAGTATGGTTTTAGGAAGTGTTCTAATTTCATTCTTTTACAGGTAGCTGTCCAGTTTTCCCAGCACCACTTATTGAAGAGGCTGTCTTTTCTCCATTGTGTAGTCTTCCTTCCTTTATCTCACCATTTTTATCATCTTTAATTTCTTTCATCCGTATCTTATAGTTTTCTGCATACAGGTCTTTTGTCTTCTTAGGTAGGTTTATTCCTAGGTATTTTATTCTTTTTGTTGCAATGGTAAATGGGAGTGTTTCCTTAATTTTTCTTTCAGATATTTCATCATTAGTTATAGGAATGAAAGAGATTTCTGTGCATTAATTTTGTATCCTGCTACTTTACCAAATTCATTGATTAGTCCTAGTAGTTTTCTGGTAGCATCTTTAGGATTCTCTATGTGTAGTATAATGTCATCTGCAAACAGTGACAATTTTATTTCTTCTTTTCCAGTTTGGATTCCTTTTATTTCTTCTTCTTATCTGATTCCTGTGGCTAAAACTTCCAAAATTATGTTGAATAATATTGGTGAGAGTGGGCAACCTTGTCTTATTCCTGATCTTAGTGGAAATGGTTTCA
Source organism: Kogia breviceps (assembly GCF_026419965.1). Taxonomy (NCBI): domain Eukaryota; kingdom Metazoa; phylum Chordata; class Mammalia; order Artiodactyla; family Physeteridae; genus Kogia; species Kogia breviceps. Next base: position 32,247,160 of record NC_081321.1, read on the forward strand.
GTTTTTCACCATTGAGAACAATGTTGACTGTGGGTTTGTCATATATGACCTTTATTATGTTGAGGTAAGTTCCCTCTGTGCCTACTTTCTGGTGGGTTTATAATCATAAATGGGTGTTGAATTTTGTTGAAAACTTTTTCTGTATCTATTGAGATTATCATATGGTTTTTATCCTTCAATTTGTTAATTTGGTCTATCACATTGATTGATTTTCATATACTGAATAATCCTTGTATTCCAAGGAAAAGACCCACTTAATCATGGTGTATGATCCTTTTAATGTGCTGTTGGATTCTGTTTGCTAGTATTTTGTTGAGGATCTTACATCTGTGTTCATCAGTGATATTGGCCTATAGTTTTCTTTCTTTGTGACATCTTTGTCTGGTTTTGGTATCAGGGTGACTGTGGCCTTGTGGAATGATTTTGGGAGTGTTCCTGTCTCTGCTATATTTTGGAAGAGTTTGAGAAAGTTAGGTGTTAGCTCTTCTCTAAATGTTCGATAGAATTCGCCTGTGAAGCCATCTGGTCCTGGGCTTTGTTTGTTGGAAGATTTTTAATCACAGTTTCAATTTCAACATTTGTGATTGGTCGGTTTATATTTTCTATTTCTTCTTGGTTCAGTCTCGGAAGGTTGTGCTTTTCTAAGAATTTGTCTATTTCTTCCAGGTTGTCCATTTTATTGCATATAGTTGCTTGTAGTAGTCTCTCACGATCCTTTGTATTTCTGCAGTGTCAGTTGTTACTTCTTTTTCATTCTAATTCTGTTGATTTGAGTATTTTCCCTTTTTTTCTTGATGAGTCTGGCTAATGGTTTATCAATTTTGTTTATCTTCTCAAAGAACCAGCTTTAGTTTATTGATCTTTGCTACCGTTTCCTTCATTTCTTTTTCATTTATTTCAGATCTGATCTTTATGATTTCTTTCCTTCCTTCTGCTAACTTTGGGTATTTTTTTTCCTTCTTTCTCTAATTGCTTTAGGTGTAAGGTTAGGTTGTTTATTTTAGATTGTTCTTGTTTCTTAAGGTATGATTGTATTGCTATAAACTTCCCTCTTAGAACTGCTTTTGCTGCAACCCATAGGTTTTGGGTTGTTGTGTTTTCATTGTCATTTATTTCTTGGTATTTTTTTATTTCTTCAATGATCTCTTGGTTATTTAGTAATGTATTCTTTAGCCTCCATGTGTTTGTATTTTTTACAGATTTTTTCCTGGAATTGATATCTAGTCTCATAGCATTGTGGTTAGAAAAGATACTTGATATGATTTCAATTTTGTTAAATTTACAAAGGCTTGATTTGTGACCCAAGATATGATCTATCCTGGAGAATGTTCCATGAGCACTTGAGAAGAAAGTGTATTCTGTTGTTTTTGGATGGAATGTCCTATAAATATCAATTAAATCCATCTTGTTTAATGTATCATTTAAAGCTTGTGTTTCCTTATTTATTTTCACTTTGGGTGATATGTCCTTTGGTGAAAGAAGGGTGTTAAAGTCCCCTATTATTATTGTGTTACTGTTGATTTCCCCTATTATGGCTGTTAGCATTTGCCTCATATATTGAGGTGCTCCTATGTGGGGTGCATAAATATTTACAATTGTTACATCTTCTTCTTGGATTGATGCTTTGATCATTATGTAGTGTCCTTCTTTGTCTCTTGTAATAGTCTTTATTTTAAAGTCTATTTTGTCTGATATGAGAATTGCTACTCCAACTTTCTTTTGATTTCCATTTGCATGGAATATCTTTTTCCATCCCTTCACTTTCAGTCTGTATGTGTCCCTAGGTCTGAAGTAGTCTCTTGTAGACAGCATATACATGGGTCTTGTTTTTGTATCCATTGTCAGTCTGTCTTTTGGTTGGAGCATTCAAACCATTTACATTCAAGGTAATTATCAATATGTATGTTCCCATTACTATTTTCTTAATTGTTTTGGGTTTGTTTTTGTGGATCTTTTTCTTCTCTTGTGCTTCCTGCCTAGAGATGCTCCCTGAGCATTTGTTGTAGAGCTGGTTTGGTGATGCTGAATTCTCTTAGCTTTTGCTTGTCTGTAAAGATTTTAATTTCTCCGTTGAATCTGAATGAGATTCTTGCTGTAGAGTAATCTTGGTTGTAGGTTTTTCCCTTTCATCTCTTTAAAGATGTCCTGCCACACCCTTCTGGCTGGCAGCATTTCTGGTGAAAAATCAGCTGTTATCCTTATGAGGATTCACTTGTATGTTATTTGTTGCTTTTCCCTTGCTGGTTTTAATATTTTTTCTTTGTATTTAATTTTTGATAGTTTGATTAATATGTGTCTTGGTGTGTTTCTTCTTGGATTTATCCTGTATGGGACTCTCTGTGCTTCCTGGTCTTGATTGACTATATCCCTTCCCATATTAGGGAAGTTTTCAACTATAGTCTCTTCAAATATTTTCCATCCATTTCTTTTTCTCTTCTTCTTCTGGGACCCCTATAAGTCAAATGTTGGTGTGTTTAATGTTGTCCCAGAGGTCTCTGAGACTGTCCTCAAGTCTTTTCATTCTTTTTTCTTTGTTCTGTTCTGTGGTAGTTATTTCCACTATTTTATCTTCCAGGTCACTTATCCCTTCTTCTGCCTCAATTATTTTCCTTTTGATTCCTTCTAGAGAATTTTTAATTTCATTTATTGTGTTGTTCATCGTTGTTTGTTTGCTCTTTAGTTCTTCTAGGTCCTTGTTAAATGTTTCTTGTATTTTCTGCATTCCATTTCCAAGATTTTGGATCATCTTTACTATCATTACTTCGAGCTCTTTTTCAGGTAGACTGCCTATTTCCTCTTCATTTGTTTGGTCTGGTGGGTTTTTACTTTGCTCCTTCATCTGCTGCATATTTCTGTCTTCTCATTTTGCTTAACTTACTGTGTTTGGGGTCTCCTTTTCTCAGGCTGCATGTTCGTAGTTCCTGCTGTTTTTGATGTCTGCCCCCAGTGGTTGAGGTTGGTTCAGTGGGTTGTGTAAGCTTCCTGGTGGAGAGGACTGATGCCTGTGTTCTGGTGGATGAGGCTGGATCTTGACTTTCTGGTGGGCAGGACCACATCCGATGGTGTGTTTTGGAGTGTCTGTGAACTTATGATTTTAGGCAGCCTCTCTGGTAATGGGTGTGGTTGTGTTCCTGTCTTGCCAGTTGTTTGGCATGGGGTGTCCAGCACTGGAGCTTGCTTGTCATGGAGTGGAGCTGGGTCTTAGCGTTGAGATGGAGATCTCTGGGAGACCTCTTGTCGATTGATGTTACATGGGGCCAGGAGGTCTCTGGTGGTCCAATGTCCTGAAGTTGGCTCTCCTACCTCAGAGGTTCAGGCCTGACACCTGTCTGTAGTACCAAGACTCTGTCAGCCACATGGCTTTGGGGAAGTCTGAGATCTTCTGCCAGTGTTCAGTATGTGTTCTATAGGAGTTTTTCCATATGTAGATGTATTTTTGATGCATCTGTGTGTGGAAGGTGCTCTCCACATCTTACTTGTCTGCCATATTGAAGGTCCTTCTCAAGACATTTTAGACATGCCCATCTTTTGGGGCTGCCAATGTAGCTGAATGTAAAGGTGGAGTCTGAGTATCTGAAATCCTGCAGGGTGCGGTCATGGCAGGGCCAGAGGTGCTTGAGGCATGGGGCAGCCCTACTGCTTGGATGGGATTTAATTCTTAGAGTTCTGAACAATTTGGTATGACATTCTTCTCCTTTACAAAATATAATTTTCTACCCTGAATTGGAAATAAACCTATTACCTCAATCAACTCCTGTGTCATGCAGGGCTTTATAATTTCCCTTACATTATCTCATTTAATGTTTACCCTGATAAACTAATAGAGATAATATGTATTATTGTGCTCATTCAACTTTAAGATTATCACCTTGGGGTGGGTACTCAGAAATTTGTTCAATGAAAGATTGAAAAGTTTGCTGTCACAGATCAAACAAGTAGTACCAGCCAGGATTCTTAGACTGTTTCATAACCAAAAATGTCAGCAGCTTCAAGATCAGAAATTCCTGGTGCTTTGTAATTTCTATTATATCTACTTTTCTATTTCAGAGCAGATCTTCTTTTCAAAGAAGACACCTCAAGTGTGAGGTGTCTGTTAAGGTTGTACACTGTGTTAATATTGCTGGAACTAGGTTCCACTCTTTCAGATTGTGACCTTTTCCTTGTCTTATTTCTTACCTACTATATCAGAGCATAGGAATAGATGCAGTGCTGGTATCTACTTTCATCCAGTTTCACATTATTCTTTAAAAGAACTCAGTGACCATTAGCACCATTGTTTTATCAGAATTTTCATTTGTGACCTTTCTTGTGCTGGGCTTTGGAAGCCTTGGGAACTCTCAGAGCTTCAGGCCTGAGAGACTTCCCATTTTATTCACCAACTTTCTTTTCCTTAGGGTCCTAGGTGATGTCAGTGACATTCTTTGCATTTCTCACTAGGAGGATTGCTTTTTTTTTCAGACTGGATGTTCAGGCATAACCCAATTTATACTTTTATGTAAAGTTGGTGCACTTTGTGATTTTTCCCATTTCCATAAGTAGTTCTTGGCAATAACAGTTAGTGACCTGATTTTCATTACTATGTCAGGGTTCCTCTATAACTGGACTGTAACTGATTTCAAAACCATCCCTCTCTCTTGTGGAGGCCAGAAATTGCAAACCTGATAATATTTTTAACAGAGTGGACATTGCTGCTAGTGATGCCGAATGCTCGGCCTCTGTGCACTGGTGCCAAATTGAATCTTGGAGACAGAGTTTTGGCTGAAGCAGAAATGAATAGCTTTATTGCTTCTCCAGGCAAAGGGGGATACAGTGGGTTCCTGCCCTCTGAAAACTTTGTGTCCCAACCCCAGGAGGATTTGATGAGGAGTTTTATAGCAAAGGTTCAAGGATGGGGTTGCTGTTAAGATTAGGGTGTGTACAGGGTCTGCACTCCTTTAATCTGGTCTCAGGTAATCATGATGAGCTTCTCTTGTTCCTGGCCTCAGGTGGTTTCTTGGCTGCTCCTCCTTTGACTAGCAACTGTTCGAATCTGCCCTTTGGAACTCAAGGAAGGTCATGGAGGCTGGATTCTGTTCCCTACAAATGAGAAAATGGGGGACAGAAAGGCTTCTGTGCCCTGGAGCCCCACAGGCTCCTGCTCGTTTCACTGGGCAGACCGTTATATAGCACAGTTTAAAGTGGGAACCCCTCTGCTTTAATTTGACCAGGTAAAGTACATATGCCCGACTTCCCTGGTAGCACAGTGGTTAAGAATCCACCTGACAATGCAGGGAACATGGGTTTGAGCCCTGGTCCAGGAAGATCCCACATGCCGCGGAGTAGCTAAGCCTGTGCTCCACAACTACTGAGCCTGTGCTCTAGAGCCCGGGAGGAACAGCTACTGAGCCCGTGTACCACAACTACTGAAGCCTGCACACCTAGAGCCCGTGCTCTGTAGCAAGAGAAGCCACCACAAGGAGAAGCCCGGGCACTGCAATGAAGAGTAGCCCCCTCTCACAACCACAACTAGAGAAAGCCCATGCGCAGCAACGAAGACCCGTCGCAGCCAAAAATGAATAAATTAATTATTTTTTTCTAAAAAGTACATATGCCGTTCCAGTGTTTGTTAAGGGATGGTGCATCCCATGTAGAAGTAGGAAGCTTTATGCCATGTTGTGTTAAAGGACTCATGTATCTATGATTTTATCAATGTGGTTTTTTTACCCCTGCCTGTCGTCTTAAAGCCTCTCCTTATAACTGGATTTTGTCCAGGCAATAGAGCTATAATAAATATTAATTAGCCTGAAGAAAGTATAGTTCGGAAGGTGTATCTTCTGCTAAAATGTAAATCAAGATCATACAGTGCATTCCAAAGGAATTATTTGTGATTTCTGAGTTACCACTACACTGGATTATTTTTATTTCTGCTTCCCTCCATTGGCATATAGTCAAAATATTGACTGTATCATTACTAATAAGTTATAAATGCAGGCTATTATGAATTAGGATGGCATATTGTAATAATATGGTGGAAGAAATAATGTCCTATTCTGCCATCCTTGGAAATGGTAGATTGCAAGTAAAGTATGTTTCATCTGTATTAGTGGACTTGAAAACCCTTCATCTTTTTCAAAGTTATTTGTTACTTAAACCGTGTTTTGATTATTTTAGACATTTTCAGAAAAGTAGATTTTTGTCTTTTATTTCCAACTCTTGTACTTGGTTTTATTCATAACAGCTGCGTACATGGTAGTTCTTTTATTTTTACACACAACTAATCTGTTTTCACCCAGGAGACAGGAAAATCTGTGTTTCAGCCACATTAAAAGATAACAGTATACTCTTTGTTTTGTCTTTGAGCTGTCTAATTCTTCTAGGGTAAGACTAAAGTAATTTCTGACACCTCCTCCATGGTTTAATGGAGTGTGTAGGTGCGTGTGTGTGTGTGTGTGTGTGTGTGTGTGTTTTCAAAAAAAAAATACTGAAGAGAATAGAACAGAAATCCATTCATGAGCATGCATTGCTTCCATTAGTTTCACATTCATCTTAAATGAAAAGCACTGATTAGGGCTGAGCAGATACAGAGATTTGGGAGCTGATTTGGACTTGATAAGCCCTTGAGCAACCAGACTGCTCTATTATCATTAATGGGTTTTGTAAATTTCTCAATTGCTTTTTTCAAGGTTTTTATTAAGGAAAAAATATATGGACGTTGAAATTGCCTTTGTGTCATCACCTTTAAAAACTCACTTGTTGGCATATACATTGCCTTATTTCCCAGTGACCCTACTTGTTGCAGAAAGGATTGGATTTTCTCTGTTCTGATCTAAATATAATAGCAAAAAAAAAAATGGCAAGGTAGTTAACTTGGTGATCTATTTAATTTGACACCTCTGGTGTCAGAGTTATGGTGACATGCAAATAGGTTTCCCTGGAGGTATAATTATTCCAGAGTGATGGTTTTTCCTGATCACGTACTGAAAGGTATGGCATCTTTTCTTAGACTTTATAAGAATTTACTTAGTCATTTTTCTGTTTAAAATTTTATTATTATTTTTTACTTGACAGTATATGATGGAGAAGCCTGAAGCTATGATTACATGGACCCCCCAACCCTAGCTTTGCTGCATGACAATGAGCAATTCTCACACTTTCTGAGCTGTGTGATTCCTTATTTGTCAATTGTAGTTGCTAGAATAAATCTTGAGTTATGGTCAGTTCTACCAAAAATTTATGATTCCATGAAAGGAAATGGAAAGTCTTAGTGTTGAAGTTATTCTGCAAAATGCAGGGTAATTTTATAGAAATGTTTTCAAAATACTGCTGTACTGCTTATCACTGAGTTAAAGAAGTTTATTACATTTGAAACTCTGGGAATTATAATTGTTTTAATAAGATATTTATTGAAAGGTGTATCTATATGAATTCTTTGTTTCTTAACATAGACATAAATATTTTGACTGTTTCTAAGAGGCCATTTTTAGAAAAACGCAGAGGTATGTTATGTATCTGTAGCAGCAAGCCCACTCAGATTACAAATCTGCTCGAAAATTGCATTTTAAGAAGCATGTGTTCCAATTTAAATTTCTAGGTTTTGATGAAGTGCCTTCTTTACCTACTATTGCTAAATATTTACTTGCATCATAAAGTAGGTATATATTGATGCCCACGTAGCCTTTCCTGCCTCTCTGCATAAGGATGAGAAAGAGGGGGAGAGTGCATTATTATATACTCCTTGATGAACGTTCAGTGTGAAAAAGATCCCTGTGCTATTTTCCCATATACTGTGTTTGAATATGTAAGGGTGTGTTCAATAACTGTGTTATCAAGGCCTAGAATTTAGTAACACCTTACTACTAATTTAGTAAGCAATTTACTTAGCTTCTAAATAAAGGTACTCCTGTCCTTACATGTTTGGCACATGAAGAGATACATAGCCAAGAAATAATTTCAAGATCAAGCAAAGAACCCCTCTTTGACTGGACTCCATGACAGAGCAATATTGGCCCTATGAAGAATATCCACTTTACTGAATTTGCTCTTCCTTGATTAATAGAATCCTCAAGAAGCCAAATATGGAACACCATAGGAAAGCATTTTAGATAATATATCCTATTAAAACTCCAGAATTCTAGGGCTGTCTGTAATTTCATAATATAGTCAAACAAGTATTTTAAAATATTTTAAACAATATTAATAATTTAATATTTGAATGAGAGGAAATGTGAATGAGCACAAGTGAATAAATATGAGAAAATATTTTAAACAAATTACATGAACATGTAATATAATATTAATTATGTTATAGATATCAATATTATAATTTTATTATTTAGGGGGATTAATAAGATCATGGTATTTTACAAAATTATTTTGGCAAATATTTTGGCAAGTATTGAGACCTGTAATTTTCTTTATCTTCAAATGATGTAGAAAGAGAGTAACTTCTCTGAATTCATTCAGTTTGGATTCTTATGCAAATTATGAATATGAGCAGCCAGGATTAAGAGAGAAACTCAAAACCTTTGGTCAGAAAACCATCTTAGAAAAGTTTAAATATACTTTTCAGAGCTTCAAAACAGAATCCCAGGTCCATGGCCTAGGATATGGGTGAATATCATTCATGAAGTAGGACTTTCATAATCACAGAATAAAAGAACTCTTGCAGAAAATATTAAATTTCCATTTTATCCAACAAATGTAGGCATCTTACAAGAGAGTCCCTATAATGGTGGTTTCTGGATTGCTGGGATGAGGGAGTTGTAGTCACACACGAGTACATAGGAAGCCTTTGAGGTTCACCTGTACCTGCATCTGTGTCTTGGACAAGATGGAATTATCACAACCACAAAAACCCTAATGGACAATGTTTTCTTTTCTGGATTCCTCTTTAGTTGTTATATAAATGTGTCCTTTAAAAGTTTCTTGGATCAGAGCTGTATTTTCTAGCTCATTGAATCTCCTGAAATTGGAGATGGTTATTTAACCCTATGACAGATGGAGACAGCCTGTCTCAGCCTTCAAAGATGAAATGTGAAAGAGCACAAGTGAGTAAATATGCGACTAATTGAAGTGGACCACTGAGAGACCAAGGAAGGGTGCATTCCTGGCACTCCTCAGACCCCAGCTTTGAAGCCAGCCACCAGTCTGTGTAAATGACCCCACTAACCTACAACGGAAGGGGTTAGAAGGTTACCTAAACACACAGTCCTTTATAAGTCTATTAGAAACACCTTTAGGCATTAGTATTCCTAAATATGTCTGGTCTGTCTTATCAATTATAAAGTAAGAATTAGGAGTACTGATTTTAAGAAGATCACTACAATTTTATGTTGTTCAGATAAAAACTTTTAGTGTAGTACAATTGAATATTAACTCTTTGACTTGACAACGATGGTAGTATTTCAGGCCCTACCATCTTCTCACCTGAAGTATCAATACACCATTTTGTTCCTTTTGCAACAATATTCCCTTCCTGGGAAAATAAGAAAATAGCCAAGTAATGAAACAAAGTTGCCAGCAGTATGGTTCAAAGTCTAACTTATAAATTTTAGCATTTCATAAATATGTGTTAAACCAATGAAGAAGAGAAACAGTTATGTTAACCAGGGCCACAAATTCAAAATGCCTAGAAGTGCCAGGAAGATTCCACTTAGGGAGTAAGTTGATTTGCACACACTGTGCGTATGAATCGTGAGGATTGTGAGAAATTGGACATGTATATTACTTTATATGTATGTGGGCCCAGAAATGCTAGACTTTCTGTTCTTTATCTAAATTTGTGTATAAAACATATCAGTTGTTAAATGTTGGTTCAAAATTTTTAAAAAACCCTCTATGGGCCAAATCACACACACACACACACACACACACACACATATATATATATATATATGTATATATATGTTTTCAAGGGCCATTCGGCTCTGGGGCCACCAGCTTGCAAGCTCTGATCAGTGTATAAACACATGCAGACATAAAGCTCTGTGGGTAGCAGGCATGTGAGAGATACATGTTTAACTGAGTGGAGCATAATCCAGCATCAGAGGTACAGACTTTCATTTTCAAATGTATAATACTCATTTTTTCACTACTGAATTTTCAAAAGTCAAATTAAAGCTATGTTAGGTATATTCAATTATGTAAATTAGTAACTTAGCCATTTCAGGAATCAACATTGATCCTAGAGATAATAAACTCTAAATTAGTCTGAAATATTTTTGCACAGTCCAATTAAACCATGTTTATTGAGTATCCAGATTAAAAGGCACTGAAGAGGTGATTGAAATAGAGTTCCTAACCAAAGTAGTTTGCAATCCAATGCATAAGAAAGACTAGCTTTAATATGGCACAGATGAAAGCAAATGTACAGATGTCATGAAAGAGAGAAAAAATGATCTTCTTTGTGCCTTCATAGTACAAAGGAGGAAAGATCAATTCTTTGCAGAGGTCAAAGATCAAGGAAAGCATCCTGAAGGAGGTGGCATTTCAGATGCATCTGAGAGAGTATATCGTTGCAAATTTCCAGATTCTTGGGCTGAGTGATGGTAAATGGTCTGGCCTGGCAGGAGCACTGAGGAACCAGAGTGGGGGGGGAGTGGGAGGCTAACTTGGAACAGGACTGCAGAGGGCCTTGAGTATCATATTGGCATGTTTGGAGATTTTATGCTGTAGAAAGAAGAGACCTAAGGACTTTTAGTAGGTACAGTCTGTGTTAGAAGCTAGTGCTGGTACATTGTAAAACATGGATTAGAGATGAAAGAAGAGACTGACAACAGAAATATCAGTTAGGAGGCTATTTCAATAGTGTAGACAACAGATAATGAGGACTTGAGCTGTGTGGGGACAGCAGGACCTGAGGGACCACGGATGTGGTGTCAAACTATATGACTGTCCAGGGACTGTTTTTTCTTTCTTGACAACACTGTCATTGAAATAATTTGTCCTAGATATTAGTTTTTTTTCTTCTCACTGTCAGCTCACCATTCTTTCTGAATTTCAGCATACCCAACTAAATAAGGAAGAAATGATAAGACTGTGGGTATTTGGATTTTCCTGCATAGTCAAAAACAAGTTCTATTTTCAGCTTCTGGGCATATATTCTTTTATAAATGGGATTTATTGAGGAGGGTGGACAAAAAGAAAATATTTTGTTCTGCTTTCATTATAGGCTCTAAAGTTGGAGAACTGATAATATTTCAAATGCACACACAGGTAAAAGTTAAAATACATGATAATATAGATTACAAAAACAAAGACAAGGATTAGAATTTCCAGGACTAATTTACATCATCAACAAAATGAAACATGAAAATGAAAGCACAATAAGGCAATAGCATTTTCTAGTCACCATACCTTCTTGGTGATGGTTTCCCCTTGTAGATACTTCTTAGGAAAACTAGAAATCAAGACCTTTCACATGAACAGAGTATACAGTCCAGAGACCGTTGAAGAAATGAAAATATTATTTATAATACTTTAAAAAGAAATCTAGTCCCTCCTTTTTCTTTATGAAATGGAAGTATAAATCATCTGGTAAAATTAAGATCACTAAAGATAGTCATATTCAGAGTGAATATCTTTATGGAGCATGCTATAATTTGGCCATATTAATTGCTGTAGGTGTTCAAATAAATGTCTGAACTAAAATGTTTCATAATTTTATTACTGTTATTAGTATGTGTTGCTTTGTTATGAGTGGTAAAATAGTTTAATGCTTCAGGGCACAAAACTGTCACCTGTTGTTTCCCAATTTTGAAATAGTGTGTGACGCAGGGAAATAGTTGCTTTCTTTATCTACTGTGTTCAACTCATGCACCAAAAATTAATTTGAGCACCTTTTAGGTAAAAGGTGCCACATGCTATTGGGGTTATGAAGGTGACAAAAGAAATACTGAATAAGCGATTTTCAAGAATTTTGGGTTTCTTTGAAGCTTTAGAAAGTCAGGCTAGCCTCTCATAGCTTTTTGTTTTCTGCCAATTCACTGGGCAGCAAGGGTACTGGAAAGGCTAGAGGAGTGAAAAGAAAAGGATATATAACAGGATTTTGAAGAATATAAAGAAATTCTTAAAAGGACAAATCTTAAAAATAAAGAACAATCATAAAGCTTATTATTGAGCTTAGAAGTTTCCAGAGGAAAAGACATCCAAATAGTGTTTTAAACCTCTATAAATCCATTATGGGGCTAATTTTTCCCTTTTAGAAAATTCTAAAGTGTACATTTGGGAGAAGGCACTCACTGCACGCTAGCACACTGAGCAAGCAGGTGACAATTCCTCTTGCTGAAAATGTGGCAAATTGTACTTCACATTCTGTTCTTGCTTGCTGCTTTGAAAATTTGTAAGTATTGCGATGATAGTTGAATTCAAATTAATTGTAAGCATCTGACAAGTTTCTAGCCGATGGTTGCCAGAGTATTTTTGCGGGTGATCATTCCTAAATATTTGTTTCTTGTTACCCCATCAGCAGCATATAGAGATGCGATTCTCACATGTGCATCTGAGGACCATACCAGGTTCTGTTTCAAAAGTTAAGGGGTATAATAACTGCAGTTCACCAGCACCATCCTAAAAAGTAAGAAGCTAAAATCTAAATGTTGGAGGTGCTTTAACTGGAAGTAGCTAAAGAGCCAACTAATTCACATGTCGGTTGTAGCTGCTTTAGGCTGCCAAGGGGCTGTAGTTATAGTGAAGACAGTAACATCAACACAGGCTGCAGAATCAACTAATTGCTCACCTACCAATTCTGTATAGATTATAAGGTCTTAGAACGGATGAAATTCAGTGTCTACGCCCTCCTCTCCCTCCCCAGTGCTTTTAATTCTTTCCTTTACATTACGCGGGTAGATGATATCTGGGTAGAGATCTGGAGCTCTCGAATATTCTGCTTGGTTCTTATGACCTGCTTTTACTCACCAAACTTCTGACACCAAATATGTGTGTTTTTTTTCCTCACACCTACCAGCTCTTCAACTGTATGGACACCAACTGGGTGTTCTGACGCTAACTTCCTGGAGTTAGTGCAGACCTCACAGGTTAAAGGCTCAGTTCCATGAGATTGCCCCCATTTCAAATGCCGATCGCAAGTCCAAGCCACCCTTACTTCTGACTGACCGATTATAAAGTCTTGGGGGATTTCCACAATCCCCTCCTCAGACCCAGTGATTTACTAAAATGGTTCACAGAACTCAGGAAGGTGCTTTACTTACTATTACTGGTTTATTATACAGGGTACAACTCAGGAACAGCCAAATGGAAGAGAGGCACTTGTCAAGGTAAGGGGCTGGGGTGGGGGTAGGGGGACAGAAGCAGAGCTTCCATGGCTTCTCTGGGTGTGCCACTCTCCCTGCACCTCGATGCATTCACCAATCTAGAAGTTCCCTGAATCCCATCCTTTAGGGTTCTTTAATGGAGATCTCACTTTGTAGGCATGATTGATTAAATCATTGGTCATTGGTCACTAACTCAATCTCTTGCTCCTCTCCCCTCTCCAGAGATCCTGGGGGCAGGACCGAAAGTTCCAACCTTCTCATTGTCTAGTTTGTTCCTTTGGCGACCAGCTCCCATCCTGAAACTATTTAGGGGCCCACCAGAAGTCACCTAATTAGCATAATTAGCATAATTTCACATGATTGAAAGGGGCTTGTTATGAATAACAAAATAATGCTTCTATTACTCCTATCCCTTAGGAAACTTCAAGAGGTTTAGGAACTGTGTGTCAGGAACCAGGACAAAGACCAAATATATATTTCTTATTATGCCAGTTGTTGATTTTGTTGTGCATCTAGATTTTGGATTTATTTAAAGAGGTTAAACAAACTACTAAAACATATTAGAATCAAACTGTCTTAAAAATCAATGCTTAGTAGAAAGAGCATGGGCTTTTGTTAGCGGATTGGCTTGAATTGACCCTTTGGTAGCTAGTTCTACCACATACTAGCTCAGTAGTTATGGGTAAGTTACTTATCTTCTCTGAGTCTCAGTTTCCTCAACTGTAAAATGGGGGTAATAACTACATGGCACTGTTGTTGTGAGGATTAAGTGATATATAATAAGACACTTCGTATAGTTCAGGACATATACTAGGAGTTCCAGAAATTTTCTTTTTCTTAAACTATTGGTTGTAAAAGCTTGTGTTTCACAAGACAAATGAAATAAGTATTTATTAGCATTCACTAACTTTACGTCTTTGTATGTTGCTCAGATTTTTATAAGTAATATTTTCAGTTTTAAACATTTATATAGATATTACTCTTTAGGTTTGGATTAATTGTTAACATCTGGGTCAGCTTGCCTTATTGTTATGGTACTACAGTAAATGCAATTTTACAAATGAATAAGTACAGTTTTTGGTAAACTAAGAAAAAATATAGATCTTAAAATGTTTTAAATTTATGACCACGTCTCCTGAGTCATGACAAAATTATGACAAAGCAACTAGTTCAAAACTAAAAAAATCGTTCAAGCAAGTTATGTTACAGAATATGAGAAAATTAAAAATATTTTGACTTAGAGTTCACACTTAAAGCTAAATATATTTATTGAAGCCACTTTATATTTAAGACTGTGATCCAAGTAAAATTACCTTTCAGACTTTCATTTGGGGGATTGATTTTTCTTACTATGTGTTGCAGATTTAGTGCTTTTTAAATTTCCATATTGATAGCGTTGCCTTATATTTGACTCAAAAGAGAATAGAATAGAAATAGAATATATTTTTATTTTGGAACATTAGATTTTAGTATGGGATTTCACATGTAGAGAATATATCCCTGTAACTAACAAAAAAGAAAGTATCTAATGTTCCCATTTTGTAACTTTAGCTAAAATATCTACTCCAACATCCCACATTCCATTCTCGTATTCTCAATCTATAATTGCACTCCTCAGTAATCTGACCAGAGGAGACCTTTTTTAAATTTCGTCTCTAGCTTTAGATGATCTCAGCCAGGCCCAAGGCTGAAGGAGACTTAATGGCTACTAATATTTTATATGCAGTTCTGACCTCTAACCTGGACTCCATCTGCTTTCCCAGCATTTCCAGTTGGACAGCTCATAGGTATCAAATTTTCCATATCTCAAAGCAAACTTTTGATTGCCAACTCTTGGTCCCCAAGCCATCTCAGTAAATAGCAATTCTTTTCTTCTAGTTGCTGAGATCAAACCACTGGAGTCACTGTTGTCTCCTTTTCCCATACCCTACATGAAATTCTGTCTCACCATCTACACTAAGCCACTGTATCTCTCTCCTAGAGCATTGCAATAGCCTTCTAACTGGTCTTTCTCCTTCCTCTTCTGCCCCAGTACACTGTATACACCATACGACAGCCAGAGTGATGCTGTTGATGTCAGAGGATCATGATACTACCCTGCTCGATGTTCTTCAATGAGTCCCATCCCAGTAAAATCCAGAGTTCTTTCCATGGCCATAGCCCTGCACGATCCACATTCCACACCCCCGCCACCACTGTTGCCTCTCTGATGTCATCTCCTACCCCTCACCCCTTGGCTTCCTCTGCCTCTGGCACACCAACACCTTTCCCGTTCCTTTAGCAGGTTAAGTCAACTCCCACCTCAGACCTGTACTGGTACTTCCCCTGGAAGGCTTTTTCCCCAGGTATACTTTTGACCTGACCCTCACTTTATATTAGTCTCTGATCAAACGTCTCCTTATCAAAGAGGTTTTCCCGGGTCATTCCATATAAAACAGCATCCCTACTTTCCACCTTGGGCGCTCTCCTGCCTTGTGGCCTGTGTTATTTTATATCATAGCATCGTCACCACTTTAGCTGTTATATATTTATCAATTTAGTACACCTCCCCAGGTTAGAGGAGAAGATTTCTGAGCACAGGAACTTTGCCTGTTTTGTTCACTGCTATTTCCAGGACCCAGAACAGTGTTGCCTCCTATTAAGTGTTTAATAAAAATGTGTTGAATGAATGAATGAACAAATGTATTATTTTTGTCAGCAAACGTATTGACTGTATGCCTGGCACTGTTTTAATTGTTTAGTATTCAAATATGACTAAAATATGGGCTCTGCCTTCAAGAGGGAGAGACAGACATGCAAAAAATTACTTAGAATGTGATGTGACAACTGTAGTAGAGCCTTGTGAGAAGTTCTGTGCGCACTGAAATATTTATGGATGACGTGATAGAATATCTAGGATTAGCTTCAAAATGGTATGGAGGGAAGGGTTTGTTTATATATAGAACAATGTGCTCATAATTGTTAAAGCTGGGTAGTGGGTACGTGTGGATTCATTACACTATTCTCTCTACTTTAAAAAATACTTTACATTTTCAATAAGGAAATACTTTTTAATCCTGTGGTAATACAGTGGATGAGACAGTGACTTTCCCTATGGGGACAGGGAGTCTTTAAAGGGAAAATGCTATCTCAGCTGGCCTCTAAAGGAGATGAGGCAAAAAGAACTCATGAAAGTGGTGAGCAGACAGTTGGAAAGGCACTGCGCCCCTTTGCCATCATCTGCTCTGCAAAAGAGAAGAATGCAAGGGCTTGACGTTTTGGGGTGTGGCTCAAATCAAACAAGGTGGATGATAAAGCGAATTAGACGAGTGCTTGAGGGAAAGTAGCCAAGGACTTTGTTTGCAATATGAAGAGATGTGGAATTATCCCATAAGGAGTCAAAAGCCAGCTGAGCTATTTAGGGAGGTAACTCTAATACCACGCACGTTGAGCAGCGATTGGTAGCCAGGAGACATTTTACCAACTGCAGAGTTCATTCTCTGGCTAACAGAACGTCTTTGACAGTTTGCTTTGAGTGTTACTTGCCTACTTCATTGCAAAAGCTCTGTCTGCAGAGAAATTTTAAAAATATAATAGCTGTTTTGTCACACTGGACATGTCAAAGTTTTAAAAGAATTGTACAATTGATAGTGTATTTTGAAATTCACTCTAGATTGAAAAGCTTTGATGACATGATAGCTAAGTTTTTGCAAAGAGATGTGATGTGCTGTGTGGATAGATATGGATGGCTATTGATCTAAGTCTGATCCTCTTGAGGAAATTCTTTATATTCTGCATGTTATTGGGTTCTTTCATTTTCAAAGGAAGTTTTCATCCTAAATGTTTGGGGCGTGTTGTCTTGCTACATTTTATGATGTCAAGACTGTATCTAAGCTTTTCGGTTTGTTCGTTTGTGGTTGGCTGATAGGTAGATCAGGTAACAAGATGCAGGCATTAGAATCACAAGTCTCCCTATGGTACTTGTTTCTCTTCTTATTTTAATCTTTACTCTGTAAACCTTCTCATTCAGTGAGGATTATAAAGGGCAAGTTTGACTTGAACCCTACCCTCTTATTCTTAATGCCTTGGGGCGTTGGCAAAATCAGTCCAATTATGCCATTGAATGTGAAATATAGTGAAGATAATGACCTCTAAATTGCTTAAGAAGCTAGCAGCCTCGGTCTGTACAGAGATCCTACACAATTTCCCCTTTTACTCTGAAACATAAGTAGATAATTTTACATGGAGTCTTCAGCTAAGATATTTTGCCTCACTTTGTTTTCATTCCTTCTGGCATGAATATGCCCTTCATGCATTCCTTCCTAAATTTAAAAAATTTTAACAAATACATTGAAAGCTAATATATCCAATGTTCTGTGCAAACTACTATGAGGAATGTAATGTTGGTGAAACCCTAACCTCAAATAATTTAAATTTAGTAAAGGGATTAACAGGTTCCCAAGTAATTATGGCCCGAGGTAGAATATGATAAGAAACAATGCTTTGAGAATACAGAGGAAGGATGTTATCACATCTGGTTGAGAGCTCTAGAAAGAAGATGCTAAACATATTGCCTACTGTCATTTCTAAGTGTGGTACATGTGGATTTGCAGAATCAGCATTCTGTGAGAACTTGCTAGATATGCAAATTCTTGGGCCTCAACAGAACTCACTGAATTAATCACAGTCTTCGGAAGTGCAGCCTTGAAATCTGCGTCTTAACAAGCTGATTTTTACATAAATATAAGTAGATGAACTGTTGAATTGGGGGGGAGGTGGGGATTTCATTTAAGTATTTTGCGTAATAACAAAATGCCCCTCCTGTGAGGTAGAGTTCACTGAGCACTGCCTTTTGTCTTACTCTGGCCTTGGGCTTGGCTTTGTTAATGACTAGTTTGCACAGTGTGATAAATCTCTAACATACGGATTGTTATGTGTTTCTTGACATAGTAGCCTTGCAGAGAAGATAGTAAATCGATGGAACAGATTAAAAAAAAAAAATGTCCACTCATCTTCTATGCTTTTAAAATATATATATATTTTTGAAAAATATGTTTTAAAGATTTTAAAAAAGGAAACAAAATACCCTTTGTGCTCAGCATAGCCAATTTAAAATACTGGTATTGGAAATTGTTTTTAAAAGATCTAGGCTCAATCTAAGATTTTTTAAGGTTCAGGTTTATTTTAGGATGATTAGGACATTCATTTTAGGATGATTAGGACATAGTCATCAGGCATTTCAGCACAGAAAGCACTGGCATTAGGCCATGTGCTGGGAGAGTTTATAGATGTGAAATTTACTGGACTGTTGTTTAAGGCAGTCAGGGTGAAACAGGACATGAACTGCACACAGCAGGCTGCAGTGAATTGAAATGATGCCAGTTCTTGCAGGTTTACTTCACCAACTCATTATGATATTTAAAGTGATGTTGCCCAGAGGGTGAGCAACTATATTGGGTTTTGGTTTGTTTGTTTTGCTTCAGCAAATAATAGTTTGTGAAAATTACGGATGTGCTTCCAAAGGCATTTTGATGAGTTCTTTTAGAGTCCAGTGAGACAAAACCCAAAGCGCTGGATAAAATATATGAACCTAAATCATGCGTTATCAAGGCTTTCTATAAGGGAATCAGAAATGTTTGGGCTTAGATTTCATCGTCATGCACATGCACCATAGGTTTTATGAATAGCCCATGCTATGCGTTTAATGCAAATGGGAAGAAAAGTAACATTTTCATTGCTTGAAAAAAGTTTACTTAATATTCAGTGGCTCAATTCAGTAAGTTAGAGTATAATAGACAGTAATCGCTGAGATTTTATCCTCCTGCTCAGGAAATCCACTGTGAAATTGTGAGCTTAGAATGGCAGTAATTAATCATTATGGTAGACTGTCAAAATAAAGAGTTCCAGTCATTTATGTTAATAATTTCAGTATGCAGTGTTTGACGTTTACTGTGAGTCCTAACATATTTCATATATAACAATTAACCATAAAGGCAAACATCTGGAAAGCAGTCTGAATTCTTAGAAGAAGTGGTTTAAAAAAAAAAAAAAAAAAAAATATATATATATGCACACACACACATGCCATTAGAAGATACCTTAGTGTAAATAATTGTAATATAAAAGAGCATTAAAAAAAAAGTGAAACACAGATAATTTACTTAACATAAAGTAATTTGCCCCAGAGCAATTTAAATAATGTTGTCAGTAACTACAACACAGATTACATAACCAGAGAGCATTCATATACCTAGGTTATCATAGGAACCATGTATGCATTGCACTCTGGCAGATGAGTGAGCATTTCCAATTCCCCAATATTTGTTTTATATTGCTTTGAAGTAAAAACTTCTTGGTTATTACCAAACAAAAATGACTGTGTAATCCATTATATACATGCACAGAAACACTCACACAGAATCAATTCCAAAAACGGATAATTATTTTATAAGATTATATGCCTGAACATGCAGATAGATATGAAAAGAGGGACTGTGAAATGTGTTATACCAGGAAAAGTACAACTCCACTGTTAGTATGGTGGGTACTAGGCACATTTCATGAAGAAGTACTTTGCTACCAGTTAAGAAATGTTTCTGTGTTGAGGGTGACTTTTCAAGATTGTATATAACATGTCAAAATAAGTTGTTTGGGGAAAAATAAATTTGTACATACACCCATTGAAGGCCCCTGGCAGATGGCAGTACTCCTATAAAACCTGTGGTCTGTCTTTCGTACCAAATTGTGGGGATTTGGGTTAAAAGGGAGATGAATGAGTAGTTTTAAGGCTGGAGAGAAGTCATTAGCAGTGTGACAGGAATATAAATATAATGCTTTGAACACACGATTCCCTTGCTCATACAGGTTCCTTTTAGCCTAAATTATTTAAGAAGCATAGCAATGGACTCACCACCGTCCAAGAGTGCTTTATAGATGGGCTGCCTGAAGTAGTATGCAGCCTTCCTTTGCTTCTAAGACTTCTCACTTTTTGACATGTTCTATGATTTAGTCCACACAAAGCTAAGAACAGCACAAGACAGTAGGGAGGTAAAGAGGAAGTAGAGGTCACCCATAGGTACAGTATTTGGATTTGGTAACTGAAGCCCTTTCTTTATGTATAGGATAGGTGTGTGTGTGTGTGTGTGTGTGTGTGTGTGTGTGTATGTGTGTTTAAATTTCCCCAACAAATTTTATGGGGAATCAGCCAAATTTCCCCACAGTTTACCCCCAGCAAGCATAGTTGTGAGATATAAAGCTCATTTAAGGACAATTTTATTTAGACTAATCCCTTATAAAATTCTTCTAGATGGTATAGATAACAGTGGAGAAAATGAGTAGTGTGATGTGCATAATTTACTTATTTGCTTTTGACTCAGTTGTTCAGATTGTTATAGAAACGTTACAAAACAGCCTTTTAGCCACCGAAGACCCATAAAGCATTTTTTTTGCAACTAGATTCTACTTCTGATTCATTCCATGTTCCAGCAAAGATGAACAACTGGTTTTCAGTGAAATAGTTGGGTGGGATGGAGAGACAGTTGTTACCAGTATAGCCTTGGCCATTTGTTCACTTCCAAAAAACTTTTTCAGAGAAACTAGGATTTCTGTTTGACATCCTGTGCTTAGAACATACTAAGATATTTCTTGATTATTTCACCATTAATTGTTTTCTTTTTACATAAATGCTGTACAATGAATCACTCAGCGCCCCCCCCCCCAATTACCTGAGCTATTTATAACTGTGTTGTGTGGTCAGATTACAACACAGAGCAACAAATCCTTAAACAAAATTGTAAAATTTAGAAAACAAAGTAATTGTAAATGTTATATTTAAGATAAGCATTGCAGTGCAACCACTTTGGAAACTTTTGGCAGTGTCTTATAAAGTTATACATATGTTACTGTATGACCAGTAATTTCACCCTTAGGTATTTACCAGGAAAAAAAAAACAGGAGTTTTTTCATAATAGCAAAAACCTTGAAGTAACTCTAATGCTCACCAACAGGTAAATGGATAAGCACATTTTGGTATGTCCAAACAATGAACTGCTACTCAACAATAAAAAAGAATGAACCACTGATACAGACAAATCATAAACCCTAACCTGAGTGAAAGAAGGCAGACATGGAAGCTTTGTTTCATGAAACACTTAAACAAGCAAAACAAATCTGTAACAGAAAGCAGACCAGTGATTGCCTGGGGCTAGGAAGCAGGTAGGAATGGGGAGCTAGAAATATTTCAGATCTTGATTCTGGGTTGGTTACAGCATTGCCTACATTTGACAGACTCATCAAACTATATACTTAAAATGGGTGTATTTACTGTATGTAAATTTTACATCAATAAAGTTGATTTTGAAAGGAGAAATGAAAAATTGACATTGAATGTGTAAGAACAAATGAATATGTGGTGGAAGTCATGTTGCAATCCAGAATGGTAGGAAATAACACCCCTAAAAGAGCTAGACTTGAAATTGTTTTGAAGTAGAGTAGAACTGAGATAAAAAAAATTAAAATTGAGTGCTGACTGTAGAAGTCAGCATTTTCTTTAAAACTGCCAGAGAGATCAGAAGAAGAAAAAGCACAGTGCAGACATTATACTGAGCACTTTATAAGCCTAACATTGTTTAATCCTCCCAAACCCCCCCATGAGATAGGTTGTAAAAAACAAAGCTTAGGGAGACTAAGTACTCAAGGTCACATGGCTGATGAGTGGGAGAGCTAGGATTCAATCAGACTGACTCAAAACTATACATGCTTAACAGTTATACCCAACTAAAACTTTCCAAATCATAGATTCTTACATTATTATGGAAATACTAGTATGTAGGATTGTTCAAGTGAGACATATAAAATCATGTAGCAAACAAAGAGTAAACCATTATACTCATTTATTCAATAAATATTTGACTATCTGCTATGTGCCAGAAATTGTGCTATGTACTGGGAACATGACAGATCCCCTGTCCTTGTGAGTTTAAAGATGATAGCAAACAGAAAAGGTAAAATACTCTTCAAAGAGGGAGTCACCGTGCTGTGAGACCACGTTAGAAGTATGATATCTGAGCTGATGGATGAACAAGAGTTTGTTCTCTTGGTGTGGAAAGGGGGCAGGGTAGTAACTGCCCCAGAAGAGATTACTGTTAAGGTCTAGAGGAGAGAAAAGTTCAGTAAGGCAGGTTTAGTGGGCTGGAGTATTGAGTGTAAAGTGAGGAAATGGTGAGGGAGAGGGGTGAAGTGATCAGCACCGGCCACACCTTTCAGATCCTTAATCTGTGATCCAAACCAGAATACTTGAGGGGGAAAAGGGCACTGTTGATAAGCATACGAAGACAGCAGGTCTAAGCTAGGGCTGTCCATGGCCAGTGGGACACTCCACGTGCCTTGAAAGGAAGTTCGAAGTTTTTAAGGGTAGTTGGCACAATTGGAGGGTTTTAAGCAGAGAAGTAAATGATTAGATGCAATTCTACCTTGCCTCACGTCTATTGCAATGCTTTGGGGAGGGGTTGAAGTACATTTTAACTTCCTGAAGTGTATGTATGATACCTTTTATTTTATTTATTTTTATATTGACGTATAGTTGATTTATGATGTTTTGTTAGTTTCAGGTGTACAGCAAACTGATTCAGTTTTTTTTTTTGTCTGTGTGTGTGTGTGTGTGTTCTTTTTCAGATTCTTTTCCCATATAGGTTATTACAAATTAATGAGTATAGTTACCTGTGCTATACAGTATGATGCCTTTTAAATCTTCACATTCTCAAAGGAAATTATAGTCACTCAAGAAATAGTTAAGGAAAAAGAAATACTGAATTTAAAAAATGCATTAATAGCCAAAAGTGTAAAGATAATTTAAAAAATAAAATTATTTATTATTTCCTTTCCTAGTCATGTAAAAGTGATTTTAAGCAAATATTCTAGATAAAAGGGCCTGAAAAATTAAAGAGAAAATAATTTTTCCAAAATGACATTTTAAAATGGATAAAGGTTTGTTTCTTGAGCACTTTCTAATGCCCTGCTCTCCCAAAGTCAAATTTTGATGATACTGTATAATATAAAGTATTTAAGACTGCTATTTGATTTTTAAAAATTGCAAAAGGGGTGGTAAAAGAACTTTAATACTTTTTATACACTGAGACTGTGTCTTCATTCATCTGACTATTCCACACATGGGTATGCAATGCCTAAAATGCGGTATGAGGACCTGTAGGAACAGATTGATCTCCCCAGGCACAAGTGCACACTTACACTCCTCTTCTACCTTCCTGAGGTCAGGCAGATAAGAGCAGAATCTCAAAGGGCTTTATTGGTCATGTTCGGTAGTTGTGTTTT
Organism: Kogia breviceps; assembly: GCF_026419965.1. Classification (NCBI taxonomy): domain Eukaryota; kingdom Metazoa; phylum Chordata; class Mammalia; order Artiodactyla; family Physeteridae; genus Kogia; species Kogia breviceps. The sequence continues at coordinate 32,270,718 of NC_081321.1, forward strand.
TGTCCTTGAAGCACAGAGAAATCATTGAGGCGTTAAGGAGCATATTTAGATCTAAAAACATCACTGTGGCTGCAGCTTGGAAAAGTTGGTTGGGGTTTTGGGAGAAAGTGAATATAAGTAGGCCGTTCAGGAGACACCAGCCAAGAGAGAAATCCGGTGGCCTAGGCTGCGCTGACGGTGGTGGAGAGAAGTGAGTAGATTCAAGACATATTTGGGAGGCAAAAGCACTGAAATATGGTGACAGATAGAATAGGAGAGGGGAGGAAGAAGAATTAGTCAGAGATGACTTTATGGTTTATTTGAATGGATGAATGGTCATGCCGTTACCTGAGATAGGCAGATTACAGATTTGTTAGAAAAATTAATGATATTGTTCTGGACCATCAGAGAGGCCTTGAGATGCACAAGAGGACAGTCAAGTAGACAGCTGATATGCAAGTCTGGAGACAGTTATGGTCTAGCAAAATATAAATGTGTTAAATCAACTGCATAGAAGGCGTAACTGAAGCTCTGGGTGTGAATGGCCTTAGAGGGAATAGATCTGAGAATTCCCTGGAACAGACATTAGAGGGAGAAGAGACTGTCCGTGAAATTCAATATTTAATGACCAGATGAAGGAGAAGGAACCTTTGGAGACAAAGAAGAAATGGCCAGAGAGGAAGAAGTAAAACCTGGGAAGTGTGGTAAGATGTAATTTAGTAAGTGATTTGCCAAAAGATTGAGTTTTCAATTGTAGTTCGTTCATTTTGAACTGATTTTACTGTTGCTGCAGCTGGAGACAGTGTTCTCAAATGGAGAGCAGCTGTGATTCGCCTGTCCCTTTCATCGGTTTACTCATTTTTTTTCTCTTCCTGTGAGTGGAACCCAGGTAGTACAAAAATTGTAAGTAGCTTAGAAACTGCCTAGGTTTATAAATTTAACAGTAATATTGGAAGCTAACATTTAGTCAGCACTTATTATATGCCCATGCTAAGTGCTTTAGATACATTTTGTTTAATCCTTTCAACAAACTGTGGGATAAGTAGTATCATTATCCTTTTTATAAATGAACAGAGTAACAGAGAACTTGAACGACTTGGGCATGACCACACAGCCAGTGACAGGGCCTGGATTCAAACAAAATGAGCTAGCTACTCCCTAGGCAATAACTTCTAACTGAGGGTTATCCCATCATGTGTCATAATGTGAAGCTGGTGGATATTATACTGGGTAGCTGGTATTTTCTAAAACCCAAGCTGTTTGGTATTATGTTGTTTTACTCACTAGCCCTCCTTCTAGTATCTAATGGCAAAAATGTCCTGTTTAATTTTGGCCTTTTAAGCTAATAATATCTATAGTCTCAATGTTCTTATTCAGGTAAATAGAGTGAGGGAAGGAAAAAAAAATAGAAAGAGAGAGAAAGAGAAAGGGGTGGGGAAGAGAGAAAATATATGCTGGAAATGAAATGCCTCATTTTACACATGATTCAGAGTAAGAGTCATTGGTGATAGAAGTCCTCTTCGTATAGACAGCTGTAAGGAATCTTTCCTCTCCCCTATGAGAAGATCATAGCCCAAGGTGGGGAAAAAAAGCAGGAATTCTTTAATAAATACTATTTTAGGGCTTCCCTGGTGGCGCAGTGGTTGAGAATCCGCCTGCCGATGCAGGGGTCACGGGTTCGTGCCCTGGTCCGGGAAGATCCCACATGCCGCGGAGCAACTAAGCCCGTGAGCCATGGCCGCTGGGCCTGCGCGTCCGGAGCCTGTGCTCCGCAACGGGAGAGGCCACAGCAGTGAGAGGCCCGCATACCGCAAAAAAAAAAAAAAAAAAAAAAAGAAATAAAAAAATAAATACTATTTTAAACCAAAAATATTTGTTAAAAATATAAATACTACACTTAAAATTAAGTACAAAATTATAAAACTACATTTAATTTATTCATCCCACAAACATTTATTGAGTGCACGCTATTTGCTGAGATACTTTTCTGGTACTGGGGATTTAGCGATGGACAAATAAAATTCCCTGCTTTTATGGAGCTCACATTCTAGTGGAAAAGATAGACAATAAGTAAATAAAGCAACAGATATATAGTGTGTCAGGTGGTGATATACATCATGATCAAAAAGCAGGATAAGGAGAAAAGGGAATAATGGGGCTGCTGTCCAGTTAATGTTATCAGATGATGATATACGAATACACACTTTGGAAACATTACAGTGAGCACACTTATTTACTACAGATTGAGGCGTCAACTTTGAATACAATTGCAAACATTTAGAAATTAACACACATTTAAACACACACATAGGGACTTCCCTGGTGGCACAGTGGTTAAGAGTCCACCTGCCAAAGCGGGGAACACAGGTTCGTTCCCTGGTCTGGGGAGATCACACATGCCATGGAGCAACTAAGCCCGTGCGCCACAACTACTGAGCCTGCACTCTAGAGCCCTCAAGCCACAACTACTGAGCCCGTGTGCCACAACTACTGAAGCCCGAGTGCCTAGAGCCCGTGCTTTGCAACAAGAGAAGACACCTCAATGAGATGCCCACGCACCGCAAGGAAGAGTAGTCCCCGGTCGCCCCAACTAGAGAAAGCCCACGCACAGCAACCAAGACCCATTCCAGTCATAAATAAATAAATATATTTTAAAACAAACACACACACACACACACATAAAGGAGACTAGAAGCAAACACCAAAATGGTAACAATGGCTATCACTGGCTTATTTTTATTTTAATGTTTATATTTTAAGCATTTAAGATAGTTCTACGGTACATAATTCTTTAATAAGACAAAAATAACATTTAAACATTTTTATATTCAGCCTATTAAGGAGAAAGGACAGAGTGGAAAAGGAAAAGAGAAAATAAAGGGAGAGAAGAGACAGAAAGACACAGTTCTTAAAAAAAGACACATAAATGCAAATACACAGAAAGAGATAATCTTTATGTTAAGAAAAGGAGATGCAGAGAAAGAGACATGTTGGTACATATGCTCACGTAATTGCTCCACGTTAAAGTCTTTAAAATGCAGCCCTTAAAGATTATAATACTACTTTTCAACAGGGCAAGAATATCAACAAATATTGGAACTGGTAAACTGTCATCTGTGTTGAATGAAATTAGACCGAATGTTGGGTCCACTCTTGAGAGTAGAATTAAAACAGTAAGTTAAACCTGGGCCAGATTCCTACTTTGGTTCTCAGATGATCTTTTTTGTAGACTCTAATCATATATGTGAACAAAGACTTCAAGGCACGATAGAGACAAATCTAAAAAGTATTTATGTTAACAATTTAAGATAAAAATAAAACTTTAAAAAAGTGAATATATTCACCAAACTAATTATGCTATGTAATTATTTCATAAGTGAATTTAGTCTAGAGGGCTACTTTTTTGAGCGAATCAGCTTAATCTTAGCTCTCTTTTTCGATATCTTTATCACTAATTATTTCACTTACTAGGATTATAAATTCTATTTCTTTTTCAAGTTAATCTACAGAAATCGAAGTATCAGTTATATACATCTTTTTCATCTATATTTTTGATAAGGTTCAGAAAAGACTGATCTTGAAGCAACAGCTTAGACTCATATTAGGTCATTTTCTACCCTGAATACTCTAGTAAACTGATTTGTTTAGAATATCTGAGAATTATCTTGGAAATTGTTTTCATATATGATTAATGAAAAAAAAATCCAATGCATTTTCTATCAAAGATATGGAAAACGGGCTTCCCTGGTGGTGCAGTTGTTGAGAGTCCGCCTGCCGATGCAGGGGACATGGGTTCGTGCCTCGGTCCGGGAAGATTCCACATGCCGCGGAGCGGCTGGGCCCGTAAGCCATGGACGCTAAGCTTGAGCGTCCAGAGCCTGTGCTCCGCAACGGGAGAGGCCACAACAGTAAGAGGGCCGCGTACCGCAAAAAAAGAAAAAAAAAAAACTGAGATTTTTCAGACAGCGTTTTTTTGGCAAACTCTGGATAATAGTGTTAAGATTTGCTTGTCATGTTTTGTTTTGACTTGTATATTGGAGGTGTGAATTTCACACACCCTGTTTTCTAGGAGAACTTTGGTATAATTTCCAGCATGACAGCAGAGTTGGGGATGTGTGTGTCTATTCTGCTACAATTTATATGAAAAAAATTAGTTTTGATTCCCTTTAAACAAAGGCCATAAGAAGTGTTATATTCTGGGTGGTCTCTGATTAAACAAGCCAGTGCTATTGAGTGGAATTGCCATAGTTTATTTAATATTGAATAAGGTAAACTCAAGCCTTAAGGAGATTCAGAATGTAGCAGATCCAAGTTATGACTTCAGTTATACACAAGTTCATGTAAGAGTATGTGTTTCCATTTTTATATAATAGCAATATGTAGCCATTGTTAGCTCATGTAGTTATTGATAATTATAATTATCAATAATTCCTTAATACTAAAAATTACTATCTGCTACATTGTCAACAAATAGGAAGGAATAGTCAAGTATATTAGTTCCATTAAAATTTAACTGAAGGCCTGTTATATGCATTATGAAGCTAAACAAGGTGATACCATTATATATTTTTTTAAAGTGAGCCAGAGAATCTTACCAGGACTTGTGAACAGTTGAAGTCATAACTTGGATCTTCTGTAGTCTGCCTTTACTTTGTTTCACCCACAGAGAAACATTAGTATTTCTTATACTTTTCCACTTGAAATATCTCTAAGGACAGAAAATAATGAGCTTCGAATCCCAGGGTTCTGCCAATCTACAAAGTAGCCCCCTTCAATCAAGATATTTTTAAAATCTTAAGTTTTTTAAAAAATTAAACTCCATGGTCTATCTCCTTTTTAATTACAAAAGCAATATGTTTATATTGAGTAAAACTGATGATCCAGAACGATGCATCATATTTTTGTTGCTTCAAGAATTCCATGGCATATCCTAGTTTGAACAGATACATAATTCTTCTGTAGACTCATTAGAGCTGTACATAATGTCTAGCAGTTCTGGAATTCCCTAGAATTCCTCACACTAATTTAGGTGGATTTTTATCACAAACTAACTTTTTTTAAAAAAATGTGTTTGATATACTTATGAAGACTGTAAATTGCAGTACTTAGCAAGGAACAGTTCCAGCTTTCTTTAGAAAACATCCAGGGAAAACTGGGCCAATCCCATTCCACATGGATTGTTTGCTGGAAATCTAATGACTTGTGATAAATTAATTATGCTACATCAAAAGTCATAGGCTTGATTAATCAAGATTTAGGAATTAAAGGAATCAGATCCCATTCTTCTACAAAAGCAGTCATGGTAGTTATATTTCCTTTGTTATTGTTTTGAAATCTCAGTTTGAGGAAACGACAAATTATAGTGAAGTGTAATGTGAGAAGGACAAACACATACATGCATTAGCACATCCAAGGCAGACAGCATGAGAACGGGGAGGGCAGTATTTATTATGGTGGTGAGCAAGGGTGATAGGGTACAGTGATAAGGAGGGGCAGACTTGAGTGTTGAAGATGGACCTAATGGCTCCTCACTGAAACCTGTGTATTTATCCTGTGATTGCAGTTTCTTTTCCCATCTTAATCCTCCCATTGTCACATCCCATGATTCCATTTGCACTCCTTCGATTTTCTTAGATGTTTGGTCTGGTTCCCTAAATTAGTGTCTTTTCCAACATCAGGACTTCTGTAACCCTTTTTTTTTTGCTTCCAAATGACACTGATGACACAGTGCTATAAGATGTAACAATTATTCCAGCTCTGCCTGCTGAAGGACCATAGCCACGCTCCATCCTATGGCAGAGCCTTGAGATAAGCAGTCACCTGCGTGTGCACAAAGCCATCTTGAGTTCCCTGTCTGATGTGCTCATATATATTTGGTTCTGTTTAAGGAGATTCTATTGAGTGTCTTCATGAAATGTCTGGGTATACAAAATGAGTAAGAGAAGGTTTGATCTTTAGGAATTCTTAAGTTAGTGAGAGAGAGGGACAAAAACAAAACAAAAAACCAATTTCAATATATTGTAACATGCACAATTCTTATAATAATATTCATGTAATAGAATGATAGTGGTCTTAGAACTGCTGGCTAGTACTCATAGAAATAGAGAGTAGATTGGTAGAAGGGCTGAAGGGTGAGGTAAATGGGGAGATGTTGGTCTAAGTTTACAAAATCCCAGCCATATGATTAGCAATATGATATTATATATTTGAAAGTTGTTAATAGAGTATACCTTAAATGTTATCACCACACACACATGCAAATGGTAATCGTATGAAAGGACAGAGGTATTAATTAACTTTATTGTGGTAATCATTTTGCAATATATACATGTATCAAATCATCACTTTTTATACCTTAAACTTATATGTCATATGTCAGCAATATCTCAGTAAAGCTGGAAAAAGAAAGAATTACTAGCTAGAGGATACTGGAGCTACACCTTTCCTTGAGGAAGTGGAATTTGAGATGCTTTTTGAAGGTTGCATTAGATTCTGAAAGAATGAAATTGCTGCTTGTTAATAACCAGCATTGAGTAAAACCATAAGTGATCACTGGCATAAGAAACACAAGGGGAAACTCGTTCATAGACTGAATACTATTTTTTAGATGTTCTAAGTCAAAGTAAAAACAAAGAAAAATAAGAGTAACTAAGAGAGCAGGGATAGCAGAGACTACTTCACATGCTAGCTCGAATTGATAAGTAGTAACTGCTCAAAGCATTGCACAGGTCTTAGGCTTCCTCCAGACCCTGTGAAAGGAACGCTTTCAATTTTCGAGTCCTGACTTGGGCTTGAAACTCAGATGGAACGGCGTTCATGCTATGGATGTTTAATCCCTGGTTTAGAGTGAAATTACCCTCCTTAAACATGTGGTAGACATGTGCTAGATTATCTCAGTAATTAAACCTCATTTTAGATTGATTCTAGGTGAAACTGGTAAGAGGTAAATGTAGATCACTAAAGTAAGTAAGATAAAATGCTGGGGTTTTGGAATTAAAGACAAATCTTAAAGATTAATAAGTAAGTCAATTGAGTTGCTGTTATTAGCCTGATTTTTGAAGCAGGGATAAAAAGCACTATATAGATATAGTGCTTATATATATATATATATATATATATATATATATATATATATATACACACACACATTTAGCATTTTCTATTTCAGTTAGATTTACATAGTATTAGACGGTAACCTCATGTTACTAATGATAAACCACAAGGAACTATGGTTGTTTGTGAATATTGGGTAAATAAAATCATGGAAAGGGCGAATTTATTCAGTTTAATTATTCCTCAAAATTATAACTGATTTCTATTAGTGACTCCCAAAAGCAAAAGGACTATGTATGTGTGTGTTTGCACACATAGGTATATCAATGAGACATATAAAGTAATTCAGCCATCCTAATTTTTTTTTCAATGTACTAATATAATCATCTTTATTGAGTTATATCTTATATTCATTTTAGAAAAGTGAAAAGAGTCCATCAACTAGGTAAAAGCAAAATGCTGATGGAGAAGAATTGGCAATCATAATTTTTGTGCCTATATTAAATTTTAAAACTATTAGTTCAAATTATACAAGAGAAATGTTTGCCATATATAATTTCATATCTTAAAATACATGAAGGAGACTCCACCCCTCCCCCGGTACTGATAATAGGTTGCATGGATCCATAAACATGCTTTTACATGTGTGATCAAGGCCTATCCCGCATGGCAAGTCAAGCTGTAGCCCAAGAAATTAACTGCCCCTATAAAACCTACACCTTTGGCCTAGCATCCCAATCCTTTGAATTCTCAGAACTATTTAAAAATACAGAACTATACTTAACAAGTGTCCATACTTACAAATATCCTGATTTAGAGGAAGGGAAAAAATCTAATTTAAGTTCTATCATTTTTCTGCTATATAACTATTTGAGGCTGTAGGTACAATGAATACATTAAAATTTTATATGATATAAAATAATGAAAAGATTTTATTTGCAAGACTAATCATAATCTCTAATTGCAAAGATCAAATGACTGTGGCCTTACAAAAGTAAACCTCAAACTGAGCGCATATAATTTACAAGGTGACTATATTAATTGACTTTAAATCATCATGAATAAAATATCATACCAAAGGGGTTAAGGCCACCTTATATTGGTTATAGCTCTTGGAAATTTGCTTATCACCAGTAAAATATATTCTTTGTGCCATTTCTTTTTATCTGCATAGTGGCTTGTAGTGGTTCAAAAAACCCATTAGAGGGCGATATAACATTACTCTGAAGCTGAGAAAGTAATGAAAGGGCAAAATGGCCTTGCTTCTCAGCATGAGAGTTTTGAAAACGGGCTTCTTAATAACAAAATAAATTAGTTTTAGCCTTCCTTTATTAGTGTTTTATTGATCTGAAACACAAAGCCTCAGCTGATTTTAAGCTTTTTAAAAAAATTTAGAGTTTAATAAGATGTTATTCTAAATTTGTATTTCTATCTGTGTGTGTTTTGGTAGATATAAATAGCACAGTAAATATCCTCAAGTTTTATTTTAAAAGATTTTTCACATAATATAATGTAAAATTTTTCTTAAAATTGAATAAAAAACTTTTTTACGATTTAATAACTTAGGTATATATATATATTCATACACACACATAAATATATATGCATTCATATATATGTGAATAATGAAATAATTCTGGGCCTTTTAAAATTGATTATTTATATTAAAGAACATATATTTTACATATATAGTTTATAAGTAAAGTTTAAACTTGTACTCAATCATGAATGCAAGTTGTATCTGTAAGTTTGAAAACACAGTCTTAACTCATGTAACCAAATGGTCTATATAATTTAATATATCTTTGTTTTAATTAATTGAAATATAATTATGAGTATGTCATGAATTTGATTTTACTTTAAAAAACTGTTCTACATGACACCAGAGCACAGCAGGGACCTATCTCAAATCCTGTCTTAAATCCTATTGATTAATGTGTATTGCACCAAAAAAAAAAAAAAAGGGACATTTAAAGAAAACACTAGGCATTAATTAAAGAACTATATTGGGACTTTTGTTTTCTTCTGAAACTGTAATGAATCAGTTCTGGATTCTTCTCGGCATAGGGGTAGTTGATGACTGGGCCAAGGGTGAGCATCTGAGTGACACAGACAGCCTTTTCGTATAAAGGCTGGTGATGGTCTGAACTTGATGAAGGGGGATGGTAATTAAGTAATCAATTAGACTGTTTTTGGGACTTGGACTAGACCAGTGCCCCTCAAACTTTTAGCCATATCCATGTACCTCTTGTACTGTTTACTTCATTGAACCACTTTTTAAACTTAAATCAATGTATTGTAAAGGATGCCATTAGCATAAATTGAAAACCAAAATGATATGCCATAAATACCAGAGAACAAGATAATTCTGTTTTTTCTTTGTGTTGATATTAAATGGAACTGAGATTCCCATTTCACTTGTGCACCTCGTTGGATTAATGGGCCAGATTGCAATTTACATTTTTAATTACAGACACAGGACCTGCGAGCCGTGGGAAGCAGGTGTGAAGCAGGAAGCTAGATCTCAGGCTACTATTTGACCCAGGTGAGATGCCCATCTCAGGAATAGATATTTCAAGACTGAAATTATACAGCTTCCGTTTCACTCTACCCATTGCCAATACTCATTCTGTGCCCAAAGTGGAGAAGTCCCCGAATGGGGAAGGGCCTGTGGCTCACCTAGTACTCCTTTGTTCTCTGCATGGTCCAAGGCCCAGGAAATTATAAAAATCTGCATGCTTCCATCACCTTGCTGTGTATGAATCCACAGCAATCAGGCTACTAGCCTGAGATCCAAGGAGAAAAAAGTCCCCTCCAGCCTTCACATCAATCTTAGGGAAAGGACAAATATTCATCCTTGTAACATTTAAAATTATTTTATAGGCATATATGTTCATATATGGAAGTTAGGAGTCAGAGAAGAATCTTGCAAAGACCAACACTGGTGAAAATAGAATTGGAGGTAATGGGTGGTCCCTGTGACATTTCAGCTTTCTAGATCAGTTCATCCATCACCTTAGGCTGATCAGGTCTTTTCATCAGTGTTACCTGGGTAAATATCTAAAAATGTGCTTATTTGTTGGAAAAGAAAAGCTCCTTGATCAAAAATAGTAAAAGAGTTTTGAGGGATGTATTCAAATCTTATAACATTAATAAATGATGTCATATTTAAAAATAATGTATCACTAGTTTACAAATAATTTTTAATATAATGCCATACAGCTGTGTTCTTTTGAATACGGTCACAGCATTTTTTATTAAGTGTTGTCAGAAATCTGTTAGTTTGTCCATCCATCTGTCCATCCATACATTTAGACAACCAGCCTGACATCTCCATGCATTAAAGCATTTTTGGCTCAAGGCATTCTTCAGCTGAGTTGCCAGACAAGCTGTTAATTAAAAATAATTCAGTGCTGGTCTATGATCTCTCTGAGACAAAGCTATCTAGCCTTTGGCTGTCATCTTAAGTAGATAATTTAAAAACTGCTTATGAGTTTCAGCATATAATGAAGCAGAAATATAGCTGTAGTAGGATTCAGATAGAAATGACAAGTACTTGGCACGCATAATTTATTTGCCCCCTCCTGTGCCTTTAGCAGATATTGCTAATTGATCATTCCTACTGAACTTGATCAGAATCCATCTCTAGACAGCCATTACCAACGAACTATAACAGGCATGTTATTTATTTATTTTTTTCTTTATGCTACATATATGTGAAATGAGGTCATCTTTTATTGCTTGAAAGACAGACTTTGTTTAGCTTACATGATTGAACAGGACATGCAACACTGCTGTTCTTCTTCTTTTTTTTAACATCTTTATTTGAGTATAACTGTTTTACAATGGTGTGTTAGTTTCTCCTTACAACAAAGTGAATCACTTATACATATACATATGTTCCCATAACTCTTCCCTCTTGTGTCACCCTCCCTCCCACCCTCCCTATCCCACCCCTCTAGGTGGTCACAAAGCACAGAGGTGAACTCCCTGTGCTATGCGCAGCTTACCACTAGCTATCTAATTTACATTTGGTAGTGTGTATATGTCCCTGCCACTCTCTCACTTCGTCACAGCTTACCCTTCCCCCTCCCCATATCCTCAAGTCCATGCTCTAGTAGGTTTGTGTTTTATTCCCGTCCTACTATTAATCTCTTCATGACATTTTTTTTCTTAGATTCCATATATATGTGTTAGCATATGGTATTTGTTTTTCTCCTTCTGACTTACTTCACTCTGTATGACAGACTCCAGGTCTATCCACCTCATTACAAATAACTCAGTTTCATTTCTTTTTATGGCTGGGTAATATTCCATTGTATATATGTGCCACATCTTCTTTATCCATTCACCTGTTGATGGACACTTAGGTTGCTTCCATGTCCTGGCTATTGTAAATAGAGCTGCAATGAACATTTTGGTACATGATTCTTTTTGAATTATGGTTTTCTCAGGGTATATGCCTAGTAGTGGGATTGTGGGGTCGTATGGTAGTTCTATTTGTAGTTTTTAAAGAAACCTCCAAACTGTTCTCCATAGTGGATGTATCAATTTACATTCCCACCAGCAGTGCAAGAGGGTTCCCTTTTCTCCACACCCTCTCCAGCATTTATTGTTTCTAGAGTTTTTGATGATGGCCAATCTGACTGGTGTGAGATGATATCTCATTGTAGTTTTGATTTGCATTTCTCTAATGATTAATGATGTTGAGCATTCTTTCATGTGTTTGTTGGCAACCTGTATATCTTCTTTGGAGAAATGTCTATTTAGTTCTTCTGCCCATTTTTGGATTGGGTTGTTTGTTTTTTTGTTATTGAGCTGCCTGAGTTGTTTATAAATTTTGGATATTAATCCTTTGTCAGTTGCTTCATTTGCAAATATTTTCTCCCATTCTGAGGGTTGTCTTTTGGTTTTGTTTATGGTATCCTTTGCTGTGCAAAAGCTTTTAAGTTTCATTAGATCCCATTTGTTTATTTTCGTTTTTATTTCCATTTCTCTAGGAGATGGGTCAAAAAGGATCTTGCTATGATTTATGTCATAGAGTGTTCTGCCTATGTTTTCCTCTAAGAGTTTGATAGTGTCTGGCCTTACATTTAGGTCTTTAACCCATTTTGAGTTTATTTTTGTGTGTGGTGTTAGGGAGTGTTCTAATTTCATACTTTTACATGTAGCTGTCCAGTTTTCCCAGCACCACTTATTGAAGAGGCTGTCTTTTCTCCACTGTGTTTCCTTCCCTCGTTTATCAAAGATAAGGTGACCATATGTGTGTGGGTTTATCTCTGGGCTTTCTATCCTGTTCCATTGATCTATATTTCTGTTTTTGTGCCAGTACCATACTGTCTTGATTACTGTAGCCTTGTAGTATAGTCTGAAGTCAGGGAGCCCGATTCCTCCAGCTCCATTTTTCGTTCTCAATATTGCTTTGGCTATTCAGGGTGTTTTGTGTTTCCATACAAATTGTGAAATTTTTTTGTTCTAGTTCTGTAAAAAATGCCAGTGGTAATTTGATAGGGATTGCATTGAATCTGTAGATTGCTTTGGGTAATAGAGTCATTTTCACAATGTTGATTCTTCTAATCCAAGAACATAGTATATTTCTCCACCTATTTGTATCATCTTTAATTTCTTTCATCAGTGTCTTATAGTTTTCTGCATACAAGTCTTTTGTCTCCTTAGGTAGGTTTATTCCTAGATATTTTATTCTTTTTGTTGCAATGGTAAATGGGAGTGTTTTCTTAATTTCATTCTCAGATTTTTCATCATTCGTGTATAAGAATGCCAGAGATTTCTGTGCATTAATTTTGTATCCTGCTACTTTCCCAAATTCATTGATTAGCTCTAGTAGTTTTCTGGTAGCATCCTTAGTATTCTCTATGTATAGTATCATGTCATCTGCAAACAGTGACAGCTTTACTTCTTCTTTTCCAATTTGGATTCCTTTTATTTCTTTTTTTTCTCTGATTGCTGTGGCTAGAACTTCCAAAACTATGTTGAATAAGAGTGGTGACAGTGGGCAACCTTGTCTTGTTCCTGATCTTAGTGGAAATGGTTTCAGTTTTTCACCATTGAGAACAATGCTGGCTGTGGGTTTGTCATATATGGCCTTTATTATGTTGAGGAAAGTTCCCTCTATGCCTACTTTCTGCAGGGTTTTTATCATAAATGGGTGTTGAATTTTGTCAAAAGCTTTCTCTGCATCTATTGAGACGATCATATGGTTTTTCTCCTTCAGTTTGTTGATATGGTGTATCACGTTGATTGATTTGCGTATATTGAAGAATCTTTGCATTCCTGGAATAAACCCCACTTGATCATGGTGTATGATCCTTTTAATGTGCTGTTGGATTCTGTTTGCTAGTATTTTGTTGAGGATTTTTGCATCTATGTTCAACAGTGATATTGGCCTGTAGTTTTCTTTCTTTGTGACATCTTTGTCTGGTTTTGGTATCAGGGTGATGGTGGCCTCATAGAATGAGTTTGGGAGTGTTCCTCCCTCTGCTATCTTTTGAAAGAGTTTGAGAAGGATAGGTGTTAGCTCTTCTCTAAATGTTTGATAGAATTCGCCTGTGAAGCCATCTGGTCCTGGGCTTTTGTTTGTTGGAAGATTTTTAATCACAGTTTCAATTTCAGTGCTTGTGATTGGTCTGGTCATATTTTCTATTTCCTCCTGGTTCAGTCTCGGCAGCTTGTGCATTTCTAAGAATTTGTCCATTTCTTCCAGGTTGTCCATTTTATTGGCATAGAGTTGCTTGTAGTAATCTCTAATAATCTTTTGTTTTTCTGCAGTGTCAGTTGTTACATCTCCTTTTTCATTTCTAATTCTATTGATTTGAGTCTTCTCTCTTTTTTTCTTGATGAGTCTGGCTAATGGTTATCAATTTTATTTATCTTCTCGAAGAACCAGCTTTTACTTTTATTGATCTTTGCTATTGTTTCCTTCATTTCTTTTTCATTTATTTCTGATCTGATCTTTATGATTTCGTTCCTTCTGCTAATTTGGGGGGTTTTTTGTTCTTCTTTCTCTAAGTACTTTAGGTGCAAAGTTAGGTTGTTTATTCAAGACCTTTCCTGTTTCTTAAGGTATGATTGTATTGCTATAAACTTCCCTCTTAGAACTGCTTTTGCTGTATCCCATAGGTTTTGGGTCGTCGTGTCTCCATTGTCATTTGTTTCTAAATACTTTTTGATTTCCTCTTTCATTTCTTCAGTGATCACTCGTTTTTAAGTAGTGTATTGTTTAGCCTCCATGTGTTTGTACTTTTTACAGATCTTTTCCTGTAATTGATATCTAGTCTCAGCATTGTGGTTGGAAAAGATACTTGATACGATTTCAATTTTCTTAAATTTGCCAAGGCTAGATTTGTGACCCAATATATGATCTATCCGGGAGAATGTTCCATGAGCACTTGAGAAAAATGTGTATTCTGTTGTTTTTGGATGGAATGTCCTATAAATATCAAGTAAATCCATCTTGTGTAATGTATCATTTAAAGCTTGTGTTTCCTTATTTATTTTCATTTTGGATGATCTGTCCATTGGTGACAGTGGGGTGTTAAAGTCCCCTACTATGATTGTGTTACTGTCGATTTCCCCTTTTATGGCTGTCAGTATTTGCCTTATGTATTGAGGTGCACCTATGTTGGGTGCATAAATATTTACAATTGTTATATCTTCTTCTTTGATCAATCCCTTGATCATTATGTAGTGTCCTTCTTTGTCTCTTGTAATAGTTTTTATTTTAAAGTCTGTTTTTTCTGATATGAGAATTGCTACTCCAGCTTTCTTCTGATTTCCATTTGCATGGAATATCTTTTTCCATCCCCTCACTTTCAGTCTGTAAGTGTTCCTAGGTCTGAACGTAGACAGCATATATATGGGTCTTGTTTTTGTATCCATTCAGCCAGTCTGTGTATTTTGGTGGGAGCATTTAATCCATTTACATTTAAGGTAATTATTGATATGTGTGTTCCTATTACCATTTACTTAATTGTTTCGGGTTATTCTTGTAGGTCTTTTCCTTCTCTTGTGTTTCTTGCTTAGAGAAGTTCCTTTAGCATTTGTTGTAAAGCTGGTTTGGTGGTGCTGAACTCTCTCAGCTTTTGCTTGTCTGTAAAGGTTTTAATTTCTCCATCAAATCTGAATGAGATCCTTGCTGGGTAGAGTAATCTTGGTTGTAGGTTTTTTTCCTTCATCACTTTAAATATGTCCTGCCACTCCCTTCTGGCTTGTAGAGTTTCTGCTGAAAGATCAGATGTTAACCTTATGGGGATTCCCTTGTGTGTTATTTGTTGTTTTTCCCTTGCTGCTTTTAATATGTTTTCTTTGTATTTAATTTTTGACAGTTTGATTATTATGTGTCTTGGCGTGTTTATCCTTGGGTTTATCCTGTATGGGACTCTCTGTGCTTCCTGGACTTGATTGACTATTTCCTTTCCTATATTAGGGAAGTTTTCAACTATAATCTCTTCAAATATTTTCTCAGTCCCTTTCTTTTTCTCTTCTTCTTCTGGAACCCCTATGATTCGAATGTTGGTGCGTTTAATGTTGTCCCAGAGGTCTCTGAGACTGTCCTCAGTTCTTTTCATTCTTTTTTCTTTATTCTGCTCTTCAGTAGTTATTTCCACTATTTTATCTTCCAGGTCACTTATCCGTCCTTCTGCCTCAGTTATTCTGCTATTGATCCCATCTGGAGTATTTTTCATTTCATTTATTGTGTTGCTCATCATTGCTTGCTTCCTCTGTATTTCTTCTAGGTCCTTGGTAAATGTTTTTTGCATTTTGTCTATTCTATTTCCAAGATTTTGGATCATCTTTACTATCATTATTCTGAATTCTCTTTCAGGTAGACTGTCTATTACCTCTTCATTTGTTAGGTTTGGTGTGTTTTTATCTTGCTCCATGTGCTGTGTGTTTTTCTGTCTTCTCATTTTGCTTATCTTACTGTGTTTGGGGTTTCCTTTTTGCAGGCTGCAGGTTTGTAGTTCCCTCTGTTTTTGGTGGCTGTCCCCAGTGGCTGAGGTTGGTTCAGTGGGTTGAGTATTTTTCCTGGTTGGGGGGACTAGTGCCTGTGTTCTGGTGGATGAGGCTGGATCTTGTCTTTCTGGTGGGCAGGTCCACATCTGGTGGTGTGTTTGGGGATGTTGGTAGCCTTATTATGATTTTAGGCAGCCTCTCTGCTAATGGACGGGGCTGTGGTCCTGTCTTGATAGTAGTTTGGCATAGGGTGTCCAGCACTGTAGCTTGCTGGTCGTTGAGTGAAGCTGAGTCTTGGTGTTGAGATGGAGATCTCTGGGAGATTTTCGCCGTTTGATATTACGTGGAGCTGGGAGGTCTCTTGTGGACCAGTGTCCTGAGGTTGGTTCTGTCACCTCAGAGACACAGCCTTGACACCTGGCTGGAGTGCCAAGAGCCTTTAATCCACTCGGCTCAAAATAAAAGGGAGAAAAAAATAGAAAGGAAAGAAAGGAAGGAAGGAGGGATGGAGGGAAGGAAGGAAGAAAGGGAGGGAGGAAGAAAGGAAGGGAGGAAGGAAGAAAGGAAGGAAGGGAGGAAGGGAGGAAGGAAGGAGGGAAGTAGGAAAGAAAGGAGGGAAGAAAGGAAGAAAAAGGAGAAGACAAAATAAAGTAGGATAAAATATAGTTATTAGGGCTTCCCTGGTGGTGCAATGGTTGGGAGTCCACCTGCCGATGCAGGGGACACGGGTTCATGCCCCGGTCCGGGAAGATCCCACATGCCGCGGAGCGGCTGGGCCCGTGAGCCATGGCCTCTGAGCCTGTGTGTCCGGAGCCTGTGCTCCACAACGGGAGAGGCCACAACAGTGAGAGGCCCGTGTACCGCAAAAAAAAAAAAAATATATATATATATATATATATATATATATATATATAGTTATTAAAATAAAAAATAATTATTAAGAAGGAAAAAGTTCTATTAAAGAAAAAACAAAACGGGTCGGTCTAACCCTAGGACAAATGGTGAAAACAAAGCTATACAGACAAAATCTCACACAGCAGCACACACATACACACTCACTAAAAGAAAAAAGGGGAAAATAATGGTATATCTTGCTCCCAAAGTCCACCTCCTCAAATTGGGATATTTTGCTGTCTATTCAGGTTTTCCACAGATGCAGGGCACTTCAAGTTGATTGTGGAGCTTTAATCCGCTGATTTTGAGGCTGCTGGGAGAGACTTCCCCCTCTCCTCTTTGTTCACACAGCTCCTGGGGCTCAGCTTTGGACTTGGCCCCGCCTCTGCGTGTAGGTCGTCCGAGGGCGTCTGCCCTTCCCTCAAACAGGACGGGGTTAAAGGAGCTGCTGATTCGTGGTCTCTGGCTCACTCAGGCCACGGGGAGGGAGGGGCATGGATGCGGCAAAGGCCGGCGTGACGCTGCACCGGCCCGAGGCGCGCCGCACGTTCTCCCGTGGAGGGAGGGGCACGGAAGCGGGGCGTGCCCGCGGCGGCAGAGGCCGGCGTGACGCTGCCCCGCCCCGAGGCGTGCCGCACGTTCTCCCGTGGAGGGAGGGGCACGGATGTGGGGCGAGCCCGCGGCAGCAGAAAGCCGGCGTGACGCTGTACTGGCCGGAGTCGCACCGCGCGTTCTCCGGGGGAAGCTGTCCCGGGACCCTGGCAGTGGCGGGCTGCACGGGCTCCCAGGAGGGGCGGTGTGGAGAGTGACCTGTGCTCGCACACAGGCCTCTTGGTGGCGGCAGTAGCAACCCTAGCGTCCCACACCCGTCTCTGTTGTCCGTGCCGACAGCCGCAGCTCGCGCCCGTTTCTGGAGCTCCTTTACGTGGTGCCCTTAATCCCCTCTCCTCGCGCCCCAGGAAGCGAAGAGGCAAGAAAAAGTCTCTTGTCTCTTCGGCAGCTGTGCGCCCGTCTCTGGAGCTCCTTTAAGCGGCGCGCTTAAACCCCTCTCCTCACGCACCAGGAGGCAAAGAGGGAAGAAAAGGTGTCTTGCCTCTTCGGCAGCTCCAGACTTCAACCGGACTCCGTCCCGGCCAGCAGTGGTGCACTAACCTCTTCAGGCTGTTTTTACTCTGCCAACTCCATACCTTTCCCTGGGATCCGACTGAAGCCCGAGTCTCAGCTCCCAGCCCCCGCCCGCCCCGCAGGTGAGCAGACAAGCCTCTCGGGCTGGTGAGTGCCGGTCGGCACCGCTTCTCTGCGGGAATCTCTCCGCTTTGTCCTCCGCACCCTGTTGCTGCGCTCTCCTTCACGACTCGGAAGCTTCCCCCTCCGCCACCCGCAGTCTCCGCCCGTGAAGGGGCTTCTAGTGTGTGTGGGAACCTTTCCTCCTTCACGGCTCCCTCCCACAGGTGCAGGTCCCGTCCCTATTCTTTGTCTCTGTTTATTCTTTTTTGTTTTGCCCTACCCAGGTACGTGGGGAGTTTCTTGCCTTTTGGGAGGTCTGGGGTCTTCTGCCAGCGTTCGGTGGGTGTTCTGTAGGAGAAGTTCCACGAGTAGACGTATTTCTGATGTATCTGTGAGGAGGAAGGTGATCCCCGTGTCTTACTCTTCCGCCATCTTCTCGCTCCCCCCAGGCATGTTATTTGAAACCTTGATGCCTGCCATTCCTGTATTTGGAGGAAGAAAAAGAAAAAAGGCAAAGGTAAGGATATGGAATGGAAGAAAGAGGAAAGGGAACCAGGGTTTCCCATTGAATCAGAAATTAGGAATGTCCTTTCTATGTGCTGCTGATAAAAATTGGAGTTGAGGCAAAGGGAAAGAAAAGAGATGGCTAAGAAAGTTATTCTGTCAATCCCTTTCAACATAGAAAAAAAAGCCTACACAAAGTAGCCACTTACCATGGTGAGCTGGGGGAAGCTAGAGACCTTTACTCTCCACTTCTCTGACTTTGTTAAATTAAAATTTGTTTCTTTTTAATTTTTTAATTGAAATATAGTTGATGTACAAAATATGTTATATGAGTGCAATATAATGATTCACTATTTTTAAAGCTTATACTCCATTTATAGTTATTATAAAATATTGGCTATATTCCCTGTGTTGTACAATATATCCTTGTAGCTTTATTTTATTTATTTATTTATTTTTAACATCTTTATTGGCGTATACTTGCTTTACAATGGTGTGTTAGTTTCTGCTTTATAACAAAGTGAATCAAGCTATACATATACATATATCCCCATATCTCCTCCCTCTTGCGTCTCCCTCCCACCCTCCCTATCCCACCCTGCTAAATTAGATTTAACAAATATTTGTTAAGTGGCATTATGTATACTATGCATATGTTCTTACTATGCTAGGTTCTATGGTATATACAAAAAAGGAATTTAAAAATTAACTCCAGTTATGTGCTAGGCACCACGTCAGGTCATTAACGTATGTTATTTTATTTAAATCCCCAAACATCCTTGAGCCCAAGTAGTATTGTATCAGCTTTACAGGTGAGGAGACTTTGGGGGAAGTTAAGCCAATTTCCAAAAGTCAAACAGCTACCAGGTGAGGCCAGACCTTGCACAAAAATTCAGTGTTTTCACATGTGTTGCCTTGCATGGCCAATAAGTTAGTTGCACTGTTTTTACATATCTCTGGATTCACTGAAACAGCAGAGGAAGCAAAAGAGCAGAGATGGCATCATTTTGCTTTCTCTATTATTTCCTTGGCCAAACCATATAGATTTTAAAGGATAAAGGTAAAAGAAAAAATATCAGTTACCAGTGATTGACTTCCTATTCTGGTCTCGTTATTTGTGGTCTTTAATTTTTTCTAGGTTTGAAAAACTTTGATTTATTTTTCCCTGAAAAATAGCTGCCTATTAAACTTTATTGTAAAGTTATTGTAAATAAGATTTAGATTTAAGATTTAACTTAAAGATAGCCACCACACTAGGAAATCACGTTGTGATTTCCAGTTAAACACATCATTCTTTTCCAATATAGTGTGAAGAATTTTGAAGTCAAAAATAATCTTTTAAGAAATGTTAATGTTTTAATGGAGCCATCCTTTATTTGAAGATATTGGGTTATTTTTAAAAATCCAAATTAAATTGGAAGAGTGCACATAAGAGGAACGTGATAAACGAATCATTGAGGGGTAAAAACATGGAAAACTGCATGATTGAAACTAAGGCATTCCACTTTATACTCTGCCTTATAAATTATCAACTGGATAATACAATTCAGTACAGGAACCCTCGGTCATTAATTTTTCATTTAAAATGTATTGTCTGCTTCGCCTAGCTGCTTGCCTTGAGCTTGGAGAGGACAAACAAGAATATTTGGGTTTAGCCTGGAGCAACATAAAAAGAAATGGAATAAAATCTTCTCCAGGTCTCTGTGTAGCTAGTGGCCTACAGCATACAGAGTTGAGGATATAATGGTTCCTAAGCTAAGAACAGTATTGCTAGTGTCCACGAAAATGGAGAGCAACTATAAAAATGATTGACACGTTCTATAAAGTAGACTTTCACTGTCAATCATCTAAATATGATTCATTAATCATACTATAAGCATATGACAGCTGACTGACAGTAACAAATTCTCCCCAGAGAAAGCTATATAGAAACTTAAGAGCAGCTTATTAATGTTGATACTATTTAAGCCGGATGTTATGCATCGTACAGGAAGCAGATAGCTTCTTGCAGCCCAGCATGATTGATTCCAGCAGAACTTTTATTACCAGAGTGTGCATTACACAGCTTCTGATGCATTCTCAATTACAGAGGACTGATTGGTTTTATGAAAATCTTTTTTCAAAGAGAAGAAGAAAAGAGAGAGAGGGAGAGAAAACATCTCTGATCTAAATTAAACAAATTATTCAAAATAGACGTTTTCTAAAAAGTGCATTTTCCATTTATTTTAGCCATTTGAGACTCTTAGTATTAACAAAACAAACATCATGTCAGGCCAGTGTCACTTCCTTCACGTGGCCTCACAGTGTGCCAGAGTTCAGGGCTTCATATGTTGTATGTTGAAATTTTTTAGGAACCGAAGACTGTTTGCATCAGACTGTTGTTTCCTGATGACTGCAAAGAAAGATGCAAAGTCAAACTTTAAATCAAGCACAAGATAGGAAGATTAAGGGTGTAATAATAAAGACTTGTTATGCATAGACCCAGGGGTTGTCCTTGGAGAAAACATCGGTTAACATTCGATTTTGAACCATGATAAGCATGCTGATACACACACACACACACACACACACACGTGAGCACACACACAATATTGCTATAAAATTTCTCAAAAGTTAATTAAATGCCTCACAGAGGATAAAAAGCCTCTGTTTTTCTCCTCCCTTGCCCCCACCTCTGTTCCATCTCTCTCTGGGGTTTTTTGAATAACTTCTCATGGGGCATATTGTTGGAGAGTGGAAAGAGTTAGGCATCACACAAACCTGGATGAATTCAGGTTTCAGGTTTTGTCCCATATTTAATAGATATGGGTGAGTCAGTTATTCATCTCCAAAGTAGTAGTAATTATTTCCCCATCCCCAAGATTGCTATAAATTAAATGAGCTCATTGATGTAATAGCACCTAAGCTACTGT
Organism: Kogia breviceps; assembly: GCF_026419965.1. Classification (NCBI taxonomy): domain Eukaryota; kingdom Metazoa; phylum Chordata; class Mammalia; order Artiodactyla; family Physeteridae; genus Kogia; species Kogia breviceps. The sequence continues at coordinate 32,292,260 of NC_081321.1, forward strand.
TCAGTTAATATTGCTATTACCCAGGTTAATTTGTTGATTGTAACTATTGTTTGTATGCATGAGTGTGTGTTTAGAATTAAATTTTCAAGGCATATAACCTGGCCATAATTTAAGCAATTTATAAAAATTTCGACTCAATAAATTTTCCAGCTAAATGAGTTGTTGAGATAATCTAATTCTCTAATGGCAAGGAGAACTAAGTCACAAAAATACTTAAATCGTTTGCCTAACAAAAGGCTTATCTTTAATTTTTTTCAAAGGAATTGTGTCCTAGAGTTCTTGACTTTCTCAAAGTCACGGCTTGTTTTCAGTAAAGATATGAGATTGGAATCTTTTCATTTGCTTCCATCTTGCCATCATTGCAGTTTAAGGATTCATCATTCCAGACTAATCGATTCAGTTCATAATAAATTCGTTCACTCCTGTGGTAACTACTTCTTGATATTTTAGATCCTAATAGTATAGAGTAAAGATGAATCTCATTGCAAGAAATGATACAGATTCCATGCAAAACTCAATCATTCTTTCATTCATTTGTTCAGATTAAGAAATCTCAAAATATTTGTTGTGTGCATACCATAACGAGGGTATAAAAACTCAGTATGTGCAGTGGGGAAGTCATATTTTTAATGAGAAGGGCTCTTTCCTAAAGTGTGTCTCATATTTTTCTTTAGATTTAGAGACAACTCTGTATTTAAAAATAATTCATACAGTAAAATTGATCATTAAAAGGTCAAACTGTTTATTATTTCAGGTTGAAATTATTATCATTTTAGAAATCTGAAATATAAAGCCTTTAAAGCATCACGTGTAGTTTCCCAGTACTATAAATAATTGTATTTGACTTACAGAATTTGCTTTGATATTATTTTTCCTCTTGTGTTTTATATTATTTATACTTCAAGGCATAAGATATAGTCTTATCAGATTAAAATAATATAGTTATTTGTTTTTGAGTAACTATATTTAGAGATTTTTTTTACTAAAAAAATGACATAATAAATCCACTCCCTCCTTCCCCAACAAACAGAAAGTAGAGACAGGACACATTAAATATCTTCAAAGTTTATTGTTTTGTGAATAGCTGATTCTCGTTATACTTAGCTACTTTCCCTTGGGTACAAAAAATATGGGTCAAGTTCCATTTTCATGGCCTTATTAAATCACAACTGCAGGTAGCATTTTCAGTATCCATGGCATTGTTTTAAAGATATCTTTCACATAAATATGTTTATTTTTAAGTCAGTCTTCTTTGAGTTTTGCATAATTGTTTTCTCTTCTTCCCAAACTCAGATTTTTCGGCCTATTCTGTTTTAAATATTTTGCATCTTGCCAATTAAAATGCTAGCCTCTTGGCCTTAACTTCCTTTCCCTTATTCCCAGCAAGCATCTGTTTTTCCACATTCTTTATAGTTTAGCTCAAAATGCCAGTCAGTGATGATTGATCACATTTTCAGACAACAGTCTGGACCCTGGTTCTGCACTCCACATGCATTTGCCATTTTGATTAATGAACATAAATCAGGGGTGACAATTTACATTTGCAAGTTGATGCAAAGTATTATTAGAATACAGCATGTTAGGAAGCTAAAGCTTCCCTTCATTCTATTACAAGTGCATTGAAAACAAATACATACCCCTCAGAGAATCTTGTGGTTATCATTAGGGAATATCTGAAATATGGAAATAAAACACATGACCCCAGCCTGTTTTCATTGTTTTGATCTCATAAAATATCTTATGGCATAAGCACCAAATGATCTTTAAAAATTTCTGTTTCTACATAAGCCTCTATTATATAGAAAGTCTCCAAAAGGCAGTTTTTTTCTCTACTGTTTAATGAGTCCATAATTTTTTTGGTATGAAAGAGAGTATTAAGCAGACATTTAAACTTGTTGTCTTAACTCACATAAACAATAAAAATTAATGATTTTTAAATGTCCATTCAGTGAATTATTTGCTTCTTTTCTTCTCTACCAATATTAACTTTCAAAACACAAAATTTGTAATAAACAGCCCCTTTTAAAGCCAAAGTGCCAATGGTATATGTACAGACCTAAAATTATTTGGTGAAAGTACTTTGTTTTTTTTTTTGACTATAAAAATTTCTGATCTAATTGCAACTTGCCAGTCTGAATCTTCACATAAAATATTCCTAAGTGACAGACATATAACATGTAATTCACAGACCATATGTATTGATTCTAATAGTGACCTGAATGACATATTAATTTTAAAGCATTGTAACTATAATGGCTCATTCATTGTATTAAATGAGTATTAAATCTTTACAACTACTTAAACTCGTTTTAAAGGGCCATGGGTCTAATTACCTCACCAAACAGATACCTATACCTGTGGTTATTCCCATCTCCTCAAAAGGTGAAATCACTACAGAGTTCAATAAAAAGTAACCCACTCTTCTGGTTAAAAATTGATATACTTTTAGAGCACATGTACCAGTTTGAATTTTTACAAACTTCATCAGTGTTTGGAAAGTTTAAAAATATTTGTCGTATTTGGATTGCCTCTATCTTTTATCATAACATATAATGTTTACTTAGGAAATACTTTGTTTTTATTCTCCTTTGTGGCAGTCAAATTTTCTCTTGAAGGCCTCTGGAGTAGACATGGTAAGAATTAGTTAAATTGTTATACGTGTGAGGGAACAGCAAAATAGGTGCTGTTGATTGTTAATCTCAATTTCCAGACGTTACATTAAAGTTAAAGTCCTACTAATCAAAGCTTGTAGGAGGAAATAATTTCTGCAACCAGTGAGAACTATAGTCTTGGGAGTCCCTGAAAGCCTCACTTTCTTGGCATCTTGCTTAAACTCATCTGGCTTAGTAGTAAGTGGTCTTTCATGTTAAATTTATATAATAATTGGCATGAAAAATTGAAGTGCTGAGTGTCCATTGGATTGATTTTATTCATGCAAAAGTATATATTTTATGAGGGAAAGCGTTAGGTATTGCAGATAGAAATATCAAAGAGATTCAGTTTCTGCTTTCAAAGTATCTTAATCTAGAGAGGAAATATTCATGTAAGGAAAATGAGTTGTAGTCTAGTTTGATAAGTATGGTAATGAAAGTATGCTTAAGACAGAGTGCTAACAAGGAACAATGATCAAACCTGAAGGGGGGGGTGGGTCATGAAAGACACTATAGCTAAACCCTGAAAATGCAGTTCCCCTGACATATCAAGAAGGAAAGGGTATTATGAGAAGAAGAAATAGTTCAAAACAGAGAAGAACGAAATATGCGGCTTGTTAGAAAACTACAAGTAGTCGTAACTACAAATTAAACATGCGGCATGAGGCAGAGATGGAGGAAATGATAAGGGATGATATTAGTAAAGGAGCTTCAGAGTTTAGACATTATTCTAAAAGTGATGCAGAAACAAATGTATGAGGTATTTCACTGAAGAAAAACTGTGTTGAACCAGAAGTAGTCGTTTTAGGACTTTTTGGAATACCTAAAAAAAAAGACTGAACATAAAAGCATATTTTTAATTGATAAAATATTTTGTCAGTTCCACCAACAAAAATCTGGCTAATCTTAAGACATGTTTAATTGCAGTGAAAAGCCACGAAATGCATGCAATTTATCATAAATTTACCTTCACTGCAGCAGATGCCAAAGAACTAGTTCAGCAATTATTCCTAATGTCATTCCATTATCATTTATCATTTTTCTTAATGCATCTAGACCTAAAGTGTAAGTTCATGAAGGCAAAGCTTGGTCAGCAGCCACAGAAATACGGGGTTCTCTTTGCTTTTCCTCTCCTTTGTCATAAAAGGGGTCTTGCCTTCTTCTACGTGAGGATGGCATTTAAGTTCATATAACGTTTTAAGTGAGTACATTATTTTTTTTTTTCTCATTGTGAACTGGGATAACTACATCACCAGTAAGTGGTAAAATAAATTGTAACCACATGTCAAAAAGTAGGTCATCCTAATGAATATGGGTAAAGCTGGTGTTTTCCTTTAGGAAAAATTGATTTTATTCTTTCATAGAATATGTTTTATTAATAACTGATCTGTGTATTGTATAGGTAAAATTATTGACTTTATACTTCCTTAATGTCAAATATTATTTAAAATAATCAATCCATTAGACATTGAATTGACATGGCATCAAAGTGCAACTTGAATTAAAATATGTAGATCTGATATCTATAAATGGAAAACCTTTTGAGTGTTGAGCTTGTTTCTGTGTTTGTAAATACTTTGTAGCTGAAACTAGAAAGAAAGAAAGATTGCTTTGAATTAGTAAAAGGTCTGAATTAGAGAATACTTTGGAAGAAAATATAGTTGACCCTTGAACAATTCGGGAGTTAGAGATGCTGACCCTCCACACAGTCGAAAATTCATGTATAATCTACAGTCAGCCCTCCAAATCTGAAATTCCTCTGGATCTGAGGTTTCACATCCACTGATTCAACCAACCATGGATTGTGCAGTACCGTAGTATTAACCATTAAAAAAAATTATCTTATAAGTGTGCGTGCACAGTTCAAACCCGTGTTGTTCAAGGGTCAACTGTATAGTACCATAGTTTTTCGGGACGTTAGAGATCATTTTTTTAACCACCACCTGAAGTCTATATGACATCCACATCATCTCTGCCTATTGGCTCCCTGGACCTCATTCAAGCACCTGAGTCAGTGATGGAGCACAGATTTCTCCAGGCAGCCTGTTGCTTCTTCAGATGTCTCCATTAGAAAATGCTTCCTTATATGATTCCAAAACTGTCTCCCTGCAACCAGAATTCCCTGGCCTGAGTTCTGCCTCCTGGAGCCATATAGCCCTATAAATATCTGAAGACAACTGAAGATGAATTTCCTTTCCTTTTTACTAAATCACTAGATTGACTGGCCACCAGCGAAATATGGTAGACAAAATACTCTGAAATCAGCCAAATATTTGCAAAATCTCTCACTGGGTTATTATAGACAGAAAAATATTGGCTGACAGTACAATTAAGTAGATTTGTAACTAGAGGCTAATGAATGGGTTGGCATCAGCCTGGAGAGCTGAAGTATCCATGGAGCTTGGATGCTGAATGATCTGTGTTTTAGACTAAGATGCTCAACATCTGAATTCATGACTAAGCTTGAGGACCTTGATTGACATAGGATCAAATAGACTTTTGAGGCAACTCTGAAAGGGAGAGTGGTGTGCTTACTGACAGTTATCCCTGAGAACTGTGTGCCTCATTTCCTCATTTTATTCAAGTCTCTGATAAAAAAAAAAAAGTCCACATTTTGCATAGGCCCTGTCTGATCCCCTTATAGAAATTAGCATTCTCCTTCGATCATAAATCTGCACCTGCTTTATTTTTCTTCATTGTACTTATCACCACTTGATATGTTGTGTATTTAGTAGTTGACTGGAAATTCTTCCACTAGAATGTAAGTTCCAGCATTTTTTAGTTTTCATTGCCAACAGTTCAAACATTCAGTTCTTTCCCATAAAATGACTTAATGGTCAAGTCATTGGCATGAGCTGTGCAGTAGACTGAAAAATAAAACTAGAAAAAGCAAGCTCACGGAGTGACACAGAAGGGAAGAGGAAACAGATTCCCTCTGGTACACATCCTTACCCAGTGCATGCTAGGGTCTATGCTAGAGTCTATGTTATTTATCTCCTCTGATAAAGGGTGTGTTTTAGACATTTTAAAAAATAGAACCTGAGATATTATTTATTTTATACAAGGCTATGGATATATATTAAGTAAAGGAGAGTGGATTCAAACTCAGATATGATTGATCACAAAAGAGAGTTTTTAAATGTCTAACTATAAGGGTCACAGTGATATGTGTAAAGGGGATTTTGTAGAACAAAAAATGGAGCATAATTTATCCTCAGAAAATCATTTAGGGAAAAGGTAAGGCTTGATGTAAAGAATAAAGGTGGTTCTGAGGGATGTGAGAGTAGGGAGCGCTGAGAGCACTGAGTGGGTTTCAGAGTTGGGTAAAGGTTAGGTTACAGTCACGGGAAGCTCCAGATTTTCTATCTCTATCTTGGTAAATGTATTCGACCAGCAGTGATTTCATAGTTATTAAGAGGGTGAATAGTGTGATAGGCCTAAAATATTCTCAGTGGGGATGATTATCAGTCCCAAAGGAGCAAAATTGGTTCTTGGAGGACAAAAAACCCAAACGAAAAAAACAGATGTTACAATGGTTCATGGCCCTCCAAAGGATCATGAAATTTAAACAGATGTGTACATCTGTATACCTGTGCTATTAAAATATCAGGGGGAAGGAGGAGTGATAATGAAAAAAAGAGAGAGAGAAACACAGTCCTACTGCAAGAGAGTAAGAGAGTAGAAACTGTAAGAGAAAACAGTTTATACAAAGGGAAAGCCAAGTAGGCAGATCTACAGTGTTTTAAGAACTCTCCTTAGTATATTATAGTGGCTTAAGGAGTAGAGTCTGTTCTCAGATAGACCTGGGGATCATATTATACTTAATCCGTGCTGTAGACTCTTCTAAATGTTTCCCACGTATTCATTGATTTAAAGCCTTGCAATAAATTAATAAAAAGTTCTATGAATAAAATTTGCCCACGGTCAAGTGTTACAATGTTAGGGCTAGCAACACCACCAGCTTTACTTTCCTAATTAGAAAAATGGAGATAACAGGATAGTAATAGCTATTTTGTAGGTTGCTATGAGAATGACATGGGATAATGTATATAAAGCAGTTAGCACAGTGCCAGGCAGGAGTGGTAGCTACTCTTATTACCCATCTGTGGTTGGTACCCTGCGTCTGTCTGGATAACTGCAGTCAACAGCATTTGCTATTTTTAAAGATCCATTTCTACTTTAGCTAATAATAATGTACCAATATTGTTAGGTAGTGTGACAAATGTATGACACCAATTAATGTAGGTTGTTAACAATGGGGGAAGCTGGGCGTGGGCTTGTGGGAAATCTTCATACTATATTTACAACTTTTCTCTAAATCTAAATCTATTTGAAAATAAAAACTTATTTAGGGCTTCCCTGGTGGCGCAGTGGTTGAGAGTCCGCCTGCCGATGCAGGGCACACGGGTTCGTGCCCTGGTCCGGGAAGATCCCACATGCCGGAGTGGCTGGGCCTGTGGGCCATGGCCGCTGAGCCTGCGCGTCCGGAGCCTGTGCTCCGCAATGGGAGAGGCCACAACAGTGAGAGGCCCACGTACCGAAAAAAAAAAAAAAAAAAAACTTATTTAAAATTCATTTCTAGCAATGAATTGAGTATTTCTTTTAACTTGCAGTTTAAAAAATTTCAACTTCGTAAGTCCAGCTGAACAATGAAAAAGTCTGAAAAATCCTGTAATAAGAGTGCCCAAGAATTTTAAACATTCCGATTGTAAGCCAGCAGATGGCATAGTACCCAAGCATCTGAATTTCGACCTAAAACTCTACTTCCCATCAAATGAAGCCTTTGCTTTTTTCATAGCGTTTTCGTTACTTTGTAATGTCAAAATATAAAATCTTATTGCCTGGAAAGACAGGGCTGTTGCTGAAATGGGCGTGAGTGGTGGGTGGGTACTTTAGCTCAGAGAGAGGACCGTGGTGGTAAATTCCCCACTAAGGGGAGAGGCAGCTTGGATGCGGAGCGTTGTGAACTCAGGTGCTTATTCACAGTCGGGTGAATGTGATGTCCACAGACAGATGGTGAGCCTTCTTGTCCCAGTCTCTTCTTCACGTTATGCTAACTGTGGAGATTTCTCACCTGGTCCAGGTGGGTGGATGGTCGACTCAGTAGACTAGAACAACTGGACTCATCAGTGATCTCCAGCTGTGCTGAAGCTAATCTAGTTACTGCCGGAATGAAAGTGTAACCTCCAGCTGAAATAGGTTGGGGAATGGCTCTGGTTGCAACGACGGAGGATACTCCACTGCTCTTCGGTGTGTAGGGAAAGCAATGTTTGTTATAAGAAATAAATTTCTCTTTGGCAGATTAGTGACTATGGATGGAATTCACACACACAAGTTCACACACATATGGATAAACATGAATTTTTCTTATGTCTGAGAGAGAGGAAGTTAATTTATGTGAGCAAGTGAAAGGTAATGTAGAATAAAAGGGATATTAGTGAGACATTTTAGTCCTCAGCAGAGAATTTAAGGCTAATGGCCTCCATCTGATCCAAAAGCCAATTATGTTAATGGCTCTCTTAGATGTAAAAGCCATGGCCGTAAGTCAGCAAGAGCTTTGGCACTCAGTATGTTTGCATGGACACTTGGGTGATTCTTCTTCTACCTTCCCCTGGCTGTACACAAAGTTAAAATAATTTTTGCCCTTTGATATATGCATGACCTGTAAGGGTAATAGGACTGAATGGAGAAGAGGCTTTAAGAAGGCCATGAATGAATACATCCTGCAAACTGAGTCTTAACAGGATATTCAAAAGCCATGAAAGGAAAAATAGGCACAAGATGCAGTGCAAAGAAAAGTTGTCATCTTTCTATCCAGGATGATGTTTTCCCTAAATGCAAGGAGACTTTTAAATTTATTTTGTGCATAAGGTTAACTGTTGAACTGGGTTAATGTACAGGCATTAGTTAATCTCAGCAGTCTGTTAAGTGAGCAGGTTTATCGACTTTACAGAAGGTTACTTTGTGTAACGATTACATTGAAAGAGCAGAACTCAATAGAGTGCAATAGAAAGCAGTATTTTTCCTTCTACTGTCCCTAAAACTGCTAGGTGGGCCAGTTATTTCCAGGAAATGTCAAAGCAGTCCCACCGCTTCAGCACTTCTAAGTACAAAAATGGTCTCTTAATAATCAAAACTCCCCACTTGACCCAAAGTTAAACCTTCTCCACTGTGGTTCCCTTAAGACCCTTTTACTCAGCTAGAAGAGAGGGAATGTGGGAAGCACTGCAGTGCCTAAGAAATTCTATCCCAAAGCATCCCATTTCCTGGCTTTTCTCATTTCTAAATATCTTTAAAGTATGGATTGAATTAAGGGTCTCAGTATTTGTTGTTGGAAATCATTTTTGCCAGTCCTGCCTGGTGATCTAGCATTCACTTGGGTTATGGGTATAATGGCTCTTATCTCAGCTGTAGGGCCTTCAGCCAAAAATGGAGAACAGGTCCCATTTAAATATCCTGTCATACTGGTAACTCTGGAGGATTTCTGGGACATGAAAAATATGGCAGTGCAAATGTGAAAATAGTGATGTGCTAGGATTTTTGTTTAGTGAATTTAAAGGGGGAGAAATCAGAGTCTCCTGCAAGGTTTGGGTACACACTGTTTTTCAAGTGTTTGGGTTGATAAAGTTTGAACCACTTTTCTTGTCACACTTTAAGCAAATCAAACATTCTTGACATAAAATAAGAAGTTGAACTAAAGAAACTTTTAAGGTTTCCTTTAGCTCAAAATTACTTACGAATGACAAATCAAACAATAAAAAAAGAAATAAAACCATCAAAGTGTTGTCTAGTTATCTTAGCTTTGATTTTATTCATACAAAGTAGGCAGTTATTAAACCTAAAAAGCTAAAACACCTTGGTACAATTTATGAACCTAAATGAGAAGCAACATATCTTCATTGCGTAACAAATGATGGCTGTGGTGGTTAAAGATAAGGGCTAATTCCCAGTAATAGGTAGGAGCAACTATTATTGAATTAATTAGTTTCTATTTGGATTTCTGTAGAGAAAGCTTGTAATATGTTTTCTTAAGTCTTTATATCCTCAGGTGAGAATATAACTGAACCAGTGTCCAGTCTGTGTGAAAGGTGAATTTTTAAAACTGAAAATGTGGAAATCAAACATATTACGATGATATGTGAACACTAATGCTTTTGATGGAAGAAAGAGATTTGTTCAAAAAAGAAACAGAGTTGAAGATCATCTAATAGTGTTGAGGAGAGACTATAAAAAGATTATAATGATTTGTAAAAGGGCACCTGCAAGGAACATACAAAGATTGTTAAAAATTTGAAGACTTCCTCTATCAGTGTGCAGGGCTAGGCATCCTATTTGGTAGGAAACAGCAACATAAAATCTGACTTAGGTTCAAGGTAGATACTAAATAAGGAATTTGATAGCTCAGAAGGCCCAATTCTCCTTCACAGGTAATGTTTTGTTTGCTGGGAGCTCACTGTAAAGTTCAGCAGCCATGGGAGAACTGCCTTGCCCCACTCCAACCCCCTTAGGAACTCTTTTTTTCCCAAAACTTTCCCCAGCTTGTCCCTGACCTGTCTGATGATAAACTGGGCACAAATTCTAAGTTCTGTAATGTACAGTAGCTGTTCTATGATTCCATTTCATTAAATGAAGGCAGGCTCCGTTTAAGTAGTTTCTGGTTTTCTGTTCTTGGAGGCGAGTGGCTGGCTGGGTGTGCGCATGCGTCTGTGTAAATGTTTGGGCATCCAATAGATGTCTGTTTGGGGGCATTGCTGTTGTTTGCAGAAGACCCACAAGGCAGTGAGAGAGCAATGTGAGAGTGCCGATTTCATTGCAGCAGTTTAAGATTTCATGCTAAATGAGTCTGATGATATATGATGAGACACCCCATATACACAAAACAATGACAATTTCCTTTTTTAAAAAAGATTTATTATTTATTTATTTTATTTTTGGCTGCATCGGGTCTTAGTCGTGGCACATGAGATCTTCCTTGAGGCATGCAGGCTCTTTGTTGTGGTGCACAGCTTCTCTCTAGTTGCAACGTGCAGGTTTTCTCTTCTCTAGCTATGGCACGCGGGCTCTAGGCTGCGTGGGCTCTGTAGTAGTGGCATGGGTTTCAGAGTGTGTGGGCTCTGTAGTTTGCGGCACGCGGGCTCTCTAGTTGAGGCGCCTGAGCTCAGTAGTTGTGGTGCGTGGACGCAGTTGCCCAGTGGGCATGTGGGAATCTTAGTTCCCTGACCAGTGATCGAACCTGCGTCCTCTGCATTGGAAGGCAGGTTCTTTACCACTGGACCACCAGGGAGGTCCGACAATTTACTTTTTAAAATATATGGCACATTGTTCCATATTAATCATTTAATGTTTTATACCTACTCTCTGTGGTCTTTATGTCATCTAGGTTTGGAAATGATGCATTTGTTTTTACTTTTTCAATCAGTAAAATGTTTCTCAGACGTAAAAACACATCTAAGGTAGCTTTTGTAGTCTCAGTCTAGCTAGCCTCTGCAGAAGACCCCAGGCAGCAACATAGTTTGATGTGTAGAAATAGATAATTGTATTCAAACATTATTTAAATCATTTAAAATATTAATATATAAAATAGCATGTTAAACTCCAGTAAGGCCACTTGGAATAATAGAAAGACTAAATTAGAAGGAGGCAAACCTGTGTTCTAATCGTAGCTCTGCTAGAGGCATAACCCAGAGAAGATCACTTGACTTATGACTTCAGATTTCTAATTTGTAAAATGAACTAAACTGATGAGCTCTAAAATCATTTTGAGCTCAAAACTGTATCAGTTGAATGCTTGATGTGTAAAAGTAACTTGCCCTTATTGAAAGTATCAGTTATCCCAAATTAGCTTTTATTCATTACATTTAAATTATTTCTTCATACATGGAACAAAAAAGGAAATTGCTAAACTTATTTGCAAAGATCCAAATACATTTGGCTATGCAGTCTAACTATTATGAAAACAACCTTGAAAACTTGAAAACTGCTAAGGAAGTCTGAGTTATTAGAAAATCTCTCGTCTTTTTTAAGAACCTCCTCAGAATGTGTTTTAGAATTAGGCACTTTACCATTTGAAGCAAGGAAAGAAAGATTAAAATAATAGCAAACTCTGATAGGAACTCTTCTTCATAAAGTAGACTTTCTGTTTTTTGCTTGAGGACCTGCATTTCCCACAGAAGCCTTACTGTTTAACATAGAAGACCCCCTCCCCCCCCAACCGCAGTGAATTTGGGTAGAAAATTACAAATATCTCTCAGGGCTTTGCCAAATTTCTCCCTTATGTAGAGCACTGACATTTCTGCAAATCCCCTCTAAATATTGTGAGAGAAAGAAGTGGCTTTTTATTTGGAATGCACGTTGTGACTCTGGATTATTGGTGAAGCCCCTTTGTTTGGGCTTTCTTGAAGCATGTCAGCAGCTGTCAGCAATAATACTCCCTCCACCTGCTGTAATGTGATGTATTGATATGTATACAACAATATGCTATAAATTGAAATAAAATATGCATTTTTTCATAATTTATCAGCATTATGATGGCACAAAAAAGGCAGTCTTATGAATAATACAAGCTCTTCAGCAGGCATTATGCACTGTAGGTAATAAACGCAGCCTCTCCCCTCGACTGCCAGGAGAGTTCTAAAGCACAATGCATTAGTTCAGCTCTGTGATAATAAATCATTTTAGTATGTCAGGAGGCTCTGGCTAACTTTTACTCCTGAGGTCTGAAAGAATAGTGTGCCATACGGCTCTGGATGGTTTCTGAAGTGTTTAGACTGGCTCCGCTTCTCCTGGGTAATGTTTTGAGTGAGCGATATGGTTAGATAACAAGTGGCAGTATTTCTCAGGTATCGATATTGTGATGCCTCCTGTTGTTTTATTGCCTGGAGTGGCTGATTTTGTCCTAATTGGAACTGTAGTTCTTCTTTGTGTCTCTATTTGCAATATGGCGCCGTGTTTCTTTAAAAAATAAAAGTTCTGTAATACGGTAGAACCACTCTAAGTGGGACCACCTGGCCTCTCAGTTATCTTTGCATGGATAAGAAATCAATAAGGCCTTACTGTTCTTATTTATCCTCTTAAAAATATAGATACCCTGATGGGAACTGTTTTTCTTGGAGCTACAATGGCCATCAGTTCATCATTACTTCATGTCATTTGAAAGATGACAACCCAGCTGAGTTGGTAGCAAATCTTGATAGTATATGATTTCAGGAATCATGTTTATGCAGACTTTGTTAGAATACCCAAGCCTTCTGTATGTATTAATTTCTCCTAGAATAACAGCAGAGGTGATGGTTGTTATACGTATACAAATGATCCAATTAAAAATCATTCTTTTGGCTGAGAATATACACCTTTTTTTTTTCTTTTTTGAATTTTATTTTATTTATTTTTTTATACAGCAGGTTCTTATTAGTTATCCATTTTATACATATTAGTGTATATATGTCAATCCCAATCTCCCAATTCATCACACACACACCACCCCCCGCCACTTTGCCCCTTGGTGTCCGTACATTTGTTCTCTACATCTGTGTCTCAATGAGAATATACACCTTTTTAAAAACATGTTACAATTTTCTCATATGGTAACAAAGATCTGAAAAAAATTAGAAACACTAGATGGAAATTAACAGCTATTCTGAAGGAGGTGAGACATATATTTCATTTTGCCATTATTTTCTTATGTTACAACTGTGTAAATTAATTCTGAAAAGTACTTTAGCTCTTTTTGATGCATACGATTGCTTACCAAGCCTCTGCTGTCTTGATCTAAGCATCCGTATAGTAAGTTCATGCTGATCTCTGAACAGTTAAGGAAACAGTGATTCGATGCATCCACGCAGTACCATTTACTGCAGTGTAATATCATGGTTTATAGCTTAAGCCTGTTTTGAACATTCAAACTACTTAGAGTCATAAAACTATAATAATAGTGTATTTTAATCCACTGCCATATTCACCAATGTGGAGGGGGCATATTTTTCATACAAAAGATCATGAACTAGTCCTAAAGAGTATTTGGATTGAAACAGGTGGGAAATAACAGCGCAGGCCCCCTGCTCCTTCATATCCTGAAATAAAAATGCAGGCACTGTGAGCCGCAGCATACAGCTGAGCTGCAGAGAGATGGCCAATCACTAAGGAAAGTAGCATTTATGGAATACAAGACCTTTTGGAACACATCAACTTGACTTCATTTGGAAGCAAATATGTAACTGGTGCAGCTTGCAAGGCGCGGCATGGCTCTCTCCTGTTTCAAATGGTTTTCGCGGCCTCTGTTCTGCACCAGCGTGTCCTCAAACCTGGCTCCCACAGTAAAGATTGCTGCAGTCCAATATGGGAATTAGGAAAGCATGGAACACTATGGTGACAGCAATTTTGAAGACAGTTGCCTTCTATTTGTCTCCAGATTGGGGATAGTAAAGAAAATAACTGGGCAAAGTCCTTTCCCATCAACTTGCCTCTTCCTTTTGCTTTGTGAGTGTACCCTAGAGAAGAAAGTGGAATTCTGGCTGCATGATAGAAGCTGGATTTCCAGTGATTGTTAAGAAATAGTTAAAATTTTTGACAGCAAATAGGGCATTCCTTCAAATATTAAGCTTAAGAGTGTCTACTTATTTGTGAAAAGCCACTGTAGTGTGTGGCTTTCCTTTCGGTTCATGGGTAGCCAGAGATTTATTTGATGTTTGAGATCCACTGTGCTTTGGAATAGAATCCTCTTAGCGTCCTTACCATTAGCTCAGATAAAAGATGATTTAAGTGCTGTGGTTGGCTAAGATGCATTATTGCTTCTACTTATGGGAGACATTTTTTTTGATAAAAAAATTCAAAGCAAAATATCAAATATGCTTTAGTAGGGATATTTATACATTATGAACGGAGGCTTTTCTTAAAATGCTTTTACTCAAAAACATCTTTTTTTAGAAAACAGAAATTCTGAGGCTGGTTACTCTGTGTCATGACGCTTTAAAATAAAAGTAAATACATCACTGATTTATCACATTTTCCGTTAAATTCCTTTTTTGCCATTTTATTTCTGAAAATGTAAAAGAAACAGAAAATCCCTGCACATATACATGAAATAAATCACCCTTAGGGAAAAAGGCATATGCATTCGTACACATGTGTTCTGGAACACAGACACACATTCTGACATGTGGGAAAGCACTTTAACTGGGGGGAAAGGTTTGAAAAATACAAAATCCAATATTGATATTATTTAATTAATTTTCATGAAATGGTAATTCTGAAGTAGCTCAAGACTAAATCTTTGAGGGATAATTTCATATACTTACCCTAATCCCAAGAAAATAAGCATCAAAATCTTTCAAAGAAATTATAACCTGTTGTTCCTCACAGTTTTATCAGGTTCTTGCAAGGATGCATCCTCTTGTACTTTCACATTCATTTCTAAAATTTCATAATTTTCTAATTCTAAGTAATATGATTCACTTCTTAAAGTTTTTTTAAATCCTATTTTTCTCTCTCTCTAAATTTGACAAAGCATAAAGCATAAATTTAAATGAGAGAATAAAAGGCTTTTTTTAAGAAATGGGATATATTTTGCTTGTTGCCAAAGTTGCTTCTTTTTTTTTTAACATGTTAAAATTAACCCTGGGTAATGTAAATTCTGAGAGAATTTAGAGAATATTTCCAAGATATCCAAATATTGTTATCTATTGGATTATAAATCTTTTTGTACAGATCTAATTTGAAGACATTAAAGTTCCATTTTACATGGTTACTAGGAATATTATGGACATTAAAAGTGTTGATTGATTTTTGAGATATTGGTGATCAGCAACACTATAATTTGTTTTTTTAAAAATATTTTTATTGGGGTATAGTTACTTTACAGTGTTGTGCTAGTTCCTGCTGCACAGAGAAGTGAACCAGCCATATGTATATACATATCTCCTCCCTTTTGGGTTTCCCTCCCATCCAGGTCACCACAGAGCACTGGGTAGAGGTCCCCGTACCATACGGCAGGTCCCCACTAGTTGTCTGTTTCATACCCATCAGCGTATATATGTCAATCCCAATCTCCCAATGTTCTAATTAAAAAATACTTCTAAAGCATAACGTTTAAATGGAAGAAACCAAGAAAGTCATAGCCTTGCCTTATTTGCTTTCCTAGGTGAGGGACTTTGTGAATTGCACCATTTCTTGGACTATTGAACCCCCACTGTTCTCATTTAGTAGCTATGCAAACCTGGTTATGTTGCTTAGATTCTCTGAATCTCGATTTTGTCATCTGTAAATTGGGAACAATGATTCTCAGAGTTTTCATAAGATTTAAAATGCTCAATAAATATTCTTTTCTCTATATATTGTTTAATTTAAAATATTGTGCATCCTGATTCTGCCAAGGCCAAAAGTCAGCCCTGAAACACTGGAGGTGCTCAATACATGGTAGTCATGTAATGTTGATAGTTTTTGAGGAGGGCCAGATCTATATGAGCATTGGTTTGTACGAACAGTGGCTGTGGATGGAATAAAGGGATAGGTGACTTTGTATACACCACGAGAAAGATTGGTTGCAGGGTAGACAAATACTGGGGTTACTCTTTCTCCATGGAGACCCCATTACATCAAACCTGGTACGTTAGATGCAGCCTCTCTAACAGTCTCATCGTGGGAACCCTGAGCAACAATTGTGGGAGGAAGCCAAGATTGGGATAGTCAGAAATCTGCTGGCATTGGGGAAATAAGCCAAAGAGGTCAGTATCAACTTAAGTGGTATTTGGTAGTCTTCAGTGTCTGTGAAACAGTCAGCACGCAGACAAGCAGAAATCAGAGCATGAGTACAGAGGGTTAGAGAAAAAAGTGGATCAGGTATAATGGTTCTTAGACAAAGAAGAGATGTCATCCATAATTGTGACCATGAAGTTATGAATTGCAATGAACAAAGGAACAGAGAAAATTGGGCAGAACAACAGATTTAAGGAACCAACTACAGAGAGTTGTTAATTCCTACTACAAGGCTCAAACATTCTTACCAAAGGGGCAAAAAACTGTTCCAGAGCTTGGCCTTCTTGGGGACCATATGTACAAAGAGCTAGTTCCATGTTGTTGGAGAGTATGTATGTGTAGGAAGTGAGAATATCAAGTGCACAAGGGTCAGAAAAGAAGCAATAAATAGCCTAGTGAGAGATGCTCACTTACAACATTTCATTATATTTCTGAGGCCATCTGAGGGATTTTTTTTCTGATTTGATTCTTACATTTCAGGATGCCTTTTGACTGTGCTTGGGCTTCCTTTTGCCACTACTTGAAGAGAATTAGTACTTCAAACCCCAAATGGTCCAGAAATTCACTTTTTAAGTATACATGATAGCCCCTTGGCTACCACTGGAAGCATGAGACTCCTTTTCAGTTCTTAAAATGACTTTCCAAGTATGGAAGCATGATGCCTTCCTGTTACCTTCATTCCTTAAGGAGTTTGGAGAAGAATGTGACACATTAAGTGTGACTTTAATTAGGTTCAGTAGCCTTGGAAAAAATGTCCCAGAGAGCTGTGGTTTGACGAGATCAGCTACAGGTTGGAATAAGCAACCTCCAAATCTCTGTGACTTACCCCAGTACACGTTTATTTCTTGCTCATGAAAAGTCCAGTGTGAATGTTTCCAGTCAGGCAGCTCTCCTTGATGGCTCTTTACTGAGATACGTCTCAGGGCTCTGAGGTCCTTGCATCTTGTGTCTCCGTTACCATCTTGGAGTCTCTTGCTTCCAGCTGCTTAGTCCGGGCGGGTGGTGAGTGGGAGATGCGAGAGACAGTGGAAAATGGAGGTTCACTTTGAATATTTTATGGCCAGGCCTGAAGAAAGCATTGATGACTTTCATCCACATTCAGTCACAGAAGTAAATGATGAGGTCCCATCAAGATGTAAAGTGTCCTGGGAAAGGTAGATTTCCTAGTGCTGTCAAGGAAAAGAAACTGGTTCAGGGCACACACAGTGTTGGATATGTCATAGCCTCCACTCAAGTGACCAATCTGTTGTTCTTTCCCCCTCTCCATCACCTACAGTTTCTCCCCTACTGCCTGTGCTTCTGTTCTATGGCAGTGGAGAGCTATCACCAGGGATGTCTATGAAGCCAGAAGCTGATGGCCCTCTCTGCTACTATTTAGAATAAGTATCATGGCAAGGTGCTGGCATTCGGGGGAATTTCCTTAGAATTTTAAACTGCTCCCCTCCTGTTTTGAAAAAGTAAACTCACCATTAACGCATATCCCTAGTATGTTGTACTCCAAGTAGTGGCAGAAATAATTCATCCTGGCAAAAGGAAATCACCCTGGAAATTACCAGAGGATGTGACATGGATTATTTAGTGTAATGGCTGAAGGTGTTTTCAGTAAAATGCACTGTATGCTGTGTTCCTTGATCCCATTTGTCCTCTTAAAATTAATTTCTATAGTGTTTCACAGTTACCTGTTTAATTATTCATTCTGGATGTCATGAAGAATGATACAGTACTGCAAAATAAAGCCAATAAAACAAGTTTCTAATGCTAAATATTGAAGCTGGAAAATATGACCATTACAGATAAGCAAGGATCTGTCTTCCCTTTTCATAAGTATTCTACAAAGACATGCCATGCAATAAACAATAGTGTTGCTTGGATTAATTTGAAGATGTTTGCATAAATATGCTCAGAGTTTTATAGTTTTTTTTTCCCACTACAATTTGTATCACAAGAGTATGTGTTTCCAGGGCAAAATATTCACCTTAATCTTTCATGCCATTGAAACTTCCACTTCTTTCTGCAGTGTAGTGTTATGGGGAGAGGTATGAGGTTTGGGATTCAGACAGATCTGGGTATGAGTCCTGGCTTTATCACACTTGATGTGTGGGTAACTTGCCATCTCTCAGACTATTCTCATTTGCAAAATATACTTTACAAAGTTGTTGTGTGTCTTAAACTGAATGGTAGCAAACAAAACCTGAATTTAATATCCTGACTTGCCTCTCTCTTAAAAAAGGATTAATTTCCACTAATAATTTTATATGAATTATAAATAACATGATTGATTTCAAAGGATAAGTATATAAGTAAGAACAGTAGGAGAACTGTTATGACTTTATGAAGATTATTAAGTGATAAAGGGATTACTTTATTTTGAATATTTGACATTTAAAATTATTTAAAATGTTATGATATCAAATAGGGTGACTTTGATTACTAAATTTTTCAGTAAAACAGAGATGATCAAAACTTAAATATCATCTCGTTTCTAATATGAGCCTAAACACTTTCTAACACTTCGCCTGGAGGAAATCTCAGAAATTAAAGCAGAGCCCTTGTGTATCAAAAACAGGATAACAAAAACATTTTTTAAAGTCTGTTATACCTGGAAGATAAAGTTGAAGAGATCTCTAAGAACGAAAAGACAAACATAGATAATCTCAGGAGGTCAAATATCCTTAACAATAATTCTAAAAGTAGAGAAATGAGAAAACGGGAGGGAAGAACTTATCAAAGAAATGATAGAAGATGATTTCCTATAGCAGTACAAAGACATGAATTTTTTTCAAAGAGCTTCAAGTCTTCCAGAAAGGAAAAAGTGGATATCATCAAAAAGGCATAAAAATCACAGGCGTAAAAATCTGATTTCTCATTAGTAACACTGAAAAGACAATGGAGCAAACCCTTAGAATTTTGAGAGGTAATGAGTTTCAAAGTAGAATCCCACACCCAATCAAACCTTTCATAAACTGTGAGGTCAAAATAAAGACAGCTGCCAAAATGGAAGAATCAAAAAGTTTACCTTCCACTCACCCTTTCTGAGGAACTTATTTCAAGGTGTACTCTATCCAAACAGCCATGGAAACCAAAAAGAGGAAAGTATGAAATATAAGAAGCATTGGAACCAATCCATTGAATTCAATTACCAAAAACATTCCTGTTTTGTCATCCATAAATCAAAAAATAGTCCTCAAGTCAACCAGAAAGCATAAAACAAGAGTAGAAACTGATTTAATTCAAAGATTAAATGACTAAGAACCTAGAAGCAGTTCACTATAAAGGCATATGTTTTTTCTCAGAGAGACAAAAGAAATGTACTTAGGAAAGCCAGAAAGAGCAAAAGAACAAATAAACAGAAATGTGGTACTCCTACACCCCTTGAAAACTAAAACACACAAACAAAAATATCAAAAACTCTATAAGAAAAGCATGGCCCAAAATATATTAAAAAACAAAGTGTAGCATACTTTTGAGTAGTTGATAGAATGTAAGAACAAATTTGATCATAATGTTAGAATATTTGAATTGTAAATAGCATAGAAGTAGTAACATTGGAATAGAAGAAAAAAAAATCCTTAGCCTAGGGGATAACACATCCCAGTCCCCTGGTTCTGGCCCTGGCCTTGTCCTCACTCAGCTTCACTGTTGTGAAGTCTGTCATAGTGCCTTTGCTTGTTGTGACTTTTTGCCAACAAATGTACAAATTAAAGCCTGTTCTCTGAAGCTTGTTTTAAACTCGTTCTCACACCATTAAAATTTGGGGCAGACATTAATCTAGTGCTGGCTGGCTTAAAAGGCGGTAAGACATTGAAAAAATAATTTCTTAAGATGTACAC
Source organism: Kogia breviceps (assembly GCF_026419965.1). Classification (NCBI taxonomy): domain Eukaryota; kingdom Metazoa; phylum Chordata; class Mammalia; order Artiodactyla; family Physeteridae; genus Kogia; species Kogia breviceps. The sequence continues at coordinate 32,312,490 of NC_081321.1, forward strand.
TATTTACCCAGTGCCATTGGTGGGACACACAAAATAGTCCTCTTTAATGGGGAGGAGGGAATCCTTCCTTCCCCCTCATTCTCAAACCAACCTCAATGGAAAACTGTGCCCTTGTAACTTGTGCCCTAAGCCATGTTCATGTGATACACAAATACAGCCATTTATTGGAAGTAAAACAATATAAAAGTTTTGACTAAATAGATAGGTTAAAAAGGAAAATGTGATATTTAATTATAGTCAAACTTCAAGAGACATGGGAATCCGGAATGAGGAGGAAATTCCAAGAAGCAGCTTCTAGGCAGCCTGGAAAATGTCCCACGTTAGACTTATTGCCACAATGAGATGAGATGGTGACATCTTTGCAATCCCCCTAAAGTAGACTTGTTGCTGTTTTTCACTACCCTTTCAGACCCTATTCCTAGTCTATCCTATAGAGCAGAGAAACCCAATACATATTTTCTAGTTCAAATATATATATTTTAAACTTTAATGATTATTTTTATAATGTAGGAAATTAAAATTCCCAATAATTTCACCCCAGAGAGCAGTACTGTTAACAGATGTATTCAAATGTAATTTTAAGAATTGAATTTCAAGATTGTTTCCAGTGACCATTTGGAGCTTAAAGGTTCTTTTTGTGAATTCACAGACTTTTACTATTTGTATATTATACATTCCTGTTTTCCTGGCTAAGAATGTGCTATTCTGGTTGAATAATCCTGAATTAATATATTTGAAATTTTAACAGTGTCATAGCTGCATTGCCACTCAAGTTCATGTTTTAATTTGGTGTTTGCACGAACTATTGTATACATTTTAAGCTTAATATTATCTGTTGTCTTATGAATTTTTTAAAATGATGATATGCTTTTTATAGTAGATTTCTTTACAAATTACCTGATAAGAATTGTATGAGAAATGGTACCTACTGGAGCTAGAATATAAGTTAGAATGCGGTTAAAAAGGTATTCAAATTGAACCAAACCAGTGAAATAGACTAGTATAATGTCTTCCAGAAAGGAACATAAATGTGTCAGATTAACATTTGAATTTCTATTATTTTTCAATTAAAGAGATAAAATTTGGGGGGAAATGTTTCTTTTTCTTTAAGAAGGCAGTATCCCTCTGTCTTTTGAACTGCTTTAGTGGAGCTCAGTTCTCTGAGTGCCAATTCCTCACTCCCTTTCGAGCCCTACCAGTCTGTTGTGTGATCATGCATGCCCCACCCTTCAGCCTTGATCCTAATTCCTGTTGTTTTGCAGCACTTTTTTTCTGACAATATCCAAATAGCATTCTCTCAGAGGCTAGTGCCAGATGATCCATGCATCCTTTAGTAAGCAATAAGCAGTTAGTGGCCCTGGGTTTTTGGAGGAATTCTTCATTTTATATACTAGTCTAGGGCAAATGACCATTAAAATTGGATAAGCAGAGCTTGCCATCTTCTGTAGCTACTTAAACCTCTAAATATAATTAATCAAAAACTTTCTCTGAAATTTTCTTTGAGCTGGTTTCACAGTGGAAAGTTAAACAAAAATGAGAGAGAGACTGAAATTTTCTGCAATTAAAAAGTCTTGACCTGTACGCTCATTTCTTAAGGCTTTTTGCTTGGGAGTCAATATTTTTCTCCTCTTTTGTAATCTATTAACCATCAAGATTTTTTGAATTTCAGAATGCTCCTGTTCGACACATATTTAACTTGTGAAGTTATTTTTTTTTAAGTTTTTGTTTTGTTTTGTTTTGGAGTTTGATGAGTAGGTCTTTATTTTTTTAACATCTTTATTGGAGTATAATTGCTTTACAATGGTGTGTTAGTTTCTGCTTTATAACAAAGTGAATCAGCTATACATATACATATACATATATCCTCATATCTCCTCCCTCTTGCATCTACCTCCCACCCCCCTCTCCCACCCCTCTAGGTGGTCACAAAGCACCGAGCTGATCTCCCTGTGCTATGTGGCTGCTTCCCACTAGCTACCTATTTTACATCTGGTAGCGTATATTAGTCCATGCCACTCTCTCACTCGTCCCAGCTTACCCTTCCCCCTTCCCATGTCCTCAAGTCCATTCTCTACGTCTGCTTGTGAAGTTATTTTAATTATTGGTTCTGACTTCAGATTCAAACTGAATTTCCCAGAATTCGTTTACATATTTTATAATCCTCATGTTTTCGAGGTTTAGATGATATCCTTAAAATCTCTGTTAGTAGCATATTATCCTTCATTATTCAATGACAGATTTGCTATACCCTTTTATACGTTGGTTCTTAATGAGTATAACTTTTAGAGCATATTTTCAGGTAATAAAATTGTTTAATTTAATCTTATGGGAAACAATTAGAAATAATCTTATTGTGCTTTTACATTTTCAAATTGAATTTGTTTTCAAAGTGTATTTCACTGTGTATTTGTGTTTCATGATAACAGAGTCAGCAAATTCAGCCACTAAAAGCCACTTAAGTATTTTTATATATTAAGATCTTGTACAATTTATAGTTTTCATCCTTATGAAGCAAGAATAATATTTGAAAAATACTATTTTATGATGCTTTCTTGAACAAAAGTAGCTTTCAAACATAGGTACACATCACCATACCTGTTAAAAACAGACTTGATGCATATATTTTATTTAATTGTTTTGTCTATTTTGACCTCTGAGTAACCTCCACCAGTATTATTCCAAGGTAAAGTGTATATTATCTATTAATTTATATGTATATTTGTTTCATATTTTATATATTACATATTATGATATCATTTTTATGTATGCATTACTGATAATATATTCCAGAAAGGAAAATACAATATAACAATAATAACAATGCCACATTACTTTTGCATATCTCTTTTAACTACTGTTTTAATATGTATTTTCTTTTATCTTTTTAAAATCTTTTGACATAAGTAGATTTATAATCACATATATTAGTTTTAAGAAGTGGAGATAGTATAGCAAGAAATGATATGCCTGATAAACTCAGTACTAGAGTTAACATACAGTTTTCCTGAATCATATTTCAATAATGTTTCAAGTACAGATGGTCAACAGTAAGGATTAAAATAACTTTAACAATTCTATCTGAAGATATGTGTGTCTGTATGATATATTTATGTGAAATGGTTCAATAAGCTGCCTGGCACACCCAGAAATGCCTCTAATTAAAATCGAACATATACTAGAAATATTCCATAATATGTAGGTTTTATTTTTTCCCTTGTGATCATTATCTCTTCTTTGAGAAATGGCCTCTAATAAAGATATTCATTTGGCCCCAGGATATGTGTACATTAAGGAAATGAAAACCTCAAGAGTTCTCCCTTTCCTATTAAATCCATAAGATATTTGTCAAATATCCCTAGGGCCTTTCACATACCAGTCAGCTGTACACAGAGATCATTATGAAAACTTCATGTAGTTTTGCAGTACAACTTCGTGATCCTTCAGAGCTATTATGTCTTCTAAGACTTCCTTGTGCTTTATTGAAAGCTTCAGGGGAAATAAATATGTCTTCCTAGACCCAGTGGTCTAGAGACAGTGGACTCAAGAGATCAAAGTTATCAAAACATGAGTTCTGTGTTATGGCTTCTGTTTATCTGAAGGAAAGCTGCCAAGGTGAAAGGGGTGGTTGTTATTTTTTAAGTATCGAATTATGTGGAAGAGGAATTTCTTATCAGTAGAGATGATTTTTCTTGCCAATTCTAAATGTTGACCTTATTTTTTATATAATCTCTGTCCTGTGACAGTTATTAGCTTATAGATGATCGCTGCAAAATAACTCCCAAAATTGTTCACCCAGGAGTTTATTGGGGATGTTGGACTATGTGTTTGCTTTCAGAGGGGGAAAGAAAGGAGGTTGAAATGATGAGAAAGGAAACACGGACAGACATTATACCTGTCAGAATACACTGCCTTCCTTGCCTTCTAGATACCCACTTTCAGGATTTCTAGTGTTTTGTATTTTATATACTTAGCTGTTCTCAAATCTTCAATATTTGAGGAGTTCCCTTTGTTCTGTGCAAGGGTGTAATCACTGTTTTAGTGCCATGATGAGGATTGTTGTTTCTGTCTTAGATATGATAAAAGGAAAATCAGACTATATATAGACTGCAGGATATTTATATCATTCTTACATAAAAATGAAATCAAGTTATTAGGGCCCTATCCCTTCCTTACATAATTCAGAAGTTTTCAATATCTCCCTTAATCCAAGGGCTTATTGTAGTCATTCAGGCTAAATACAATAGCTGTGCTATCAGTGATGGTTACCAAATTTCTTTTTTTTTCTTTTTCACTGCAGCATAGCAAGAGAAAACAAGGTTAGATAATGGTTAGCAGAATTTAGATATTAGGAGTTCTAACACCAAAATGTGGGTGGAAAGAGCCTGGGGTTGGTTTTGGCACCTAAGATACTAGGTTTGAAATCAAGCTTTGATATTTAGTAGCCATGTGGTCTTGGGCAAGTTATTTAACCTACTTAAAGCTCACGTGGCTCATTTCTAAAAGTGGCCTACTACTAATTTTCAAATTTGGGGGCATCATTACTTGAAATGATGTATTTAAGATGCCCAGCACAAGACTGTAGCACACTAAGTAACAATATCTGCTCGATGATTTTAGATCTTATTCTCTTTTCATTTTTTTCTTGTTTTGATTTTTAAATGTATAGACTGTTTCACATGATGTATGCATGTTTATATGTGTATATATGTACATATATGTTTGTGTATATACATGTATATATTTGTTTTTATATGTATGTGTGTATGTTTTTGTGTGTACATGTGGATATATATATATGGATATATATGAACATAATATATCTTATTCAGAATATTTGGACTAACCTCAAGAGTGATATTTCTTTGACGTTTCTTGTTTAATCTTAAAAATCCATATAAATTATATATTCCTTACATTACTATATATTTAACGTTAAAATAATATCTTTCACATTCATCACATTTTAAAGTAAAATTATCTCCTCCAAAAGTTACTCAATATTGATTTTGTGGTTTCTTGTGCCTTTTGTTCATCAATGTGTATCCAGGAGAAAGGGTACATATACTCTAGTTTTCAAAGCACAATATTAGATGGTATTTTGAGGATGATTTGTATGCAGAGCATTTTTTAAAGATGTAAAGATTAAAGATGTAAGGATGCTGTTAAGTAAGATGATCACTGCACACCTCTTATGGACACTTAGTTATCCCATAGGTAGTGAGTTTTTATAGAATCAGATTCATAATCCCCAAAGGAAGTTAACTCTGTTTCACTCCTGCTGACTTTTACACAGTGGGTTTTGGAAAACGTTCCTTTACGAAGTTAAAAGTTTTCCATACATTCAGTGAGATATCACAGCCTTGCAGAAATAGTTTCTGTCTACAATTTTTATAACCCTGAGGTTATCAGTTGTTCAGTTTCCGTCCTACCCCCATCCATAACGGATGACATCGGGTGCAGCTGATCTGAGTGAACCTTCATGTGTGTCCTAAAGGGTAAGCCACATGTTTAGATATATTATAAATGTTCATGCTCAAGAGAATGCTGTTTTATTGGGCTGTGAAGAATTACGGGCCTTGGCTTATTTATGTGAATCAGTATAATATGCATATAATTTTGTTTACTGAAGATTGAAAAGCTGTAAGTATTTAGTCCATGACACTGGCCTTGGTACTGACAGTCATTGAGCCGTAACATACATGATCTGAGGAATTATCCACTGGAAGTACATAAACTCATGGCAGCATAAAGGCGATCTTCAGGGAGACCTCCACGGCAGTTACAATTACTGCTCCAAGTCTTCTATTTTCATAATGTTGTCAGTGTTGGCCAGTAAATCAGTAAAACCACCAGTCAGACCATGCCTTTGGCAAAATATGATGCAGCATAATTACAAAGGAGTTTTTTAGAGAAAACCCCCCAGCGTCCTTTGTGCTGAGTGCCAAAGGGGGTTTTCCTGCTGGCCTGAGATTTGATCACAGTCATGGGTGCATCACGTGCCTCCAGACTTCCTAGAAGTTCTCTTTATCCATGAACCATATTCCAAAATTTTTACATCTCTACGTAAGACAAAGGCTATATACATCCAAGTATAAAAAAGACGCTTATAAATAAAGATAGTAAAGAACCCACCTGTTTCCTCTGGAAATCTCACATTCAGTTAGGTTTCAACAAGAATTTGATCTAACTAATCACTCAAAATATTGTTTTTTATTTGAATGTTAGAGGAACCATGTGTAATTTCTCATCATCCTGCTTACTTGAAAATAATACTAATACTGATACTATGTGAGCATTTGATTCAAAAGATTTTTGCAGAATTGTGACATGCATCTAGAATACCACACATCTGCTAAAGGCAGGTTTTATTAGAGGATGTGCTTTTGCTTTTCCAGATCAGCTCTTAGTGAGCTTGGGGTTCTGGGTAAGTTAGCTGGCAGGTTCTTTATTATCACTCTGTGTAGCAATGACAGGAGGACAGACATGCAAGTGCCTCACTTCACATTCTCTCATCAGCTTTTAGAATTCATATGAGTCTCATTTTGGTACCTACTGTGAATAAGACACAAACTCTGCACTCAGAATTCTTTCACTCTAGGTAAGGAACACAGGCATAAAGACATTATGAGAGTGGAGATATATACATTAGAGCAGTTTTCCCTTAAAAAAATCAGGGCATACTTCACAAAAAAAATGAAAAATTCTGTTTTGAGAACTTGCTGAGTAGAGAACAAAAAAATAAGGAATTTTGGTGACATACCTCTGAAGCATGAAAGCATATGCTATTTACATATTTTTGAGTTTATGAATATATTATTATGCTTTCATCTTTCACCAGCCTTGTGTATGATAGTAATACGTCAAGAGAAGTTAAATGACTTAGGCAAAGTCACCCAGTTAAAAAGAATTAGAACTAGAGTTTGAATTTAATTTATTTCTTCATCTACTCAAAAATATTTACTGAATATTAATAAAAAATAAAAATAAACCTTAACTTAGTGCTTACTTCAAAGCAGTATTTCTCAATTCTACCTTAGGAGACATTTTTAAACATTTTTTTTAACCTAACTGCCCTCTCCCTAAGAAATTTTAATACCTTGGATATACTGTATATCCTTTTTGTATTGTAGCTCTTTGGAGGGCCACAAAGCATTGTAAGAGCTAAAGTTTTTTCAACCCCCTTCCTAAGTTTTGCCCCCTTGAACGTGATATCTCCCTCATTGAAAATGCATGTTTTAGAGACATTCTTCTAAATACTAAAGATATAAAAATGAATAAGATATTGTCCTTTCTCTGGGTCATTTCAATACTAATGGATAAGTACAAGCAAACAAATAATTTATACAGAAAGTAGTGAGTGCCACAACAGAAACATGTACAAGGTACAGTAAACGCACAGAAGAGTTTGTCTGCAACTTTGGCTGGGAGCAGTTATAACAGACTTCATAAACTCCCTTCATGGTTATGGCTTACCATAGGAGAAAGTGACCAGCAGGTGGAAAAAAGGAGCAGGATATTGCAGACAGACCAGAACCACAAAGGCAAAAGGGGTAAAACAACATGGGCAGTTTTGGGGTCTGCAAAAAGCTTAGGAGAAGAGGAGAGAGCTATAGAAGTGTCAGGATCATGTCATAAACTGGGAGCCTAAACTTTCTCATGGAAGCAGTGGAGGGGTGACATGATCAGTTTTGTGTCTTAGAAAGATCACTTGGGTGTTTCACTTCTGGTTCAGGGTGGCTGAGGAAAGCCGGAAAGTTTCTCTCTTCTCCTTCCTGCAAAAATCCTACTGAAATCACATGCACACATGAAAATCCACTGAATCACTGGAAATCTGGAAGGATGCCATCAGTAAACCAGAAATGGTGAGAAAATTTTGGAAGACTTGGGAGGATAAGCAGCTTAAAGTACATGAACAGTGCCTGACATACAATAGTACTATTGTTAGCTATGATTTAATGGGAACAGCTAAGCAGCCATAGTTAAAGCAAGACATGATGAGATTTTTACCTGAGGCAGGAACTTGGGCCAGGGGAAGGGGGCTGGGTTTTTTAAAAAATAGCTTTTTGCATTGTACCATAGCTGCTTCACACAGTCCAGGAACTCATCTGTATTGTCTTTCTTATCATATTTCTTCCACAGTAGCCTTTCCATGATATCTTAGAAATCCCCTCTTGGTTACATATTAAAACATCTTTTGTCAACATGTAACCATAATAGTTTACATGTATTGACAGGTTATGATGTGTCAAGCATTGGGATAATAATTTTATAGACATAATTTCATTTAATCCATACAGCACTTCTGTAAGGTTATCACTGTTATTCTGCCCACTTATATATGGAAAAACAAAATGAAAACAAACAAAACAACTACCTAGGACTCTGGCAGGTTAAGTAATTTTCTCAAGTACCTGCAGTTATTAAGTGGTTAAATTTAAGATCATGACTCCATAATCCCAGCTCTTAAACATCTGCTGTTCTGCTTTATGTATTATTATGTTCTGATAACATTCTTGTCTTAATCAATTTGAGCTGCAGTAACAAAATACCCCAAACTTGGTGGCTTATAAGCAGCATAAGTTTATTTCTCACAGCTCTGGATAGCAGAACATCAAGATCGAGGCACCAGCAGATTTGGTGTCGGATGAGAGATCACTTCCTCGATGGCCATCTTTTTGGTGTAACCTCACCTGGCAGAAGGGCCTCAGAAACTCTCTCTGAGGCCTCTTTTATCAGGGCATTAATCCCATTTATGAGAGCTCTGCCCACGTGACCTAATCGCCCCAAAGGGCCCCACCTCCTAATACTATCATTTGGGAGCTAGGATTCCAGCATATGAATTTTGAGGGAACACAGACATTCAAACAATAGCAATTCTCATGAATTTTTTAAAATAATAATTTTCTACTTAAAAATTGACAATATTTCTAAATTCTTTTAAATTATTCATGTCATTATTTCAGTTTACTTTTCATTAAGCTCAATTTAAAGAATATTCCTGGCCCAAGTGAAATGTATGTGTTTTCAGGAAATGGAAAAGATAAGGCATTAATATTTATTGTCTCGACTACTATGTACGAGACCCTATAAAGGACCCTTTCTCATTTCCTCTCATTTCAGTCTCACCTTGATTTATGATGTAACATTAGGATACTCAAGTATCAGATGAGGAACCTTGAGATTTGGAGATTGATTATTCTCACTTCTTGTATACCACAGTATTTACATGTGCAAAAGAAAAATGCTTACCTTTAGTACTCACAGTTCAAACAAGTGAATCATTTGTAAATTAGATTTTAATATCAGAAGCAGGAAATCTCAGGAAGTAATATCAAAGATGAATTCTAGGGCAATCTTAAATTCCAAACTAAGAACTAGAAATGAATCCCATATTGTCTCCTTGATTGTACTTATAAATGGGAGAAAGCAGAAGTTGAGACAATTTCAACTAGTAAATAATCCAAGTATATATTCTTGTGATTTTAAAAGCTTTGGGGCGGGTGTTTGTGTTCTATAAAGAGCCTCTGCTTATATTTGAATATTTAAGTGACATATATTCCAGATAATTTTCAAAGAAGAAAGTTGACCTAGTGAAATTAGATTCATATTCTCTTTTTATATTTCACACAATATTCTGGGAATAGAGAATGCTACTCATTAGTTTCTTTGTAAAAATGCTGCTATACAGAATATGATTTGTCAACCCATGAGCACATTTATAATAAAGCATTTCAAGGTATTTTAATGTTGACATTTTAATTGGGGAAAAAAGTTTATATTCTTATTTAAAGTGATACATAAAAATAAATTCCAGAAGGATTAAAGACCTAAATTTAAATGAAAAACTCTCCTTAAAACAATACTATAAAAGTACTAAAAGAAAATATAGAATATCATGTTTCATATTCTTTGAATAGGAATCTTTAAGCACCATAAGAAATCTGATTTAAAACTTGAAAATGAAAAGAGTAACTATAAGCAAAATAACGTTAAAAATATGGAAATATTTGCATCACGAGTAACAGAAGAGGTTAATGTCCTTAATATACAAAGAGCTGGTACAAATAAGTAAAGTTAAAACAATCTTATAGAAAGATGAGCTAGGGCTAAGATTAGGTAACACTGCATAATGGTAAACATGCTTTTAAAAAATACCTTATACTAATGATCAAGTAGCTGCAGATTTTCATTTATCAAAGTGACAAACGTGTAAAAGAATGATAATATCCAACATTGTTTTTTTTTTAACGTCTTTATTGGAGTATAACTGTTTTACAATAGTGTGTTAGTTTCTCCTTTACAACAAAGTGAATCAGTTATACATATACATACGTTCCCATATCTCTTCCCTCTTGCGTCACCTTCCCTCCCACCCTCCCTATCCCACCCCTCTAGGTGGTCACAAAGCACAGAGGTGAACTCCCTGTGCTATGCGGCAGCTTCCCACCAGCTGTCTAACTTACATTTGGTAGTGTGTATATGTCTCTGCCACTCTCTCACATCATCACAGCTTTGTTGAAGATACAAAGAAAAAGCAAGAGCTCCCTTTTCACTGTTTGAGAGACTATGAGGAACTTTCCTGCGTGTGTGTGTGTGTGTGTGTGTGTGTGTGTGTGTGTGTGTGTGTGTGTTTGAAGTGTTATTAAAATTTAAATGTCTGCCTATGGATTAAAAATAATACAGTGATGGACTTTACATATTAATGATATCTAGCATTTTTTAAAGATTGTGTCATGCTTTTAACCTCATCTTCCTTTTCCTCACCCTGTGACTTGCTGTTTTAAAGAGCTCTGTTCAGTGGCTCTTAACCCTTCCAGACTGGCAAAGAGGATTTAGCCTGGATCATAGTTACATTTGCAACCGCCATTCTCAGGACCTAAGTGTATTATAACTGCATTGATGGTTCCATTATCACAGCTTGACCGTGCTAGGCTTTATATGGTTGCTAAGTAATCAGTGTCAATTGTTGCTCTTGAGGATGGAGGACAAAATATTTCTTAAGATAAGAAATAAATCTTAAGATAAGCGTTATGAAAAAGCAAATGCTACTTTTTCCCCACAGTATCCTGTTTCTAAAGCACTACCATGTTTTAATGTTCTATTCATTAGACAGATTCTTAAAAATATCTTGTCACTTTCTTTAGCAATTTTACCTTGGAAACCATTTACATTTATGGCAAGTGGTTCTACAAACATAAAAGGTTTTTTGCATGTTCACAAAGTTCATATAGGATTAAGGGAAACATACAGATCTAATGTTGAATCTCATGAGCATATGACTGTTCTACTACAAACTTCCTCTGATCTGGAATGTAAATGAGGCCTCCTGCTAATAATATATTTACTTCAGCACACATAACAACTATTTAAAATTCTTTTCATACATCTATAAAATTTCTTATTGCACTGAATCATCAAAAATAGATGAAAGCATTGAACAGTTTAAATATTCTTGTCAACAATTTAGGATGCTATATGACTTGGCTTCAAAACTAACTCTCCAATACATCATTGTACAGCTAAACTTGGTTTCAGTAAATCTTTAAAAAAATCACATCAGTTGACAAATATTGAGTCTGCTGTACTCTGTTACAGGCAAGGAGAGATTTTTAAAAAGGCAAGACCTTTGTTATGTGGGGAAATTATACCCTTGCCTATGAAAGGTAATTAGCAACAAAAGATATTATATTAGTTGTTTAGAATGGGCATCAGGGCAGTGTTGTGTTTTGGCATTTTCAGGATATAAGAACACCTGTTTGGCTTCAGTAATTTGAGATGGACTTGAATATCTGAAATTTTAACGGTCCATAAGGTGATTTTGGTATGCATCTTGGGTTGAGAACTACTTCATTAAAGCATGTTAATACTGAAATATTAGGTATCACTGTGAAGGAATTAGAATGATACGTTAAGTTTTTAGTGCTGCAGAGACTTGACTTCCCAATTTACTACCTAGTCTTATAGAATACACGATGCCCTAATAAAAAGTCAAAATTCATTGATCCTCTGGAAGCTTGTACAACCAATATTCAGATTCAGGAATTTGGATGAAACATTCCTTGATTTGTTTTACTTGTTATATGGGATACTGATGTCCTATAGAACCAGAAACAAATCTTTATCAGTTATCCAAGTCTTCTCATTAGACAAAGCCTCAAAAAGTATAGAGTGAATTTTAAAAGAAAATATATTAGAAAATGATTGTGTTCATTAAAAAGGAATACTTAACTTTATAAACATATTTCAATTTCTTTTAAACATAGTACATATAAGAATATTTGATTTGAAAAAATGGCAGTTTTTATATTTGAAGAAGACATTCACTGCCCCTGATTCAGCATCACACTTTTTACAGCCCTCAGCCAGTCAGGTGAGAGCCACACTTGGGTTTATCCTGAAAATCAGATTTCCCTCAAACAGCATTAGGGTTCTTCTTCTGCCGCATTCAAATACTAACAACTTAAATGGTATTACTTTAAATACAGTTGTTGTACAGTGCATTCAATTTTGTTTAAAATGTCTTCATAAACATGATACTTCATTTGTCATTTTTAACTTTTTCTGAGTATTTTCATATTATGGGCAGTCTCTCCTTTATGTCAAATGCTTTTATGGAAAAATACACATACATACACACATACATTTTACATTTCTCTGTAGCAAAAAAGAACTTCCAAAGTCAAAGTTTAGGCTTTTTTTTTTTTTTTGAACGAATTCAGGTCTTGTAGCATCTTCGTCTACCTGCCTGTAAATACTTTGACCTCTGTACATACTCTACCCCTGAGGCCAGGCATATGGCACCTTTTCTTCTTCCTCTCTGTTCTGTTCCTGGGCAATTTAATTCATTCCTACAGCCCCTGGAGACAGGTGACTGCAGTGTGCATTACTGCCAAATCACGCTGCTTTCTTTCATTTTAGACCCAGATACTGTGACTGCCTACCAGACATCTCCCAACTGGACGCCCCATAGGCAAAGTAAATTCAGGGTATTAAAAAGGAAAAGTACTGCTTTATTTCCAGACATTTCCTCCCTCCTGTGTTATCCATCTAGGTAGACTAGACCAACACTTACACTCACTTCCAAATCAGAAATATGAAAATCATCCTATTAATTAAGGATTCCAATCCTTAAATGCCTGTTGTATCCCCCATCTCATATTCAATACTAACTCCCAAACCGTTCTTGAATATTCTTTCCTCATTATTCCCACTGTGCTACTACATTAGTTCATCCTATCAAGCAGCCTTTGTCTATTACAAAGGATTCAAAATTCTCCTTCCCAACTCCACTTTTCCACCCCTCTATTGCCAGAATGATCATAATACATGCAAATGTGCTTTTGTGATTTCCTTGCTTAAATTAAAGAACCCTCCTGCCTCAGACAATGTTCAAGCTCGTGATTTGGTCTTGTTCATAGGCCCTTCTTATCGCCAGTGGAGTCTCACCGTTGATAAGACCTGTATGGGTTCTTAATTCTACCTCTACCTTTGCTCATTCTGTTCTCTGTGCTGGGAAGGCCCTCTCTCTTTTACTGTCTTTATTTATCCTTTTTTATTGGAAAAAGAATCCTCTGAGACCACTCATTACTTCTTGTCACGGAAATTGCCATTTATTTTTCATAACTTGAAGGCCTTAAAATCAGGAAAATGACAATACAAATTACAATATAGCATAAGTAGTACAATTTAAGGATGTAGACTGTGGTGGTAACATAGTCAAGGAGGTGGTTATTTCTTGAGCAGTGAGGGTCTTTCACCAAAGAAGTGACATTTTAACCAAATGTTGAGTGGGAATATTCCAAGTAGAAAGAAGGAAGAGGGCATTCCATGCATGAACAAAGATTTAGACATCAGAAAGAATGTGAAACATTTGGGGAAGACTGGAAAGTTTGTGTGGCTAAAAAGTTGTGCTTTGTAAAGATTTTGTTTGTGGGTTATTTGGTCTCTGTCTTATGTCAGTTACTTTTTTTGAGTAAGATATTTTTTGGTTTATATTTCCCCTATTCAGATTCTCCCAATATTGAGACACCCAGACTCTGTACTTTGTTTCATGTCTTTAAGTTTCATATGGTACTTGTCCAGGCTAAATCTTCTGAAAAGAAATAAAGTGCTTCATGGGAGATTTTAGAGCTTAGATATCCATGAAAAATCGTTGAACACTACCATTAAGTCATTAAGAATGGTAGCTCATGCAGGCAGAGGTCACGAGGCAGAAATGATGATTCTCAGTGATCTCATTTGCTTGGTACCCAGTGGTGTACACCAAGCCAAAGCTGTGTTCCTGAGCGTTTGGGAGAATTCTTCACACAATTCTTCACTCCTTTCTGAACACCATTCTGTTACATTATCCATATCCTCAATCTGAAAGCATATGAAGCCAAACCCACAGGAAATGAGAGAGCATATATTTCATTGTGATCTGACATTTTATGAACTCTCTGTGTCCTTATTCTCATGCATGCCTACTTCCTAACAATGAAAACCTCTTCTGCCGACCAGTATATAAAACCCAGTTTAGTTTATTCTTTCTACTGTCATGATCATGATAGTGAAAAAGCCAAATGACATTTGATTTTTTTCCACTCTTACTTAATACATTTGATCCACACCACTGGCATTTGACCTTTGAATTAAATGAAAATGTATATGAAAGTTGTGAGAGCAAGTGAACATTATAACTCCTTTGTTTGAAGTGAAATATAAGCAATGAAATAAATAGAAACATAAAGATTTCAATATTATGTGTTACCATTATCATTTGATTTTTAATCTTGGTTAATAAAGAGCTCTAATTTATGTGCTTTTCTTTATTTAATACACTGTAAGTGAAGTTTTCATGTGAATAAGTTTGTGATACTGGGAAAAATAAAGATCGGCTAGTGATAGGATTTATAACAGTACTATGCAGGAGTTGTAAAATACAGTAATTATCCTGTAACCATATAAAATCCTATTTAGGTAGATTGCCCTTATTCTAAGGTATTGTACTCATTTATATTATGTTGCAGGTTGTTTTTCTTTTGTTGTAGTTCTTGCTTTTTGGATTGGAAAGGTAGAAAAGTTCTGGTCAGAACTTAAATGTGCAACCCAACATAAATCAAAGCTCCATTCTCCAGGCTGAAAGCTCCTGCCCCTGCCTTCACTCCCGGTGACCCTGTGAATGTAATCTTTTCAAAGTCAACCTTGAATCTGGTCTAGACAGCATGTGACTTATGAAGTGAGGTAGGGTGAGGTGTCCAGGGAGAGAGGCAAATCCTTTAGAAATGAGTCTCAAAATAATGTATTTTCTTTCTTGGAACACTAAAATAGGTGAACTGTAAACCATTTTCTTTTTTTCATAACAAAGCTGTTTACTCAGATTTGAATGCTTTCTTTTCCTTCCAATATTCATGCCTAGTGTTTGTAATCCATATTACATTGTTTCTGTTTTTCATTTACTAACCCCCCCTGGTTAGAGAACAAGTCAATAAAAATAAGTACTCTTGGGTAAGACACAAGTTTTATTAAAAGTGAGATAAGGTAGCAATGACTAAGAATTTGCTTTTTCCTTCTTAATAGTTTGAATGGTGCTTTCCTTGTATACTAAGTAGCCACTATAAGGAGATAATCTGGGAAACATTTCTAATGAGAGTTCTAAGGCCAGCCTGTTTACTGGAGAAAAAAGGTAAAAAATATAAACTGTAATTCAGGACAGTGAATTTTCTACAAGGATAGGCTATACCTAAATAATACTTATTTCAACTTATGAAAGTAATGCAAATGTCAATTTCAAGAGTATTCCAACTACATGCCTCAATGAAAGTGATAGAATCAGAAGAACAGCTATATTTGCATGGCTCATAAGACCTCTAATATTCTATCTTTGTTAGTATTCTTAAACAGTTGAATCCAGTTGGTTCCTATAAAAGAGGTTGAAATCTCATTCCACGTGGCATTCTGGAATCCCGATTTGGTAATGTCATTTTAAATTCTGGTACCTTCAACCATTCATTAAGGTTCATTCATTGTTTAACCTTTGCCAGAAACACGGCTATGCACCTCGCCACCCTCCTCAGGGTCTCTGTTAATGCAGAATGCTCTGCTACTGCAGCATATAAGGTCCAAAGCAGAAGCAATCACCATCTTACTACAGTGGAAAAATTTTTGTCATCCAACATCCAGTATCATTTGTTCTTTTTTTTTGTTTGGGGACTGGAAGGTGGGTTGGAGAAGGTGGGCTTTTCCTTTGAGAAACAAAAGCACAGCAAAGCAGAATAAGCAAAAATACCTCTGAGATTTGTACGTCTTGTCCCTAGTTGGCAGATAAACTCTCTCTCATGTTTTCAGTGTGACACTTTTGGACAGCTCTGCACAGCATCTGGGCTGGTGCTTCTCCACTGTTCTCAAATCCCACACACTGAGAGAATCAAACACATGAACATCAGGAACAGTGCCTCCCTATCAGAGGTTTCAACCACTGGTTTATCTGAATCTAGGAAAAGATAGCAGCAGGTGGTGCAAAACGTTCATGCAAGTTTGTGGGTTTAAGATACTCCACAGGTGATTTTGATGTCCGCCATGGAGGCAGATATAACCACTTTACCCTCCTTTTTCTCTTTCCCTTAAAACAATAAGTGGTTTGTTCATTAATGTATTTTTCATGGCATTGCTTATTTAATAAATATTGAATATGACATTAAAAAGCAATCCAAAAAGTTGATATAGCTGCAAGAAAACTGTTGTTTAGACGGCTTATTAATACCTAGATTTGGGTACTGGGGGCAGTTTTTAAAGGACAATCAAAATGAGTTGGGATTTAGTGTATTTTCCTTCATTGTTTTTCTTCTAGACATGTTTATGTAATTACCTAGATATACTGCTATTTACTACCTTTTCACTATGACTACTCAAAAATCATTTCCATATTATAAATAAAGGTCTTAAATTTAAAAATTGAATCTGCATTTAATAACTGTTTTTATGATTAAGAAAGATGCAAGTTTATTGTGGAAAATAGGGAAAACAAAGAAGAAAATAAAAATCGCCCATTATCCCCAGTACCGAAAGAGAAATAAAAATGAACATTTTGATGTTCTCATTGTGCTGGATCCCTTAGTAAGTCAGTGTGGGGAGATGTAGGGATTCACGAGACACGTACCCCTGCAGTGCTTCTCAGGCTGCCGTTCAGGATCCCCACCAGCCAAGAGCATTTGTATTAAGCTTTAGTTTATTATTTTTTTTGTTGAATATCATTTATTTATTTATTTATTTTTATTGAGTTATAGTTGATTTACAATGTTGTGTTAGTTTTAGGTGTACAGCAAAGTGATTCAGTTACATATACATATATATCTATTTTTTCAGATTCTTTTCCCTTATAGGTTATTACAAAATATTGATTATAGTTCCCTGTGCTATACAGTAGGTCCTTGTTGATTATCTATTTTATACATAGTAGAGTGTATACGTTAATCCCAAACTCCTAGTTTGTCCTTCCCTCAGCCTTTCCCCTTTGGTAACCATACGTTTGTTTTCTATGTCTGTGGGTCTGCTTCTGTTTTGTATATAAGTTCATTTGTATCTTTAAGAAACGGAAGCTTTACTTTCTAAAATGTGTATAATGAAAACAACAG
Source organism: Kogia breviceps (assembly GCF_026419965.1). NCBI lineage: Eukaryota > Metazoa > Chordata > Mammalia > Artiodactyla > Physeteridae > Kogia > Kogia breviceps. The sequence continues at coordinate 32,330,102 of NC_081321.1, forward strand.
ATGTATCGGTTATGCTTTCGCAAACTATGCAGACCCAGTTTCTAATTACCTCCTCCCTTACCTCCCCTCCCACTTTCATTTGTGAATTAGTAGTCTAATCCAAAGAAAAAAATTAAAAAACAAAAAACCTGAAAAACAGGGAAACCTCTGATTGTTCTGACTCCATTACTTACAACTGTGTGATGTTGGGTAGATTACTACCTCCCTGAAATTTATGTCAGAGACATTAGTAGTCATTATTTAATAATTTGTAAAGTAGCTATGAAGATTAAAATGGAAAATACATGTAGAGCTCCTTGCAGTGCTTCTTGGAAAATATTAAGTAACTTCTTTGTTCCAGGACCTGCTTTGGGCCCTATCACATATTTTGTGTAATTAATCTCAGAACAACTACGACCTAGAACAAGTATATGAATTTTTTTAAAAAAATTATTATAGTTGATTTACAGTGTTGTGTTAGTTTCAGGTGTACAGCAAAGTGAATCAATTTTATATGTATATATATATCTCCATTCTTTTTCAGATTCTTTTCCCATATGGGTTATTACAGTACATTGAGTAGAGAGTTCCCTGTCCTATACAGGAGATCCTTGTTAATTACCTATTTTATATATAGTAGTATGTATGTTAATCCCAATATCTTAATTTATCACTTCCCCTCACGTTTCCCCTTTCGTAACCATAAATTTGATTTTGAGATCTGTGAGTCTGTTTCTGTTTTGTAAAAAAGTTCATTTGTATCATTTTTATTAGATTCCACATATAAGTGATATCATGGGATATTTGTCTTTCTCTATCTGACTTACTTCACTTAGTATGATAATCTCTAGGTCCATCCACATTGCTGCAAATGACACTGTTTTGTTCTTTTATATGGCTGAGGAATATTCCATTTTATATATGTGCCACATCTTCTTTATCCATTTACCTGTTGATGGACATTTAGGTTGCTTCTATGTTGATGGACATTTCGGTTGCTTCTATGTCTGGGCTATTGTCAGTAGTGCTACAGTGAAGAGTGGGGTGTATGTATATTTTAGAATTATGGTTTTCTCTGGATATATGCCCAGGAGTTGGATTGCTGGATCATATGGTAGTTCTATATTTAGTTTTTTAAGGAACCTCCGTACTGTTTTCCATAATGGTTGTACCAATTTACATTCCCACCAACAGTGCCGGAGGGTTCCCTTTTCTCCCAGCACCCTCTCCAGCACTTATTGCTTGTAGATTTTTTGATGACGGCCATTCTGACTGGTATGAGGTGATACTTCATTGTAATTTTGATTTGCATTTCTCTAATAATTAGTCATGTTAAACAAAATGGACCTAATTAAACTTAAAACCTTTTGCACAGTAAAGGAAACCATAAACAAAACAAAAAGACAACCCGCAGAATGGGAGAAAATATTTGCAAAATAAGTGACCAACAAGGGATTAATTTCCAAAATATACAAAAAGTTTATGCAGCTCTGTATCAAAAAAAAAAAAAACACAAACAACTCAATCAAAAAATGGGCAGAATATCTAAATAGACATTTCTCCAAAGAAGACAGACAAATGACCAAAAAGCACATGAAACATTTGAATGTTTACATGTAAGCGGAATGTCTCAGGCCTCACCATACTATGAGAGCAAGTGAGATCACAGTCACGTTACTGCCTAAATTAGGACATTTTTTCCAGCAGCCCGCATTCACAGAGCATCTCAGGCTCCCTTCCAAATCTTCCTAGTTCCTCTGAGTCTGGAAGGTTATTCATGTTCATCACAGTCGCCTTTGAGGCTTTCCGTGGAAATCTACATCCCCCGGTGGAGGCTATAGCAGTGAACGCCCAGGATGTTCACTATTATACCGTTCACTGTTATACTGCCGGCTGTGTTGGCTTGCAGAAAGGAGAGAGAGGAGGGCCCGTGATCTGCTCCCACTCTGCGATGAGCTAGGTCTCTGGGGCCCGGGTTCCCAGCGTATGTGGCCACAGCCCCACCGCCTCACATGAATACAGCCCCTTCCTCATCATTCTGCACAAACCACTTGCTCCAGGGCCACTCAAAATCAGCCACTTTCCTTCCTCAATGCCCACATCTGCTGTCTTTCCCCGGCAATGTGCCACAATTCTCTTTCCTCCTCCTTCCACCTAAAGACAAAAACCCAGAAGCATCTGTGCAGACCCTCCCATGAATCACCAGCCCATCATTTCCACAGTCAGCTGGCCTTTAAATTCCTGTCTTGTTTGGTTTTGTTTTCCTCTCAGATAGGACATGTTGGTTCATTCAGAGAAGGAAACTGAGGCTGAAAAATAATTCCTAAGCATGCCTAAAGGTAAAAACAGACTCATCTCCCCTGCAAGCCCATGATTCATTTGCAGGAGTCTGGCGCCTGCTTTTCAGTCTGATGGTTGCCCTCCCCTTTTCTGCAAAAAGAGCCACTCCATCGTCGATGCTTGTCTCAGGTGGGTCCCTCCTGTTGCTTCCCAGCAGCTGGCGGCTCTGCGGCGCAGCTTTGGACTGTACGGCTGCACGTCCTTAGGCATTGACTCTGCCTCCTGGGCTTTGCAGCCACCCTGCTCTCACCTGTTGTACAGCTGCCGCCCGGGGGCCTAGGCATCTCTAGCAGTCCCACCTGGGGCCTGAGGTAGGGAGAACATCATTTCTGCACCAGGGCCTTGGCCGTGGTCCAGGGACTCACTGGTGGGTATTGCCATTGACACTTCCTGCGGCTCAAAGGGGATTCCGAGGAGGCCGCTCGATGCCCCTCGGTGTGTATGTGTGGTATGTGTGTGTGGTATGCTACCAGTGTGTGGTATGCTACCAGTTTCCTTAGATGTGTCCCTGGAGCAAAATCAGATACAGTGTTGACACCACACTGTCATTTCATGTCCCATAATGTGTGCTGACTAAATAGATTCAATTTTTTCATTATATCTATCAACAAATACTCAGATTTTTTTACTGCTGAAAGCCAGTTATGATTATCAGCTTTATATCGGAAATATTCAGGAAAAGCTTTTTTATCCAGGATGTTGTGGGAATGGAGGATATCGGTTAGGCCAAAAATGCCATTCGTGCTGCCTTGAGGTGTCTCCTTATCACTCCTTGCTTTCTTTGCGGTGACCAATAAATGGGTACCTGGTCAGAAGGGAGCAATGCTTATTTGCAGCTGACTCCAGGCTATCCTGCAGTCAGAGGCAGGCAGATATCAACAGTGACATGGTTGGCTTTGAAAGACTGCATGTGTGAAAATTTCGTTAAGTTGGAAGTGACAACACAAGGGAGAAATATCATCTCTCCACTTGAATGACAATCTGTAAATTAAAATTCATAGGAGTATATGAGTAAAGTTCATTAGAATAAATAATCCTATAACTATGGAAGTGTCAAGAAGATATCATACCAAAAAATTAACAACGGTTATTGCTAGGTGATATAATTATATATAATTTTAAATTTTCTTCTTGTTCCTTGCATTTTCTAGCATTTCCACTATATATATGTATATATGTGTGTGTGTGTATATATATATATATATATATATATATAGCATTTCCATTATATATTTACACATATGTCACTTCTGTAATATATATGTAATTTTTGTAATAAAAATGATATATATTAACTTTTATAAGTTTAAATAATCATACCCCCCAAACATTTAAAAATTTAAAAATCCTCTTCACTTTTCTGCATGTTTTTAAGATTTTTCTCACATACTAGAAAATCTAACATGAACAAAACAAACTCTCACATGCACCTTTCAAAAATAGTGTCTGCTGTTTATGTGACAAAGCCTGTGCTATGCAGATATACAATAAATTGCCCTCCAGTGTTTGAGTTACCCAGAAAGCCATGTCCCTGGATCACATCACCTCAATGGCACAGAAACACCTTCACTGAGGGATGATTTAGTGGCATATTCTCTGCTTCTAACCTTAGAATCCTTTCAACATTTTCTCTGGGTGAAATTTTAATACTTTAATTTAAAATATTGCCCAGACCTACCCAGAAATCTCTTTTGTGACATTTAGTCTCAGGAAACAGTTCTTTTCTATAGACAGATTTTGTGTATCTTCTTATGGCAAAATGAAAACTACCTAACCCAAATCTGCTTTGCTTTATTTCCTAAAAATCCAAGTCAAATTCACTGTTCACTTATTTATCTGTATATTCACCTAATAGCATCTACTCCTTTGCTTTGTTTGCCTCTTTACTTGTTTTGGTTTTGGTATTTTGGATGGAGTCTAATACGCCTTAAGCACTGCGTTTTAAATAAATAGACTGTCTTATATTTTCTTAGGAGATAAATACATAGGAAGACAATTTCTTTGAACAGATACAGTCTCATCACCAAGAACACTTTAGAATTGTTATAATTTTCTAATTTGAATAATTATATTGGGATTACTCGTTGGAAAGCTTACAGTTTTATCTTCACATGGGTGGATATGGTTATAAACCAGTTGAACTGCCTCTTCCTCCTGCAAGAGAATCCAAATTTATATATTTAAAACTGGTTCGTTATAACATGCCTCATGGATGGGTTGGTCCACCAATGCTACCATTTACCAAAAACTTTTGTAACTAAACTTTGGGGATTGCCTATTGGGCAATTTTATACTCATACTAGAAATGTACTCCAAAATGTATAGCTGAAGCTCATTTTATAAAAATAAATGCATTTGTGAAATGTGTAAAATTAATTTTGGTAATGTGAACTCTATGAGAGTCATTAGAAACATACTTATTTAAAGGAATCTGGAGTCTGATCACTTTCTTTTTCTTTTTTTGTAAATCTTGAAAAAAAGGTTATTTTTTAAATCTTGAAAATAGTTATCTACTGCATTGCTAGGATAATGAAAAACATGGCAGAGGAAAAATAAGGCCAATCCAGTAAAGAAATGTGTTTCCTCATTCCGCTGTCTGAGTAGCGATGAAGGTGGCTAGATTAGTGGTTACATTACTTTTGTTTAGAACTTTCTGGATCTTATCAAAATATTGCATTTCTTTTAAGCCCAGCAGGATAAAGCACTATCCTTAACCCTCAAGGTTTGCACCTCAGTTGCAGCTTCAAATTAACAAGAGGTATATGATGCTCTTTTATGGATAGAGTGTGCCTTAAAAAGGAAACATCTAAATAAATAATTCCTCATTGTTATTGGAATGAAAGATCAAATTCAATTTTTAAAATACAAATATTTTAGCTTCTTAGTATTATAAGAAAATATTGATCCCATTCTTGAAATTTACATAAGACCTTTAGTTGAGTTTGATAGGCATCTAATAGAGCATATGATAAAAGAACAGTAAAATAGAATAAAGTCAAAAGTAATGCAGCTATTGAAATTGAATGCTCCTAAGGTAAACAGAAGATGAAAAAGTAATATTTTTGGCCAGATGAAGAGATAGGTCTTCTTATCGTATTGTTCAGACAAATGAAAGCAAGAAATAATCATAACCAAGCTGTAGAATAAGATAAATTTTCATACAAATTGAAATGATAATACACTTTAAATCAGTCATAAAATTATGTATCAAAAAAAGTCACTGATTCAGAAACAAATGTTATATTTTATACATTAAAATTTTTCTTTTTCTAGTAAAGAGTTATAAAATGTCTGAACATTATCTGCACATTTTTATAGTGATACACATTAGTTTTATTTTATTAATAAATCTAGCTATAAAATGTCTCATAGATGTGTGATTTATATTAATTTATATGAATTTATTTTAATTTTCTAAAATTTCAAAGATAATACACTAAATGACAAGTTAACCTGTTACATTATAGCATATTATTAATCTCAAACAGAAAGCATGTTGTAAAAACACTATGCAAAAATTTAGCTGCATGGCTGTTTACAAACAAAACAAAACTGCTTGGGTTTATTTCTTTTGAATTCTAGGTATTTAGCTCTTTTAGATATCCATATCCTTGTAATTAAACTTCCATAAATTATTTATTTATAAGACTACACTTTTAGTATATATGAAAAAGGATTTTTTTTGGTTACAGCTAATGTTTTAAAAATGATGTCATAATATACTATAACATAGAAAGGTTGTTTAAATAAAAGTTGTCTCTAAATAAAAATGATCTAATCTTTCCTTCTTTTATTCATCTGCATGAGATTTTGCAAGTATCAGCATGTACTTATATATTTCCTTAATCATTATATTATTTATATCTCACTTTACACATATATTTTACAAAAAATATAGCTGTGCAAATTTATATATAAAACAATTTTTGAAAATTAGGCCATAGTTTAAATTCAAGAAAGAGGTTACTCTTTAATCAGTAGTTGTTCAGTTTGTTGGGCTCTTGAAATAACTGTATGTGCTAGTGCTTTTTGTGAAACATGAAAGAACAGAAATGTTACAAATTATATGAAAAATACACTTTAATTGAGAAACAGTATATCCATTAACTACATTTTTTGTCTTATTACTTCAGAAAGGTATTATTATTTTTCCATTGTAGACACCTGTTACTATAATCCAGCCACCAGTTTTCATAGGTGCATCCATCAAGAATAGCTGGTTAGGGCTTCCCTGGTGGCGCAGTGGTTGAGAATCCGCCTGCCGATGCAGGGGACACGGGTTCGTGCCCCGGTCCGGGAAGATCCCACATGCCCCGGAGCGGCTGGGCCCGTGAGCCCAGCCGCTGAGCCTGCGCGTCCGGAGCCTGTGCTCCGCAAAGGGAGAGGCCACAACAGTGAGAGGCCCGTGTACCGCAAAAAAAAAAAAAAAAAAGTAATTAAAAAAAGAAAAAGAATAGCTGGTTATAGGAACTTTATGGTAAATATTCCTATAAATCAAAACATGTAGTCACCTTCTGGATCTGTAGTTTCTAATATGGTAGCATTAGCTACACATGGCTGTTTGACTAATTAAAATAGTGCAGGTCTGAATTGAGATTTGCTGGATTTCACGACATTAATTTTTATATTGATTACATATTGATATGACAATATTTTGAGTTAAATAAAATATATTGTTAGAATTAACTTTAACGTGTTCCTCTTTTTTTAATGTGGAAACTAGAAAATTTAACATTTGAAATTACATAATATGACTCTCACCTGTGCTCATATTATTTCTATTGGACAGCACTGGTCTAGATACTCATCTCTAGTATATCTTTTTTTTTGTGTGTGTGTGTGTGTGGTATGTGGGCCTCTCACTGTTGTGGCCTCTCCCATTGTGGAGCACAGGCTCTGGATGCACAGGCTCAGTGGCCATGGCTTACGGGCCCAGCCGCTCCGCTGCATGTGGGATCTTCCCGGACCAGGGCACGAACCCGTGTCCCCTGCATCAGCAGGCGGATTCTCAACCACTATGCCACCAGGGAAGCCCTCCAGTATATCTATTTTATAAATTAATATACTAGAGCAAATATCTCTCTTTAAAGTGAGGATTAGCTGTGGGGATATTTAAATGTACTTTATTAATATTTGTGAAATGTTTCAAATATTATAGCATGATCTTTATTTTTATTTCTCTACTATATAGTAATCTTAAAAACTAAATATTTCAGTGTAAGATTAATATTTAATCTTAAAAATAAATAAATATATGCCATATGATGTGGTGCTTCAGTGGCATCTGAATCCTTACTTTAAAAAATTAGAAAAACTAATGCTAGAAGTTAACATTCCTTTGAGAGTTGTTTGTACCAATGTGTTTAAGCATGGTACAGGTTGGAGATTTTTCTGAAAAGGGAAGGAACCAAAATTAGTTTGTATGCATCAATGATTATGATATCTTTATACATATTATTTTCTTTAACTAAAACCTCAGAAACAGTATAATAGTTGATTTAAAAAGCATATAACAATGACTCCCTGAGGAAATAAGATGAGATGGGCTGTACTAGGGAAGAGGAGATCAGGACTTGGTAACTCATCTTAACAAACTCATGTCAACAGGAGAAGGTTGACTGCTGTGCTGAGCCAGAGAGGATAGAGGCTCCTTCTAGAGAAATTAGCTAAGGTTAGCTGATGAGCAATACTAAAGATCCCAAATTTAGAGTTTCAGCCAAAGATCATTTGCAAGAGAGTCTAAACATTGATTTGTCTCAGTTAATGTTATTTTTGGAGTTTAGGTATTATACATACAAATTGTCCAAGTGATCCAAAAAAAGATTTTAGCAAATGTTATCATTCCTAATATGCGACATAGACTATAATAATAAATAAGCAGTTTTAAAGTGTATGTGTCTTAGAGAAATTGAATACAATATTTATTTTTATCGGATAAATTGAAAAAGCTTTCTAAGATAATTCTATTGGGATGTTTTTGGCGTTTTAGTTTTGTGGATAAGTATTCTTCTACCGTAGTGATTTTCAAAGTTTTTTGACCATGACCAACAGTAATACATTTACCTCACAGCATACACACACAGTTTACCTAACCATATTTTGCCATTATTACAGCTGATAGACTTTAATATTTTCTATCTAGTCTATTCAATTTCATTTTCTAGTTATGATCCACTAAATTGACCTCACAACCACAACTCCTCATTTAAAACACCCCTCAATTTGAAAAAAAATATATTGTTCTATGTGTAGATGTCAGGCAACTGGAATAATAAGGTCAAGCTGCGAGACTGAGCAGCAAAGGATTAAAAAGCAAGTAGAAGGTTTAAGAGCAACAGACCCCATCCACAGCAAGGGCAAAGGGCATCAGAAGGTTCTGATCACCAAACACCTGTGATTAGAGTCAAGCATAATTCTGATGCAGTTATCTTTTACCCAGAATTTTTTCCTTCGTGAAACCAAAACAACCCTAACCAGATGCATCAGATAAGGCATTTTTCAACTCTTCCTGCCCTAGAGTTGAAAAATGAGAATGAAAAGAATTTCTCACAAAAGCAGGCTATAATTGAAAATTTTGAAGAAAGAACAAAATATCAATTGCTAAAGTGAATGGCATTATATAGTATACAATTTAGGATATTTAGGTACTCATAAAATACATAAAAATAATTTTAATGTTTTAATTAAATTCTGATTATAAGCAGGAAAATGAAAACAAATAAGACTGAATGATGTATTACTTGGTTATGAGTGTCTGAATTGAATTATTTATCTTCTCATCTTTTCAATCAGTTTCTCTCCAAAGGCATGTGGTCATTTACAATTTCTATTTCTCTTGAAGGTGCAATCCCACTTTATTTTTTCTGCTTTCCTTCTATTAAAGAGAAGGCTTTTTTCCTTTCCAATTTTAGTACACATTCCACCTTGCTAAATTGGGGTGGTAGGTGCAGTATTGCTTTTGCATCATTCAGACTATTTTTAAATTTCTCTCTATTCCTAGCACCCCTGCTTTTTCCACTTTGGGGAAGTGGTTGTAGCTGTGAGCATCAATCAAACTGAGAGGTCTGTTCAATTTGAATAAAACCTTTGTGCAGCTTGTGAAGGAGAAGGGTAAACAGTGAAAAGTCTCTGAGTTCTTAGCCCATCCCTGAACCAGTGGATAAGGCCAGGGGTTTAAGGTTGAAATGGCCACTGTCTTTTAGCTCCCTGTTGGTACGGAGCTCAGAATCTTTTCAATAACTACTACCTCTCAGTGGTATCATTTTTGAAAATGAAAATCACATGGTATATAAATAACTGGGATATAAAATAATGGTAAACTGCTCTCACTATATGTTGAGATATATATATATATATACACACACACACACAATACCAATAAACATACATGCGTATATATGATACTTTTATCCAACTGTATTAACCATGCATTTAAAAAGAACAATGGAAAGTAAATCTAAATATAAAGTCTAATTTCCAGTTATAAATATGGTTGTTTTTAATCTTTTATCAGAGCCACTAGTATTGTACACAATGTAGAGTAAGATTGCTTCGTGTTCCTTGACATTTGATGGCTGTATGCTAGCTGAAATGTGTTCAGAAAAATATATTTGATATAGACACACACACATCATTTAAAAATATAGAACTACAGGTTTGGGGAGTTTGTTACAAAACAGCTCAACTTGTTTAAAAGGTTAGCTTTCAAACTTCTGCGTATACCTGGCTGGATCTCCTCTGAAAAGCAATATCCAAGATGTTTCTAAAAGCCCACCAGCATAGAGAATGGGGCTGTTTTCACTGATGTACTTAGTATTTCCATATAGCTATCCTCCCTCCAGGGAAAGGTAAAACGTATCTGGGATTGAAAGCAGGCAAATGTTATGAGTCTTATGAGACCCAGGAAGATAAAAGACCGTCATGGGGAGCATTAGGTAGAGCCAAGTGGATTTTATTTTGGAACTGAAAGTGAGGCTTTTCTTCTTTGTTACCTGATTTAGCCAGGAGGTGAAGACTTAGGGTATTATCACCAGTACTCCAGGGAGCAGCATTCATGGAAAGTTCACTAATGGTTGCAGCTCAAGCAAATTTGGACTCAGTAACACAGAATGGAACCACCTTGATGAACTTGAGATGACTGTTTTCCTTTTAGATACTGGACTTGCTCCTTACCTCCATTTCACCTTTCAAGTTCTTCAACTCAAGTACAAATATGGGATCTATTGCATATTCTTGATACCACCCTCTGCTAGTTACTTGGTAGTACAGCTTGATGTTCATTCATTTGGGAGGCATCAGAGATGGGAACCTCCCTTGAAGCAATCCCAGTCACCTATGTTTTGCCTATTCATTCTCCCAAAGCACATGGGAGTATATTTAATAGAGGATGGTGTTTTCAGTGTGCTCTTCCTTGGCTAAAGACAATGTTAACACCTACACATTCTATGCTAATACTTCATGTATGCTAATACACTAATATGGTTTTTTTCCACTTTATGCTTTTAAAAAGGAAAGTTCATCAAAGAGTATATATTTGTTAGAGCATATATATACAAATCCCATGGTAGCTAGTAGAATTAATTCAGCCATCAGAGTCACTTTTAATCAATCCTCTAATCATGTTTTTAAAAGTCAGTTCAGCATATTGTTCATGACAATAAATAGATCTGTTGTCATTTTTGGTGTGAGTATGTGTAGTAATGTAGTATTGATGTGCTTTTTTTTCCTTTAATATCATCATGGAGTAATGCTAATATAATGACTACTAAGAATAGGCAAAATGAGATTCTTAATTGCTGATTAAATTTCTTTTCTAGTTTCTTTAAGTAAATGTTGTTTCATCTGGCATTGCTTATACAAATTCACTCCATTAAACGTATGAAAAATATAAATATAACAAATCATCATGCAAAGAAAATATTTTAGTAGATTAAACTAAAGAAAATATTTTAGTAGATTAAACTATCACTTAAGCTAAATACTGTTTGTACTCAAATTGCTCAGACCTGACTCCTAAAGGTGAACCCATACTCCTTACCTGAAATCTTTTATACCTGATTCTCTCCTGATAGCAACTGGTCAGTCTTTGCCTAGAGGCCAGAACTTTGATTAATCTTAGAATTATAGCACACAGAGACATAATGTGCTTTTTCATATTTCCTCAGGAGATAAGCTAGACCATTTAAGGATCCTTTGTTATGTGATTTTCAGTAACAATGAATAATTTAGGATTAGTATGTATTGTTTAAAGAACTATTTTCCTTTCATGCTTCTAAGTTAGCATAATGAGTATTATCAGGATGAGAAAGTATGAAGAATTATCTAATAAAATCTGAACAGGTTGAACCATTGATAACCCAATGTTGCAGAACTCTAGTTAACATTGATGAAAGTTTCCCATTGTAAGAAAAAAAGGGTTATCTTGACATTTCAAGTGTTGCTAAGATACCATTCTGAGTGTTAAGTCCAGTTCTTGAGCCATACAGACCTGGGTGTGACACAAGCCTTGAGTAATCAACTTCACCTCTCTGTACCTCAGTATCCTCATCTGTAAAATAGGGTAGTAAAGTTAGGTTAAATGATATAAAGTTTCAGGTGTATAGGTCATATATGCTAAAAACAATAACCCCAGACACTATGGTTTGCCCTAATAGTACCTATTTTATAAGGTTGATGAGAGAATTAAAAGAGCTAAAGCGTGTAAGCTCTTAGCACAATACTAAGTATGCTGGAGTAAGCTTCCATTTGTTCTAGTTACTATTCTTATTATTAGAAGAAGAAAAGCCAAGAAGCATTTGGTCCATCTGGGAGTGAAAAAAAAAAAAATATATATATATATATTCAAGGTCATACTGTCCAATAAAAATGCTTATGATATGGTCATAGTTTTAACTTTAAGGGCTGCATATGATCTGTCCTAATACACTAAACTCTTTTCTAGTTTTGAATATAGTTTCTAGTTTTTCCTCTCTATTTTGAGAAATACTACAATAAATATCTTGATGCAAAAAAGAAAAAAGTAGTACTGTCCAGCAGTCCAAAGTAATTCAGAATACATTCTTTTCTTACATTTTTCAAAGCAGGGATGATTAATGTCTGTATTTGCATTTCTGGAAAGGAAGTGTTGTTGCAGAGTATGTATCCGCATGACTTGGTATGCATTCGGTGCAATAATCTTTCAACAAGTCACCTCCCAAAATATTTTTGATACTGCATTTAGCTCATGTCATCAAAAGGTTTTAAGTATCCAGCTTTATATCATGGCATATTGTGTAGTTTTAAGGTAGCTATTTTCTTTCATTACAACTGTGACCAAAAAACTTGAAACAATTACTAAAGTGAAGTCAAACTTAAAACATCTGAAAACTGAATAGTCTTTGGGAAAGACCAATTCACATCATAAATTGCAAATTACCCCCAGTTGATGTGAGAAGTAAATCAATGCAGTGAACTAATTAGAGTGAATATAGGGGATATTTAGACTTTGAGAAATCGAATTTGATGATTATTAAAAGTAGAGAAGCAGCAGGTATGTTCATACCATATTTCTTTTATTTTGCTTCATGAAGAACTGTCTCATAGTTTTAGAAATGTTAAATATTCTAAATTATTTCATATACTTTAGTTAGGATTATGTATCTGTTTACAGATGAACATGCCTCAATACCAATATGTCAACAACCACATAAACCCAGAAGTAATTATACCCCCCAGATGTCTGTGGCCTTGAAGCATGAAAACTATTGGATCTAAGTTAGAAGTGGGAGTAAAAAGCTTGAAAGAGAAGCCAAAATGGAATCCGAGCACTTATGAAAGGATTGGCCTTTATATTTCTTAGATATAACAGATGGGAAAAAGAGAAGGTATGTGGGTATGTAAGTGACATCAGCAAAAATAATCAGTACACAACCTATAATAAGAGTAGGAAAAAGTTTTATTTGAGCCAAAGAGAGGACTGTAGCCCAGAGATCAGCTTCCCAGATTACCCTGAGGAACTGCTCTGAAGAAGCATGGTTTTCAGCACAGTTTTATACCTTGTCAGAAGAAAGAACATTAAACAAGTCAGGGACACATTTCTTCAAGATTTCAAAAAAACAAACAAACATACCAGCACATGCATAGCTAATCAGTATGGCCTTGGCACCTAGTAAGGGAATCTTATCAAAGGATTACCAGCATTGGTGTCCCAGGAAGGGAGGCATTTAATCTTTATTTTTAACATGGGCATTCTTTACTTCTGGTCAATGTTCCCTTTTCTTTAATAACTAAAGCAGATGTACAATATGTTTGATAGGCCACAAACAGGCTGTTCTAGTTAACATAAAATTCAAGTTAACTTATGTATGAGTCAGAATGACTTCCCCATACCTCAATATGTGAAAATTTCTTTTATCAGTGAGTTTGCAGGTGTGTTTATAAGGAACTCTGCTCTGGTAATTATTATTTTCACAGTAAAATATGAGGTGGGGCCATTAGCTATGAGTGATTCAGAGTGAGTTTGGAAAGGAGAGAGGATAATATATAAAATAGACATCTCAGGTATTGGAAAGTGAGCTGAATTGATAAACATTGAAGAATTGCTGAGAAGTATTGAGTCCATTTGAGATGTGAAGTCATGAAGTTAAAGTAAAAACAGTATGCCTGGAGACAGGAGAAGATGGCAGAAGAGTAGGACACTGAGATCACCTTCCTCCCCACAGATACATAAGAAATACATCTACACGTGGAACTGCTCCTATAGAATACCCACCGAACGCTGGCAGAAGACCTCAGACCTCCCCAAAGGCAAGAAACTCCCCACGTACCTGGGTAGGGCAAAAGAAAAAAGAAAAAACAAAGACAAAGAATAGGGACGGAACCTGCACCAGTGGGAGGGAGCCGTGAAGGAGGAAAGGTTCCCACACACTAGAAGCCCCTTCACAGGCGGAGACCGCTAGTGGCGGAGGGGGGAAGCTTTGGAGCCGCGGAGGAGAGCGAAGCAACAGGGGTGCGGAGGGCAAAGCGGAGAGATTCCCGTGGAGGATCGGTGCCGACCGGCACTCACCAGCCCGAGAGGCTTGTCTGCTCACTGGCCAAAGAGGCAAGAGACTTTTTCTTCCCTCTTTCTTCCCTGGTGCATGAGGAGAGGGGATTAAGTGCTCCGTGTAAAGGAGCTCCAGAAACGGGTGCGAGCCGCGGCTATTGGTGTGGACCCCAGAGTGGGGCATGAGACGCTAAGACTGCTGCTGCTGCCACCAAGAAGCCTGTGTGCGAGCACAGGTCACTCTCCACACCTCCCCTCCCGGGAGCCTGTGCAGCCCACCACGGCCAGGGTCCCGTGATCCAGGGACAACTTCCCCGGGAGAACGCATGGTGCGCCTCAGGCTGGTGCAACATGACGCTGGCCTCTGTCGCCACAGGCTCGCCCTGCAACCGTACCCCTCCCTCCCCTCGGCCTGAGTGAGCCAGAGCCCCTGAATCAGCTGCTCCTTTAACCCCGTCCTGTCTGAGGGAAGAGCAGATGCCGTCACGTGACCTACACGCAGAGGCGGGACCAAATCCAAACCTGAACCACAGGAGCTGTGCAAACAAAGAAGAGAAAGGGAAATCTCTCCCAGCAGCCCCAGGAGCAGCGGATTAAATCTCCACAATCAACTTGATGTACCCTGCATCTGTGGAATACCTGAATAGACAAGAAATCATCCCAAATTCAGGAGGTGGACTTTGGGAGCAAGATAGATTATTATTTTTTCCCCTTTTCCTCTTTTTGTGAGTGTGTATGTTTCTGTGTGAGATTTTTGTCTACTGACAAAATGCTTTGCTTTCACCATTTGTCCTAGGGTTCTGACTGTCTGGGGGTTTTTTTTCTTATTTTTTTTTCTTTTAAAAATTTTTTTCTTAATAATTATTTTTTATTTTTTATTTTAATAACTATTTTATTTTATATTACTCTATTTTATTTATCCTCTTTCCTTCCTTCCTTCCTTCTTTCTTTTTTTCTATCTTTCTTTCTTTCTATTTTTCTCCCTTTTATTCTGAGCCGTGTGGAGGACAGGCTCTTGGTGCTCCATCCAGGCGTCAGGGCTGTGCCTCTGAGGTGGGAGAACCAACTTCAGGACACTGGTCCACAAGAGACCTACCAGCTCCATGTAATATCAAATGGCGAAAATCTCCCAAAGATCCCCATATCAACAGCAACACCCAGCTTCACTCAACGACCAGCAAGCTACAGTGCTGGACACCCTATGCCAAACAACTAGCAAGACAGGAACACAGCCCCATCCATTAGCAGAGAGGCTGCCTAAAGTCACATCAAGGTCACAGGCACCCCAAAACACACCACCGGATGTGGACCTGCCCACCAGAAAGACAAGATCCAGCTTCATCCACCAGAACACAAGCACTAGTCCCCTCCACCAGGAAACCTACACAACCCACTGAACCAACCTTAGCCACCGGGGACAGACACCAAAAACAACAGGAACTACGAACCTGCAGCCTGCGAAAAGGAGACCCCAAACACAGTAAGATAAGCAAAATGAGAAGACAGAAAAACACACAGCAGATGAAGGAGCAAGGTAAAAACCCACCAGAACTAACAAATGAAGACGAAGTAGGCAGTCTACCTAAAAAAGAATTCAGAATAATGATAGTAAAGATGATCCAAAATCTTGGAAATAAAATAGAGAAAATGCAAGAAACATTTACCAAGGACCTAGAAGAACTATAAAGAGGAAATAAGCAATGATGAACAACACAATAAATGAAACTAAAAGTACTCTAGAAGGGATCAATAGCAGAATAACTGAGGCAGAAGAATGGATAAGTGACCTGGCAGATAAAATAGTGGAAATAACTACTGAAGAGCAGAATAAAGAAAAAGAATGAAAAGAATTGAGGACAGTCTCAGAGACCTATGGGACAACATGAAACACACCAACATTTGAATTATAGGGGTCCCAGAAGAAGAAGAGAAAAACAAAGAGACTGAGGAAATATTTGAAAAGATGATAGTTGAAAACTTCCCTAATATGGGAAAGGAAATAGTTAATCAAGTCCAGGAATCACAGAGAGTCCCACACAGGATAAATCCAAGGAGAAACATGGCAAGACACATATTAATCAAACTATCAAAAATTAAATACAAAGAAAATATATTAAAAGCAGCAAGGGAAAAACAACAAATAACATGCAAGGGAATCCCCATAAGGTTAACAGCTGATCTTTCAGCAGGAACTCTGCAAGCCAGAAGGGAGTGGCAGGACATATTTAAAGTGATGAAGGAGAAAAACCTACAACCAAGATTACTCTGCCCAGCAAGGATCTCATTCAGATTTGATGGAGAAATTAAAACCTTTACAGACAAGCAAAAGCTGAGAGAGTTCAGCACAACCAAACCAGCTCCACAAAAAATGCTAAAGGAACTTCTCTAGGCAAGAAACACAAGAGAAGAAAAAGACCTATAATAACAAACCCAAAACAATTAAGAAAATGGTAATAGGAACATACAAATTGATAATTACCTTAAATGTAAATGGATTAAATGCTCCCACCAAAAGACACAGACTGGCTGAATGGATACAAAAACAAGACCCATATATATGCTGTCCACAAGAGACTCACTTCAGACCTAGGGACACATACAGACTGAAAGTGAGGGGATGGAAAAAGATAGTCCATGCAAATGGAAATCAGAAGAAAGTTGGAGTAGCAATTCTCATATCAGACAAAATGGACTTTAAAATAAAGACTATTACAAGAGACAAAGAAGGGCACTACATAATGATCAAGGGATCGATCCAAGAAGAAGATATAACAATTGTAAATATTAATGCACCCAACATAGGAGCACCTCAATACATAAAGCAAATACTAACAGCCATAAAAAGGGAAAGCAACAGTAACACAATCATAGTAGGAGACTTCAACACCCTACTTTCACCAATGGGCAGATCATCCAAAATGAAAATAAATAAGGAAGCACAAGCTTTAAATGATACATTACATAAGATGGACTTAATTGATATTTTTAGGACATTCCATCCAAAAACAATAGAATACACATTTTTCTCAAGTGCTCATAGAACATTCTCCAGGATAGATCCTATCTTGGGTCACAAATCTAGCCTTGGTAAATTTAAGAAAATTAAAATCGTATCAAGTATCTTTTCCAACCACAATGCTATGAGACTAGATAATCAATTACAGTAAAAGATCTGTAAAAAATACAAACACATGGAGGCTAAACAATACACTACTTAATAACGAAGTGATCACTGAAGAAATCTAAGAGGAAATCAAAAACTACCTAGAAACAAATGACAATGGAGACATGATGACCCAAAACCTATGGGATGCAGCAAAAGCAGTTCTAAGAGGGAAGTTTATAGCAATACAGTCCTACCTTAAGAAACAGGAAACATCTCAAATAAACAACCTAACCTTGCACCTAAAGCAACTAGAGAAAGAAGAACAAAAAAACCCCAAAGTTAGCAGAAGGAAAGAAATCATAAAGATCAGATCAGAAATAAATGAAAAAGAAATGAAGGAAACAATAGTGATGGTCAATAAAACTAAAAGCTGGTTCTTTGAGAGGATAAACAAAATTGGTAAACCATTAGCCAAAATCATCAAGAAAAAAAGGGAGAAGACACAAATCAATAGAATTAGAAATTTAAAAGGAGACGTAACAACTGACACTGCAGAAATACAAAGGATCATGAGAGATTACTACAAGCAACTCTATGCCAATAACATGGACAACCTGGAAGAAATGGAAAACTTCTTAGAAGCGCACAACCTGCTGAGACTGAACCAGGAAGAAATAGAAAATATGAACAGACCAATCACAAGCACTGAAACTGATCCTGTGATATAAAATCTTCCAACAAACAAAAGCCCAGGACCAGATGGCTTCACAGGCGAATTTTATCGAACACTTAGAGAAGAGCTAACACCTATCCTTCTCAAACTCTTCCAAAACATAGCAGCGGGAGGAGCAGTCCCAAACTCATTCTACGAGGCCACCATCACCCTGATACCAAAACCAGACAAAGATGTCGCAAAGAAAGAAGACTACAGTCCAATATCACTGATGAACATAGATGCAAAAATCCTCCACAAAATACTAGCAAACAGAATACTACAGCACATTAAAAGGATGATACACCATGATAAAGTAGGGTTTATTCCAGGAATGCAAGGATTCTTCAATATACGCAAATCAATCGACGTGATACACCATATTAACAAATTGAAGGAGAAAAACCATATGATTATTTCAATAGATGCAGAGAAAGCTTTCGACAAAATTCAACACCCATTGATCATAAAAACCCTGCAGAAAGTAGGCATAGAGGGAGCTTTCCTCAACATAATAAAGGCCATATATGACAAATGCACAGCCAACATCATCCTCAATGGTGAAAAACTTAAACAATTCCCACTAAGATCAGGAACACGACAAGGTTGCCCACTCTCACCACTCTTATTCAACATAGTTTTGGAAGTTCTAGCCTCAGCAATCAGAGAAGAAAAAAAAATAAAAGGAATCCAAATCGGAAAAGAAGAAGTAAAGCTGTCACTGTTTGCAGATGACATGATACTATACATAGAGAATACTAAGGATGCTACCAGAAAACTACTAGGGCTAATCAATGAATTTCATAAAGTAGCAGGATACAAAATTAATGCACAGAAATCTCTGGCATTCTTATACACTAGAAACGAAAAATCTGTAAGTGAAATTAAGAAAACACTCCCATTTACCATTGCAACGAAAAGAATAAAAATATCTAGGAATAAACCTACCTAAGGAGACAAAAGACCTGTATGTTGAAAATTATAAGACACTGATGAAAGAAATTAAAGTTGATACAAATAGATGGAGAGATATACCATGTTCTTGGATTGGAAGAATCAACATTGTGAAAATGACTCTACTATCCAAAGCTATCTACAGAGTCAATGCAATCCCTATCAAACTACCACTGGCATTTTTCACAGAACTAGAACAAAAAAATTCACAATTTGTTTGGAAACACAGAAGACCCCGAATAGCCAAAGCAATCTTGAGAATGAAAAATGGAGCTCAGGGGAATCAGGCTCCCTGACTTCAGACTATACTACAAAGCTACAGTAATCAAGACAGTATGGTACTGACACAAAAACAGAAATATAGATCAATGGAACAGGATAGAAAGCCCAGAGATAAACCCACACACATATGGTCACCTTATCTTTGATAAAGGAGGGAAGGATATACAGTGGAGAAAAGACAGCCTCTTCAATAAGTGGTGCTGGGAAAACTGGACAGCTACATGTAAAAGTATGAAATTAGAACACTCCCTAACACCACACACAAAAATAAACTCAAAATGGGTTAAAGACCTAAATGTAAGGCCAGACACTATCAAACTCTTAGAGGAAAACATAGGCAGAACACTCTATGACATAAATCACAGCAAGATCCTTTTTGACCCATCTCCTAGAGAAATGGAAATAAAAACAAAAGTAAACAAATGGGACCTAATGAAACTTAAAAGCTTTTGCACAGCAAAGGATACCATAAACAAGACCAAAAGACAACCCTCAGAATGGGAGAAAATATTTGCAAATGAAACAACTGACAAAGGATTAATATCCAAAATTTATAAGCAGCTCATGCAGCTCAATAACAAAAAAACAAACAACCCAATCCAAAAATGGGCAGAAGACCTAAATAGACATTTCTCTAAAGAAGATATACAGATTGCCAACAAACACATGAAAGAATGCTCAACCTCATTAATCATTAGAGAAATGCAAATCAAAACTACAATGAGATATCATCTCACACCGGTCAGAATGGCCATGATCAAAAAATCTAGAAACAGTAAATGCTGGAGAGGATTTGGAGAACAGGGAACCCTCTTGCCCTGCTGGTGGGAATGTAAATTGATACAGCCACTATGGAGAACAGCATGGAGTTTCCTTAAAAAACTACAAACAGAACTACCATACGACCCAGCAGTCCCACTACTGGGCATATACCCTGAGAAAAACATAATTCAAAAAGAATCATGTACCAAAATGTTCATTGCAGCTCTGCTTACAATAGCCAGGACATGGAAGCAACCTAAGTGTCCATCAACAGATGAATGGGTAAAGAAGATGTGGCACATATATACAATGGAATATTACTCAGCCATAAAAAGAAACGAAATTGAGTTGTTTGTAGTGATGTGTATGGACCTGGAGTCTGTCATACAGAGTGAAGTAAGTCAGAAAGAGAAAAACAAATACTGTATGCTAACACATATATATGGAATCTAAGGGAAAAAAAAAAGGTCATGAAGAATCTAGGCGTAAGATGGGAATAAAGAAACAGACCTACTAGAGCATGGAGTTGAGGATATGGGGATAGGGAAGGGTAAGCTGTGACAAAGTGAGAGAGTGGCATGGACATATATACACTACCAAACGAAAAATAGATAGCTAGTGGGAAGTAGCCATATAGCACAGGGAGATCAGCTAGGTGTTTGTGACCACCTAGAGCAGTGGGATAGGGAGTTTGGGAGTGAGGGAGGTGCAAGAGGGAAGAGATAAGGGAATATATGTATATGTTTAACTGATTCACTTTGATATAAACCAGAAACTAACACACCATTGTAAAGCAATTATACTCCAATATAGATGTTAAATAAAAAAGAAAAACAAAAAACAGTATGCCTGGTTATATAATTTTCGCCAGCTACATTCAACTACTCAGGAAGGAATATTAAGAAAGCAGATGGTTGTGTTCATCTGGAGTTTGAGTTTTGCAAAGAGCGTACTATCAAAGAGGAGAGAAACCATGTAGTTGAAAGTAAACTTTGGCTTGTAAGTTGGAGAATGAAGCCACTGGGAAGTTGAGAGAAGATGAAAACGTGGCGTGTCCAGTACCCTGCAGACTATAACATTGTAAAGTGAGTACTATTTGCATAAGGAAGAGAAAAGAATAGGAAGGTGTGATTCCACAGTGGAATGTTTGCATTTCATATTTGGAGATGGTGCAGATCTGTTGATGCTGAAATCTCGGGTATGATCCAGAGAAAGTATACTGAGGTACTGTGAAGGACAAGATCATCTGGGACAAGGACGCCAAGAACTTGAGAGTCTATTAAATTGGGTGGATAAGCCTGATTGCTGATCAAGTTATCAAGACTGGATAAAGTTTGTATGACAAGGAAGACAAGGCCCAGAGCTAAATTCGTGAATCAAGGGAAATGACCAAGAAATGAGTAACAATGGCTCCAAAGAGGTGGTGAGAGCAGAATAGCAAGTTTTGCAAGAGGCAGATGAATAAATGGTCTGGAAGTGGAAATTGGGGTGGGTAGAGCTAAGAAGGAAAATTTCTCTACCTCATTGACCTGAAGTACATGAAATAACAACAACAAAAATAAGAACAATGAAATAGCTATCGAGAATTACTGTGAGTCAAATTCCTGTTCAAAATGCTTTACATGGATTCACTCATTTAATCATTACATAACCCTTTGAGAAGTAAGGACTGTTAATAATATCCCCATTTTAGTAAACTGAGGCAACAAAAATTTAAGTAACTTTGCCAAAGACAGACAGCTAGTAAGTGAGGCAACCAGGATTTGAATACTGGCAGCCTGATTTCAAAGGTAGTGCCTCTAAACCACTACATGGCTAAGTTAGTCCTTAATTGGGAAGGGAGAGAATTAACATTTCTGAAGGAGAATGTGTTCATTGGGTTTCAGGTTGCTCTGGGACCATTTGGTATCAGTAAGGTAAAGCTCTGAGATAGGAAAGCCTACGTCTCAGACCCATGCTTCAGTCCAGGCCTCCCTGTAACCATTTCTTTCTTGGCAGCCACATGCTGCAGCACAACAGCGTCTCACATCCCCCCATCTACCGCCACCCAACCTTGAACCTGGGTGGGACTCCATCTGAACTTCTGCTTTGCCAGTTGTTGGAGCAGATTGCTTGGTCCATGACTAGGGAGAGCTCTGCCCCTCAGTGGTCTGACAGCAGTTTCTGCCACTTGGCTGTCAGACCATTGCTTGTTGCTTGCATGCTGGATCCTGTTTTCCAGTCTTCCACTCTGCCTCCTTTCCTGTCTTCAGTCAATTCAAACTTTCTTCACTCTCATTCTGCTTTTACTCTATCCTCCATGGCAAATCCCCAGTATGGCTTGCAATTTGATAAAAGAAAGAAATAATTATGGACTATCTTGTTATCTTTTATTCCCATAGTATGCCACCAGAAAATGTCTCCAGTTCTCACTGGCTATTAAACATTCAGTGTTTCCAAGTCCTATTAAATAGTTTATAGTTGAGAAGAGCTATGTGAATGAAAGTATAACATGATTTGTGTAGTTTATAATATTTTAGTTTGCTTTGATCTGACTATCACGGTACCGCAACGATCTTTGTTGGCTCAAGCTGGATACACTTCTCATATCTAGTTATTTTTGTGTGAGGTGCAAACTGACTGACAATTTGGACAATTAAGCATTCTACAACACTAGTCCAAAGTGAAATTTCCCTCTTTCTAATCCCACTGGGCTTTCAAGTTGCTGACAGGGACCTCTATTACTCAGCTTCATGTCTACTCTTCTATTGATAGTGTTTTTGTTATTGTTTTCAGTTATGCACACCTCTTAGGCAGAGGCCATCCTTTCTCTGGAAGACTTCAGTAAACCTTTGCCTCAATTAGCATTTGAGTCTCTGGGAGCCTGTAACGCAGACTTTGCTAGCATCTCACCAATCTTGAGTCCATCAGAATAGTATCTTTCACAGGCCTTCTTGCTGCTGCGTTTTCATTATTCTCAGATTTTTTTCCATGTTTTTGTTTGGTTTGGTTTTCTTTGCTGTTTAATACTGAGAGTCTGTCTTTGGTAGCACACAAAATGTAATGAAGCTTTGGAAGTATTCAGTGAAAAGTTAAAAAGAGAAAGGGAGGAAGAAAGAAAGAAGCCAAATTGATGAGTGTTGTTCTAAATGCAGATGGCACTGATTAGTTTGCTGAGATCCTTCTCTGAAATAAGCTCAGTACCATCACCTTCTTATCTCTGAATCAGCCTTCCTGCCAGAAGTGATGGCTGGGACAATGCAGATGGCTCTCAAATAGGAGCTTCTCTCAGAACCCAGTCCTTATCACAGCTTTGACTGGCAAAGGCTGTCATTCATGCTGTCACTCACAGTGGGTACACAATAGATCCTGTCTGCCTTGCACATCATAGATAACTAGACTAACGGGGGCTGTATTTAATTCCTTGGTTAAAGAAGAAGCGAAAAGATAAATCACTGATTATAGAACATCTGATTTCCCTTTAATTTACTTGTCACTGAAACTGTAACCTTGTGTTCTAGATCAGTTAAATTGGTCAGCATCCCTAATAGAAGCCACCATTTTAATAAATTTTTCTCAAACTACCACATATTTAAAAGTCCATGTATGTGACTCTTTCAAACCTGTGTCTGTGTAACAGTCTTTCCTTGGAAAAACAGCACTGTGACTTTGATGTGCTTTGGAATTCTTATCCTAACGTTTTAAAATAAAATGAGCACTAATGATCTTGATAGGGCATTCTTGAAAAAAAAAATTGGTTAGGTAAAAACAAAACTATGAAGGTATTAAACATAAAGGTATTTTGTGTGGAAGGCTACTGTTTATACAATACTCTGAACGGTGACAGCAGAGGATTCATTTACACATCTAAAGCAGCTTTGTATATTGACAAAGAAAGTGTTCAAGACAGAACCATAAAATAATCACTATACCCATTTGCTACCATGTTATGTTACATGTCACATATGTTGTACTCCTTATAATATATTAAAATAATCTGATAAAAGGAGCAGTAACTCTTAGCTAGGTTAATTATGGAGTTTTTGAAAAGCTAATTAATGATGTCTGACCTGATTTGTTTTGCTGTTGAAAGAAGGTATTGAAGTTTTTAAGATATGCAAACACTCCGTAGCATACAATAAAACATATTTATAATGTTTGCCCAAGATATTGGTTTTTTCACCGGATTGCTACACTGAGAAAGAAGAGGCTAATATTACTTTATGGATATTTCTTTGCTCAATGGTGGGAAAATAGCCACCATATTCAAGAAGATACATGAAGTTAATGTGCCCAAAATGTAGACGTATGAATTTTACTGGAGAGTATGACTATAAACATGACTCTTGATATCCTAACCAAGCTAATGTGGTAGCTTTACCTGGGTATCTAATTTCTAATCATATTATTATAGTTTTATGCTGATGTCCATTTATCCAGAGAATTTTAACTAAAAGAAAGGCATTGCATGGTTTATTAAAATGTTAACTGGAATAAGAGTTCTTTTCGGAAATAGCATACACAAAACTACTTATAGGATAAGGCATTTAAAAAAGTATTCTTTTAGAAAGAATCATAACTCTTTCAAAGATTTAAATATATGCATGCAAATTAAGGAGATATTTCTCCTCATTTAACAGTTCTCATTCAGAAATATTTATTGTGTGCCTATGAAAGACAAAATGTATTGCTCTTACTATTCAACAAATATGGCCAATAATATGCCTGATTCTACACATTATCCCTAGAATAATGTGTGTGTCAACTAAAGGCTGGTTCATTTTGGCATGTGAGATACAGAGAAGAGGAAGAAAGAGTTAAAAAATAGAAGCTTTGGGAACGGAGAATAATGCTCTTACGAGTGTGTCAGCACTTGTAAAATCAAAAATGAACAAAAAAGGTGTTACTCTGCCTGAAGCCCAGCAGTGCTCTTATACTGCTCTTGTGGTGACCATTATAGCTTACTGGCCAGCTCAGGGATTGGTTACCCTTGAGTCAAATCCCACACCACTCCCCACCTGGTCCAATCAGTGGCCAACTCCACGTAAAGACCAGGCTGTTACTACTTCCCAGGAAACAGGGCTATGTACAGGGAAGTGG
Source organism: Kogia breviceps (assembly GCF_026419965.1). Classification (NCBI taxonomy): domain Eukaryota; kingdom Metazoa; phylum Chordata; class Mammalia; order Artiodactyla; family Physeteridae; genus Kogia; species Kogia breviceps. The sequence goes on from NC_081321.1 coordinate 32,355,338, forward strand.
CAGCCAGAAGAAGAATTTGAACTTGATAGTCATGTGACTGACGTGTCCAGAGCATCATCTCTCTTATCTATGTGATCTGACTCTGAGAGAATTTGAGAATTTGTAAATTTGTACTTACTTCTGTACTGGAGAAATGTGATCTCTACTCTGCTTCTCTATCCCTGTCAAGTGTTTTCAGTTTCTTAACCAGTACCCAAAGTAGAGGCGGTCCAGGTCAGAGCTGCATCCCTCAAAGAAGAAGGGCAATATTACCAAAAATGGTAAGGTGACTGAACTACCTAAGGCTAAGAAGTATGGGGTCTCCAACCTGGCCATGTCCTAGTTCTGTACAGTAACTTGCGAATTTAGGGATGGCATGTAGCATTCAGAGCTCCAAGGGTGGGCAGGCTGCAGGAACAATGGAGCCTTGCCCCTGGATTTTGATTTTATATGTAGGTGGGTTCTTCAGAGGAAGCTCAGAGGATTTTCGTAGCCTGTCCAGTTTATCATATTACAATAATTATCATCTTGTGTCAGCTTTTACAGTTTCTGCTCTTCTTTGTCTGAGCCATGTCTTTGTTTACGTGAAAACCTCTCAGATGACCTTGATCCCAGGATTAAGCTTCCTTGGTCACCTGCCAGGATGAAAATGAAGTCATTCCTTGGAATCCAATAGAGTTAAATAATCTTTGACCCTGTCCTCTCCTGGAATAGACAATACCAGGACTATAATGGATGCTGGGCTACCAACGTAGAGGACTTAGTTGAGGCCTCAGGATTCGTTCTCTTCCTAATGAATTCACTTTCTTACTAATATGACGTGGATGACTATTCACAATAAGGAAATAACTTGAGGAAAGGTTTTCTATAACCTTGTTTCCTTAGACATATACCATATCTAGATATGTGCCTACAGCATATAATTTTGTTATTTAGACAGGACTGATTGATGTTTGTTCTGATCATTTATTTCCACATTCCACTTCAATAATAAAATAGAACCTAGTAGTACAGTAAATTAGTTCATTCATTTATTCATCTAGTGTTTATCTAGTGCCAACTATTCCAGTTCTGATAAATCTCAAAATTATGCGGTCCACAAGCAATGTATGTAGGTTAGCATTTTGAACTTATTTTAACAGAATGAAAATGTTAATGTGAAACTCTTGTAGCATTAATTTTACATTTTGAATATTATTCAAAGGATTCTTTGTAGTGTATGCAGCAAAAATGCCATGGGTCACAATAGACCAGTCATTTTTGTTTTGTTTTCTTTTGGTTTTAGTTGTATAACTTGTGCAGGCATAGTCCTGCATTGGGAAAGGAAGGAATTATCCATACCCTGGCTCTATTAACCAGGTTGGACAAATTTTAGTGCACTAGACAGATAACATATCTCTTGGCAATGGAAATGTATCACTCTCTTTAGCACCATACCTATTCTTTTTGGTTGCAGAATGCTAGCAGGAACTGTGTTAGTTATCAATCACTGCATAACAAACTTAAAACAACAAAGACTTATTTATCTCACACAGTTCCTTAGGGTCAGGAATCTGAGAGCAGTTTAGCTGGGTAGTTCTGGTTCATTGTCTCCCATGAGGCTGCAGTCAAGGTGTAGGCCAAGGCTGCAGTCATCTAAAGGCTTGACTGGGGCTAGAGAATCTGCTTTCTACCTCACTCCTAAGGCTCTTGGCAGGAGGCTTCAGTTCCTTCCTGGCTGTTGGTTGGAGGGCTCAGTTCCTTGCCACAAGGTCCTCTCCATAGGGCTGCTCATCACATGGAAACTGGCTCCTCCCAGAGTAAATGATCCGAGAGAGAGTGATTGATAAGACAAATAAGAGCTACAGTGTTTTCATAAACCCATCCCAGAAAGCATATATCATCACTCCTGCCATATTCTATGGTTAACACAGACAACCCTGGTACAGTGCGGGAAGAGATTACATAAGAGGTCACATACCAGGGGGCAGGGATCATTGGGGGCCATAGTGGAGGCTGGGATCAAAGACTTCTGATCCAATTCCCAACTGTTTTCTGGAGAAGTCTGACCAAATTAGGCCTCTCTTTAAAGCAGTGATTCTCAAAAGAGATGATGAGGTACAGAGTTGGAAAAGCATGTTCACATTATAGTGTAATTTTATATTTTAAAGTGAGAAAACACACTGTTTTTAATATGGGCTACAGAAAATTAAATTTAACTATTATCCTTCTTTGTGGAAATACACAAGTACATGCATGTTAGTGATTTTTTAGGGGAAAAACTTGACTTAGAATCTTAGTGTGTGGAGGGGATTTTTATTTTTATTTCAAGGAGCAAGGTATTTTTTAATGCTGAAACTAAAGCAAAATTAGAAACTCATGGTGAAAACAGACCAATTATTAGACTTGCTATCAGTTACTCTTATTAATCAATCATTTCATAGTGCTTTGATTAATAAAGATTTGTTCAGGTTTAATAAAGAAGTTAGTTAAAATATTTGTATCAAGTCATGTAAAGACATCAAGGATTTCTGGGAGCCTTATGGTATATAGATCTAAAAATAAATTTTAAAATATTATTGTAAAATTTTTCAGTCCTAAAATACACAAATATTATAAGATAGTATATGTCTACTCATTATTAACACAGCCATTTTATATGTGATTGCTTCATGCTAAAGCAGCTTCCGTGAGTTGGAATCTATAACACAGATCAAGGAAGCTGATTATATTATTCTGTTATAGTGGAACAGCAGGAAGAGTTCAATGAGGCTTTTTATCTTAAATTATATTTCAACTTGACCTCATTAAATTTTTTTCCTTCTGTTTGTCATTGTTAGGCTTACTATTTTTCATATTTCCTCTCTGTCCCTTTTAAATTGTCCTTTAGAGATATTTCTGCAATGGAGAGTTCATTATTTCTCTAGTGACAACATATTGAATGCCCTAATGCACTGATTTCATTGTGCCTCATGAACTACATTTAGAAAAATTCAGGTAGATTTCTTAGTCGCTATTTCTTAGAAAATCATTAAATGTCAAAAGCTATTTTTCTGTTTATTCATGTCTGTTTTCAAATTTATTTGTAAAGTGTCCTTAGAGAAGTTGCTGCAGTCTAACAAGTGAAAAACTCTCTACTTTTTTGCATAGATTTTGTTTTTTAGAGTGGAAAAATAAGAGATGGGGGAATTTTTTTCTCTAACAGATGACCTGAATTTCTGTTGCAATGAAGCTGATCTGTTTTCTGTGAATTTTTGTAGTAATTAATCTATTTTTCAACTATTGTGTATGTAACATGGGAGTAAATGTATATTTTAAATATTTCATGTAAGTATCAATACGGGTATAATTTTGATTTGAAAATAAAGTTAATCTAAATGAAGTGCAGTTTTTAAGCATCCTTTAAAAAGAAGGGAAAAAAATGAAATGTAATCAGATGAGCCAATGTTATTAGACACAATGACTGGAAAGACTAAAGCAACTCATAATGAATTAAAAAGAAAAGGGCCATTAAACTGGAGAATCCCAACAATCAAGTGGAGACATTTCAGTCTCTTCAGGCATCACTGCTGGAATAAGTACGTTATCACACTAAGCTTTTATGAAAGGCTGTTACATTTTTACCAACTTTAATCTGTTTCATTTTTGTGTTTAAAGGATGGGAGTTGCATTAAAATAAAAATTCCATTTGGGTTATTATCTCCCCAGCTGTCTGTACAGACCACGGGGCTGGCCAGAGAATATTCTCATTATGTGTGTGGAGCAGTTACCCAGTGATTGATGCTGCATTAATGCACAGTGCAGACGAGGTCCTTTTGTTACTGAATATTAGACAAATTAGTTCCTACAAATTCATGACCCACCGTCCCCCTCCTGGTCGGTGTGTCTTCCTCCTCCTCCTCTCAGTTCCCTACCCATCTCCCCTGCCTTGCTGCTGGGCACCTGACTTGACTACCATGGAGAGTTAATATTGCTAGTAACCTTCAGTGGAAATGAACGGAGGCAGCAGGAGGTGGAGTTTGACCAAGGAAGGGGAAGAAAACAGACGTTGGTCCTTCCAGTCACACAGTGTACAACAAGGTTCTAGTCGTTTTCCAAGATACCTCAGTGTAGTCATGACAAATGAGTGTTTTGCTGTCATATCCCCAAATTAGTTTTCCTTCCCCCACTTTATGTGAGGAACCATTTATCTTCTCAGTTGCTTTAAATTGACTTTTGTCAGGATAGGGAGAAAGGGGTCCAAAAAAATTTTTTAGACAGTTTCTTTAACCATCAAACACAGTATGGGAATGGGTATACCTTCCTTCCTTTTGCCCAAAATGTTTGTATTGGAATTCTTCCTGGAATTGTTTTAAAAAGCAGTCCAGATACTAAAATTGAAAAGTAGATTTCTGGGCATGATCAATAGTTTCCCATTGGATTATGTGTCATATATATGTGTTTTGTTGTGAAAAGGTATGCCATTGATTATCAAATGTTTAGAGTTCTAAAAATATATCATTACATGTGTATTACTAGAAGAAAATATTTTGTGCTAAAGCTTAGTGTTTTCACATTAAATCTTGAATATGGCAAATTTCCAGTTGTTCAGATGATGAATCAAGCACAGAAAAGTTAACTTAGCCAATGTTACCTGGTTAAAATAGATCCTGAACCTGTCTCCTGAAAAAGTGGTCTATAGACTATATTTGATTTATGAATGAAAATGAATTAAAATTTATTTTATTTTCAGTTCAACAGTTTAGCTATCTCTGAGGATTTGTTTATGCAGCTTCTTAATGTTCTAAATTTTAGTTTCTAATACAGTAAATACCAATATGTAAATATTGTTCTATTTATTTGATAAACATTGATTATAGTCCACTAACCAAAAGCTTGATGGGTCCTGCCTGAATAATTTTTTTAAGTATACAATTCAGTGGTTTGTGCGATAATCTCTACAATCTAATTATAGAACACTTTTGTTTTCCTAAAGGAAACCCCACACTGTTAGCAGTCATTCCCCACTTCCCTCCAACATCCTCCTACTGACCTACATTCTGTCTCTATAGATTTGCTTATTCTGTACATTTCATATCAATGGAATTGCAAAACTCATACAGTATGTGGTCGTTTGTGTGCGGTTTCCTTCACTTAGCATAATACTTTTAAGGTTTACCCATTTTCTTGCACATATTAGTACTTTAATTTTTAAATTCCCAATTAGTATTCCATTGTATGGATATATCACATGTTGTTTATTCACTTATTGGTTGATGAACATTTGGGTTGTTTCTACTTTTTGGCTATTATGAATTATGCTACAGCGAATATATATGTACAAGGTTTTATATGGACATTTGATTTCATTTTTCTTTGGTATATACCTAGGAGTAGAATTTCTAGATCATATGGTATCTCTATATTTAACCTTTTGAGCAAATGCTAACCTGTTTTCCGTAGTAGCTGCACCATTTTACATTCACACCAACAGTGTGTGAGGATTTCAATTTCTCTATATCCTGACAGTACTTGTTTTTGTGTGTCTTTCTGATTATAGCCATCCTAGTGAGTATGAACTTGTGTCTCATTGTAGTTTTGATTTGTATTTCCCCAATGATTAATGATGTTGAGCATTTTTTACGTGCCTATTTGCCATATGCATATCTTCTTTGGAGAAATGTCTATTCAAATCTTTGGCATATTTTAAAATTAGATTATTTTTCTTTTTATTGTTGAAATGTAAAACTTCTTTATATATTTTGGATATAAGTATCTTATCAGATATATACTTTGCAAATATTTTGTTTCATTCTATAGATTGTCTTTCATTTTCTTGATGGTATTGTTTGCAGCACAAAAGTTTTAAATTTTGAGTAGCCCAATTATATTATCTTCTATCTTTTGCTGTTTGTGCTTTAAATGTTATTTCTAAGAAACTATTACCTAACTCAAAGTCACAAAGATATGCTCCTGTTTTATTCTAAGTAGTTTTAGCTCTTAAATATATTGCAAAATTTTATTTGAAACACTCTTTAAAGGACACCTTGTGGTGTAGGCTTAATTCATTTTGGCTTTTGGCTATTTTCTTTTTTTTCTTTTGGCCATGCAGCGCAGCTTGTGGGATTTTAGTTCCCCCACCAGGGATTGAACCCAGGCTCTCAGCTGTGAGAGCACGGAATCTTAACCACTGGACCACCAAGGAATTCCCTAATTCTTTTTGGCTTTGCCAATTTTATAAGTCAATTCAAAAAACAAATATATGTGAGTGACTGTTATGTATTCAAGGCATATAGTCAGAATTATTTCCTAGAATCTCATAAGTCTGTACTGAAGGTATTCTGCCTAACAAAGAGTAACAGATCTAACACAAATAACTAAAATTTAGGGTAAAATATGACAAGGATTACATGAAAGAGATTGAGTCCATATGTTGGGAATTCAAGGAAGATCATCTGTGGTTGTGGGAAGTGATATTATTCATGTTTGACTTAAATTTTGAAATAAAAATTAAGATAAAGTTTTGGCAGATTTTTCCTGATTTAATAAAGATCAGGGACATCACTGATTAGTCTCACTGACATGGGGTTTCCAGAGTGGACCGTCTTGAGATCTTACCTGCTCTGTGCCATAGAGCAGTAGTTCTAAAAGCATTGGCAGCGCACTGAGGATCCCTGAGACCCTTCTAGGTGGCCTGCTAGGTCAAGACAATTTCCCTAATAATATTCAGACATTATTTTCCTTTTTCATTGTATTGACATTGTGCTGATTATGCAGAAGCAATGGTGGATGAAACTGCTGTGCGTTAACAGGAATCAAGGCAGTGGCACCAAACTGTGCTAATAGTCAGTGTGTTCCTACTGCTACAGACTTGCAGTGAAAGCTAAAACTAAGTCAGTAAATAAATAAAATGCCAGTTTCACTTAAGAACATCCTTGATGAAGCATTAAAATTATTAATTTTATTAGATCTTGACCTTTGATTGCATGTCTTTTTAGCAGTCTGTGTGATGAGAGGGGAAACCCACGGAAAGCACCCTGCTGTATGCTGAGATCACCAGGTGTGCTCCAAACCTTACTGATATAATTACTCTTAGTCCCCAATAGTATGGGCAACTGAAGCAATTCCAGAGTTTATTTTAAAACAAACCTGCGATTGCTGTGACTTTGGTACCTAGACAAGATGGCACAAAGAGTAAAAATTGTTCATAATTTATCTTGATTGGAAAACTAGATAGATAAGAAGTCCTTAAAGTGCTCAAAATAGATTAAATAAAGATACTCTAAAGGGTTCAAAATAACATTATTTATATAAACTTACAAATTTGATAAATTTAATTGGAAAAATGCTACACAATGACAAAAATAATAGGATTCTGGAACAAATACATTTTAGTTTAATTTGAGCATAACTACCTGATTGTTTTTACTTAATAAGTAGCCCCCAAAGGGAGATTCAGAGAAAACATGGCTTTCTGGAAAGCATATAGGAAACAATAATAACTTTTAAAAATGTAGTGTCAGTAGCTTAGAACTTTGTATACATTTCTGGGATCTATTCCGCCAGTCAGGTTAGAGATGTTATTATATTTACTTTATGAATATGGGAGAAGAAGAACTGAAGCCAGCCCCAAACTGGGTGTGAGTTTGTCTGATGCAGAGCAGGCTAACTTCTCATCAGGGTGGAAACAGTGGTGCCACCTTCGTCCCTTCATCTGCACCATACCTGGGAGGGATCCATATCCCTATATGTATCACAACCATAATTTGGGGAGTGCCAAAGCTTTATTCTGATTCTGGGCAGGATTCAATATTTGACAAAAGTACAGTCTAAAGGAGGTGAAATAGGTGCATTTCTTCTGGAGTTTGGGGTCTTGGACAAGATTCTGCTTGTCAATGGGCATTACGTTTTTAACCAGGAATCAGCTGAATATATGATTTGGGCTCTAGAGAGAAATCTGGGCTAGAGATGTAGACCTGAGTCATTACAGTATAGGTGATAGTCACTGTAAGACATGGCATTGTATCAGAAATTCCAGAGAAGGACTGTTATCAATTTCATTTTAACAAAACAAAACAAGTGAGCAGTGCTCTATGTTAGGTAGCAGTAAGCCTTGTAGGTAAACTAGCTGGAAATGAGTGGGGGGTTGGGATATATAAATAGATGGGAAAGTACGAGGGGAAAAGGCGAAGGACAATAATTTGGGAAACATCCAATATTTGTATTCCATTGTTCCAGCTTTACTGAGATATAATTGGCATAAAGCATTTTGAAAGTTTAAGGTCTACAGTGTGTTTATTTGATATGCTTATAAGATGAACAATTTGGGGGGACCTCATGGACAGGATGGAGAACATCCACTATTAAACAGGTGGATTGAAGTAGGGGAGGTCTCTTAAAACATTTTCAAGGAAGAGAGATGAAGAAAGAGAACTGGGAAAGAAACAGTATGAAAGCTAAGAAGGAGACTTTTTTCAAAACAGTGGGAGTGGCCATTGGATCTGGTTACACCTAATGGTCATGTTAAGGGAAATTCTGAAAAAGGTGCACTGAGGTTAACATATGAAAGCTACATGGTGAAGTCAGTGTTAGATTAACTGGAGTAGTGTTGCTAACTTGCACAGTTTTGAGGATACAAAGACAGTGAGCACGGGCTCCACGTCTAAGAAGCACGGCTATGAAAGGAAAGAGGATGAGGGAGAGCGTCATCCTGCAAAAGGACAGACAGTCAAGAAAGTGCACTTGTTGATTTATACGGGACAGACTTAAGCATGTCAGAAGCTCATGGTAAGAACCAGTGGCAAGTCTCCTTGCCATCTGAGTGCCCGGTTGGGGAATTCCCCCCATATGAGCATTGGTAGCAAGCAGACTTATTTCTCAGTCTATAACTTGGAAAGTCCAGATACTTGCTCCCTACCCTTACAACAAAAGATTGGCCACAGACCTAGGTTTGTCCAAGCAGAAGCTTGTCTGGGACTTGGGATCAGAAACGGGGCACCTTTGTAATGAGGTATCCATTCTGGTAGTAGAAGCAGCCACATCCATTTTCTGTGGCAGCAACGGCAGTGTACCCAGTGCTGACGTCAGCAGTGTTGGTGACAGGAGTGGCAAGCTATGGCATCCAGTGGTCAATGGTGGAAGCAGCAGTGTCCTCACCAGACTAAGTCGGTGGCATGATTTGGAGCTGGTTTGGGCTGCCTGGCCTCTCTTCTTCATTTCCGTTTTTTGAGTCAGGTTCTTAGGTCTCCTCAGCTGTTATGTGAGCTACCCAATGAGTCTTCTAACAAACGCCTTTCTACTTTAAGTAGTCAGAGTAGTTTTTGTGATGCTTAGAACTAAGAATTATGACAAGTAGAAGAGTTTAGGGTAAAATTATGAGAGCTCTTAATGTCAGCCTAAGGAATTTAAACTTTATAGGAAATCCCCAGTGTTAAATGGTTTTGACCAGTAGCATGGCATTACCTACGAAATGATGCTTTGTGAAGATTATTGTCAGTGTGACGTAGGTTGAATAATTTGAGAGAGAGAGACTATAGCTGGAAAGGTAATATAGGAGAGATGGGTCATATTAACAAGGGAGCTGGTTTTCAGGGGAAGAAAGTTAAACAGGTTGAATTTGAGTAGATGCAGCAAATACATAATTAGGCAATAACAATATGGGACTGGGCATAGATTAGAAAAGTGAGTCAGAAGTTTAATAATATACTAACGTGTGTATTACTGTTCTAAGTAAAGAGATTATTGCTCTGATAAAGAATTATAGAGCGTTGGGCTTCTGTATAAGCTACTCTGACATGCCTGAGGTCTAACACATGGACCACACACAGGGACAGTGGTTCATTCTGACAGTGGTTCTCTGTTTTCGGCTTTGCCCCACTTGCAATATGTATTTGAATCTGGGGGCAGGAGACACGTGTCCGTTGAGAAAGATCCAAAGATGAGTAAATAAGCCCCTCCCCCTGCAGTCCCCTACACTACTCCAAATGAGTTTGAGTTTATGTAGGAGTCTCTTTTATAGACAGTGAAAAAAAAAAAAAAGACAGAAACAATTACTGGCTATCCTTATGTTATGGGCTGATAGAAAGAAAATGAATTCATAAAAAAAGAACAAGAAGAATCATCCAAAAAGCATCAAGATTGCCAGAACCCTTGGCAGCTGAATTCCACCTGTTTTCATATCTAGAAGCCTACTCAGAAAGTGAGACAGGGTTTTGTAAAGAGTATGAAATACCAGGCTTAAAGTGATTCATTTATTTTGCATCTAAAATCCTTGCACTACTGAATAGGAGGTTTAACCCCTTTCAGTTAGGATATTAAAGGATGATACTGTTCATAAAGTATACTCTTCCATAGCACTCTAGTTTAAAAAAAAAATCAAAAACACAACTTTCTGGCTCTTCCAGAACAAAGGGCAAGTGACAGCATACCATTAAAAAGACTTCAAGATGTATTCCCCCATTACTGTAATATAGTAAACTGATAACTAGATAAATTCCATGTTAGTAGGTGCAAAGCACAGAGAGTAGTGAGAAAAAGCACCATACTTTTTTTTTTTAGGCGTATGCGGGCCTGTCACTGCTGTGGCCTCTCCCGCTGCGGAGCACAGGCTCCGGACGTGCAGGCTCAGCTGCCATGGCTCACGGGCCCAGGTGCTCCCCGGCATGTGGGCTCTTCTCGGTTCGGGGGATGAACCCGAGTCCCCTGCATCAGCAGGCGGACTCTCAACCACTGCGCCACCAGGGAAGCCCAGCCCAAGCCTAGCACCATACTATTTAGTCAAGAGTCTTGTTTTCTACCAGTTGTTTGCTCTGAAGATTTTCTTGCCTTTTCTCTGCCTCAGTTTTCTTCTCTCATAAGGAATGAGGTCACAGAGGACCCTTGGGGGAAAAGATTGAGAAACTGAAAGAAAATAAAATTGGCTACAAGAGGGAATGAACAGATGATGCTGCAAGATGAAACTGCAGCCTTGAGAGCAGAAGTTGAGAACAGTTGCTACTTTGCTTAAAGGTCATTGCTCATATTCCAATAGGAATGGGTGGCGATGGCACATCGAGAACCTGTTGTCTTTGTCTAGGGTGGGCCCTACCCTTTTCTAGCAGTTATCTGTTTACCATAATTAGGCAGACCAGATTGGTATTTAGTCTTGTCCTGACAACAGCAAATTAGGCTTAACTCTTTAATTACAATGAGAAGGAAATCACCTTTCTGATATCCTTCAATTAGTTCAAGCAGCTGTTAAGTTATAATTAAAATTTCACATGGATCATTTGAGTTCTTGGAATGTTTCCACTTAATAACAAAACATTTGCATGTATGCATTCAGTTTTCAACAACCTTTTCAAATCTGTCAATGGTAAACCAAGAACATTGATACAGTATTAAACAAAATCTTTGTAGTCTTGTAAGCAGACAGCTGGGTCCTACAAAATGAAAAATGGAAATGGAAGAAGGTGATCAAGAAATATTAGTGCCTCCAGGTTTTCTGGAGCTTGTTCAGGGAGTTACACTTTGGCTTAATTCATAGTTATCCAAGAGGGGAGAAAAACGCTAACCAGGAGAGAGTGGTTATTTGGTGCTCAACAAATGAATTTGCATTACATGCATCCCATTATGCAGTACAACAGTCATCCCACGATGTCTTTACAACTGGATTCTTGTCTCCATAGACTTTCAAAAATATAAATGTGAGGGGGAAAATTACATGTGAAAATTTGAATCTCTCTTTTGTTTTGTTTCTATTCAGAGAATTGAATTCACTAAAATAATTACTCTCTTTGAGTTGCTCTGGCCAATATCTCTGATACAGCTATGGATTCAACTATGTATGTAAGAAGAAGATGGAAGAATAAACATATATTAAACATACTTAGAATTTATATTTTAGATATCTTTAATTTTTATTTTATTTTTTATTTATTTATTTTTTTTTTTTGCGATACGCGGGCCTCTCACTGTTGTGGCCTCTCCCGTTCTGGAGCACAGGCTCCGGACGCGCAGGCTCAGCGGCCATGGCTCACGGGCCCAGCCGCTCCGCGGCATGTGGGATCTTCCCGGACCGGGGCACGAACCCGCGTCCCCTGCATTGACAGGCAGACTCTCAACCACTGCACCACCATGGAAGCCCTATTTTAGATATCTTTGAAACACTAAATGCTGGATAAATTAAACTGAATGCAATTGAAGCATCATAGGAATATTTTTAAAATTATGTTTAGAAATTTGAATTTATGACAATTGAATGGCAGAAAACTGATTAGAACAAGAGGACATAAAACTTTTCTCTATTTTTTTAGATATAATTTGTATTTTCTATTCTCTAACATTGGTAGGAGGAAGTGATAAAATATTTTGTAGGCTAATAACAGTGTTGGGAAGTGATAGCTTTTAGAATCTATGTCCAAGTCCCAAAAGCTATTTTTTTTGTTTGTTTGTTTTTTTTTTTTTTTTTTTTTGCGGTACACGGGCCTCTCACTGCTGTGGCCTCTCCCGTTGCGGAGCACAGGCTCCGGACGCACAGGCTCAGCGGCCATGGCTCACGGGCTTAGTTGCTCCGCGGCATGTGGGATCTTCCCGGACCAGGGCACGAACCCGTGTCTCCTGCATCGGCAGGCGGATTCTCAACCACTGCGCCACCAGGGAAGCCCACAAAAGCTATTTTTAATAAGCCAGGATTCTATTCATGCTTACTCATTGATAACCTATATCGACAAGTAGAATTCTATGTTGGCTAAGAACCTAATGATGTCTTCCCAACCATCGGTCTGTAATGTATATGATTTAATTTCAACCACCAAGATAACTGTGTCCCTGGGAATTAAAGAATGCATGAGGCGGGGCTTCCCTGGTGGCGCAGTGGTTGAGAGTCCGCCTGCCGATGCAGGGGACACGGGTTTGTGCCCCGGTCCGGGAAGATCCCACATGCCGCTGAGCGGCTGGGCCCGTGAGCCATGGCCGCTGAGCCTGGGCGTCCGGAGCCTGTGCTCCGCAACGGGAGAGGCCACAGCAGTGAGAGGCCCGCAAAAAAAAAAAAAAAAAAAAAAAAAAGAATGCATGAGGAGAAAGCAAAGAGATGAAAGAGCAGTGTCTGCTATCACAGTTGTACCAGTGTGCATACTTAGGGGGCTACCAGCTGTTATCCGCACATTTTCCATCTGCCTTTACTAATTTTATTATGACCTTTTAGAACTGACTTCATCTGGTAGAGAGTTGGCTCTAACACCTTCACTTAGTCAATTTTATCCTTGAACAACTAAAGGGAAGAATGAGTAACAAGTGGGAGTCCATTCAGGAAAATGTTCCAAAGTAATATCTCATTATTCTTTTGTTAGGAAATAATGTTGTTGAGTGATGTTAAGATTCAGCTCAAATACTTAACGATGACCAGTCAGCAAATTCACAGGTTACCTTAGGGAATCAGGGTGAGAGCTGAACTCTCAAGCAGTTTTCTGTTCAGGATTCTTTGGAAAATGTTTGTTAAAGGGTTTTTACATTTTATGCAGATGAAAAACAGAACCCTAAAAGGTAATTTCATTTATTCTGACTCCAAATCTAGAAAGATTTACATTAACTTTTCTCTCCCCAACTTCTCCCTCTCATACATACACACACACACACACACACACACACGCACTCTCTCTCTCTCTCTCTCTCTCTCTCTCTCTCTCTCTCTCTCTCACTCACACCCTCTAGACTAATATCAAGGTGTTTAGAGCACTTACTGTGTGCTCTAGTTCACTTACTGTGAACAAACCACTTTATTAATCCCAACAACCCAACAAGCTAGTTTATATTATTGTATACATCATACATAAGAGAAAACCGGAGCCATAAAAGGTAGAATCTATGAACTTAAATCTACATGTGTTTTATTCTAAAGCCCATTCTCTGTTCTCCTAACCAGAATGGTATTATATTCATTTACTCATTATTTTGGCAAGTTAGCATCTACATGATCTCAAACTTTTCTAGAATCTAAGAATACAAACGCGAGCGACATGGACATGGACCCTGCCCTCAAGGTTTGACACTATGTGAATAGTGTTCTCCTTGTAACTTGATCATATGTTGATGAGTAATTTCTGCACATTCATAGGCTTTAGTCCTAAGCACATGCTGCATACACTGTTCAAGGATGATGCTGAGGCCCGCAACAATGCTGGGAACTTTCTGAATTCTGTAAGGCAATAGGTAGAGTCCACTCTTTGGTGACCGTTTTAGCCTTGGCTGCCTGTTTGGGTAGTAGCAATAGCCATGCAACCATAGAAATGTTTCAGGACCCAGCCATTAGACACAGGATCAGTTTCTGAGTTTCTCTTGGGATTTCCCTCAGTTGTCTAACCATCTGCATTCCACCTAGCCACCCTTTAAGGGAGGAATACCCTCTCTAGTTCCTGGTAAGCTACAGGCTGCATGAAACCCAAGAGGAGAGTTTCGATGTCTTTTGCTCCCACCAAGATAAAGGATGATACTTTTACCCTGACCCAGGCCTTGGGGGCAGTCAGGAGGAAGGGAAGATGTGAAACGCCAGGGATCCAGATCTGAAAGAGTTCTGTTCTGAGCAATGTGAATTTGCTGATTTGTGGTAACGCCTCAGATGGAGGCATGGTAAGCTCAGAGGAGCTCCATCGGTAGGATTTGATAATGAAAACATGAAGAGTCTGGGAAATAGCACAAAGAGGCAAAAAGCACAGCCTCTGAATTATAGCCATTTGCATACCATTTTATTCCAGCTATTTGTTACCAGCTGCCACTTCCATCCAGTTATATATGCTGAATAGAAGAATTATATTCAGGATTGCCAGAACTCATATACAATTCCATGGCATAGGAAGAGAGTCTTCTGATTAGACACTATATTCCGGTGTGTAACCAATGATTTTCCTAATTATTCTTCTTAAAAAAAAAAAACATCATTCTTCTTCTTCTTCTTTTATTGAGGTTTTTAAATGTGCCAGGTAGTATCCCGGGCAGTCCCCGTACACTCCATCCTCACACCCGCTCACTTTTCTTCATTGTGTGGATGAGGAAACTCAAGCTGGGAGAGGTTGACTGACTTGCTAATCTCCCTCTCAGGAAGGCTGTCCTGCCCCAGCTGCTGTAGGTCACCCATATGTGGAAACTGCGTGTTCTTATTTACGGAGTTTCTTATGTTTTTGTTAAGTTATATTTCTATGTTATGTGTTTCTTATGTTTTTCTTTGACTCTAAAGCACAAATCCATGGTGTAGGTATTTTTATCTTCTAGTTGTTTGAGGGATTTTCATGCTAATTTACAATTGTGAGCACATATCAAAGTGAGGTTATAATTTTGTCTTTTACAAATAGTCACTCAGTAGAGATTTTTTTCTTCTGGGTTTCATAACTTAGTTCTCAAATAACTATGCCTTTAATTATTTAATTTATTTAAATTATTTAATTTAATAATGGAGGTTCTGGGATTGATTTTTCTAAAAAAGTTTATAGCATTGAACTAAATGGTGGTCCTTTAATGATACTACCTAAGACCTTTCTATCCCTCTCTAGTGTACTTATATTTTACTGATAACTAGGTGACATCACAAATCTGTCAGTGCTACTTTCTTCAAAGGCATTTTCAATCACCAAATCTCTAAAGTATTTTTTTAATTCTTTGAAGGAAAGACTAGTTAACTGTATTTTGGTGGAGAAGAGTTTGGAAATGAAATTGGAAGACTAGAAATCTATTAAATATCTACTTTAGGTTAGAAATGGGACACTTCCATATTCAAATTACTACATTTATATCTAAAATAAATAAATAAATACACACACACACACACACACACACACACACACACACACACACACGTTCCTAATACCTTTTTGTTCTGTCTTCAAAAAGGCAATCTGTTATAAGCAATTCTCATTTGGGGTTAATAAACCAAACCTTTATCAAGCTAGGACCTTTTGCAACTTAAGACTAACAGTTAAAATATAGTTGATAAGTTATCTTGCTTTGTGTGATAGGTTTCTCCCAGAAGTTTTGTGTGACAATTAAAAAAAAAATTGTTTCTAAGAAGCAGCAGTGGATTTTGCTCCCTAAAGGAATATTTGATAAAGATTTCCATGGGGAATAATCAACACATGCCTGCACACTGGTACTTTCTAGGTCTACTGCCTTTTGGCATTTATTGTAAGCATCATTCAATATGACAATTACTATATTTGGTTAATACTTAATATGGTGTATGTCTGTTTCCTACTGAGATGATTAACTCAATAAACATAAAAACTATGTCATACTTCTTTATATTACCATACAGTGCCTAGTATAGAGCTAAACATATCATAACATTATAATAAATATTTACAGGATTGTATAAATTTATATTAGAAATGTGATGTATTTTGCTTAAAGCAAGAAATGTCTGTAAATAATACAGTTATTCTAATGGTGCTGTATATTTCATATAGCTGCTAAATAATACATTTAAAATACCTTTCAGGCAATGTTTAGATACAGGCCTCCATCTTTCATGTTCATTAGCTATCATCTGGGGAACCTTATAACGGAATCTTATGCAGAAGTCTGGGCCCCAATCTCAGAGGTTCAGTTCCAGCATACTGTGGGTAAATCATAGGTATCTTTACTTTTAAAAAACACCACAAGTGATACTAAGGTACAGCCAAAGTCGAAAGCCTCTAGTATAAGGTGACTACAAAGAATTCTATAGAAATTGTCCTAAGACAGCATAGTGAGTTATAAGCTTATTTGGTTAAAAAATTAATGAATAACTGACTTGCTTTTTATACATTTTTCATAAACTGAATAGACTAAAGGCATAATTGTCACATTAGTAGACTACTTTGACGAGGCTTGCTTAAAAATTACTCTTATGCATATGATAGACCATCAAAGACAGGGCAAGTGTGCAAAAGGTGACATCTGAAATATCTCATGTCCATTGATGATTATGTTACACAAGGTCTTCTACCTAACTTCAGGGTCAAAAAATTAAAACAACAACAACAAAAAAAAACCTGTCGATTTTTCCAAAGAATTATTTATATATCTAAATATGTATGTAACAAATATCTACATATATGTAGATATATAATATGTACAAACACATATATTTATATGTTAAGGACTTTCAAGCATCTTACACAGGTTTTTCTTTGACTGTAAAGTATAGGGTATTTTGTTTGGTGTGGATACTTTCCTCTTCAGTTGCATGAGAAATTTGCATGCTAGTTTACAGGTTTGCATACTAGTGTATGGTTTATTAATTTTTTTATAAATTTATTTATTTTTAATTTAATTTTATTTATTTTTGGCTGCATTGGGTCTTCACTGCTGCACGTGGGCTTTCTCATTGCAGTGGCTTCTCTTGTTGCTGAGCATGAGCTCTAGGCACACGGGCTTCAGTAGTTGTGACACGCAGGCTCAGTAGTTGTGGCTCACAGGCTTAGTTGCTCCACAGCATGTGGGATCTTCCTGGACCAGGGCTTGAACCCATGTCTGCTGCATTGGCAGGCAGATTCTCAACCACTGCGCCACCAGGGAAGCCCCGGTTTATTAATTTTGTCTTTTCAGTAGGGAAAAAGGTACATAATAAAAGTGTATAAATAATGAACAAATTATAGAATTCACTTTAACCTCATTCTGAAATTTAGGTGTTATTCCATTTAATTTTTTTTATTCCATTTAATTTTAATGGAAAGTCATTGGACATGCCAATGAAATATATTGGCAAGGTTTCCTTCTAATATAATAGAGCAAAACGGCAAAATTTCTGCACAAACTTCACTTTTCATTTTTACTCAAGACAGGCAAAAGAGGTGACTTGTCTGTGAATTGGTATTGAGCTTGCTTGTTATGAGTTATGGATGTTTTAGCAATAAAATTTGGTTCTCTGGAACGAATGGATGTTCAAACCTGATTTTATTAGTGTGGTTGAACATTGTGGAACTAAAACAAGGAAATTTCTGCATATTGCCACAATTTGAGGCCACATGGATCATAAACTTTTCTATTTATATTTCACTCATGGACATAAATGGCGTTTTCTCATCAGGAAAAGAAGGGAAGCAAGGAATACACAACTTTAGTTTAGAAACTGTACATCTTGTTGCTGAATGTCAGATAAAGGTGAAACTTTTAAATTGGAGGCTCCTTGATTTAGTATCTTTAATGTGCAGGGGAAGGGATGTGCAGGGTGCATCATTAATGTGACAGGGTGAAGGGGCAACACGTTTCTTCTGTTGCTCTGGGAAGAGGATGGATCTGGCTCAGCTCTGATGTCAGAACCTCCATCACCTTTCTCACAGATGATGTAGATTTTAATTGTATTCGGGGCTGACTCACATCGCACCAGCTCCTGCATGACATTGAGATAGATGAAGCCATTTGTTGGCATTATCAGAGCCAGCTGTGTGCTTGGCTGCAGCTACAGTAGGCATTTTATCTCGTGCATAATCCTCTCATTGAGAGGGGATCACAAGCATCTGAACCATATGGCAAATAATTTTATTATGATCAAAAAAGGACTCTTGAAGCTAGTTAAACAGAAGAGTCCTTGAAATTCAATCAGAAGTTTTATTTTCATGTCACACCATCTTCCTAAATTAATTGTTAGTACTGCCACAATAAATAGAACCCAGACTCCCCCCAGCCCCTGCAAAGTGAGAATAAACTTAAAAATTCCTTTATTTCACCTGCAATTTTTTTAGTCTTCTCAATCTTGGAGAATTTATTTGGATTTAGAGAATAGAATCTGGATTTCTAAGAGTGAAGGCAGCTTCTGATTTAAAGTAATAATAAAAGTAGTAATGATAATAATAATACTAGCTCTTCAAATATGAGAACCTCATACCAAATGAGACAAGCTTGAATTCATATCCTCAGTGCTGCTATCCTAACAGCCACATAAGATGGAGTTTAATTATTTTTTCTTTAGGGGAAGTAAAGTTTTAAAAGAAAGCAAATCTGTTCTTTCTCAGGGTTGCCTAATGATCCCGTAAGTTTAGCGTACATCTTCAAAGGAAAGAAGCAAACTTGTCTTTTCCACATGGTGGGATTTCCTGCACATTGTCAAGGAGATGCGTGGGTCTCCATAGCGAAGGCGTGTCATCCACTGCCCTTCTGTCCAGGGAAGTGATGGGAAGCAGCTGTTACAGGACAGGCTGGGCTCTGCTTAGGGAGAATTGTGTGAGGCTGTGGGAAGCAGCTTAGTTGTTGCAGCAAGAACCAGAACTGCTTCCAGCTGTCATATTCCTGCGTTAATTGTGACTTTTATTAATCACAAAGGATGTTTCAGAACTCTAGTTCAAATGTTACAAAGCCATAAAACAGCTACTTGCCTGATCTTAACTTGTGTATGGTATGTATGTTCTGTTCTTTTATTATGGTCTTCCTTTCCAGAGGAAAGTGTGTAAGGTTTGGGCCTTAGGGCACCTGTTAGTGATGTAAAGGTATTATCAGCAACTGCCACACCACAGTCTGAGAACATAAACTATCACAAGGTCCAAATGGCAAGAGCTGCCTTATCTGGAGACTAGTCTTTTATCTGGTATTTTATTGGCAAACAGTAAAGCTAGTGATTGGACTGGGAGAGGAATAGAAACCTATTTTACAGGAACCTTAATTTTCTACTACTACACGCCTGAAGCAGCTTTTTGTTTATATCACTCCTTCATGACTAAATCAGAGTATCTGTCTGAACTGTTCAAGTTGTTTAAAATATGTCTTTTCCTCTTCATTGTTTAAGAGCATGTTTCAAAAAACTACGATTATTGTGAATTATGACAGTGATTCCTTAAAAAGACAAAAAACAAAAGCAAAAAAACAGCACCATGTGATCCTGATTGTAAAGCCAGGATACATTTGTTTGGGAAGCTTTCCTAAGGCCCTGCTCCCAACTAAGGGATGTGCACCGGAGCTGGTAGAAAAAGCCGGCAGAAAAGCAAGGCTACGAGTTTCCTGTAATTTTGCCAGAGGCAGGCTTTCCACACCAAGAGAGTGGTCATGGTGTACATCTCCTCATTCTTCCAACTTCTTTATCAGCTTAGCAATTTAAAAAAAGAGGGAAAAAGAAAAAATGATTACATTGGGCCCTTAATCCACTTGCCTACTATTGAAGTGATGTTGTTATAAGCTCAGGCTTGCATTTTTTGAGGTCTCCCCAGTCCCTGTCATGATACAAGGAAGATCATGGAGATTTGATTGCTCTACAGCAAAGAAAAGGCATTTGGGGCCTTCTGGTGTCACCCAAATGAACTTTGTTAGTATGGAACATCCACTGTATTCTCTGGCTAAATGAAATGTATGATTTTGTCTGGGATAATCCTGGTGCTTTTTAAATGTTTTGTTTATTTCCCCCTCAGAAACAATTTACACAGTGTTGAATGATCATTATCCACTACATGCTTTCCAAAAGTTTTTGCTAAGTATGTAGCGAAAATACTACATACTTCACAGAGATTTCACTGGCAATGAAGGCTGTGGATAAATAATGGATGAAGAGGGGTGACAGGGCCTGAGCACTGGGGACTTGACAGATTATCCTGTGATGTATTACAATTAGATATGCATCTGTGTCACTTCATTTATTCAACTAGGAAGAGTGCATAACTCTTTGAAGGTAGATTTATTAAAAGCTTTAGTCATGTCTTTTCAAAATTTAGAACTGATTCCTGAGCATCTCTAACAGCTTTCTAAATCACCTACCCTTTATGTTTTTTTTAAGTTGGAATTTTTTGAAAATCTTTACTAACTAGGTCAAATTTTTGATTGTATATTTTGTTTGTGCTCAAGGCAGTTGTTGATGACAGATCACCTTGTCACCAGCTGGTCAACAGACCGAATGGGCCTTTGGGAAGAGAGAGCATAGGATTGTTGTATGGGAATCATAGGTGCTGATTGATGGCAAAAAATAGACATCATAATAAAGAGCAGTTTTTTCCATTAGAAATTTTGTATGCATGCTTTCCATGTAGTCATTGGTTTATTCTTTTTGCAAAAGAGATGCCCACGGGGGGGGGGGAATATAAATCCTGGATGTTAAGAAGCACTTTTAAACCCTCTTTCTAAATTATACAAATGAAGTTTTTCTAGCCCCCTAGGGTGAATTCCATAAATTAGCAATGACCCACGTGCTTAGGCCCTGAAATTGTGAGGGCAGTTGAAACTGATCAGGATTTTATTTTATTTTATTTTTATTTATTTATTTTAACATCTTTATTGGAGTATAATTGCTTTACAATGGTGTGTTAGTTTCTGCTTTACAACAAAGTGAATCAGTTATACATATACATATGTTCCCATATCTCTTCCCTCTTGCGTCTCCCTCCCTTCCACCCTCCCCATCCCGCCCCTCTAGGTGGTCACAAAGCTCAGAGCTGATCTCCCAGTGCTAAATGTGTTATTTCTTGTCTCTGTTTCACATATTTTTTGCTTGAAAACTTAGATCTGTGCCAGATGTTTCTGTTCTCTTAGAGCTCAGTGATATGAGAAATAGCAGAAGATATTGGGAATGGCTAACAAGAGAAAAATTGCTATTTTTAAATGTGAGTGAGGCCCGTGCTGATTTATGTTTATGGACCCAAAGTTTCTAGCAAACCGTTTTTCTAGTTTATCCCAGATCATGTTAAATCAGGTCATGGAGAACTTAAGTACGCCTAAGCACACATCATTTCTGCTACTACAGTGTATTTTTAAATTGCATTTAAATAGATATTTCTAAAATAATCTATGATTGCAAAAACTCCCAACCTCTTTGGCCAGATTGAACCTCACCTTTGAGAAATTTAACTCTTAAATTCTTAACTTGATGAGGCCTTCTTGAATAATCTATCATTAAAAAATAAATTATGTGGATGCCCTCTGAATGTTTATTTTTTGGCAAGTATATTGTGTGACAGACAATAAGTGGTTAGAAAAACAGAAGGAACCCAGAATTATCAAAACTTCCCCTTCCCCCTTTTAGCCTAGATCAGTCTCTCCAGGGGTCTGAATAAACAAACATGCTTGTCACTGTAGGACAACTTTTTCATTCTTCAGATAAGGGCAGCTCAGTTTGTGGTCAAATTATACTAGTAGCAAAACTGATCAGAGCAAACAAGGTTTCTGAGGATTCACTCACTCTTGTAAAAGCTGATTATAACTGATGAATGACCAGCTTGCTAGACCCTGACAGGCTGGTTGCCTGGCCTTTGCTCTCTGCCAGTTCAAGCCTTACAAGTGTGAAATAGCCAATTACTGGAATACCTATTGAAAGTAATAGGCCAATGAGCAAATTGCTACTGTAGGACACCATGGCAGTGTAGATGGAAGGAGGCCAAGATAAAGTTCTGCTCTGAGCAGCTGCTCCCAACACAGATTGCTAATACTATTGGATGACCAAGGGATGAGAGCAAGGTATTTTCCCATTCAAACTGCAAGTGTCCTGCCTTGTATTGACTTAAAGTTTATGATGCATGATACCATCTTGTTACCCAGGTCCTAATTTGCTGAAATAAATCCTCCTTTTAAAAGGTAGTTAAATAGGTAATAAGGATAGTCATGGCCATAGATTTTGTGCAAAAACATTAAATACAATTTTTGCAGGGAATGAAAAGTCATATAGTGTGCAGAGTGTTAATACTTGCCAGCCATTTGCTATTGACAGAACAATTTATCTTGATAAAGGACAGTGAAAAATTCCAATCTATTCACTGACATCACATTATCAGCAGTAATATATGACTGCATCTAAATATAAGGTTGAGATCTGATACAGTTGAGAAGTTCCTAGTAATTTTCCTGTAAATATATCGTGTACTGGACAATGAACAAATGACATATTTACCATGTAATTCGATAACCTATTTTTATGTGAAATTTTAAGTTTTGCTGTGTTTAATGGAATATACGATAATATTTCCTTTTCAAGGTAACCCGTTTCCTTAGTTAAGACTTTAGTAATAAAATGGGTATTACTGAGTTTGATAGAGAAGAAAGGATAGGCAAAGAAAGGTTAATTCTAAACATCTGCACAAGACAATAAGCCCTTTCAGTACTTACTACCATAAGAAAATTACCTTAATATTTATTATAATTTTAAATTACATTGCAATTATTACTATATATATGTATATCTTTCATGATATTAGGAAATTATGAACTGTTTTTGAAATAAATGTTTCATTTCAAAATGCTCTAGCATAAGTCTGAATTATTTGAAATGTGCCTGAGTGGGTCAGAATGCAGTAAGATCAAGGTGGGGTGACGTGGAGCGTGAATGGTGCTGGGAAAGGTTATTTAGACCTATGTGGAGATATTTGAGCTCCATTTCTCCCTAGGTTAGAGGGCATGCAAATTCAGCTCAGCAAGATTAGAAGAGGCAGAAGCGTAGACACACACAAATCACCTCTATGTTCCTACGTACAACTTTGCCCCTACAGCCCTGAGTACACATGAGTCTCAAATAAGGAAGACTCAAGTCTATCATTGCTTAAGATATGAATCTTGATTTTATGGTAAAAAATGCTACATTTGCTCGCAAGCCTGTGTAAACTTCCACAGTGTCTCATCAGTGCCTTTTCCTCTTTCTATTTGTCTTTGATGAACACTTTCACAAAAGAAATGAAAATTTGCTGTTATTGATATAAAATAGCTTGGGTGTACATAATATGTGTGAATATATGTCTTCCTTTCCTTATCACTGTGGGAAAATCCGAAGAGTTTACTATTTTTAATATATGTCTTGCCTGTTTTCAAGAGGATTTGAGGAACCTACAAACTATTGTGTTGGCCCAAAAGTTCATTCGGATTTTTCTGTAGGATGTGACAGAAAAACCCAAACGAACTTTTTGGCCAACCCAATAAATTAAATCATAATATAAAATCTCTTATTTGGGTATTGAAAACAAAAACGAGAAAAAAAAATCCCAAAGCAAGTCCATGAGGCAGAAGGGATAAGTGATACCAAGCCATTGAGAGAAATGTTTCACCATAATTGGCAGTGATTCTGTGCTTGCTAAGACAGCAGAAGAAAGCTGTACACACCATAGTGCAGGGAAAAAGTAAGGTGCCCTCTTTTTCTAATATTTTAATATAATATTCTAATAGTCACTGTAAGCACTTAAACTGCCTCCTGATCTAATAAACAAGACACTCAGTTTCCCACTTTCTCTCTTTCCTCTTGGGGAAAAAAAAAAAGTCAAAAAGCCCAATCCTACTTTTAAAAAGAAGGTGAGGGAGGAAGGGAGATCTGAAGAGTCAGATCCACGCTCACCATTTGACTGCTTTTACTTCTGTCTGCCACAAGGTGTCACTGTTGAAAACAGGACCTGCACAGTTTGTTGTCTCCCCGTCCACAGCTGTGGTTACATTCTTGTTGGTCCATATCCCTGTGCAGGACGCAATGGCTTCCCTGGAAAAGATAGTCCCACTCCATCCAACACTTTCCACTCCGAGTTTGTGCTTCTAACTCAACCATTTCCCCCCCAGGCACACCAACAGTGCCCAGAGACAGGATAAGAAAGGGCTTCAGACTCATGCTACATGAGACAGCTAATGAGTTATATGCACACACGTACACTTAGAGCAGAGGCTACTAGCTGTTATAAGTATTATTAAAAGAACTCAATGCAAGACCACTTTGGAGTTGAGCACAGGGCCCAGTCCAGCCTTCTTTCTTTCCTTACCTGCAAGTTTTCTTTAGAGGCTTTTGGCATCTTTCTTGTTTGCAGATTTCAGTTGTATTATCTCAATCCATTCAAAAGATTTTAATAATATTAGTCCTTAAAAAGGAAGGCGAGCTCTTTACCTTTTCCATCCAGGTGCTTCTGTATTTTCTCATCTTCTCTCCAGTGGATGGCAATATAATTGAGGGCAAGGGGCTGCTCTTGTCCAGAATGTAGAGCCTCCTTTTCCTGAGTGTTTTTCTGGGACATAGAAGCCAGCTGGCATATATTTATATAACTGAGAGAGGTTACTCCAGATTGAATTACCAATCTCTCAGGTAACTTTCTATTTTGACTTTAAAGAAAGCCAGCTAACCGATTTCAAGTATCAGAGTCTCTTGCTAAAAAAATACTACCCATATTGTATTCACTTCCTGTTACGGGAAAATTTTCTGCAAAGATAATTCTTTTCTTGTAGTTAGATAATTATTAATGTGTCATATAAAAAGGATATTGAGTAATCTAATGACCCTACCTTTATTATGGCCTATGATATGAAATTTGTAGAGAAGGGAAAATAATGTTTCTAGATATTATAAACAAGACTTCATTTTATCTTCACAACCCTCAAGGGAAGTTGTATTATCTTGGTATTTCAGGTTAGGAATCCGTGTTCAAAGAGTTTATGTTAAATGCTCAGAAATCACATGACCAAAGTAGCTTGTACTTATGGAAACCAGAACTTAAACACAGGTTACTGCATAATTTTCATAAATGGATTTTATATACAATGAATTTTGCTGAAATTTTTTAATAATCTGTGAATTTATAGATTCTTTTGGATTTTTCATTCATACAATTATACTGTCTGCAAATAATGAGATTTTTGTTTCTCCCTTTCCAATTATTTTCCCTCTTATATATTTTTCTTTTTTACTTCACTGGCTAGGGCTTCTAGTGCAGTGTTAAATACTTTACAATTATGAAAGTAATGACAAACATCCTTTTTTGTTCTTGATTTTAAAGAAAAACCTTTCAACTTACAACACTTTAATTCTAAGAATATGTGCTGTATATTTTCACAGCTAAGGAACTTATATTTTTTCCTCTTTTTAAAAGATTTTTTAATACAAGTGAACATTGATTTTTATTTAAAGAATTATATTATCCATTGAAATTAGCATGTAGTTTTATAATATTAACTTGCTAATAGTGGATATTATGTTAAAAGATCATTCTAATGTTAAATCAATTTGCATTTCAAGGGTAGACACTACTTGTTCATAATCTATAACTTTTAATGCATGTCCAGGCTTGCTTTTTTTTTCTTGAGTTTTATTTTATTGATTATTTTTTATACAGCAGATTCTTATTAGTTATCTATTTCATATATATTAGTGTATATATGTCAATCCCAATGTCCAGGCTTGCTTTTGGTATCAGGTTGTACTAGACTATTTATCTATTTTCTGCACCAGTTTGTTAGAGATGGAGATTACCATCTTTGGTAAAAAAAAAAAAAAAAAAAAAAGCTCATGTAAAACTCGGGCTGGTGATGTTTGAGGGTTTTTTCCTACCTACTGATTCGATTTTATCATCTTTATAGTCTTAGTTAACATTTCTACTTGCTGTTAAGCCAATCTAAGTGATTCACAGTTTCATCTCTTCAAGAATATGTCCACTATTTACAGTGTTTTTACTGAACTGGTGTTTGTAAAATAACTACTCTATTCATTGCAAATAGAAATGTCCCCATCTTCCTTTCTACCATTCTCTCTATATTTTTCTTTTTACTAGTCCAATATTGTCAACAGTTTGTCTTCTTTGCTAGTCTCTTCATATTATTTTTATTGAATACTTGTAATCTTTCTTTGTTTCTTGTTTCAATAATTTCTACTCTTTATTTTCCTCTAATTCTGTTTCTTTCAGGTTTACTTAGTGGTGTTTTCCTTAATTCATAAGTTAAATACTTATTCACATATTAATTTTCCTTTCTTTTTCCCTGCAGTCTATATATGCCTTTTAGACTATATATTTCCTTTTATATACTGCATTACCTGCATACCACATGCTTTAATATACAGAATTGTCATTGCTATGACAAGCAAATATTTATAATTTTTTATAATTATTTCCTCATCATGAAGTTTTAAGAAGTATGCTTTTCATGTCTCAAACTTATGATTTGTGCCCTCACCTATTCAGATTTATCACATTTTTGTCAAAAAACATGTTGTATGCTCTGTTGATTCATCTATATTTATTGATAGCTCCTTAATGTACTTATAATCATTTGTGAAGTTTTAGTAAGTGTTAAAAGAATGTTTCTATAATTTGGAGGTACAAAGTTATTTCTTTTTCCTTCTCATTTGTGTACATGTGAGCATAAATATGTGTATGTGTATATAATATACATGCATATTCATATGTATACATGTGTACATTCACACATACACACTTACACATGCACTAATATGCACACACATATGGTAGCTCAAGCTTGTTAATTATGTAATTCAACTTTGTATTATTCACACTACTTCTCTGTCTGTTTTCAGTTTCTTAGAATGGTATGGTAAGGTCTTACAGTATGATTGTGGATTTATTAATTCTTCCTTGCAATTCCCTTAAAATTTTCCTTTATGCCTCGTGAGGAGATGTGGTTAAGTGCACATATGATCAATATGGTTACCTTTTACTCTTGCACTGTTCATTTAATTTATAAATCAAATTGCCCTTTTTTGTTAATGACCTTTTACTTTAAAGTCTATTTTG
The DNA here is from genome assembly GCF_026419965.1 of Kogia breviceps. Taxonomy (NCBI): domain Eukaryota; kingdom Metazoa; phylum Chordata; class Mammalia; order Artiodactyla; family Physeteridae; genus Kogia; species Kogia breviceps. Next base: position 32,382,673 of record NC_081321.1, read on the forward strand.
TACGCAATCAATACTGTTGTATCAGTTCCTGAATTTCACTCATATCTCTTTATTATTTCCTTTTCAGTCAAACTTCTTATATCATTGAGTCTTTAAGTGTGTATGTTCTAAACAATATATAGCTGGATTCCTATTTATTTTAAATCTAATTTCAGAATCCTGGTCTTTACTTTTTTATACTGTTTTAAAATTAAGTAAACCAAATGTCCAAAGCACAATTCTCAATGCTTTACATGTACTCATTCATTGAATATAGCTATATGTCTTTTACAAATGATAAAATTTAAGACCTAGAGAAGTTAAGCAACTTGATTATCATCACACAGCTAGTTAGTGGTAGATGCTCCCTGCTCTAATCTCCTATGCATTGAACTAAAGAATGGCACAAGCAAATGGGCAACCGAGGTAAGGAATTGCAAATTCAGGGAAGAGAACCTCATTGAGTTTTGCTGAAACAGAAGGTTCTTTCATTCATTTGTCAAATATTTATTAAAGGCCAGTCCATATTCTCACCAAAATCTTGATTCTTCTTGGAGACCTACCTTGCAAATTAGGCTTAGCCCTTATACAGAAGAGAATAGTGAGACTTTAAATTACCTGGTAAAGTTCACATAGGGAGTATCAGCAGTCTCTTTACTTTTCAAAAGTGTACTTTCTCTGTTGTACTATTTGGCAGCTATTTGGCAGCTTTTTGGAAGCCTGGCCCCAAAGATGGGGGAATTTAGGTGTAAATATACTGTGTTGTTGTTTTTTTTTTAATACAAGCAAGTTTTTCTACAACTGGCCTTTTAATTCATATCTTCATTTATAGCTTTATGTCACAAGAGCATGTTAAGAAAAGGCGAACACTAAAGAATAATAAAAAGTACACAGTTCATTTGCTAACAAATGCATTTATCCTGACATTGAATGAACCTCTTCTTGTTTTATCGGTTGTCATTTTGTAAACAAACACAAAAAAGTGATTCATAACCTTTTCTTCTCATCTTTCCTCACTGGAGTTTCCCCCCAGAAAGACAGTAAATGAGCACAATAGATTCACTTAGGTCCAACCTAAGTGAATTCCATTTTAACGTTGTGATTTTGTAACTCATTGACTGTAATACATTGAGCCTCAAATATGGCTCCTCAGGCGCCTGATTATGCCTTCAGACCCTCAGATGTGTGAGGCCAATCAAACAGAACCTTCTGTGCCCTTCTGCTCTTTACAGCACCAGATGAGGACTTTTGGCACCCAGCTTGGACATTTGGAGCACACTATTTATTCAGCTTTTGCCATGTGGATACTCCAGAAATTTTCCTCCTTTGTACCAAGGAAATAACTCCAGCAAAGCTGTTCTGTGGAGGCACTCTAGGGGAAAAAGGCAGAAAAGTAGGCTTTGAAAATATGCTGAGATTTTAAAGTAGTTAGCTGATAGAAATAAACACTCTATATTTTATGATTAAAGCACCAACTGAAATATTTATGACTGTTCAGAATGCATTCATAAGCACCAAGTCACACTGAGTTTTCATGATTAGCAAAGATACGTATTCCAGAAAACTTTGGAGCCCAATAGGATCTGGGAAAACTCCCTCTCTTCCTTCAAGATCAGCTCAAATAATCCCTGCTCTATAAAATTTTCTCTTTTCACATGGATTAACCACTCTTTTATCAGTGTTTGCTATTACTTTGTATATGTTTGTATTATAATATTTGTTGTGTTGTATTATAGGTAAATATCTCCTCATAGATTTTAATTTTGCTTAGAATATATTGAGCTGATTCATGCTAGCTCAGTTTTAAAAAAGACTGATACATTCACCAAGAAAGATGTTACTTTATTTTCTGAAGGGTATTGGAGATGCATGGAAAAGCCTTTTTATGAAATGGGGTAATCAATTTCCAGTCATCAAAGTACCTCCTGGGAGGGTCCCTTAGTAAACAGAGTGATTCAAGTTGATGGAAGAATCAGAATTTTAAGTTATTAATATCAGTTTCAGCATGGGGACAGTTTTAAGGGATATTTTTTCCAAGCTGTGAAAAGATATGGTAAGCATTTCCTCTACTACTCACACCAGAATAAACAATTTTATTAACCCCAGAAGTAACCTTCACCTGACAGTGTTTTTCTCCCTTTAACAAGGCTGGATTTAACACTGCCAAAAACTTTCTTTTGGAGACTTCCTATTTTTTGATTCAATATAGGTGAAATTAATACTGTCTTCAGAGAGAATTTAATAGTCCTGGATAGTTTTAAGTTGTTAAATTTATCTTTCTAACTGTGTAAAATTAGTCTTGGAGGGGCCCTTATGTCCTGCACTCTTGGAGTAAGCTACTTCTGAAGACAGCTCATCCTAGCTACTGTTTATTACAACAGTTGACCCTTACTTCTTGGCTTGAGGGACTTTTCCTTAGCACCTAAAATAGTTTCTAGTAAAGGTAAAGAGAATAGGGACTGCTAAAGTGGATTGGAATCATACATCAAACTCAATTTTCTCACCTAGAAAAGGGAAATAGTAATACTAGAAGTAATAGCAACACTCAGCTCCAAAAGTTTCAGGAATACTAAAGGTGATGTGATATATCTAAGCACCTAAAATCCTGCCTGGTAAGTGTTCTTGTCATGCAACATACACCTGATTGCTTTAGAGCATCATTATGCATCTTACACTGATTGATTGATTGATTCAGTCAGTCAGTCAGTCAATAGTGCCTATTTGATGCCAGACAAGATTATAACATTGATCCTACAGCATTTAAGAAATAAAAAGTACATTCTGTCAAAGAATTGTGCCCTACACTAAGAAAAATATATATTTTTGGCTGGTAACCTGGGGATTGTTAAGAATTTCTGAACCAAAAAAGGAAAAGCTTTTTTCATATTTCCAAACTGATGATTCCTGGGGCTCAGACCACACACATCCTTCTAATTGGGCTAAGTAACATGTCATTATCCCTTTGATGCTTGGGATACTCTTATCTCCCAGGAAGTTGTTTGATAAGAATAATATAACAGTGGTCTACAGTCAGTGAAAATTTACAAGCCCCTGTGGTGTAAGCAATTCCGGAAGCCAGTAAAACCAAATAACTGACGCAAACAGCTTGGCAATAGTATTTATTGTCATTTATTTTAAAACGAAAGAAGAAGATACCATGGACAGTCTTATTTTTTCTGATGCTAAGCATAAGTCACAGATGCAGGAGGAAAGATGATTCCATCGTGAACAATAAAACAAACTTTGCAGGTTCTACACTGTAGCAATTATGGTCGCTCCTCACTATCAGCCCATAGCTGGATGTACAGTTTCAAATGTCCTATAGGACTATTGTAACTCCCATCCCTTCAAAAAGTCCAAAGACTTGGTTTCTTATTGAAATTCCATACTTATATGCTTCATATTTCTTATGACTTCACCTGTTATGTCACCCTCACTCTTGATAGAAACTTATTTGGATAATGTCTGGAAGCAAAGCATTCCCCCGCTGAAAATGGTTAGGGATGGAGGCACTCTGTCAATACCTGACAGGTGTAAATTTTTTAATGTATGAGCAGTATATGAAAATACAAATCACCATGGAGAGCCAGCCTAAAGCAGACTGAAAAGCTGTCATAAGCAATTTTCAAAAAGCATGACTTATTTGGTTCCCTTCCAGGGGGAACAGCTCCACAGGCATAAATTTGTGAATGGTACTTGACAGTCTTAACAAGTCCTGCTCTCTCCCAGCTTACTGCATGGCCAGTATGTGATGTGGACGTTTTGCTCCCCTGTATCCTGAGACCAAGGGAGAATTGACAGGATAACTGGGAAGAGCTTGAGCCACCTTACGTACTTGAGACACACATCAGGGAGCAAATTAAATAACCTCACAGTCTGGGACATTTTGAAGCAATTTATTTGCCTGCAGATTATTTGTGGACCCTCCTGATAACATCAGTTCACTGAGTGTCATATAACACTGGGAGGAATGATAGCGTCTGGGAAATGGACCCCTCCCCCAATCACTAGTTTATAAGTGCTAACATTGTAAGATTTTTTTTTTTTTTTTTTTTTTGGCCCTGGGTTCATTGAAAAATCTTTACTAACTGAATAGCCTTCTCCTTGGTATGAAAAGGCTGACTTGAGCAAAGGAGTGCATGATGGGCGAGTCACTTCTAATTGAATAAGTGTCAAGGTCAAAAACCAACAAGTGATGAAGATGAGGAAGCCCTGGAGTGATGTTTGTCTCAAATCATATTATATCTTTTATAGTAGCACAGGGCTTTAGGGAGAATATGTAAAATTGAAAAAATGGGAAAGTTATAGTATAGCTTTATGTTATAGATCTTATGTCCACTAAAATAAAGAAACCTGTATTTTGTGATTCTTAATAAGATTAGGCCATATAAAATGTACTGATATCAGAATTCTTGAGAATTGAATGGTTAGGGATGAATTAAATCATGAGTATGTCCTGAAGGATTTGCTTTGATTAACGAGTAGAATAAAAGCTTTGGTTCCGTAATTCCAGATCCCGCAGTAGCTTCTGCTGATGTTCCCCTAGGACAGTGGTTCTCAAACTACTTCGGTCATGACCCAGAGAAGGAAAAGATTATTCACTGGGACGCAGTATACACAAAGATATATCATACACCCACAACTTAAATATTATTCAAAAGAGACCTACTCCTATTTTCTGTGATGCTCTTTGATACTTTATTCTATTTCAGTATTTCATTTAAAAGACTGGTTATATCACACTAACTTGATGGCACAGCTCGCCAGTGGCTCACAAAAAGCTATTTGAAATGCATCGTACCTAACGCCTCCTTATTCCCAAAATGTTCTCTGTGTGTTCCTCTCGTTGGATCTATGTTCACACCATTATTCCTTCCAGAATGCCCCCCCTTTAGGTAAATCCTAATCATCTTGGAAGTTACCAAGAAAGAGAACTATCTATCACCTATTGAATAGTTGTAAGATTAATGGTGTATGGTCAGAAAATCCAGGAGCACTGGAGCTTTATACTTTACCAGCCATTTCTTTCAGCAAGATTCCTAATGGAGCTACAGGAATTGCGAAAGAACAGTTTACTATTAGCTGTGGCTTTAACACCAAACCACAAGATGAGGTGGCCTGCATTGTGTAAAAAATATCCCTTTATCTAACTTTAGAGTTAGCCTGTAAACAAGAATCAAGACAATACACTTAGTCACTGAATTCTACTAGCAAGTGCTATATGCATTCATTCAAAATTCATTCAGATGTATTGAGTGCCTGCAGTGCCCCGGGCATTGTGTATTTACTGTGATAATACTAGGATAGTGGTCTCCTTACCGCCAGGAACTGTGGAATGAAAACACTCTCTATTCTACTAAATCCTTTCAACTCCTCTCTGTGGTTCCTTCACTGAGTGCTTATCTTAATTGATAGGATTTACCATATAGTAAGTAGCACTTTTCCCTCTTTTTAAATCATGTTAGATTCTTGTAGTTGTGTTGTATACAACACCTAGCACAAGTAATGGTTATGTAACAATTATTTTCTTTTCAACACTATAATTGGTCTGAGGCTAATAATTGTTTGTTGGGTAAATGCATGAACGTATTAGATTTATTTAAAAGGCTTACTTCGTTGTCATGGCTATTTGTAACTGCGGTGTTACCCAATTCGTTGTAGTAAGTATTACATATTTGGAAAACTGAATAACGGGATGCCTACTCCTAATTAAAAAAGAAAAGTGGGCTTCCAAGGGTCTAGGGGCTCAGCAAAGTGTTTGGAACTCTTCTGGTATGGAATTGGTGGCTTTTCTTATTACGTGTCACTGTGTAACCGAATGCTTATCCTAGAGTAGAAATGGTAACTATACAGGTAGTTATATAATAAGTCCTCCAAACTTAGTGGCTTACCACCGCAACCATTTTATTATATGTCATGATTTTGTTGGGCTGAGAATTCAGGCAAGGCCTGAGAGTGAATGTTCTCTTTCTATTGGGTTAACTAAGATTATGTAGTGATATTTGGCTGGAAGACGGGCTGATCTGGAGGACCTAAGACCACTTCACTCCCATGTCTGGTGCCTTAGCGGGGGTGGTTATGTGTCTGGGCTCAGCTAGGACTGATAAACAGGCACCTACATGTGGCATTTTTACAGTGACAGTTTTAGGGCAGTCACATTTCTTATGTAGCAGATCAGGAGACGCCCAAAGACAGTGTTCCAAGAGTGAGCCTTCTGAGACGAATAAGTAGAAGCTGTAAGGCTTTATATAATCTTGACTCAGAAAGCCCTGAATATACTGTCTCTGCCTTCTAAGAACAGTGCATTGTTTTATTATTATTATTAAACAACACATTTCTCCAAAAGGTAGCAGCTTAAAACTATAAGCATTATTTTCTCACTGTTTCTGTAGGTCAGGAATCTGGCAGCATTTTAGCTGCCTGATTCTGGTTTGGGGTCTCACCTGAAGACTCAACTGGGGAGATTTTGCTTCCAATGTCACTCACATGGTTGTTGGCAGGCCTCAGTTCCTCACTGACTGATGACCAAGCACTTCACTGCCTTACCAGTGGGATTCACTACAGGTTGCCTGAGTGGCTTCATGATGTGGCAGCTGACTTCCCCCAGAGCAAGTGATCTGAAAGATAGATAGAGAGAGAAAGAGAGAGAGAGAGAGAGAGAGAGAGAGAGACGCACCCAAACCAGAAGCTATGGTCTTTTGTGACCTAATTTAAGAGTGGCATAGCATCAGTTCTGCCATATTCTACCCGTTAGAAGTGAATTCGTAAATTCGGCCCACACCCAAGGGGAGGTATAATACACTCCACCTCTTGAAGGGAGGAGTATCAACTAATGTTTGTAACCACCGCAGTCCACTTTCTGGATGTAAATTTATTCACATTTTGCCCACAATCAAAATACACTCACTTCTCCCAAGGCCCCCCAAGTGCTTCAAAGCATCAGCTCTAAATCCAGAATCTCATCATCTAAATCAAGTCTAGGTATGGATGAATGTCCTCCACTATGGATCTTAAACAAAGCTTCTTGAGTACAGTTCCTCTCAATATGTACATCTATGAAACTAAAGAGGCAAGTTATCTGCCCCCCACACACATCCAAAATACAATAGTATCACAGGTATTAGGTAACTGATATAGACATTCCTGTTCAAAAAATGGGGGAAATGGGAGACATAAAGGAGTCGCTGGTCCATAGCTATTCCAGAGTTCCTTGATTAGGTCTCAGGGTCTGGGAATGAGTCTTCATAGCTCTCAGCTCCACTTTCGGGCTCTGAGTCCTCCTTCATTTTTCATGCAAGTTAGTACATGGCTGCAGCTGAGTAGTTTTCTTTGCCTGATTCCAGCAAGCAGAACTTTGGAGGTCAAAAAGTCCTATTCCATTTTGTGCTATCTCTCTGTCCCTTTCAGTCTAAGCTGATGATGTATGCAAATATATAATTATTTCAAAACCTCGTGAATCTTGCTGGTGTCTACTCTGTTAGACAAAGGCTACACTCAAAATTATCTTTGAGATAAACCCTCCTCTACTTTGTGAACACTGAGGAACAGCACTACACCCTTAATCTTTCTAGAAGTCTTGTTTAGTTGGAAGAGTGGGCACCTCCCTGCTCTCTTTAGAGGCCTTTTGCTTGACTGAATAGTACATTGAGGCAATACCTCACAGGGATAGCCTTTGCTTCATCTTTGGACCAGGTTTTCTTAGTAGTACCCTGGATTTCATCCTTTCTCAGAAGCCTTCTCTTAATTTTAGTATCATGTGCCATATGGAAATGGTAAGAATTCTCAAAACTATCAATTCCCGTCTCCTTTTAACAGTCCTTCCTGTAGTTCATCTTTATACTTTTGCAATTTACTCTAAGCAGGACTAAGAAACCAGGAAGCAACTTTAACACTTTGCTTGGACACGCCTTTAACTAGACCACCCGGTTTATTAGATAATTCCTTTATCTCCAAGCTACTGAAGGTAACAGGGTTGCTACACTTTACTGCCACTACCTAACGAGGGTCTCCTTTTCTCCAATTTCCAGTAACATTTACTTCACTTTGCTGCAAATCCTCCCCTACAGTCCTATCAAAGACCACGAGACAGTTTTTTAAAAGCACTTTAGGCTCTTACTAGCACCCTCCTAAAAGCTCACTGCATGGTCTCAGTGCTGCCTCCACATTTGAGTTTGCTCTTCATGGCAGCACTCCACCTCCAGGCACCAAAATCTGTATTAGTTTTCTATTGTTATGTAAGAAAAACCGCAATCTAGGGACTTCCCTGGTGGCACAGTGGTTGAGAATCCGCCTGCCAATGCAGGGGACGAGGGTTCGAGCCCTGTGTCCGGGAAGATCCCACATGCCGCAGAGCAAGTAAGCCTGTGTGCCACAACTGCTGAAGCCCACGCACCACAACTACTGAAGCCCGTGTGCCTAGAGCCCGTGCTCGGCAACAAGAGAAGCCACCACACTGAGAAGCACGTGCACCACAGTGAAGAGTAGCCTCTGCTCGCCTCAACTAGAGAAAGCTCACGCATAGCAGTGAAGACCCAACACAGCCAAAAATAAATAAATAAAATAAGTAAATGTATTTTTTTTTAAACCCCAAATCTTATCAGTTAAAAACAACAAACATTTATTATCTTACAGTCTTTGTGGGTCAAGAATTCAGAAGCAACATAGCTGGCTGTTTTCTGGCCCAAAGTCTCTTGTGAGGTTACAGTCATGGAGCTGGCAGGGCTGCAGTGTCATCAGAAAGCTGTCCTGGGGAAGATCTACTTCCCAGCTCACCTTTGTAAGTAAATGAAAAAGTTCTTTATGTCCGTGGCATTTTCCATCGTCTATTCAAATGCTGTCCTAGAGAATCTAGGACATATTTTAAGAAAGTTACAAAATAGAGTGCTCAGTGAGAAAGTCAGGTAATTGAGAGTAAGTTTTAGGGTCAGTCTTACTAATGTTATTTTATGAAGCATACTAATTAGAAATCATTACAGTGTAATATAAATAAAAACTGCACAAATACAGTTTTTATGATAATTAGTTTTTTCTCTTTTGCTCATGTGAGGCAGATTTAAAGTGGCATGTGTAATTTGGCAGGTATGTACCTTCTACTAGTAAGCAATAAATGCTTGTTTTAAAGTACCTTTTTTTGGCAAGTTCTACTTTTAAATCACTCTCATATTTGATTTTGTTAATTGAATGACTTTGTGGTAAAATAACACACTCAAGAAATATTCGATTCACTTTTTTATCTTTCTTCCTCCTTTACCTTAGATGGAGTTGTGATTTCTAAGGGTGTGTTTAGCTTTGTACTCTACTGTATCTTCATCCTATTTTTAATCCCCAAATAGGCACAACAAAGGTTTCTTTCTTTGTTCCATGCTTATAAATGACTGGCAAAATGAGTATATCTTTTGAAAGCAATTTCTACTATTATAACAAGCTGGAATCAAAATAGCCAACCAGTAATAAGCCAACCCTTATTAACTTGCACTAACTTATTTTCATTTGGCAGACAAAATAACCACTTTTCTGCTCTTAATTAGACTTTGGTCTAATAGGATTGACAAGTCAAGCTGGGGGGAAAATGCTGTGTTTAATTATTTTTAAATTCAGTATTTTTTAATAGATTCAGATTTGAGAAAGTGCCAGAGAATCTTGGAGAACCCACATTTTGTTTTCCAGGTTACTGCCGTTCTTAAAAACCAAAACAACTCTAGCCGACAGACATTTTAAAATTCTGCTATTATATATTTATCTCTATGCCCTTACAGAATTTTGATTATTATTAAAAAGTGGTAGTTTATTTTACAAGCCACTTATATTCTCTTTTTACTCCTTTATTACATGAATATAAGTTATTCTGCCCCTTTGGACTGTATCTTATGGTTAAAAGGTACACAAAATGGCCACTTAGAGAAAAGAGGTATATGGTAAAAAAAAAAAAAAACAAACATAAGCTTTAGAGCCATAAATACTCAAATTCAAATCCTTACTCAGCTGCCAACTAGCTGGGTGAACTTGGGCATGTTATTAACCATGTCTGTGCCTCAGAGATGATGTAAAGAGTGGAGGTATAAATATAATGCTTCTAGCAAAGTACCTGGTACATAAGATATGATCTGTGAATTTTGGGTTTTATTATCAACACTATTACTCCTCTGTTCTTAATATGACACTGAATTTTAAAATATACCCATGTTGGTGTGGTGAAACCCCTTTGCTTCCCAAACCAGGTCGGCCCAGGTCCCAAGTCTGGCTGGCATTGAGAAAGAGTGAGTTAAGCAGTCAAGAGACTAGAGCTTTAAATTAGGTTAGACAGAACTTTTAATAACAGAAGGTGACTGGGAAACTACAGGATTTGCTGAAGGTGTCATAAAGGGTGGGATAGTGGGACAAAGAATATGTGAAGTCAGTGATTGGAGAAAAATAACTAGTTCAAATTTGGGAAGGAAGTAAAGGGAGAGAAATAGGAAGACCCTAGATCTGTTGTTCCTTTTCTAAGAAAATCTTAGACCACCATGTGAAGAAATGAACAGATCAAAATCATAACAAAAAGATGCATGATGTCTTGAGCTGTTCTAATTTGAATCAAGAATTATAATGACTTACAAATGCCATAAGCTATAACTTCTGTATAACTTCCAGTTAGTAAACTTTTTGTGCTTTTGTCAAATACCAAATGTTATATACTAGTTTAATTTATATTGAAATTGAAGCCTAGTCAATTTCCCAGGGGGTTAGAAATTCAAAAATACAGAGTTTTCTCCCCATTTATTTCATACAAATAAATTACAATATGAAAGTATTTATTCCAGAAATTACAACAGTGTCTGACACATAAGGTACTCAGTTAAGTATTTTTTGGTTGCATGAAAGTTGACTTAACTAGTTTGAGAATCTTCCTTTACTGTCCTAATTCTAAGGTAATTTTATTAGGTTAAAGTCAAAGAGACTATTTTCATCTCATCTGCACAAATGTATCCATAAAACATTCTCAGCTATAAAACAAGCAGTGGCAAAGACAAGCTCTTTCAGTATTTTTCCTAACTTGCATTATGTTTAAGGATTTGTGTCATTGGGTCTGAGGAAAAAGTAGAAAACAAGAAAGGTGCAAAAATAAAGTGTTTATTATATGTACTAGTATATATAATATATCTACTATAATAGTATTATATATAGTATAATGTTATATAATATATATAATATATATCAGTATATACAAGAATACTGATATTTTATTTGATCCGTTAAAATTCATGAATTGTTTTTATTACACAAATAATGCTTTTTGATTGTCAAAAATAAAACTGACCAAGGTATGTAAAAAGAAGAAAGAAAAAACTATCGTCATTAAAAAAAAATTACTGTTAACAGATGTTATAATGTAAAAACGTAGGCTAAGAATGATAAAAATATCAAAATTCAAATGGTAAATTGTGTCCCTTTATCCTGTTTCTTATTTCTTCTGCCTATTTTACTAACTTTTGACAGTCATCTTCCTGGTTTTTTTTCAATGCTATGCACTTAAATTTTTACAGATCTGTAGGTTTTAAAATTATTCCAACCCACGGTGATATACGATATTAATATCAACAGAAAAGGGAAAAAAAGCAATAATTTCCCCCTTGCATTCCTTTCTTAATTGTTCCGTGGGCTTTTCAGTTTTAGGGTAAAATCCATTTATTCCTGTTTGGGTAGATGCTTCAGCTCCCTCAGCCTAAAAATGCAGATTCCGGGCATCCTACAAAGGATCCGTCAAAGAGGAGGAGGCGAGGCAGGGCAGAGGAATAGAAGGTCCTGGCCCCCTGTGCCAGCTTCATATGTAAAATGGTGTTCTCTTTTAAAATGGAGCTATTGTGCAACTTCTCTAAAGGGATATTGGAGCAGCCTTCAGTTTAATGAAGCTGTTATCAGATAACTCAGGTTCTGGTTGCAAGACTCTGAGAGCAATACACAGATACATTCTCTTTGTTTCTATATCTACTGAATCTGCTGTTTTCTGGCAGCTATTTTCCCCCCTGTTGTGCATTTAACTTAAATCTGACAGAAACCATAGATGAATTTTGTAATAGACACTGTTAGTACCTAAGTCCCAGAAAGGCATTTTGGATAGGCTAATATCAGCAAAATTTTAGTGGGTAGTCAGGGAATGATATAGAAAACATGTAGTTGGCCTTCATGTGAAATAGTTGACTAATGCTCCTCTGATGAGCCTTCAGATTCATCTAAATCTGAATAATTGGTCTTAAGTGATTTTCAACACATTCGAGGCACTGTCAAGGGTGCATTCTGGGCAGAGGCATACTTCAGAAATTAAGACTTCATGGGTTTTGTTTTGTTTGTTTTTTCTGTTTGAAAATATATTATTATATGTTCTGTTTTGTTCTGGGACTGTCACACAGCCCTACAATGTTTACAGCTTTCAACCAGAGGTAGAGATGGGAGGGTGAGGGAGGGGTGTAGCCAGGGGAAGATAACTTCATAAAACTTCCCTAGTGCATCATTTTATCCTTTCTTACAGTGAAATCTAAACTAATCCTCACTGAAAAATAATTTCATTAAGACCTGTTCTATAAAAGTGTCTTTAGGAACAGATGTTGCTTTACAAGTAGTATAAAACGATTTTTTAATAAAACTGTCCAAGAAGCTAAAATAGTTCTGAAGAAATATAGCTTCTTGGTTAAAATTATGCCTTCTTTGATTTACTTGCATCTATATCTTTTGTGTTTTTGAGGTAGATCTAAACCTGACTGTAATTAGGCTTCTTTTTTATTGTATTTTTGAGATTCTGGATTCTATAGTAGAGTTGGCTTTCACATTTATTTAGGATATAAGCATTAAAAAAAATTCTTCTTAAGGACTTAAATGTGTACATTTGAAAAAGGTAGCTAGCCATAAGGTGCTTTGGGTGTAGCAAAAATCCACTTACTGGCAATTCAGATTTTCTACGTAAATGATAAAAGTTTGTCCTTATAATTACTTGGATCGGCTTGCTAGATAAATTTAAAATGTCGATGAATCCATAGATTGTCATCAGCTTAACACTTTGCATGCTTATAGGCAAACAAATAAATATACAATTTCCCTTATTCAGGGAACATTTCATGAATGTCTACTGAGAACTAAGGGAAGCTGTTTGAAATGGAAAGCTTCTCTCCAGTAGCTCGTGGTAATAACATGTTTCTCTAACATCTGTAATAAACACTTTTCAGTTGTTTCTTTAACTTGCCCTTATATTGCACCATGTGCTAAACTGATTAGCTTTATTATGAATGTGTAACTTACAAAATGCTTTCTTTACATGCATTCACTGTCCATTAGTCATCCCATCAGAAATCTCAGCTTCTTTCTCCTTTGACTCAGCTTTCTTTACTGAGACAGATTGTTGCCTTCACAGGGCTTCTTAAATCCATCGCCTCTTTGCCACTCCCACTCCCCACTGTTAGGCAGGCTCTCCTCATACCTTATCTAGGTTGTTCTAACAACCTCTTTATGGAGTATGTCCTCCAGTTTCTTCAGTATGGCAAGAATTTCTCCTTGCCAGCATAAACCCAAGCATGCTACTTTCCTTAATACCAACTGCATTATCTGCAAGATGAAGTCCAAAGTCTATAGGCTATCACAAAATGACTCTGTCTCTGATTTTCATCTTAAATCTAATCTCCTAAAGTTCTCCCCAAACTATGCTTCAGCCAGAAACAGTCCACCCTCTTCACTTTTTGAAACCTTAAATTCCTCAGGGCCCTTGCACATCTTGTGCCTTTCAACTATGGGGCCTATTCCTCCTTTCTCTCTCATGTAAAAAATTCTCTGCACCCCTTGAGGTCAGTATATAAGTCTTATGCCCAGTGGATGGGCCCCTCCCTTATGACTACAGTCCTGACTTCTTCCCATTCCTCTCACCCTGGGGCATCAAAAGTATTTGAATTTGATGAGCACTAATACTCTCTCAAAAATGAGAATTGTCAATGATTTAAAATCACCGGGGACTAATCAGAGATGAAAAGATTATTTTCTATTTTGTATAAGAAAAACATTAACAGAAAATACTAAGCCCTTTGAGGGCATGGTCAGTATCTTATGTATTACTTATCTTTGCCCATTACAGCATTATTCACAATAGCCAAGGTATGGAAACAACCTAAGTGTCCGCCAATGGATGAATGGATCAAGAAAATGTGAGATAGATTAGATTAGATAGATAGATAGATAGATATACACACACAGGGATATTATTCAGCCTTTAAAAAGAAGGAAATCCTTTCATTTGCCACAATATGGATGAACCTGGAGGGCATTATGCTAACTGAAATAAGCCAGACAGAAAAAGATAAATAATGCACGGTATCACTTACACATGGAATCTAAAGACAAAATCCAACTCATAGAAACAGAGAGTAGAAAAACAGTTGCCAGGAGGATGGGGGAGTGAGGCAAATTGAAAGAATCTGGTAAAAGAGTACAAACTTTATGCTCTAAGATGAATAAGGTCTCAGGATCTAATGTATAACATGATGACTATGGTTTGTAATATTTCATTGAAATTTGTTAAGGGAGTAAAACTTAAATGTTCTCACCAAAGAAGGTATTTAAACAGTAAATATGTGAGGTGATAGATGTGTTAATTAACTTGATGGGGGAATCATAATGTATACATATTTAAATCATCAGGTACACTTTAAATATCTTACAATTTTGTCAATTATATTCCAATAAAACTGAAAAAAAAGAAAATGGTATTGGATCCGACCTTCCATGTGTTCTTCTATCTACCTATTATCTGCTGAGCACTCCTCATTCTGACCTGGTTTTCTGTTGACAGTTTAGGTGAGTCATCGTTCGTAATATCCTCATTCAGTGTGATGTACCATTTCAGGTGTAGTTCTCTTTCATTTACTTCTCTGCTGCTCTTCAAAGAATTCTCTTGAAATGCATTGTCTAGTTTATGATTCTTTCCCCCTGTTTACTGTCTGTCACATCCCCAAGATTAAACTTTTGAAATGTAAATACCAAGAATGTATTCTTTAATTTTTTTTTCAACTTCTTGACCTATTACTGTATCATTCCTTCTTAGAATAAAAAAAGGGAGTTCTCCATATTAATTGAAAGTTGGGGGCAACAAAGAGGTACAGGGGTTGAGTATGCAAAGAAACTTGAGTATGCAAAGAATATTTTGATATTTTAAAATATCCTACACCACAAAGAAAACAATACATGAAAAGACTTGGAGGCAAAAGAACTCATGTACTAATCAGAAACCTAAAAAATAGTTCAATTGGCCACTTAGATGTCTACTTTGGAGAAATGTCTATTCCAGTCCTTTGCCCTTTTAAGTTGAGTTGTTTTATCTTTTTGTTGTTGAGTTGTAAGAGCCCTTTATATATTCTAGATACTAGACCTTGTCAAATATATGATTTGCCACACACACACACACAAAAATTCAATCTTACCAGAGTTTAGAGAAAATACATCCTGAAGTGACCAAGAATAAGACTGAAATGTTAGTGAAATTTGGATCATGAAGGGTCTTGCATGCTTTTTAAGATGATTAAACTGTCTTGAAGGCAATGGAGAAGCATTAGAATGTTTAAAGCAGAGAAGTAATGACCTGACCAGATTTATGCTTTATAAAGATTAATTTGGTTGCCTTATACAGTCTGTATTGGACAGTGAGACTGAGTCTATCATGATCTACAATGATCTAGGAAAGATCATGAAGGCCTTGGACTACGATAGAAGAATTGAGCAATATGAGAGATTGATTTTAATTTGATGGTATGAATAGCACTTGGTAACTGATTGAATGTAGAGAGTGAGGCAAGGAGAGGTAACACAGATGACACCCCAGTTCTAGGATGGGCAGTTGGGTGAATGGTGTTACCTTTTTTATAGGTTTAAAAAAGATAGGTTTTATTTCTTTCAAAGTACACATTTATGGCTAAAAAATTGAAATATATGACACGGTTTGTAGTGAAAAAGAGGAGTCCCATGGTCTATCTCATCCCCACATCCCAGACCTCTGCACATTTCTTCTGATATTTACCTCCATGTTCCTAAATACTTTGCTTATATTGCTGCACATTGGCTTTTCAATCTTGGGGGAAATCTATTGATTGCATACTGTGAAAGGCCAGGATTTAACCTCTTTGACGTATTCATGTACCAGCCCAAACCCCACCAGCTCTACACATAGAAAAACTTTGTTTTCTCTGTCTTCTGAGAGTTATCACAATTTTCAGATAATCCAAAGCAAATAAAATGCAACAAAATACAATAGTCATCGTATTATAAACCTACCATTTTGTAGTATAGAAGACAGCTATTAGTATGGGGAAATGGTAAGGGCAAGGAAGAGAAATTCAATTAATTCAATGAGTTCAAGATGGAACATATGAAATTTGAAGTGTCTTTTTGGTCATCCCAGTAGAAATCCCAATAGAAACAGCCAGTAGAACATTGGCTATGTTGGTTTGGAGCTCTGAGTAGAAATCTGTAGAGAGAGAGATTTGCTTGTTATCAGCATGTACAAATATAAAATTGAATTTCCTGTGATTCAGGTTAATTGAAATTTGTAATAGCAAACACTTTGCCTAAATTGTGGTTTATTTAGACTTCTATTTTAAATCTCTACTGTAGATTAATAAATTTGATTAAAACTAATTAGTACAAAATGATCAGAAACATGACATACTATCATTACTTGCTTAAGTTTCCTCCATATAAGAAAAAAAATGTTGAATGTGGCATTTTTTCTTAGCTTAAGATGAATTAAAATTAATTTTGTTTTGGATCTCTCTCCTTAAGATTATAAAATGTCATAAAACCAGTGTTGGTCATCTCTGGAGAATTTGGATAGGAACTTGCAGATGAGTTGCTACTACATGTGAAGAATGTGATCTTTGGTATCCATTCCTGTGGAATTTTACCTATAAAACATTGAATGGATGTAAAATTCAATCTAACTGCTGTTCCCTTTGAGTGATGATACATTCTTCAGAAAAACTAAAATACAAGTGTTAGATAAGTCTAACAAAGTGTTCCTGAGGAAGAATACTAAAGCTCTGCATTTCCAGAATGTCTTTTGAGAGCAAAGTTATATTTAGCAAGAAGAAAAGAAAATGAGGAAATGGAGCCGTTGAAAAGAAAAAAATCAAAGTTTACTTGTGGCAGCAGGGTAGCTCCCTTCATCTTGACCAGGCTATTATAATGTCCTTAATTTGTTGTTTTGATATGAAATTATGGTTTTACACTCACCCCGGGTAACTCATCTTAAAAATACCAGCATGTAAACCTCTCATGGCCAAAATGGCGAGTGTAAAGCCAAAAGTTAAGAAGAGACACATCAACTAGAAAAATTACCTTTTAAAATATTTTCTTTAGAAAGACTATTTTCATCTGCAAATGTTATTTTATTTTATTTTATTTTCTGTATGTGTGACAACAAAAACATAAAAGAAAAATGCAACCCCTACTCTGTCTTCACAGTGTGAATATTGCACTGACAAGAAATGCTACAACGTTTAGATGATGCAAAACTGCCTGATTTGTGAGCCTCGTTCCTCCTAATGAGTTGTGTGTTGTGATGCAGAACTTATATTCCCCATGGACCCTGTATTCTCAGAGCCATTAATTTATCTTCTATGAATTAACACTGCCTTTGTTAATGGAACAGTGTCCAGCCCTTGGCAAAGTCCTCATCCACTTGGGAAAAAAAACTGAGCTAAAATATCTCAGCTTGGTTTTAGGTTAGTACTTTGGACCAGAGTGGACTCACCCAGCAAGAAAACCCTTCTTTTCTTTATATGAAAGCTTCTAAGTTCTGTGATATAACAGGAGCCTGTAGTAAGCGGAGAGCTATTTGATGCTGAATTCTGAGCAAAGGGTTCTTTGTGGGAAGGTCTGTCAAATAGCAGAGTTACCATGGCAACCCTGGCTAGATAACCCATTTGGGAAAATACTTGTAGGACCTAACACTCTATCATCTGTCATTCAATAATTTCATGTTCATAATAACTAGGAAATCAATGGCTGTCCTCTGAGACAGTTTGTGGAAAGGGCAGGCATGCTATTGGCAGTGCACAGCTTACATCTGCGTCTACTTTGCGTCTACTTACATTTGTGATTCTCGTGCCAGGTTAGGAGCGTGAGAAAGAACTTGTTTGTTTGGCCTGGCACAAAGATTAAAGGCAGGTTCAGCTTTGCAATCTAATTACAACTGTAGTGTTTAAATATACAAAAGAGAAAGAACCAATGACATATTAACAAAGCCTTTGCTAGACTATTAGGAAGTAAGGTTCACCTAATATTAACATTTTACATTTTAAAATTCTGCAAGAAAAGACGAGTCCAAGTTATCACGTGACTGGCATGAACAAATTCGTTAATGTAAAAGGCATTTTTCTTATCTTAGCTTTCTAATTAAACCACTTATCATTGTAGAAGCTGTGTTACCTGGCTGTTATGTACAGAATACAAAGTGATATAGAAAAGTAATTAAAATTCTTAAACATGCAGCCCGTTCGCTTTACATACAATTAGTTTTTAGAGTGTGAGGTTTAATAATAAGGCCAGTTAGCTGAGTAAAGAAATATACACTTAATAATTACCTTGACAGTATTTATCAACTGGAAAATATGACAGGAATAATTTTAGTAAATGGATATTATAAACAAGAAAGCATGATGAACTGAGACCATGAAGTGAGTAGAAGAGAAGAATTAAGCATTTTGTATTCCATGAAGAAAGGGATATTTCACATTCATGGAAACTTTTGGAAGATACTGATTTGCACGTATGAAAAACTGAGTGTTTTCAACCTAGAAGAATTTTGAAATATAAAGATAAAGCTGTTTGTAAATTGCTTTCTTTTCAGCACAACAGGTTTTTATTTTAAGCCATTTCCAGTGAAGTACTGCTATCATATGGGGAGCTGTGATTCTATAAGTTTACAGAGTTCAAGTTTTGTCAAAGTGGAAGTAAGGGAGCTGATTAAAACATCATCTTTTCAACATGAGATAAAGTCTTTGAAAGTGAACATGGTATTTTATCCAAAGGAGGAGTACTTCTCTAAAGAGCTGTGCTGAATATAAACACATAAAATGGAAAGATTATAAGACCCTTTTAATTGAAACCTGAGGTTTACTAAAGACTTTTTAAGTCAGAATTTTATACATTTTTCCCCATAAGCAATCTGTTATCTTTTGGAATTTTCAAAGATCTATTAAGCAAATTTACTGCTTCTCTCTTTCTCTTCCTTCTTTCTCACTCTTGAACTTTCTTCCCTCATTCTGTCTCTCCATATTTTCTCTCATTATTACTTTTGGGACTGAAGAATATTCATTTCTATTATTGATGCTTGCTTAATTGAACAGTGAAAACTTATGATAGCTTTATTTGAAAAACTTCTGCAAATAAATGTTCCAAGCTACTTGAGCACATGAATGGGGAATCCAAGTGGTATCAAAAACAAACTATTTATATCATGCAATAAATTTGGACTTCAAATAGTTTTCCTTTTAAAAGGAAATGGACATGTGGACACAGTGGGGGAAAGGGAGGGTGGGACGAACTGGGAGATTAGGATTGACGTATATACAATACCATGTGTAAAATAGATAGCTAGTGGGAACCTGCTGTATAGCACAGGGAGCACAGCTTGCTGCTCTGTGATGACCTAGATGGGTTGGGGTGGGTGGAGAGGTCCAAGAGGGAGGGGATATACATATACATATAGCTGATTCACTTCACTGTACAGCAGAAACTAACACAACATTATAAAGCAACTATACTCCAATTAGAAAAAAAGAAAAAAAAGAGAGGGTTGATTATATTGCTAAGTGTAAGAATAGAGATAAGAAGTGGAAATCTATAAACAATAAATGCTGGAGAGGGTGTGGAGAAAAGGGACCCCTCTTGCACTTTGGTGGGAATATAAATTGATACAGCCACTATGGAGAATAGCATGGAGGTTCCTTAAAAAACTAAAAATAGAACTACCATACGACCCAGCAATCCCACTACTGGGCATATACCCTGAGAAAACCATAATTCAAAAAGAGTCATGTACCACAATGTTCATTGCAGCTCTATTTACAGTAGCCAGGACATGGTAGCAACCTAAGTGTTCATCAACAGATGAATGGATAAAGAAGATGAGGCACATATATATAATGGAATATTACTCAGCCATAAAAAGAAACAAAATTGAGTTATTTGTGGTGAGGTGGATGGACCTAGAGTCTGTCATGCAGAGTAAAGTAAGTCAGAAAGAGAAAAACAAATACCATATATATGTTAGCACATATATATGGAATCTTAAAAAAAAAAAAAAAAGGTTCTGATGAACCTAGGGGCAGGACAGGAATAAAGACGCAGATGTAGAGAATGGACTTGAGGACACGGGGAGGGGGAAGGGTAAGCTGGGATGAAGTGAGAGAGTAGCATTGACATATATTCACTACCAAATGTAAAATAGATAGCTAGTGGAAAGCAGTTGCATCACACAGGTAGATCAGCTTGGTGCTTTGTGACCACCTAGAGGGGTGGGTAGGGAGGGTGGGAGGGAGATGCAAGAGGGAGGGGATATAGGGATATATGTATAGGTATAGCTGATTCACTTTTTTTGTACAGCAGAAACTAACACAACATTGTAAAGCAATTATACTCCAATAAAGATGTTTAAAAAAAAAGTGGTACATATATACAATGGAATATTACTCAGCCATAAAAAAGAACAAAATAATGTCATCTGCAGCAACATGGATGGACCTAGAGATTGTCAGACTGAGTGAAGTAAGTCAGACAAAGAAAGACAAATATATGACATCGCTTATATATGGAATCTTAAAAAAATGGTACTAGTGAACTTATTTACAAAACAGAAATAGAGTCACAGACATAGAAAACAAATTTATGGTTACCAAGAAGGAGGAGAGATAAATTGGGAGATTTAGACTGACATATACACACCACTATATATAAAATTGATAACTAATAAGAACCTACTGTATAGCACAGGGAAATCTACTCAATACTCTATGATGACCTATATGGGAAAAGAATCAAAAAAGAGTGGATATGGACTTCCCTGGTGGCACAGTGGTTGAGAATCCGCCTGCCGATGCAGGGGACATGGGTTCGTGCCCCGGTCCGGGAAGATCCCACATGCCGCGGAGTGGCTGGGCCCGTGAGCCATGGCCACTGAGCCTGTGCGTCCGGAGCCCGTGGTCCACAACGGGAGAGACCACAACAGTGAGAAGCCCGCGTACCAAAAGAGTGGATATATGTATAACTCATTCACTTTGCTATTAGCAGAAACTAACACAACATTGTAAATTAACTATACTCCAATAAAAATTAATTTTAAAAAGAAATATAATAAAAGTTGAAGTTAGTAATATTAAAAAGAATCATGTATAGCCTTTATGTAAAGGGATTTACCATGCTTTTGTTTTAGGAAATACATTTTTTTTTTTTTTTTTTTTTTTGCGGTACGCGGGCCTCTCACTGCTGTGGCCTCTCCCGTTGCGGAGCACAGACTCCGGACGTGCAGGCTCAGCGGCCATGGCTCACGGGCCCAGCCGCTCTGCGGCATGTGGGATCTTCCTGGACCGGGGCGCGAACCCTTGTCCCCTGCATCGGCAGGCGGACTCTCAACCACTGCGCCACCAGGGAAGCCCAGGAAATACATTTTAAATACCTCTTTTTTAAAAAAAAATTGTTAAAGTCTATGCTATTTTGTTATTTCTTTATTCATTTGTTTAGTACATCTGTTGAGTACTAAACTCAGGTCCCCAGGCACCTGGCTGGGTGCAGAAGTTACCCATAAACAAGACTTCTGTCCTCAAGTACTTCTCAGTACATTGGGGAAAACGAGTAGACAGGGATTCATAGGGTGCTATGGGAGCACTGAGGAAAAGTGTTCCATCTATTATTTAGACACACTTATTCCCCTTACTGTAGAATTTATTTATATGATGTCATTTCTGACCATTTTTTTTGGTGTTTCAATTATTTACCACTTTATAAATGAGGATTCAGAAATATCAACATGTGAAAAGTTTCTTGGTATTCCCAGTAAGATTCAGATATTTAAAAGGATATTTTTCAATATTCTCAATGAAACTCAGAGACAACCAGTATTAACATATATATTAATTTTATAGGGCTGTCTTCACAAAATACTACCAATTGGGTGGTTTAAAACAACAGAAATTTGTTGCCTCCTAGTTTTGGAGTCCAGAAGTCTGAAGTCAGGGTGTCAGCTTAGCCATGTTCTTACTGAAGCCTCCGAGGAAGGAACCTTCCTTGCCTCTTCTAGCTTTTGGTGGAGCCTCGTAATTCCTTAGCTTGTCGCAGCATAACTCCAATCTCCACCTCCGTCTTCACATGCTTTCTCCCTGTGTCTTTTTTTTTTTTTTTTTTTTTTTTTGTGGTATGCGGGCCTCTCACTGCTGTGGCCTCTCCCGCTGCGGGGCACAGGCTCCGGACGCGCAGGCTCAGCGGCCACGGCCCACGGGCCCAGCCGCTCCGCGGCACGCGGGATCCCCCCGGACCGGGGCACGAACCCGTATCCCCCGCATCGGCAGGCGGACTCCCAACCACTGCGCCACCAGGGAAGCCCTCTGTGTCTTTACATGACTGTCTTCTCCTCAGGACACCAGTCGTATTGGATTAGGGACCCACTCTACCCGATCTTGACTGATTACATCTGCAATGACCCTATCTCCAAATAAGGTCACATTGTGAGGTACTGGGGGCTAGGACTTCAACATAGTTTGGCGGGGGGGGGGGCGGGCACAATTCAACCCATAACAGTGTAAAAACTTCCACTTCAACTTTCGACCTTCTTGAGAAAATTAAACCCTGTAGAAATGTGAACAATGACACATGTTTTCTTTCAGAAGACTTTCTAATACTCTTTTTTCATGTCTTGTTGGGCATGATGATGTACAGCCTTCTTTAGTGTTTTCGCTTGAAAACCATAAGCATAAGACTTCCTAAAAACCCTCTATATTCTCATATCCTGGAAAATACTTACACACACACATAATTAAAAAGATAAAAATGGCTATTCCGAAACTTCTGCCTAATAACTCAGCCTTTAAATACAAGCCACTACTTGGAATTCTTTATCATAGGCAGATATAGTTAACATATCTAGTGCTACACCATTTTACTATTGAGCCTCCTGATGTATTCTTGGCCTAGCCTGAAGTGAAATGCTAAAATGTTGTCATATTTGTAATTTAATTGATACAGACTTTTCTTTAGCGTTTAGGAGGTCAGGAAGTGTATTCTCTTTGGTACCCTATCTAGGAGAAGAATGCTGCAGTGAGATGTAAAGGAAGACTGATTTAACTTGGAATCCTGTTGTGGCTTAATGGCTCTGACTGTTGAATCTCTCTTGGCCTTAATTTCCTCATCTTTAAAGATGAGAAGGCTGTTAGGATTAAATGACGTAACATGAGAAAGTGCCTCTTTCACTGTTGCCCATAGAAGCGACCTGGGAAAGGGTTGGTCATATCCAGTTGGAAATGTCATACAAGGGGAGCCTATGCTCTCCCAACCTAATGCCTAGAAAGTGAGAACAAACAAAACCAATGTTACCCCCTGATGTAAGTACAGCTATCCTATCTGCAGCACCAGTCTTCCTTTCTAGCCCCACTTCCTTCATCTTCCCATTTAAGACAGAAATGTGAAGAGGAAGTAGAAAGATGGCAGTCCCACATGCCACATTAGAGAAACACTACCCCCCCTGGTGTTTCTCTATTTTTAGTTATGGGTCAGATTAGTAAAACTCACACCTGTGAATGAGAAATAGCATTGACCAGGCTGATTTCTCTCACTGACTGACAAAAAATCAATTGATTCCTCATTTATTGGGCACTCATCAACCAGAGCACAGACATTGCATCATGGTGTTGACTTTTTACCATGTTAAAGAACTTGGAGGGTAAGCAAATTCTGGCTTATTTTATTCTACTGGTTTATTGCTTCACTGGATACTGCTTAATTGAAGCAGGAATGCTATTTCAAGTAAAAGACATTTATTTAAACCTAGTTAATTCTTCACAAGGCCCTATAGGTAAACAAAATAGAGTAGCTATGTCCTTCTAGTTTCACTTTCTTCCCCTATTAATTTCAGTTCTTAATGCGATCAGCAGCTTTTCTCCCAGGTTATAATAGCTCAGAGACACTCTGCTGGTTAACAGGAGACAAAGAAGTTGAGGAGAAAGGTTAGAAAAGAAGGCCAAGAGCCTAAGATCTCAGGCTAGTCCAATATCTGCTATTTGTTTCTCTATGATCTTAGGTAAGACAAGTTATCTCTCTGGGGGAGTTTCTTTAGCTGTATAATAAAGAGATTGCATTAGACCAACTTTAATTGATATCTCTAGGGTTATAGTTCCCTCACTGAAAATCTAATAATTCCTACAGATATTTCCCACCATATCTGGGTATACAAAAATACAATTTTATGTGTAATGTAGCAATCACAGCAGACCCCCTTGAACCACATATATGGGCATACTTGGCTTCCATTCCCAAGGTTGTGTTATGGTCCAAATGACTGCTTCATCTCCGGTCTTCATGTCCACTTTATTTCTGCTGGAAAGATGGCAGGAAGGAGAAAGGGATGATGAAGAAAAATGAACAAAGGGTATGAGCCAGCAGTGATTTTAGGAAGGTTCCTGGGAATTTCCATATGACATGTCACTTACATAGCATTGATCAGAAACATGGCTGCCCTTGAGAAATGGCTTTTGGATAATCATGTACCAAGTTAGAAGTTGGAAGATCTTTTACTTTGGAAGAAGGGATGTGTGATAGCAAATGACAACTAGCAGTCTCTGTTGTAGAGATAACATAGATACATACTGAGTAAACAAACAAAAAAGAGGAAAAACAAGATATTGTGTAAGAAAGGAAATGTAATCAGAATATACCACATGGCTCAGATGTGATATATATGTGAAGTAATGACTAAATATTGACTTAAAGAATGTGATATAACAATATCAGAGAGTTGGAAGGGGAGTAAAGAGCTAAATATTAATTGTTCATTGTAAAATATCAAAACATAATATCTAAAACTTAAAAATCTAGAGGTAAGAGCTTAGTTAGGAAGATAAGTATTAATTAAATTTCCACAAAAGTAATTAAAACTATGATAACTTCCATGGTGGAAAAATACAGAATGCTACAGTCATGTCTAACTGACAATAATCTCATTTTGAGCCTAAGGAAGGGTGTCCCAGAAGACATTGTGAGATGAGTAGGTACTCAGGAGACAAAGAAAAGGGGTTTTCGTTCAGGACTGGCATAGTCAAAGGTCCTGAGGTTGCGGGGAACAGGGCAGAGCACACTTGAAGACTTGAACGAAGTCTATGACTGAAGAGAGCAGCAAGAACTGAGAATGGAAAAGCATGGAGTTAATCATGCTGGGCCTTGCAAAACACTGTTATGGATTTAGGTATTTAGCCTTAAGACACCAGGAATATACTGAAGCCTTAAGGTAAGGATGTGGTCTGATCCAGTTTGTATTTTAAAATCTACCTGTATTACAGATGAACTATGGGGAAGCTGTGTGAGCTGTTGGAGGAGGCAGGGCATATGCAATGGGGCCAGTTTTGCACAGTTCAAATGATGATAATTTCACCTTGGTTGGTTGCAGTAAAAAGTGTCGACATGACATGTACCACAATGTTCATTGTAGCTCTATTTACAATAGCCAGGACATGGAAGCAACCTAAGTGTCCTTTGACAGATGAATGGATAAAGAAGATGTGGCACATATATACAATGGAATATTACTCAGCCATAAAAAGAAACAAAATGGAGTTATTTGTAGTGAGGTGGATGGACCTAGAGTCTGTCATACAGAGTGAAGTAATTCAGAAAGAGAAAAACAAATACTGTATGCTAATACATATATATGGAATCTTAAAAAAAATAAAAAGGTTATGAAGAACCTAGGGGCAGCACAGGAATAAAGATGCAGTTGTAGAGAATGGACTTGAGGACACGGGGAGGGGGAAGGGTAAGCTGGGATAAAGTGAGAGAGTGGCATGGACGTATACACACTACCAAATATAAAATAGATAGCTAGTGGGAAGCAGCTGCATAGCACAGGGAGATCAGCTTTGTGCTTTGTGACCACCTAGAAGGGTGGGATAGGGAGAGTGGGAGGGAGATGCAAGAGGGAAGGAGATATGGGGATATATGTATATGTATAGCTGATTCACTTTGTTATAAAGCAGAAACTAGCATACCATTATAAAGCAATTATACTCCAATAAGGATGTTAAAAAAGAAAAAAAGAAAGAAAAATGTCAGCATGAGAGTAGAGCAGAGAGATATTCAGAAGGAAAAGTCAATGGGACTTTCTTCATATGTACATGAAGAAAACTGTAAAATTTAGTTACTGGTTTGGAACTTTGCCTTTTCTTCCTAGAGTCCAGCAGTATACACAGCCCACATACAAATAAAAGTTCAATGAATAAATATCTTAGTCTGAATATAGGAAAATATTGACAACCATCAAATTTGTAAAACCTAACATCCTTTGTTGTAAAGCATCCAACATTTTTGGTGAAATTTCAACTTTGAGAAAGTATAGTTAAGTATAGATATGGTTTTTTTATGTGTTTAAAGGAAGAAATTGGTTACCTTGTGGTAGATAAAACACAGTTATTTGGAAATGAGGAATTGTGTCCAGAAGGCATGCTTTACCATAGCAACCTTAGCACTGAGTTACAGTATGTCTTTCAGTTTTACAAAGGGTCATTTATCATGGGAGGAATTTGCTGAAAATGTCACATTTTACTATCTGCTTAGATAATCAAGATCTTGACTCTCGAAATAGAATTATTCTAAGTTTTGTCTATTTTCATGCTTGCAAGTACAATATGTGTATACTTTATATTCATTTTAAATTTTAAGTAAATTGAAAGAGACTAAGTCTGGCTGGCAGACATGGGACCTAGAAGCAAAGCCATTATTTTAGTTTTCTGCTAAGACTTTACAACTGTATGACTGATGGAGACCCAAGTATTTCCTCTGAGGTTGACAAATATATTTTTCCTAAGCTAAGCCATTAAAATTTGAGAGTTTAAACATAGTATAAATTGGAAAAGTATATTTGAATTAAAAATGCAAGCAAATGTACTAAATTTACTTTCATAGTTACTCCTGCTTCTTCCACATACTTATATATCCCTATAGTTTAAAATTCGGTAACTAAATTTTTATTTTAGAGATGCATTTTTCTTCTGTTGAAAATGAGAGAATCTTTTTCTTCTTTCTGAAGACCAAGAATGGCAAAAGAGGGACTTTCTTTCTGATTAAAAGCATTTTTTTGGTTTTTTTTTTTTTTACTTTTCTCAACATGTATTTTTTTTTTTTAATACAACTAGAAATTTGGACAGATTTAGCAACCAGAGAGGGTTACAATGCCTGGAATGAATTGTTTTTCTTCCCTGGGTAAATGTTCTAACTGGTCTGAAGGTGTGTGTTGGATTAGGTCTGCTCTTTTATATTGTAGCAGCTCTAGAAGTTGAGTCCAAATTCATGCAAAGTTTTCCCAAAACACTACCATAATACCCTTACCTAAAAGCATCCTGTGCCTTGATGTTTAAACTTACTGATAATAGCCTCCTTCTTAGTCTGACTAAAGTGGCTTAAAAACAACAGAAATTTATTTCTTACTGTTCTGGAGGTTGGGAAGTCCAAGATCAAGACACCGACAGATTTGGTGTCTGGTAAGGCCCACTTCCTGGTTCATGGATGCTGTCTTCTCCCTGTGTCCTTACATGGTGGACTAGCTCTCTGGGATCTCTTTTACAAGGCACGGGTCCCTCTCATGAGAGTTCTGCCCTCATGACCTAATCACCTCCCAAAGGTCCCCATCACCAAATTCCAACACTTTGCACTTAGGTTTCAACATGTGAATTTGGGGGGATGGTAGAAACATTCAGCGTCTAAAGAATGTGTTCTAAAAGAAACTGGAATTTGACTTTCTGCCCTAGAACCTTGTTTTGTTGTTTGATTAAAAACAAGCGAGGATGCAACCTCTTTATCGCTTTCAAGATGAACGCTATAGCCCAACCAAGGATGAGTTCCAATTATTCTTACTTGGAAGAGAAACTGCCATATTTCCTTAATTCTAAAGACACACAATTTTTAAATGTTTTAACTTTTTTTAAAAATGGTAAACAGGCCTGTAATTCATACATGCCTTTAGCGTTGTCGTATTTCCTTTCCTCCCCGCACCAAAAATAAGCTGATGTTAAATTAGTGGTTATTTTATAGGCAATGCCATCTTTGACCACAGGAAATTTGGTAAGTGCCATTGTCAACACAAACTGAATAACAGTGGCTACTTCCTTGGAAAGCAATTGGCAAAACATTGACAAGGCTAATAGTTTAAGAGATTTATGTATGATGTTCTTGCTTAATTTGGCCACTATTTTAGTTTCACACACTTCATTCAGTCATGCATTAGTACATACTGTGTATCTGTTACATGCCAGACAGTATTCAAGATGCCAGAAAGGCAGAGATGGTGTTTGTCCTCCAAGATGTCACAACCCAGCAGGCAGGTAAGGAGGTAATGTTAGAATTCCTAGAATAGCGATAATTACAACATGGTATGGAGATACAGAGATAGAGGCACTGCGTTCAGCTTAAGAAAGAAGTAAAAAGCTCACAGAAGGGATAAAATTTGAATTCTCAGATGAGTAATTGTAATCAAGGTAGAGGAAATAACATCATCAAAAGTGCACAGGGATAAAGGTGCAGGAGAATGTTGAATGGCAAGACTGTACAGTATTTGTTGAGTAAGTAGAGGGGGTTGAATGTTGAAGCTGGATGGCACATTGTGTGGGTCTTAAGATTTAGCCACACTTTCAGATAATGTGTATGTGTGTGTGTACATATATATATGTGTGTGTATGTATATAAAAATACGTATACATATATGCATATACATATGTATATGTGTGTGTATATAGAAACATATATATATAATGACAAGCTTAGTCCACATGTTAACTCCCTTGATAGTTATGTAACATAAAACTCTATTGTTTAATTTCCTAATTATTCATCCTTGCAACAGATAATAAGCAGCCTTTATCTTACATATGTGACATATAACTTGTATAATTACAGGTTTGTGTATTTTTATTTAAAAATTAAACATTAAATGACAAAGTAGAATTTATGCAGTTCTAATAAGGTTATTTTTCCCCTGCTTCTAGGAGCCTCCTTCTGCAGCATATTATCATTTATTTGAATTTATAACTGACATTGACAAACAACAAAAGTACATTGATGTTTGCATGTATGAAATTCTTTGAAATAGAAACATGCTTTAAAATCTAAATTGAAAAACTTAGAAACATCGTTTTCATTCTGTGGAACAGCAATGAAAGTGGAATGTCCTCCTAAATGAAATGTTGGTATCATTTCTGCTGGTACATTATCAGGAAAGAGTAACTGGAAGAAAGATACTGTGGTATACACCTTCAAACACTAACAGTTCTAGCTTGCATCAAAACAAGGAAGTACCTGTAGTTACTACATATGGATACCAACTTGAAAACTGCCCTTAAGGAATTTTATTCCCAGTAAAAAATCCTTGACTTTTAAAAAATTGTGTGATCATAGTTCATGCAGATCCAAAAGCAAGCTCTGTAAGTAGTCATGACTTTGTCCTATTTAAAATGGTTAAACAGAAGATTCTGTAAGATTCACTACATTTTGCCTGTGGCTACTTTTCTACCCCGAAATTTCAGAGTTGGCTGTTAGGTGAAACAAAGCAATTTCACTGCAGTCCACCTTGGAGGACAGCTCTGATATATGAAGGAAGCATTGATCTATTGCTGCTTCCCCGAGTGGGTACAACAGCAACCAAAGGAAAAGGGCTTGGCTGGAGAAGAATAGTCGGGGGACCAGTGTAAGATGTAGGTGTCATTGGCAGGGTGACTGCCGTCTCAGATCGGCATCCAGCTGACAACCCACAGTCTGAGAGCCAGTCACATGTGACACATCTCCCCTCGCAGTTTGTTGGGATACCCCGCTTGGCTTCTTGTAGCCAGAAGAAAAGCAGATTTCAGATTAAGGCTATGTAACTCCATTCAGAGATAAAGCAGGATTTTCCATGATAATTTGTACTCTTTTCCATAGGAAATGAGAATAAAAGAGAAATCTTTTGTTAAATGGGCTTGAGCAATAACCCTGTCATAAGAGCCTTTCTTTTCTCCTTGTCTTCTTGTCCGGAATGCTGGTTTTATATCTGGTGTTTTGGTTTTACGCTTTTTTAAGAAGTAGGATGGCTTCTGTGAGAGTCGCCGTAAAGCTGTCGTTGGAAGACAAAATGCTCACTGCCAAACTAGTAGCTCCGTGTGCTGTAATCCTGTTAAGTACCTGTACAATCGTGGAACAGCTGGTGCAGGCTGCAGTCGGTGTGTTAGTGCGCTATGCTGAGACTTGGGATCCACACAGACGATGAGCCAGGTCAGCTTAGAACAGACCTAAGCACCCCTCAGACAGCTGGCCCAGTAACTATACACTAGCCAATCCTGGGAGAGAGACTCATGGAATAACATTAATTTTCTTCTCTAGCAGACGGTGAGGTAACTGAAGCCAGGTTGATTATGCTGCCTTGGGATTTTTACCTAATGATCTTCTGGAAAGCAGGTGCACTGGCAGGGATTTTAAGCTTCTGAAAACTCAACTAGTATTACAGAGTAAACCTTTGCTGCCATGGGGGTTTTATAGGAGCGGGGTGCGTTAATGTGAGATCATTACAAAGCATTTTGCTGACTACTACAGAATTAATGGCACTTTTATGACTTGCGGTTAATGACTGTCAAGAAATGTGTTTCTATCTGTTCAGATTGTAATTTTAAATCAAACTAGCCAGCCGTCAGATGCATCCAGTATATGAGGACTCCTTGGTAATATTTGGTGTTTCTCTACATCCGTCACAATTTTAGATCATTGCTTGGAACCTCAGTTGTTCTGCATATGCTTGATGTAAGTTTTATCATGACAAAAGCAAAGCAAGTTGTCACTTCTCAGAGGGCAGTTTCCATGTTCCTGTGGAAACTTAGTTTTCTTCAGCATTGAATTATGTTAAATTATTGCTATTTGTTGAGTACGTCCTGATTTTGTAAGTTAAGCTTACTATTTTTTTATCTTAATCTCAAGAAAACTGTAACCTCACTTCCTACATCAACGAATGCAAAGGTGTCTGCTGTGAGCTTGTTCAACTCTTTTCCCTTCCCACACTTCTAAATTATCTAATCTTTACTCATCTCTGTCTTCTGCCTGAGGAAAAAAAAAAAATCTTCCTCCAACCAATACCTATGGCTCTTACCATGCTCTCATCCTATTTACTCTGACTTCCTCTACTTTTGTGTTCCATCTCTCTTTAGCATCTTCAATCTCTCTTCTTTCTTCAATTCATCCCTATTTTAAAACAAGCAAACAAACAAATCCTTTCTTGATCCTACCGTCTCCTACAATAACATTTTAGCTTCCTCTTCTTTCCATTACAAACTTCTTGAAAGAATGGTCTTCATCCACTATCAACACTGCATCACTTGCCCCATCCCTCATTCAACTCTGTGCAGATACCTCTGCCTTCCTCTAATCAGCCTCTCAAGAATGACTGATGCATTCCAATCCACCACTCCCTGCACCCCTACCTGGAATCCTCAGCCATACTTGACCCTATTAATGAGCCCCTCATTTTTGAAACTGTATTTCTGTGGATTCTCAACTCCCTTGACTCTTGACTTTCTTCTCTGTCCCATCCTCTTCTGATTTCTTTAGAGGATCAGTTCTGGACCCTTTTTTTTTCCTATATCTTTTTCTTTCATATTTTCCCAACTCACTACCTTCAGATGCATATTGATGACCTTCACATCCATATTATGATACACATCCAGTATCATTATCTTTGTCCTCTCTAAGCAAACTTTCAACTCCATAGAGGACATCTTATTCTAAGAAGTACCTCAATATCATCATACCCAACTCCAGTCTGTTTCCACAGTAACTCTTCCTCCTGACCTCCTCATCTCTATTCATGACATAGCCTTGAAATCAAACCCCCAATCTTACAGATGTATTTGTTGTTGATTCCTTCCTATCCCTTGCTGATCACTTGGCAAAACAGCTTGGAACCTATGTCTGTAGCATTTCTCTCATTTACTCAGTATACCCCTTCTTTCCATTCCTATTTTTCATGACCATTTACATACTATTGTAAAAGGTTTATTTTTATTATTAATACTGTTATTAGATTCCTCTTTGTTTCTTCCAGTTAGGGACTCTTGAGAGATTGAAATAATGGCCTTTATGTTGGCACTCCCTTACACAAAATCTTCAGTAGCTCTTCATTACCCACTGCAGAAAGAACAAACACAGACCCTCAAGACCTTTCACCCAATAGTCAAGTTCATCTCTCCTGAGGAGATTCCAAACTTTACCCTGAAGACTAAATTATATGTCATTCCTTTAATGTTCCCATGCTTTCTTAAGTATTCATCTTTTCACTGTTCCTTCCACTGACAATTTTTCTACAACTCCTCCATCTCTCCTCGCTAAATATATCCTACCTTAAATGTTTTTCTGAGAAATACTCAAAAATTACCAACAATGAAATACATATACATGCATCATATATTTATAAGTAAGTAATATATATAAAATAGATCACTCAACCAGCTAATATTCCACAGTGATTAGTATACTATATCTCTACTGAGAATTCTGTTTTAATGATTTATTTATTTAATTATTTAAGGTTAACAGAGGACCCATGTGTGTCAATAAATACTTGTTGAATGAATAAATGAATTTAACTGATGGCTTTTAATTAGAATCTCTTGGCTCATTACCTTGGTATTTCTTGAGCCTGACAGAGTTATCAATTTGCTTTTATTTGTAGTTTTATTCTTACTGAATTATACACCATTTTATGTGCTACACCTATGGAAATAGTTAACTAGGTTTATCATTAAACCAAAAAAAAAAGAATCAACACAAATATAACTAATTTTCATTTTACTAATTAATATTAGAAGAGAATATTGTGCATCTGCCATTACATGGCAAAAGTTATGAAATAAATTCTCAAAGGAGCTACGTCTCACAGATAACTAGCAGATTGTCCGGCACTTCAATGAACTTTTGTTGGTTATCATTATTGTAATAAATTTCCAGTAATAAACTCCATTAGAAATCATTACTAGTGTCCAAAATTTTATGAATATACGCATACACACAAAATATACATATCTCATTCTCCATCTCTGTACATGTGTGCACACACAGTACATGCATAATGGGAATTTCACTTGTCAATATGACATTTATTCAAGTCATGATTAGCTAAGCTCCTATCCTCCAGTAGCTTCCCTCTTTTTACGTATGCTTATTCTGATTTTCCTGAACTATTCCTCATTTCAATCGTTCAAAAACTCCTCTTTGTTCACTAAAAATTAGCAACATAGGCTCAACTCTGGGATTTGTTGTTTTGTTTTGTTTTTTGTTTTTTGCAGTACGCGGGCCTCTCACTGTTGTGGCCTCTCCCGTTACAGAGCACAGGCTCCGGACGCGCAGGCTCAGTGGCCATGGCTCACGGGCCCAGCCGTTCTGCAGCATGTGGGATCTTCCCGGACCGGGGCATGAACCCGTGTCCCCTGCATTGGCAGGCGGACTCAACCACTGCACCACCAGGGAAGCCCTGGGATTTGTTTTTTTGTTTTGTTTTTTGCACTGTTCGGCAGTGAGTTAAGTTAGATAAATCTTTAAGCTTCATTCTACTACAAACATTTTCCCAAAATTTTACTGAATTTGTGTAATCCTATACCTCTGATCTTTTGCACATAATACTATATATTCTTAAGAGACGTACTGCCTTGAAAATGTTGCCTAACTTCTAATATTAGTTTCATAACATTGAGTCTTTCCCAAAATCATAAGATTTTACTTTACCTTGCCATTAGACCCTCTCCACCCTCAGCAGTTAAAAAGACGATATTTTAACATCCTTACCTGTTAAGATTTTGAACAAGTTAGTAATTGTAACCCATCCAAATCATTCAGAAAGCAGTAAGACTCTTAGGAGTTGTGATAGGAAAAGATGGTCTTATATGAGGAACAAGTTTTTCCTGTAATACTATCAACAGTGCCACAAGGCACAAGCTATTAACTCTGCTTCCCAAAGGGAAACTGAGACTCAGAAAGTTAAGCATGCTACTGCAGCTCAAATTGTAGGGCTGGGCCTTAAACCCTTGATTTTTTGGTTTTGACGCCCATGTTCCATTACTCTCTGTTGAGAAGTTCATCATGCTCTGGAAATTCCTATTCCATACTAAAACCGTTCCGTCCTGTGTCTGGTTTCCTTCAGGTGCTACTCTCCTTTATTCAAAAATAATTCATCACTTGATTAGAAATGAGCTTAACTTACTTATGCTACGTTTGTTTGGTAATACAAAGTTGCTGTCTTAATGCAATTAAGATGCAAAGCCACTTTGAACATCAGTATTTCTAAAATGGGCAAGGTTTTGTTCCAAGGGGTAATTAGTTCTATATGATCACACTGTGCATATATTTAGTCTGCTTATATAAGACTGTCCTTATGTTGGATTTATTCTCCCTTCTTTCCAAAATAAATATAGCTTATCTTTATGGTTAAGCAAATGATCTGATGAAAATCTGGATGGCTTATTGGGAAACCTGACAATTTTTATACTGATATTTCTGAATATTCATTCAATTATGCTAGGTAATGTTGCTATGTTTCTTTACACAAAATTGCTTAAGAGGTCCCCAGAAGCCATCATGACTTGTTATTGAGTCATGATGAGTTGAGCTTTTTCATGCTAACTGTATTTATTGAAATACATGAACTCAGACATGCTGTCTCTGAGTCTTAGTCATACTAAGCTATTTTGGGGTAACAAACAGTTTTCAAATTTTTAGTGGTTTAATGAAGTAAAGATGTATCTCTCCTTCATACAGAGTTGGATGCAGGTCTGTAAGATCATCTGAATGTCTTTCCCCAAATAATGAGTCTGAGATCTAGGCTATATTCACCATGTGACTCCACTACATTGGTGAGTTTTGCTTGCAGGCATGTGGTAGATACACGTGGTCCCTTCTCACTGGATTTAATCACTAGACTTGTGGGTCTACTTCAGGCTAGCTAAGAAGGAGGCTTACACCTAGCTGGGTTAAAAACAAAAACAACTTTAAGAATTCCAACCTGAAACCACAATTTCCAAGGTATACCTTTCATTATCCTCTGATACCATTAGCTTTATAACCTCAATAACCTTAAGTGTTTTGTCATCACTCTTTGAAAGAGCTTTCAAATATGGAGCAACTAAGCTCCAGACAGGTTGAACTTGATATCTAGCGATACTGAAAATCAAAGAAGACTCATATCTTTCAGAAGAGTATATGGATTCATACTTTTACTTAATCAATTATGGTGCATGATGGAAAATCATCTCATTAACATAGAATCCAATAAGCAGTCACTTAGTTCCCTTTGCCTGGCACCAATACCTCTAATTTGGGCCACTCACTGTCCCTTTAGGGGGTGTTGAGTTCTTCACGTTTAACCTCATACCTGATTCCCAGAAGCTAAACCCAGCCTTGCCACAGGTCTGGTAAGAATTGCTCATAGGCATAGCCCACAGTTAGGATATGTCTGGTGAACTGCAAAAAGAGGCAATGACTCTGATTTAAGCCTACCTCCCACAGCTCTTTGTTCAAAGCACATTCATGAAAGACACTGTGCTATATGAAGTGGGCTCTATTGCCTTACTTCCTGAGGGAAGTGAAATATCTTATTGGAAAAGACACAGTCTTAGAGTAAAGCCCATCTGGATTTAAATCTCAGCTTTGCCACTTACCAGCTGTGTGACTTTCATCAAATCACTTAATATTTTGAGCCTGAGGTTCTATGTTAAAAAATACCACATATATCTCATAAAATTTTTGTGAGACTTAAAGCATATTTGCCATAGTAGGTGCTTTGGAAATATTAGTTACTTTTTAAAATTAGTAACAAAGACCCAAAGATCTTCTTAGTCACATGAGTAACCATAATAGAGATTCTCCTGATGGAGGCATTCAAGAGAGTGTCTGGTTTAACACCTTACTTCTAGGTTTTGAGAAGGGAAAGGGATGCACATACCTGAATTTTCTGTGGATTGTTTGAAAATGCATATTTCTAGGTCTCATCCCCGATTTGCTGACTCGAAGCCCTGGGACTAGAGCTTGTGCATGTGTCACTTGAGAAAGTCTCACAAATGAGCCTACTTAAGTATAGTACATTCTAGAGGCCTGCACAAGGCATGGTAAAGAGGAAGTGCTCAGCAACTATTCGTGGAACTCAGAGGGTCCATGTCTTGGCCCAGGTCCTACCTCCCATAACCAGGTAGTTCTTTTCTGCTCCTTCCTGGCTGCCAGACACTATGATATCAACCATTTTTTAATCTTAGAGGAATCCAACTTTTCCCCAGTGAAACTTGATGTTTCAAAGTATCCTTCCAGTCATAGGCAAGAACGGTAGACAAAACAAAAATATAGCTGCCTCTTTTTTGGATATCTTCACAATAACAGAATTTAGACACTTCAGCAAGACGATATTGTAAGCTGTAATAATGTTAGCCAATATTTATTGAGCAGCTACATGGAGCAGGCTGCAGGTAAAACACATGTTCACACAATCCCTTTGTGGCAGGTACTGTGAATATCCCTATTTCATAGTGAGGGCATCGAGGCATCTAAAGGGTACGTAACTTGTTCAAGTTTGTAACAGGAAGTTTTTTAGAGTGAGGTTGAAAGACATTTCTAGATAAGTTCAAAGTCTTAAAAGAACTCAGGTACTCATTCTGATGATAGGTGTTCTGAGCCAGAATTGTTATACAATCAGGCATTCTATATTATCAGTTTGACAGAAATTGATGTGGTATTAACATATTGTTTTGTAATGCTAATGTTTTAAACAGCCATATTAAGGCCGTTTTCGTGATAGAAAAAAGTGGCAATGAGATGAAGTAGGTCTGAAAATACCAGGACTACAATAGATAACTGATTTCCTAGGGTCCTGAAGGTGGAGAAAACTTCACACCCTGAAAAACCCTATTAAAGAACCTATCTCTTTACTTGCTATTCCCTTACCTGCCTTATTTTTCTTAATTTATATTTACCTGATTATATATATGCATGTATGTCAGCAGGCAGGGAATAAAAGAGATATTCCAGACTCTAGAGTAGCCAAGAAGGATGACCCAGTTACTCACCATCACATCACTCTGTGATAACCCCTTTACTTGCCTGGATATTGTATGTAATCGTTATCTATTTATTTATTTACTGCTTCCTCTCACTGTAAAGTTTACTCCATGAGATCCAGGAGTAAATTTTATAAATCTTGAATATTATTATAATGACTGACAGGTGAGCAGGATCCAAGGATGAGAGAGAGTATATATCACAGTATTAGATACAAAAGTAGAGTCTAGACTCTGTTAAAGTCAAAAAAGAAAGATACCAAAGAGACCTAAAGAGTGGTGTTGACAGAACTGTACTCTCCAAAGAAGACATACAGATGGCCAAAAGGCACATGAAAAGATGCTCAACCACACTAATTATCAGAGAAATGCAAATCAAAACTATAATGAGGTATCACCTCATACCAGTCAGACTGGCCATCATCAAAAACTCTACAAATAATAAATGCTGGAGAGGGTGTGGAGAGAAGGGAACCCTCCTACCATGTTGGTGGGAATGTAAATTGGTGCAGCCACTATGAAGAACAGTATGGAGTTTCCTTAAACAACTGAAAATAGAGTTACCATATGATCCTGCAATCCCACTCCTGGGCATATATCCAAAGAAAACCATAATTCAAAAAGAGACAGGCACCCCAATGTTCATTACTCAGCCATAAAAATGAATGAAATAACGCTGTTTGCAGCAATATGGATGGACCTAGAGATTATCCTACTGAGAGAAGTAAGCCAGACAGAGAAAGACAAATATATGATATTGCTTATATGTGGAATCTACAAAAATGATACAAATGAACTTATATACAAAACAGAAACAGACCCACAGATATAGCAAACAAACTTACGGTCACCAAAGGGGAAAGCGGGGAGGAGAGATAAATTAGGAGTTTGGGATCAACATATACACACTACTATATATAGAGGAGATAACCAACAAGGACCTACTGTATAGCACAGTGAACTATATTCAGTGTTTTGTAATAACCTATAAGGGAAAAGAATCTGAAAAAAATATGTATGTATGTATAACTGAATCACATTGCTGTACACCTGAAACTAACACAGCATTGTAAATCAACTATACTTCAATTTTTAAAAAATTTAAAAATGAAGGGCTTATAAATATGTGTTTTCAGGCAGAGAGAATCAAAAACCCATCAGGTCGTTCCTTGTATGATTCTAAACTCCAAATGCTCTTGAGTGAATGAAGGACCCAGCTGAGAGAAGGTAGTAGCCTGAACCTGGGAGAGTGCTCTGGGAAGGAAGGAAGAGAGATGTAGCAGTTAAAGTTGACAGTGCTTGGTCATTAGGTGTAGGGAGAGAGAAGAGCCGAGACAGATGCTCAGACCTCAGACTTGAGCCCCTGGGGATGGTCAGGCCATTCTTTGATGCAGAGCACTTGTAAAGCAGCAGTTTTGGAGGTAGAGGATTATGGCTTAAGTTTTGATACATTGAATTTAATGTGCTATGGACAACACATACGTTAATGTATTAGTCAATGAATAAGGGGTTCTGATGCTTAAGAGAGAAATTAAACCTGGAGATTCAAATTTGGGAGTCATCAGCAAATCTGTATACCTTCACCTTTCTCAAAACCTCCAAATTTACTTAAGCAACTGTTGATAATTTCTTAATATAGAGATATGACTGCCCTACTATTAATTCATTTAATATTTATTAATATTTATTACGGAAGGAAAGATAGTCTGTGGTTGTTGGTACATATTCAGTGCAGCAGTCCTCCATCACCAGTGGAGTGGAGTAAGGTTATGAAATTGCTTAGATTTACTCAATCTGTTGTTTGCAGCCATGCTTGAGGTTACAACCTGGAACCTGGGAGTTAACTTTATTTTTGGTTTTTTTTTTTTTTTTTTTTTTTTGGTACGTGGGCCTCACTGTTGTGGCCTCTCCCGCTGCGGAGCACAGGCTCCGGACGCGCAGGCTCAGCGGCCATGGCTCACGGGCCCAGCCTCTCCGCGGCATGTGGGATCCTCCCAGACCGGGGCACGAACCCGCGTCCCCTGCATCGGCAGGCGGACTCTCAACCACTGCGCCACCAGGGAAGCCCTGGGAGTTAACTTTAGACTGCACTTCTAGTCCTTGGGGAAGTTCTTCCATCTCAGTGTGCTACAAGCATCACCAGAATGCCTTGTTCTAACCATCTAGGAATTTGTCATAATGAGGATTATCTCTGTGTGACAATCAGTATAAAATACTGATTAAGCAGTGGACCAGACTGTTTGGGTTTGACTCCTAGCTCCCCCATTTACTACTAATGTGACCCATTTTCTACCCAGGTCAAAAGGAGATATTAATAGTACTCACCTATGAGGGTTGACATGAGGATTAAACCAAATTAATAACACATAGCGTCAGAATGATGACTGGTATATAAAAAATGTTAAATAAGTGTTAGCTCTTATTTTCAAAAATGTGTAAGAATTATCACCATTCTCTACCCATCATGGTGTTCAAAAAATTCTGGTAAATGAAAGGATTTGCTGAGCATTTACTAGGTCACTTTTGTAGAACTAAAAACGGCGATGGTAGTGTGCTGGGAAACCCTACATACTATCCATGACGCTGCTAAACAGTGCGACCTTACCAAAACATGATACCCTGGAATGTACATAGCCAATTGGCCTATAGATGATCAAATCAAGAAAGCCAATATTATGCCGAGCTAGATTAGTAGTCGTTAAATTTCTCAAAGAACTACCTATTTCACAGTTGTATGAATCTTGCTTCAGATGTGATCATCTACACATTATGCATTAAAAGGAGTAAATATAACATCAGGGTTATTACTCTGACTGTATTACATTACATTCTTTACACAGAAAAAAATTTTATGCATTTACAAAATGCGCCACTATTTCTATTATACAAGGGGCTGGGAAACAGCCTTTCAGAAGTTGTTGAATGACCAACATGCAAGTGTACAATAGCAAACAAGGTGGACAGAAGTATGGCTATGATGTTTCCATGAAGTAAATTTGAAATAATGTAATAGAGATTTATTATGATAGAAAAATTAGAAATAGATAACCTGGAAATTGGGAACAGAGATCATTATTATCGTTACCACACTACTTGTATGATTACTAGTAGCCAGTAGGGATGGGGGTACATCCTATGTGCCAGGTATACATGACACATCATCACAGTAACTTTAACCCGTGCAGTAATTGTTTGGTACATGCCATTATTATCCTTGCTTTAGAGATGAGAAACAGAGAAGGTTAAAAAATAATAACTTGCCCAACATCACATAGATAGAAATTAGGGGAGCTGGGACTTGACCCAGGGCAGACTGATTCTAGAACCCATGTCGAACCATTGCCCCAATATGGACCAAATACTTCACAGTTAATGAATCCCTTCTCATGTATTTTATCTCATTCCATCTTCACAATCAGCCTGCAAGGTAAGTATTATTTCAGAGTATGTAAGGTGCACAAAGTGACACAGGTACTAGTAACAAAGCTCAAGTGGAACCCTAGTCCTATTCCTTGCAATCCACACCCTTCTTTCCATTGGAGTCTAGTCTAATAACTTGACATTCTTAGGAGTTCGTAAGTTGGTAAAGCCCTCTTAGTTCTTCTGCAAGCAATAATTGTCGATACAAAATGATGATGGTCACCTAGTGATCACAGTGTGAAAAGGATGCTCCATTACACACTGGTCCTTGGAGCTGTAACTAAGCAAATGGATGTCACGTGTGTACTATCAACAGAAGCATTTTTGTAAATACATGATATTAGTTGATATTGCATAGTGTTCTGGAGAGAACACTGGTTTAGAGACAAAAGACAAAGGCTCTGGGTCTCCTGGCATTGGGAATTTCAACATCTAATAATTTCTTCATTAATAAATAAGGGATGGGGCTTCCCTGGCGCAGTGGTTGAGAGTCTGCCTGCCGATGCAGGGGATACGGGTTCGTGCCCCGGTCTGGGAAGATCCCACATGCCGCGGAGCAGCTGGGCCCGTGAGCCATGGCCGCTGAGCCTGTGCGTCCGGAGCCTGTGCTCCACAACGGGAGAGGCCACTACAGTGAGAGGCCCACGTACAGGAAAAAAATAATAATAAATAAATAAATATGGGATAATACCTGACATGTTTACTTCAGAGAAATTGTAAACATCAAATGAGATGATGTATAATTTCAAACACCTTGCATTATTATACCACCAGACATAAGTGCCCAATAACTATTTGGGGAATAAATAAATGAATATGTGACTAATATGTGGAACAAAGTATAACTTGAAATGTATACATAGTATATGTATATGCAATAACTGATAAAACACATGTGATCATACTTAATTGTGTACCTGGCACAAAATATTCTGTTTCATGGATTCTCAAATTTATAGAATTGAACCAGATTAAATCTATCTTAATGCTTATGATTCTTCAGTCCTTTGACTTAATGTTCTTGAACCAGCCCTAATGGGGGAAAAATGTCACCTGGAAATTAGGTATAGAGTAGAAACACAAATATATGTCACTTTGCCAGAATCAGGTCTGTTCTCATATCCCAATAACAGTCATTCATTCACTATGCCTCTGTTGCAGACCTGCAGTGTGAAAGACACCAGACTAGTATTTTGAGGAAGTCAAAGATCAATTGACCATCTCATCTCAGGTTGCCCAGGACTTATGTTACTGCTGTCCTCACATGTCTCATAGTCCAATAAGAGGGGTAAGGCATGTATGTAAAAATGATGTACAGTAGAAGTGTTATGTGTCTTGAGATGGATACAGATAAAATGCACTGAGAATTCACAAGTTGAAGAGATCACTACTTCAACTCCAAGAGTCCAGGAAGGAGAGAGCATTTAAACTGAACCACAATAGCTTGATTTGTGTTTCTGAAGAATAAGCAGGGTGAAGTAAAATCTGGGCCAACATTGGGAAGAGATGGGGACCTGTATACAGGCGTTTGGCTCTGCTGGAGCCTGAAACAAGAGGTGTGCGTTCCAGGGACCACTTTGCCGAGACAGTAGGCCTTCCAGGGTAGGGAACTTTGGGCTAAAAGCCAGGGAAATCCCAGGCAAACCAGGATGAGTTGTCCTTTCTTCTACTTTGTACTGCGCACTCGGGGACCACACGCAATGAAGGCTGTGGAGGGGCTTTAGCTAACTGAAGTGATTTAGCTGTGACATATTAAAATGTTTTCAGTAGTCTTATAAAGTCTACATTTTTAACTACAAATCACTTTCATTATTTCAGGCTGTATCTATCTTTTTAAAGTTTTGTTCATTCTCTCTCTCTCTCTCTCTCTCTCTTTCTCTCTCTTTCTCTCTCTCTCTCTCTCTCTCTCTCTCTCTCTCTCTCTCTCTCTCTCTCTCTCTCCTCTCTCTCTCTCTCTCTCACTTCATTTCAGCACTTTGAAGGGCTAGCCTTCATTTCCTGTCATCAGGATCATGTAAAGGCATATTGATGTAGCTCTAGCTTCCTCTACAAGAGAGATAGCTCAGCAAACTAGCTATCGAATTCAACCACAGAATTTGTCATTGGAGAACTGAGTTCAGATCTCTTTACTCAGTTTAACCTTGAGTAAGTCCCTGTCTCTCAGAGCCTCAGTTCTTTGTGATTGAATATAAGATACTAACTTTAGAAAATGTTAGGCAGCTAAGTGTCTACTCAGAAGTGCCCAGATATATCCCTAAAAGGAATGCAAGTTTGAGACTAGGGTGGAAATTTGTATACTAGGTGTCAAGATAGGTAGTCACAGCCTAGTTAGAAGATCCACACATGACTGTGGCAAGGATAGCGAGAGGGTCAGAGAGTGGAGTTACTTACCGAACGTCCACACCCACGTAGGAGAAACAGCCCCAGTCATTGCAAAGGCAATAGAGGAAGAATCATATGCAACTGACAGCAGCTGTCACAGACTCAAGGGGATCAGTGGCTCAAAACAGGCACATTTGGACTGTCCATCTCTCTCTGGTAGGGCCTGCAACTGTGTACTGTATTGACCACCAGGGATGGAACACAGGTACACCCTCTTTGTTAATTAGTTTTTAAAATCTTTTCTTGTAAATGTAGCAAAAATATAGAAAACACATAAAACAAAGCTCAATTAAATGAATTATCACATGACCACCTAGTAAAACCACTACCCCGATCAGGAGTTAGAACTTTGTTAGCCACGCTGAAACTTTCTGTTGTCCCCTCCTAAACACACCCCCCTCTCTACCCCTAAGGAGTAAGCATCCTCTTGACTTTTTTGGTAATCATTTTCTTAGGTTTATTTATCATTTTATCACCCAAATGATTTGCATACCCAAGCATATAGCTTAGTAATGTATGTTTATAAAATGTCATTAAAGTCTCTTTTAATCTGTAGACTTCCTAGGCATCATATCTCCCTCTCTCTAGCTCCCTTCCCCTCTTTCCTCTCTTCCTCTCTCTCCCTTTCTCCCTCTCTCTCAGAAACTGGAATGTGTATCTATCGATGTTGAGTTGCCCACAGTCTGAATTTCGCTGACTGCATCTCCATGGCATAATTTAACATGCTCCT
Source organism: Kogia breviceps (assembly GCF_026419965.1). Classification (NCBI taxonomy): domain Eukaryota; kingdom Metazoa; phylum Chordata; class Mammalia; order Artiodactyla; family Physeteridae; genus Kogia; species Kogia breviceps. The sequence goes on from NC_081321.1 coordinate 32,426,491, forward strand.
TGGTCCTCCATATTCCATGAAACTTGCTCAACTGTGGGAAAGACTCGTTTTTGGAAAGGTGCCGTTTTCTTCTGTCAGGTGGCACACAATGTCCAGTTATCTCCTGTGTGTGTGCGTGAGGGTGTCATGTCAGCAGCCATTAATTCTCACTACTAGGTCCATTAAATAATTAAGGGCTGCTGGCATGGGCATGCTCTATCATTCCTTTTTTTTGGTTTGTTAGCTGGCATGATTCTATAAAGAGAAGCTTCCTCTCATCTACTATTTGGTTAGTCTAGTGGTACTGTTTATAGAGGAAAAGCAAGATAAATGCTGGACTCCTTTCTTTCATTTACTTCTCACTGAGCCCTCTTATACAGCAGTCCAGATCTTGATGAACATCTATTTTGAATGCCACTGCATTTGAGGGGAGTAAACTAACATAAATTAAAAGCAATTAAAATAAACAACTATATCTTGAAATATATACCCAACCCAACATATGTTTTTACACTTTGATGAATTTGTTCCTAAGGATATTTGGGAAGATAAACATCTATTCTCTGTTTATTTTTAACTCATACTCTTTCATATTATTACTGTCCAAGACAGATAATATCTAATCTATTTGCATTGTTAAAACATTGTTCGGGTTAACTCATTTGTCTCTATTTGCTTCAAACTTTATATTCTAATACAAGATTTCACAGTTTAGTCATTGGAAAAACCTAACCCTCATTCTCTATTGAAATTTAGAGAAATTTGGAATTATAGTTCTTTTTTTCAAATCACCTTTCAATTCTCCAGGATGAACCCATTAGGAGCAAAAGATGGAATCTTTCCAAGGTGCATGGGCCAAGGGCAGCATTTGATAAATGATTGGAGAAGCTGCCCTTGCTTCCTGAGGTAGAAATTAGAGAATCGCAGAAATAATAATGAGTAAAGAAAACAGCCAAGAAAGCTATTGCTGAAAGAATAGTTTTAATTTGAAATTTCTTACTTCACTGTTCGTTCTTTACTTTTTTATGACTAAGAAAATATTTTAAAGCTGTGATTATTTAATTTTTCTTTACAAGCCAACTACAAAATATTATAAGAAAGCCCCAATAAGCAACCATAGCTTCAGTAATTGTTTCCTACTTAGCTTTCAAAACCTGTTGCATAAAGATTTTTATCAGTGAGGGAAGCAAACACTTTCATTGATAGATGAGTGAACCATCCTTGTCTTACTGCATTCTGATTCCTTGATCTGACTTTTTAAAGCACAGAATTTAAACATCTGAGAGTCATTAATTCTGTCACAGCTCAGCAATATAGAATCCTTCAAAAAACAGTCAATGCTTGCTTTGAGGATGTGATCTCTAGCATAAGAACACTTCATGGGAAGTGGTGTAGAGACTCAAAGAAAATCAAAATTTTAAAAAGCATCAAACATATATATTTTACAACTGCACCTAAGGAGGTTGCATCTGTTTGTGGCCACAACTGACTTTCACAAAGGTCCGTCCCCTCAAATACTTCCTTGACAATATCCTTTTCATAAAGGAATCAAAATAATTAATATTTACTACAAGTGGTTTCTAATTTGCAGGAAGTCCTGGTAAACTTTGTTCACATCAGGTCCTCAATTATGATGCTGCTTTCATCTAGTTCTCTTAGCTTGGCTTTCATCCAGGCTGTTAGGTGAAATTAGGCCCAGAAAATCGGATTATTACATCCCAAGGGAAATGACTGATAAGCAGCAGATGATTGCTTATCTCCTGGCTCCTTGCTGGTGTTGAGGTGTTGCTAGCTGCAAAGCCAATTTGTTAACAATTAGTACTCATTAGAATCATTTCCTGTTATCGATTCTAAACATTTGACAAAGCACTTTTAGGAAATTGGACCCCCAAAAGTAGCTATCGTAAGTGTTGAGCAATTAAAAATCTTCAGGATCCAATGTAATTCCTAACCAGTCATCAGTTTCCAAGTAATTATTTTTGCTTTGGAACCCACCTGCTATCCTGTCCAGTTTAAAGATGTGCTGGTACAAGGACATACTTCTTAATTAGCAGAGGTTGTGGATAAGTCAGTACAGGAACAAAAGGAATTTTATTATCTGCTTTAGCTGTTTGCAGCATATCTTTAAGGGACAAAAAATGCCAGCTTGCGATACAATGTATATATTGTGAGAGTATGAAATTAGATTCATTACTTCTATTATCTAAACATTTAAGTTTAATTTTTTAAGTCTGTGTTCACCTTTGTATATTATGAACTCTAAGTATAGAATCATAAATGGAGTCAATGTGCATTACATTAGAATTTAAATATTACCAGTGTCAGCTTTCTGAAATATTATATATGGCTTTAATAAAATTAGCATAAATACTATATGCATTTGAAATTTTTCTCAGAAAAGGCATTGTGTTTATCTAATTTTTAAATATAGACCTGCATGTATTACAGGGCTGCAAATTTACATTCAATAGATATGCCCCATTATATAATTAAAATATTTATTATTTGTACAGGTATATCCACTGATACTTGCTTAAATGTTCTTTATTTAGATTAAGAAAATATGACTTATTTCCTCCCTAGTAAGTAATGATCTTTACATATGAACTGAATATTTGAATACAAATATTCAGTTATTTTTGTAGGATCAGGATTAAAACTCTGAATGACACCCCCATCTTCTGTCCCTTTCCCACATCACTCCCCAGATTTTCCTTTGCCTCTGTGTTTATTTTATAAATTCAAATAATTGCTCCTATCCATCTTGCCCTAGACTTAATAGTACTGAAAATATTTCTTCTAATTGTGACAAAACATGGAGATGTGAACTAAGTATAATATTTCTGTTTCTGAATTTCTTACTCCCATATTAAGAGCTTACATTAAGGGAGAAATTAAGTGTATGTTCTTCTTTGAAATGCCCTACGCTCAACCCCTCTATCCTTAATAAACAGAGATGGTATTGACACAAGCGAATTTTGTTTAACCACACTACATTTGCTTCTTAATTAGTGAATATTCATCTGTCATCAGCAGCAGCTATGACACCCCTCCCTGCTAACATGTTCTGTCATAAATAATCAATGAGGTACTATTAATATTCATGAGCTGGAATCTGTGTAGTCATGTGCACTGATGCAGAGACAGGGGGAGTGTTGCCATGAACTGACTGGAAACTCTGTGTGTGTATCGGTGAGTGCAGGATACTTAGGGAAAGCGAAGAAGAGCATGCTGCCACACAGCACCCCGGCTTGTGCTTCCGGCTAACAGCGGTTTGTCTGTGGTTCTGGACTGAAGTGACTGATGAGAAACAGTAGTCAAGTCTGGAGGGTGATTCCCTTTCAGCTCACTTGCCTTTCAGTTCTGGGGAAATTAGAAGATTTGCTCTCTCTCTCTGCTTCTTAGAATGGGCTGCCATTTGTGCACTTTTCAGAAAAGAGAGGAACACTACAAACTGCTGTATGAAGTTTCCCAGGTGAGTGCAGGGTCTGCGACCAGCAACTAAATAGCCAGGCTTTGTGTTTGTCTGAAAAATGGTAAATGAACTGTGGCTGGCTTTCGTTTTTCTTTCTGTAGATTTCAGAGTGAAGGGCAGCCTTGCTGGCTGGGGGCTTTTCAGTTTGGTTTGGGGTGGCAGTTTTCAGCTTCCTTGCCACTCCCCCTTCAGATGACTTCCTGTGGGATTCTTTTTAACATTTTTTGGGTATCTACTGCCAAGATGTCAGTTAAGTAAAAGGAGTAGCACTGAGATCCATGTCTGTAATATTTTGAAGCCCCTCTCTCATTTTGGAACAGTGTTGACATTTGAAAATCAAATGTATCATTGTCTGCATAAATATTGGGATTTAATAGGTCTGTGAGCTCAGTTATTTGGAATAGACAGGAGAAGTTTCTTGCCAAATCTTGTTAGTCAGAGGAATTACTTGACTAATTAGGAATTTGTGCTTTGGTTTTAAGAGGAAGACCTGGTATATTTGTATTTTATGAGAAAAAATACATACTGTGTCTCGGCTTGGATTAAAAAAGTAGATAAACGAATTTTCTTATCATTTGTTCTTGGATCCTTTTTATAATTTCTTTGTTTAGCACTAGAAATTAATTTCAAGAGCTTATTACAATATTTGTATTGTAATAAAAAGGAAAAATGTGTGTAAATTTGGATGTCCCTTTAATGTATATCTGAGGGCTTTTCAGAATAAAAATAAGCAAATGATATTCCCAGCCTTCTGAGTTTTCATAGAATTCTATTAGTTCACCATTTTATTTAGGCAGGTTTCCCTGGGGGTGTATGAAGTCCAAATTTCTTGTTTGGCGAAATAAAGTTTATTTCTCCCTTCTTCTGGTTTGTCCCAGTTGTGACACACTACTACTTTTGATTTTAGGTGAAATTGCTGATGAAAGACAATGTTTGGGATGTTGGTGGTCTGTGGGCACAGCAGTCGCCAAGTGCCCACTGCCTACTGGTTCCCTCAGATTTCCCCCTGACGTGATTCATTTCACAGTGGGCTAATTACAAAGTGGATTTGCTACACATGAAACAGCCTCCTTAGTTGCAATGTTAATGCACATTTTCATGGTAATGTGATCAGAGGCTCATTAGCCACTTTCCAAAATGATCCTCTGCATTAATTAAATATAAAAATGACTCCTTTATCACCATAGAGAGGAAAAAGAAGATTAACATTGTTAATTACACCAGGGGCAATACCTTTTGCTTCTCTTTTTACTACAAACTTGCGAGCCTAGGTTAAAATCATCTTCATTCCAAGATAAGCTCTCATCTGCTTGGACTCATGAAAACAGTCTCTAGGTGGAACACTTCCCTTTAGTTTGGTTTTTAAGAGTTTGAGTTATACTATTGTTTTTCTTTGGGTGGTGGAGGAGCAGGGGAGTGGATTAATCTAATTTTTCTCTGAATTACTAAATTGACATAAAAGTATAATATGGAGGAAGTAGTAGGTGGCATCTTCCCTGATTATGCCTCCGTTAAGCTGTTTATCTTCTGCTAAGAAATCAAGCCAGATTCCTGCATCCCGAAAGGACCATTGTATTTATTTGTTAAGGAGTCTTTGTTGTAGAATTTTAAAGTGCTTGTCTGTAGTTTTGCCTTTAAGTGCTTCCTAAATCTTGAGAAAATAGATAAGCCATACTCTTTATTGCTTCCACCTGTACTCCTTCATATATTTATTTTCTCGACTCCTGAATTGTAGTACTTATGATCTTTAATAAAAGGGGGTGAAAATGAAGTATTAGCTTCCATTTAACTGGCTTTTATTCGATAAGTGAAAACCCCAGCTTGAAGGTCTTGTGTGTGTTTTCCAAGGGGAGCCCTCCTCCAGTTTGTCCTTAACTTTGCGCTCTATTTTATTGAGTCAGTGGAATAGATAAGACATCAAAGGAAACCAGTGATAGGCTCATATCATACACTGGAGCCCCGTGTGGTGTTGCAGACTAGTTTCTATTTTTGTTTGAAGGAGCAGCAGCTCAGAGCACACATGAAAGTAAGCATGTTCTTAACCAGGTGTTCACGAGGCCACATAGCTGCCCCCAGAAGAGAGGATACTATATACAAAAGTGACTTTGGGATTGGAAGCCGGCATATTTCTAGCTGGTATATTAAAGCAAATTAGCTCCCACGAACATCAACACCTGATGGTCCAAACCATATGTATTTATTTATAGATGTAATTCTCAGGTCACCTGCCTTTTTGTTTCTTTTGTTATTATTTCTTACAAGCTAAGGCAAATTAAAGGTTATCAGGGGATGTGAACATTTAAGACTAGCAATGAATACTACCTACATGACCAAGAGCAAAAAGATGATTTCTCTGTAACAGAATCATGATGACATTGAACTTTTAAAAATTTTCTTTCTATATTTCTAGATTTTGCTATCTGATAACATGGGCCAAGTAGAATACAGTTTCAGATTTGTAACCGCAGGAAACAAAAGCAAATGTGCTCACTGAGGAATCCAGTGAAACAATCAGAATAATGTACCTAGGTGTGAAATGAGGTCAAGTTTAAATTTGGTTGATATTTTTTGTTCCTACAGAGGAGTTAAGGCTTTCAGTTGGCAGAAGAAAAGGAATGTTGCTTCAAGAAAATTATTTGTAGCTGGAGTTGGGCCAGTCCAGCTCCAGTATGAACGCAGATGCAAGAATCTAGGGTTTGTGTAGATCCAGTAACCTTCATACCAAGCAATTTTCATGCATCTATTAACTCTTATATGTGCCAGGAACGCAATTGTTATCTGCAGTGATTTATTTTATTCAAAGTAGGTTATTTATTAACCTCTTAAGAATTAATAAATGGGTAATTTGAACAAGGCCCTTCTATTGACACGAACTAAATTGCCTGTTTTGTACTAATCTGATTAAATAGCCAGCTGGACCAAGACAGCTGCAGTAGCTTGTTAGGCATTTCTGACCTAAAAACAGATTTATTTATGAGGGAGATTTTATGGTAATATCTAAATCTGTTGACTTCTAAGTTTGATTTTTTCATACATAAATCGAATGTAACTTTTCGGTTGATTAATGGAAATTTATCAATGGGGTGTTCATTGGTGTTGAATAACATGTTCCAAATGGGGGCAAATATTGACTGGCTTGGCATAACTGGAAGGTCTCCCCACAACCTGCACCCATGAATTAGTATCAAAACTGAAATGGAACCTTCATGGACAGTGACAACAATTACAGTATTGACAGCAGCTAACAGTGAGCACTTCCTTTTTTCTCGGCACTGTGCTAAGCACTGTTTCTCTAAGCATCATCTTATTTAATCCTCACAAAATCCCAACAAGGAGCTACAGGATAGCATCCTATAATTTTAAAATATGTTCAAGTCTCCTTTATCCTACAACAACTTTCTTTAATCTAGTGTAGTCGCCCTTCTCTAGTAACCATCCCATATCCCTCAGAAATTTATTTTGTTTCATACTATGTAAACCCAACTCATAATGTCTTAACCTCTTTACCCAAAGGTCATCCTTCCCCCACACTCCTTGGTGCTAGCGAAGGTCTCACCGTCATTCTTGCTATCAGTGAGACTCAGAAACACCGAATTAAAATAGCTACTTCTCCATCCACACAGTGACCTTCTGGTTATTTTATTTCTCCATGTTCCCCAGCATCAATTTCTGCCTTCCCATAATCACAATTCTTCTTATTCAATCTCTCTGATATCATGGTAACAACTTTTCCACTTGGAATTTGTCAGTGTGCCAGTCCACTCTGATTTCCAAAACAACATTTCTAGAAAGTATCCAATGGCTCCCAATTACTATATAATGAAGTAAAACTTCTTATTCCAGTATATTCAAGGACCTTCTGAGTTGGCGCTAGGTTCCTTTCTGGCTTTCTCGCTCACTGATCTTCCCCCAGGGCAATTTATAATCTCTCTAGACCAATCTTTTTGCTTTTCTCTTTAAGTTGACTTCCCAACTTAGACCCTTGTAATGTAGTTCTTTTCCTTCAGCCTCTGTGGAACGCCCTCTATATCCACTCCCATCACTGTCTATTTTCTTCCATCACTAGCTAGTCAAACCCTGCCCCATTGGCTTGAATGTCTCCTTGGGCAGAGAGCTTTTTGCAAGTGTTGATTTTTTAAAAACTGATGTCTTCCCACCTTGGAACTCTCATAGCATTTTGCTTGCACTTTTTGAGTTTCTTGTGTTTTACATTCATCGGACTGGTATTACCGTCAAGTATGTGTGACTGAATTGTGCACTCCTTGAAGGCAGGTCAGGCGCTTGACTGTCCTTTAACCCCACCCTGCCAGCAGACACTCACTGAGTCCCACCATGGTTCCTTGAAAGACCATAGCCTCTGCCCCATCCATAGCTTCTAGTGAAAGACCATATCACTCTTCCTTCCTCTCTGCCCCATACCTAACAGCTGATTAAACCAGGAGCAGTCACCTAGTACATGAAGTTGAGGGTGCAATTAGATTTTTTTCAGTCTCAGAAATATTTATTGGGAAACAGGCCATTACTAAGGGGATTAGAATGCAGAGGGAGAAAGAGAGAGATCGAGAGAGGGAGAAGGCTTTAAGTAGATTGGGAAGCTTGAGGGTCTGTGGTCCACCAGATCTACAAGGATCAAATATACTGAGAATCAGAGACACTTGAGAAAGTGTCTCTACGAGCACATGGGTCATGAAGAAGAGGAGTGTAAATAATAAATAGCAGGTCTTCAGAGAGGCCTCATTTCCCCAGTTCCAGTACGTTTCTATAATAAATTCTCCCTTCATTTAAATTTTCTTGAATGAGGTTATCTCTCTTTTACAATCAGAGAAATAAATGAGGACATATCACAATAATGTCTTGCTTTTGTCAACCAATTAGCAGCTGCCTTAAACTCTAGCCATGCTGTTCAGTTCAATAAACTACTTTCAGTAGGCTTCGATTGTCCAATAGGTGCCAAGTCCTCATTTTTTCCACGGGGGATGCAAAGACAGATGTGACAGTCCTTGCTTTTGAGAAGCACACTATGGCAGTAGAAGAAAGACACATAAGCAAAGAATTTTCATATAATGTGATAAGTGAAAATGCTGAATTAACAGAGATGTTGACAGACTTCTAGAGGAGTGCAAAGGGACTCGATGGTGGTGGGGGGGCATTAGGGAGGATGAGAAGGGAGAGAGAATCAAAGAGATGGAAGGGTAAAGAAGTCCATGGAGGTGGCAAACAGGTGCTAGGTGTGAATGGACCTGGAGGAGGGGAACTACAAGTGACAAGTAGCAGGCAGGTTCTAGAACATGGCCTGAGAGGTGGTGGGCATTGTGTCCGTTTGTTGGTTTGTTTGTTTTTAAAGAGGGGGAAATCACTCTGTTAGGAGTTAAGAGTGTAGACTTGGCTGTGGTGTGTGTCTGGGGACATTGGGCTTGGGTTGGGGGATGGGGTAGGTACCACAGCAAAACTACAAGGGAGGCTAATTTGGAGGCTGTTGCAGAGTTAGTTAGTGATAGAAATCATGTAAAAGCGAGGACAGAAATGAGACCCTGAGGAGGTAAATTCATTAGGTTTCTGGCTTGTGAGACCAGGGAGGTGTAGTGAAATTTACAGAGAAGAAATAAGAGAAGGGGAAGTGAGTTCTGGAAAGAGGAGAGAAGGCCACTGAGTTCATCATGGGCTATCTGAGCAATGCTGGCAGAGAGTGAATATTCAAAATGAAGACCTGGCATATATGTGTTTGGTGGATGAGATCACCCAGAAGGATGTAAAAAGTGAGGAGAAAAACTGAACAGTGAGGAGAGTTGTGAACCAAGGACACAATATTAAGAAACACAAAAAGGAGAAGGAAGAAAAGGAGGAAAAGTGAAACTGTTATAGAGTGAGAAGGAAGAGGAGAAGAATAGTGAGAGAAGCCAAGCAGAGAAGGTGTTTAAAAAGGAGTGGCCAACGTGGTCAGACAGGATAAGAACTGCAGTGTCTTTGGATATGAAAATATGTGGTATGCTGCTCAGGTGCCTCTTCAAGAAGGACTTGTTGCCCCAGCTGCTGAGAGCACTGTCAGCCCCTCACCCAAGGTTATTCCCCTCCCAGGAGGCTCATCCTCTCCAATGGCAAAAGGATGCAAGTCTACACGGGCCTGGGCATCTCAGCCTGAATTGGGACCCTCTGAGAGGCAGCTCGAGCTCCAGAGCTCCCTGCAACTGTTGTTGGGCCTGCGTCATAGTTCAGTTCTCCATCTGCCCAGTCCTGCTTCTTTCTCCTCCCTTCCACAGAGGGAATGCTTCTCAGCTCTTTCCCACTAAACTCTGTCTCAGAGCTGGCTTCCTGGAGAACCTAACCTGGAGCGAGGCCAGTGGTGACAATTACAGAGCATCTAAATAGAGCAATGTGGACAAAATCCAGAAAGTGGTGGATTCAAAGATGAGGTCGACTGCACTTTCAAGAAGTTTCTCTGGGATAAGGCAGATTATAAAAAATGGAGTTACTACTAACATTGGAGTATGAATTTTTTTAGCCCTGATTTTTTTAGAATGCAAAATTGCTTAAAATTGTGAATATTAAAAATGAAAGTCATCTTTACTTCTGCTTTGAAAACTAAGATAAATTGATTTTTGAACTATGATGTCCATAGGGTGGTGATAATATAGTGATTAAAAAATAAAACATGTACATTTAGTTAGACTTTACCTTATCCAAGCCTTTTGAAGAAAACCTTAAATGTTAGAGCATTTTTTATATCAATAAAAATAAATATTTTAATGATTTAGGTAGGTTTAATAAATGAAGTGCCTTTCTCTACTATAAGGATCAGAATATCACATATTTTTTTAAATGTATACCTTTAATTTCTTCAAATTTTCACTACTTATTGAATTGTTCTAGACCCAGGAGAAGATCAGCTACCTCTAGTTGCATATCTTTCTATTTAGAGGAAATAACTGGAGGAAAACATTTTCACTGGTTCCATGTTACACACAAAGGAGACATGTTGCTGAAAACTTAGCTAATAGATATGCTGAGATATTTGACTCTTCAACTCACCTGAATTTGCTAGTTAAGTGGGATAATCTGATTAGAAAATTCTTTAATTTCAATATTTGTTGAAAATATTTATAAAATACATTATTTTGTTTATATCATTACATAACATATGCACGTTTTTATTCACTTCAAATCCCGTTAGATAGTAGGAAATGGGCTGCTTATCTTTAGCAAACTGTGATTTCAGAACTTTACAAGAGGAACTATTTATGAAGATTAACCAATAGTGAAAAATCTTTGCACAACAGCCAGTCACTGTTCAATAAATTCATTTTATGTGGGTATATTTTCATATATTGAATTTTTACAAGTCATTTACTAGGTATTCAATCAATCCTATTAAATGGTTAAGAAAGATACAAAAATTAAATCACTAGGTACTCAAGTAGAGGCCCTAGACTATAATTCTATGAAGGATTCTGCTCTTGAAAAGTTTATAATTTGTGAAGGAAAGGTGAGAAGGTTGCCCAGAACAGGCTCTGCCTCAATCACTGTTTTCTCTCATAACCCATTCTGCGGCATACACCATAAGAATTTTAGGTGTTATTCTTTTTCTTTTTTTTTATTTTATTTATTTATTTATTTATTTTAATTTTTTTGCGGTACGCGGGCCTCTCACTGTTGTGGCCTCTCCCGTTGCGGAGCACAGGCTCTGGAGGCGCAGGCTCAGCGGCCATGGTTCACGGGCCCAGCCGCTCCGCGGCATGTGGGATCTTCCCGGACGGGGGCGCAAAGCCGCGTCCCCTGCATCGGCAGGCGGACTCTCAACCACTGCGCTACCAGGGAAGCCCTTAGGTGTTATTCTTAATAAATGTCTTCTTCTTGTGACTAATAAGGATTTAGGTACCACTGGGTCGTAATTTTGTCTTCAGATTTAGAATTCTAGGTAATTCAAATACAACTGTGATTTTCATATCTTAATGCAACATTTCCAAAATCATGCATATAACCTGCTCCATCTCCATCTCCCTTCCAGCTGTATTCATTCCATTCTCTCTTAATTCTTTCACTCCCAACGTGGAATAACAGCTTTAAAGTTTATTGTGAAGAGTTCTTTGTTTCTTTCAACAAAAAGCTTAAAAGGTAGCAGCCCCATATTCTCCTGTGTTCCAACATATAACATCTAATTGCTAATTTGTGCCATTTTGTAACAAGCTATAAATCTTGCTTAATGGTAGTTTGGATCCTAGTGAAGAACATCCCCCCACTTCTGCTTTATGTAGCTTTTTAGGAATACTGTAGGAAATTTTTAGAAACTTGCTCTCATCTCAGTGGAAATTAGATTTTTTCTGAACTAACCTTTTACTTCTAAGGCCCTTAAGGGTCTGTCTCAGGTACCTTTACTTAAATAATAAAAATTTAACAAATTCTTTTCAAGGGTATATGAACAAAGAATTACTGAGTATGGTTTAAAAAATAATAAATCCACGGATTAAAGACCACTATTGTAATCAGTGATAGTAATATTTTCCTATAATTGAATTACGGTAGAATTCAGATATTAATGTTTTTTGAAGTAAAGGAAAGCTTGGGAAACTTTGAATAATCACAGATAATTACTCTGTACCGGCTTTGTGCTCAGTACTGTGCTAGATAGCAACAGAGGTTGCAGAAGAAGCATAAGCTAAGAAGCCAGTCTTCAAAGTGTTTTATCACAAAGCAATTAGAAGATAAATGTGGAAATGCACAACCCTAACGCAGAAGATGTTACAGAGAAAGGGCAGTTCTATATGGGCGAGGATAATCTAAGGGTCTTCATGGTTGCAGTCCTTATTTAGAGTGGCTTAGGTTAGGAGCCAAGGTTTATTTTTAAATTCAGCATAATTATTGTATATCCCATCAGTCAATGTAGTATGTTTGGTGTCCAGGATTTATTGTAAAAGCAAAGTCATAGAATATGACTAATTGGACATATTTAGGGAAAATGGGACAAACGGCCTGACCAAAGCAGGATATGGGATGAGGATAGTTGAGTATCTTGATCTTCCTGCAAAAATGAATGGACTTGGTGCCAGGCATCACTGCAGGGCTCTATAAACCATAAGGATGCAATCAAATAGCATCTCTGAAGTCAAGTTAAATGATAGAATATGTGTAAATATTGTTTTCTTGGCACTTTATTTAAAAGAGCACAGCCATGCTAAGTTGATTTGCAATGGATAGATTTTGCCATTCACTCCTTAAGTGTGCTCTGTATTCCTTAGCGGCTCATATTTTTGTTTGTTTGAAGTTGGTTCTGCCTATGCAGTTGTGAACCTCACTGTTAAGACAACATGGAAAATAGTGCCCAAGCACAATGTGATACATAGGAGAGGCACTGAGCACAGAAGAAAGAACAGAGCCTTTGGAATCAAGCAGTAGCACCATGTATTTCCTCTTGGACTGTGAATTAGTTACTTAACTTCATTGAGCCTTTGTTTAATTGATTAATATCAACCTTGAAGGGTTTTACTGAGGATTAAATGAGATATATTTAAAGGGCATAACACATTGTGGGGATGCCATTAATTGTAACTTTTGAGGTTATGATCTCATTTCAGTGACCCTGTGAGTTAGCTACTATTGTCCCCATTTTACAAATGAGAAGACTGAGGCACAAAGTAATCAAATGATAAATTCATATTGTCAGCAAGTAGGACACCTGAAATTCAAACTGGGATTTGCCTAATGCCAAAGTCCATGCTCATTTTATTATAAATAGCAAATATTCTTCTCCCTTTGAGCTTTCCATACTTATTCACTAAACTGATCCATAAATACTGAGCTCCTGGCACATCGTAGGTCCTCAATAAACGTCTGATAAAGGAAGAAGGAAAAAGAAATGCGAGGGAGGGAGGAAAGGATGAAGAAAGGCAGGGGGATAATAGATGCTATTTATATTTCTCCTCAGAGAGTTCTACAGAGATGGCCTTTTCAGTATAATGAAGAGAAGCAGGTCCTCTCTACTACCATTTTCCCATCTGTTTTAACAGCTTAAATCAAATTGTCTCACCTATGAGAGCCCATCAGTATGGGAAAGTGACTTGACACTCCCACTTTTGAGAGCTTGAAAGCCTTTCCCCACTTTCCCATAAATCTATGCCTGGCATGAATGATCCTTCACAATCTGCTATCTTTCCTCAAACATTCCTAAGAGCCCAAATTTTCACCAAACCAAACTATAATTTCTTATTTGAAAACAACGTGATTTTCCCCATCTCTTTGCTTTTCATTGAAATGTCCCTTTTTCCTAGTGTGTTTTTCATACCCCTACACATATATTGATAAAAACCCTAATCCTTTGTAACTCAATTCAAGGCTCACAATCTGGGAAGTTCTCTCTGAACCCAAGACAGAGTAGGTGGTTCTTCCCAAAGCTCCTCCAGAATTTGAAATATAGTCAGATCCTACTGTATTTATGTTTAGTTTTTCTGCATCTCTGCATTTCTACCATATCATACAGTGCCTGGTATTTAATACACATCGGGTCAAGGAATAGGAGTGGGGATATAGCTACAACTGCATTCACAGAAGAAACCTTTCGTCTCCAGTATTCACTGAGTTCTCTTTGAAAACAAAATGATTTGGGAAACTACGAAATTATGTATTTTCTTGATTTTGAAGATGTCATCTGTTTTACGGTATTGTTACTTGCAAGGCTCATCATCAAGTGTAAAGACAGCTGGGGGCATGCAAGGTTGACAAGCTACCACCTTTAATATCCGTATTGATTGCAAGCTGCATCCCCATTTCAGAAACAAGAAGATACTGGGGAGAACTCACATCTTAAAACTAAGGAAGAATTGTCATTGCTTTTCGAAATGAAACAAACAAAAAACAAACAAGCTCTATCGACCCTTCTTTCACCCCTACTGCACTCCTATTTCCTGACCTTTTCTCACAAACTAAGGATTTTATTACCCAGGTGGTTTCAGCATATCAGGTCCTTTTCTCAAAATTGCCAGTCATGATGGATAATGATACAATTTTTATTCCTCAGTTGTCAAACTGGCCAATATACCTTGCTGTTCTTTCTTCCTAGAATTTCCCCATTGCCCTTTAGCTCACTAAGTTGTAGCACTCCTCAAAGCTTGAGTCAGGTAGCACCTTTTCCAGGAAATCTTCCTGGAGTCCCTGAACTTAAGAATACCCCCTCCTTTTTCCTTCCAAGGTAACCAGTGCTTACCTCTGTCATAACATGTACCAAATGGTATCCTTTCTCAGTTTACTTGTTTGTGATTTTCACTGGTCTCTGAATCTCTGGAGGGCAAAAACCCTGTTTTCAATCTAACTCAGTACCCACATAGATGTTTCTTGAGTAAAGGATGAATGGCTAAATTCCAAGTGAATTCTGTATACAGGGCAATTTGTTGAAGGTGATATAAAAGCAGAATAAGATGGGATCCCTGCCCTCAAGGTGTTTACTGTCCCGCAGTCTCCAGTAATACACACTTGTTCACAAATAACTATAATGCAAGGTACAATATTAGTTCTATGAAAGAGAGAGAGAGGAACAAGGGATCATGGGTTGTCATAGTGATAATGATTTGCTATATTATAGATAAAAGTAAAGTGTCTAAAATATAATATGTATACATCATATAAAACAAAACAGTGTTTTGTGTGGGATGAGATTAATTGATTATTGATTTAGTAACTGTCATGTTTCTTCATTTGCTGCTTTCCATGCTGTGAAGTTGAATTAGCATTGGGATTGACATATATACACTAATATGTGTAAAATAGATAACTAATAAGAACCTGCTGTATAAAAAAATTAATTAATTAAATTAAATTTTAAAAACAAGGAAAAAATTGAATTAGCTATTTTGTGTAAAAGTGGCTTAATACATACTTCTTTTTATTTTACATGATTTATATCCATCACTGAAATAGTAAAAGATGGCTAAATTATTACAATATTCATTTTATCTCTGTCCCTCCTTACTATTAAAATAATTCAAAGTGATCATTATAAAATACACTGCAAAATGCCTGAATTTTTCCTGATGATGTTGCCTTTGGTTTCATAATTACTCTAGCACCAATATGAGAATTTGTCCAAGTGCAGCTATCCCAATAAAGGTCGTATAAAGCAAAGAGTAGCCTAAGAAGACCATGAAAATCATTTTTAAAACTTTAAGCTTTAAGTAAAACCTAGTCCAATTCAATAATATACTAAAAATAGATTTTTTCAATAACTCAAAACCATATTTATTTTACTTATTAGATATTATTACTTGTAAAGTGAGGATATTCTTTGAGCCATGAGGAATATAATGATAGTAAAGATAATGCCCCTCATATACCCAATATCAATGATGGTTTTCAGGAAACTAACTCAGTGACCCCCAGATAACTTGAGATAGAAAACTCAGAAAGGGTAGAAGTTAAGTTTTTGAATTTGAAAAACTCAGGATTTTAATCAGGATTAATTTTCAATTGCCACAAAATTAGTTCTAAACTGTAACAGAAATGCCCGACATATTCTAGGTCAGAGCAGAGTCTTATCCAGATTCTAGGGTAATCTAAAGAGGGAGGCAAAGAAGAAGGAGATTTTACTGTCTTGTTTGTGGTGATCATTTTAAGAATTAAATATAAGGATGGTGTCTCTACTTGAGGGTAAATTACTCTCAATTAACCTTCAAGAGTTTGTAAAAATAAAATTAAAATTAAAATATTTTTCAGAATTGCACTACGTAATATTTAACGCAGTTGGTAGAACCCAGAGAAAGTAAGTCAATGACAGTACTCCATGCAATCGTCATATTTCACTGGATGTGAAATGTAGACTAAAAAGTGTTGGGAAGTGTTTCCTCCTGAACTGGCATAGATTAGATGGCTTAATTTAGTCTTTTCCATTCCTCCTTCTGAAATAAAACGTCACCAATAAAAACCAGTTTTCTTAGCAGATGCATAAAAATCACAGATTCATTTCTATGAGGCTCATCTGCAGAGTAGATCATTCACAGATACATCTCAGTGGAGCCTGTGACTGTTAATTCTTTTTCAGATGTGTGGGATCCAGTTGGATACTAAGTATTCTAAAAAGTTGTTAAAACCAAGTTAAATATTAATTTAGAAAGAAGTGACCTTACGAATCTTTCATACTGTCATTTCAGTCTCTTGAAAGCAAGGTAGCTAGGTCCTAAATCTCAGGAAAATGAAACTGTGGTTTCATAACTGATTAAAAACAGCGGTGATAAAAACATTTAAAGCAAATGCTATACATAAATAGCCTCCCCAGCAATTTCTATGTAAGGTCACATTCATCAGATGATCTTCTTGATGGATTATCATTTTCTGGCTAATTGATACCACGTCTGTGACTGATGAACTGACCATTGGTACCACCGAACTGCCCAGTAACCCTGTTATCAACGTGCTGATGGCTGCTCCCCAGAGCTTCCCCATAAATACCTTTATTTATTTATTTATTCATTTATTTATAAAATCAGTTTAAAACTGGGCCCTTGCTTTGAAGTTTGCTTTGATGGCTTTGAAGTATTCACAGCTTTCCAGCCAGTATTATCTGTGTTTCATAGATCACAGAAAATCCTGAGAGAGGGAAAAAACACACTATTAATTTGAGATGTAGAATCTTCCACTGATATTTTTCAAATAGATTTAGTTTGAATTTTAGATATCTTGTTATAAAGGGTTGCTTTTAGACAGTGCATATGAGACAGATGTCTAACAGGACCTTAAAGAAATATCTACATAAATTTTACTAAGAACATCATGGTATTCATAAGTGGGAACCAATGGGTGGTCATATATACGATGCCTAGTGTTGCCTTGAATCCCTCAAAAAGGAAACTGTCAGGACTAGTACATGGTACCTCAGCCCCTGAGTGTGTTTTAATATACTTTGATTAGTTCCTGGATTACATAAAGATACAGAGGCCCACAAGAATCAAACTGCATTTAAATTATTAAATATCATATGGTTTAAATTTTTTAAATTATATAAAAAACATCTTTTTGGCTGTGTAAATCCTAGCAAAGTAACAGTACATTCATTATTTACCAATTGTGAACATGAACGTCTGTGGTTATTTCATTCAGCCCAGTATTTAAATTACCTTAATTCTCTACAAAGAAAAATGTCTCTTTGATTATATATACTGTCAGGTTACATGGCCTGGGAAACAGACTCTGAGACAAAGATTTATACATGAGATGCTTAAGAGCTTTCTCAGGAACAACACCTGTGTGGGAGTGAAGGCAGTAGCATCAGGCAGAAGGAAAAGTAGACTGGAATGCAATCCCAGCAGAGACCTCAGATAACGGCAAGGGCTGCTGTGAAGCTGGGATGACCCTTCAGAATTGTTCCCATAGCCTGGCTTTGCACTCCTGCACCGTCTAATCTGTGGAGGTGGCGGCTCCTGGCGAGTGGGCATAGCTTTGCACAAGGCCGTTGATTCCCTTTGGCTGAGCGCAGCACCCAGAGCAGGACAAAGCTCTGAGGCAGCAGCACCCAGTGCCCCCAGGGGCTGCGTAAGTGAGTGCCTCGGTCCTGAAGGTGGGGTCTCAGTGCTCAGCAAGCATCCACCGCATATACCAATTCATCTTGTAATATAGGGGCATAATTTCTAGGCTATAATAAGACCCCCCCTTCCAAAGGAATTCTAATCACTTATAAGACAAGGTCAGGTTCCTTAAGGTTAGATTGCCTTTCTTCTCTTTATCCACTTTTTTGCCAGATTAAATCATTTTCTGGAGTTAAGAGTGTCATTGGAGCATATTTTGAGAATGTGACTTTGAAAGTCTGACCTGTAGAAATGTGATAAATTGTGTTTGGAGATTGATTTTGTTGACTGCTAATACCAAATCATGGAGCAACATAGTTTCACTTACTAAATATTGCCCAGGCTATATTGTTGAACTCTGGGCTGCCACCGTCACCTCATCAGGATAGTTTCTGTCCTCTGACTAGTGGCTTCAATACACTCATCCATCTTCTCGTCCTATTACATTTCGTGTGACTGACGTTCTGTACCCATTAAAATTGATGGGAAAGAACAAAGAGAAGAAAAATGTGCCCTTCAATTAATTACTTCTCTGAAGGAGCAAATGAGAATTCTCTAGTACCAACAAGAGATTTAGACTGGTGGGTTTTCCCCCATTTATTAAGTGCTTTAATTCGCTAGGTTTACTAAACAGAGTCTCCTATTTATAAGAGCAGATTACTCAGTATGCTTTAAAATTCAACCTCCCTCTGAAATGTTTGATCTTTATAAGGCGAATTAATAGCTGTTACATTGTTTATAGTCAGGACTCATTTTGGTGACTTCTCAGTACTAGAATCAATTAGACCAGATGCCTTCAATGTCAGATTTTTTCCCCCTCTGATAAGCTACCTTAATGGCTCATTTTATATTCTGTGCTAGCTGATAATTAAGTTTATTATTATTGTAAACTGAAGCCAAAACCACAGTGATTTTGGAAGGCCCAATCATCCTAGGTTTTTCTTGGATCTGTTGAATGTTATCTTTGTTCTCAACAAATTGCAGAATAGCAAGGTATTTCTGCAGTGCTCGCAAAACGTTTGTTTAATTACAACATCTAATGTGTTGAGGGGAGGGAAACCTGCCCACGTGCAGTTACCAGGCTTTGGCCTCTACACCTCATTTCTCCTCGTGTTCCTGTGTTTGAGTTAGAGGAAACAGTGTGGACTTATTTCTTACGTGACAGGAGGAATTCACACTTTTTAAAATAATTTGACCAAAGAAATTATTTTGGAATTACCTTAAGAGAATTCCACTGCCCAGGGATCAAAGGGGTTATTTAAATACTATGGATAATATGGTCCAAGGAAAGTAAATAACATTCTTCCATATTGACCTTGGTCCCAAGGATGGCAGGAGCTATTCTGAGGCTTTTTTGTTTTTCTCTTCCCTTTGCGGTACGCGGGCCTCTCACCGCTGTGGCCTCTCCCGTTGTGGAGCACAGTCTCCGGACGCGCAGGCTCAGCGGCCATGGCTCATGGACCCAGCCGCTCCGCGGCACGTGGGATCCTCCCGGACCGGGGCACGAACCCGCGTCCCCTGCATCGACAGGCGGACTCTCAACCACTGCGCCACCAGGGAAGCCCTTATTCTGAGACTTTGACCATAGGGGCATGTCTGTGAACAGCTGTCAAATTGGATGTGGCCTAGCTCGTTTACATTTTTAGCAATGTTAATGCTCATGTGCTATACAAATACTTGGACCAACTTTGGGGCAAATGGAACTAATCAGACTATAGTCAGCTCCTTTCACTTATGTAAAAAAATGGTCTCAACTAACACCATCCAAGAGAAATTTCTGTGTTGATGGGAGTATTCTACATCTGTGCTGTTGAGTAGCAAGGTAGCCACTAACCCACTAACCACAGGTGGGTATCGATTGTTTAAAATGCAGCTAATGTAACTGAGGAACTGAATTTCTGATTTTATTAATTTTAGTTAATTTAAATTTCAGTAGCCACATGTGGCTAATGACTACTGCATTGGATAGTGCAGTGAGGCTATTGCACTGGATATGATTAAGGAATCGTATCCAGTGCAATAGACTTTAAGATTTTATAGCCTTAAAGTTTACAGTTCAATTTTTATTCTATCCTAGCATTTTAAAAAATCTCTCTGTTGATTTCTTTTGTGAGGTGGGTATTTTGTTAAAACATGTACTGTTTCTTTAAAAACTGAAATAAAATATAAGTTCAGAAAGCAAGCATTAAAAATAGGAATCTTATGGAGTAGCCTACAAAGAGGTGTCTTAGAAACTAGAACACTGAAAGAACCCCCTCACAGAAAAGTGTTTAGTAAATATTTTGGTAGTAAATTTCACACACACACACACACACACACACACACACACACAAACACCAATCTTGCCATTTTATAACTTACAGATCTTGAAAGCCTGAAATCTGGGTCATTGTACATTAATGGTGGGAATAAAGAATGAATTCATTTTAATCCAAATACAAAAGAGCTATGTTTCTAGACCTCAAAAAATTATCATCAGTTGGGGCATTCTGAGAAAAACAGATCCCTTTCAACTGTAACAACAAAAGTAAAATAATAAAATGACAAAATAAATAGGAGTATAATTAGAGAAGTCGTTTGTACTGAACCTCCTTTCACACTCTTCCCCAGTTGTAGGATTCCCCCCATCAATCACATACATTGATCTGAGAAATACTTGGGAAGTGCTGCTTCTTCCAAGTCCTCATTAGTTCATTTTGGCTCTAATAATCTTTTCTATTATGTGAGTATTATTTTATATATATATTCAATATTTACTCCAAGGTATGTGCCATTCAGACTCATCATTCAATAGTAAACCAATCTTTGAATATAAATGTACTCTTTTAACCTGGTAAGGGTATCACAAGCCATTCATTCACATCAAATCCTAAGTTGTGAGTCATTGCCTACTCACCTGTGTCCCACATTCTCTTCTCCCAACCAACATATTCAAATTGTCAAATTCTGTGATTCTTCCTCTATAATATTTTTCACCTCCACTCCTCCTTTCCTTTACTGCCAGTCTTCTTGATTTATTGAATCCACGCTTTTCTCCACTCTTAACATATCTCGATCCTGGTCTCTGTGCTTCAAGTCATCTTCCACCTGCTGCCAGTACATTGTTCTTCAGGCTCCTTTGCTCAAAAGTCTTTCCTGACAGCTTTCCACTATCTGCAGGACACAGTCCTGTCATACCAGTTACACCTGGCTAGGAGAACACTGAATCCTGAAAGCCTTCCACTGTCACCTCCACTGGAACCAGTTTCTCTCTTTCCTATGTTAGTTGACTGTATGTCTTTTCAGAATAACTCCAAAATGTATAAATTAATGGGATTAGTGGGGAATTATTATTTTAGATATTGCAAAGCATTTTCAATTCCCTACCTTATGTGTAAGTTTCCCTAGTAATTCTGGGATCTAAGTAGGACAAGCAAGATTGTTTCCCCATTTTGCAAGGAAGGAAACCAGCTGAGGTTAGGAAAGTGAGAGAATAATTCAAGATCACACAGCTGGTAAGAGATCCAATTTCTGGATTCTTTCCATATTAATAAAATAAATGTTTCAATAAAAAGAATATCTCCAGTGCCTAGAATAGTGCCTCACATATAATAACTGTTAAAAAATATGTGTTGATTGATTGAATGAATGAAGGCCATTGCTAAGGGCCTTCTGAATATCCTGACTGGTATTTGAACTGGCTTGTCTAGGCAATGAGCAGGTGATCCAGTGATCCTTGAGCAGGAGGGGTGCAGGTAAATTTGAGAAAACAATTAGGAAGTGAGATTAAAACTTCATACAGTGAGACAGCGGGAACCGAGATAAACAGGGGAGAGTGGGAGACATTTTAAAGAATGAGTTAAGAATTACTGCTTCTTGACACTAATTGAACGTGAGGCCAAAGGAGAAGGCAGAGCCAAACATTCAGCCATTATGTGGCAAGAGTGGTACCCATTCCAGAGAGAGAGACAGGCCTGGAGGAGGAACTATTGCCCTTGAATATAGATGAGGCTTTATCTGCTAAGCCCTTTGGCATCTGATTATACTATATATTGTCTCATAATCTTTATGGATCCACGTCTAATTATTCACATGTGAAAATGTTGTTTTCCTCTATCTTTTTGTACTTTATTGTTCCCATGGCACCTAGGCCCCTGCTAGGCAAAAGGTAGACCCTCCAAGAGGAATGGAAATTGATTAATTTGAATATGATATAAACACTACATAATTGAATTATGCTGCATCCTTTATTACAATGTAACTTGGGCTCAAGTTGTACAATTGAAAGTATTGTTTTACAGAAAATTAGCTCATCTGTAAAATTCTGGCTGCATTTTTCTCAAATGTGTTTTGCTACTGATGCTTTTTGAAGGGGAACAGAAGTACAATGAAACACACGAACTAACTTGTCCATACAGGAAAAGGTGCTTGGATTTTAGATGATTTCTTTCAAGTTTTCTCCATAGAAAACTAAAATAAACACCTGAACTTCCTCAAGCTTTATAAGAAAGAAACGTTCAAGTCATGAAGCAATGAATAATCTCGTCCCACCCCCCTCTTTTCAGTAGTAGAATAAAATGGCTGGATTATTGTAGCCATTTGAGTCATGTGATTATAACTACAGTTTCTAGGGAACCACGACTTTTTTTTTTTTTTTTTTTTTTTTTTTTTTTTTTCGGTATGCGGGCCTCTCACTGTTGTGGCCTCTCCCGTTGCGGAGCACAGGCTCCGGACGCACAGGCTCAGCGGCCATGGCTCACGGGCTTAGTTGCTCCACGGCATGTGGGATCTTCCCGGACCAGGGCACGAACCCGTGTCTCCTGCATTGGCAGGCGGATTCTCAACCACTGCGCCACCAGGGAAGCCCCGGGAACCACGACTTTTTCCATCAGTGCTTATATTTGTTGTACCAATGTCAGAAACATGGCATTTGTTTTAAATTAAATTAAAATAATTTAATTTATGCTTTTAAAATCTATCTCTTCTAAATAATTAAGTGCATTAGTGACTTTTTGGTGTTATGAGTAGTAAATTAACCCAGTGGTTGATAGTGACTATCCAATTAAATGCAATATAGATTTTAAGTGCATTCCTGGTGCAAGGCTGCTAGCACAGTGGGGCCTCTGCGGGTGAATAAGACAGGAAATGGACCCTCCAGCGGCTTCACATCCTTAGGATAAGTCATTGTAGTAAGACAAAAATGCAACTGATGACCAGGAAAAGGAGGGCAGTTGTAACTAAGGCAGCCACACACAGAAACCTCATGAAGAACATGTAATTCAAGCTGTTTCTGGAACATCAAACAGATGGGGGTCAGCATTCTGGCCATAAGGACAGTGAAAGTTAAAGATCAGAATTCGGGGGGCTTCCCTGGTGGCGCAGTGGTTGAGAGTCCGCCTGCCGATGCGGGGGACACGGGTTCGTGCCCCAGTCCGGGAGGATCCCGCATGCCGCGGAGCGGCTGGGCCGGTGAGCCATGGCCGCTGAGCCTGCGCGTCTGGAGCCTGTGCTCCACAATGGGAGAGGCCACAGCAGTGAGAGGCCCGCATACCGCAAAAAAAAAAAAAAAAGATCAGAATTCGGGGAATCTATCTAGACCGTGCTGGTGTGCTGTGGGGGGAACACAGGGGACTTTGGGAAAGGCAAGAGGAGGAAGTGACCAAAAAACAAGACGGGGTGGGTGGTGGGAAATTCTGAGGGTCAAGCTGAGGAGGGTGAATTTTCTTTTATATGTAGTTAGAAACCTTCAAAAAATGTTGTTTTTTTAGAAAGCAGTGGCAAAATCAGATCTATGCTTGGCTAAAATTAGTGGAAGTTACTATTACCAAGACACGTATAATTTTCATACCAGTTTTTAGGAATTGAATCTTTTCGTTTGTTTGTTTTCCAAATGAAATAAGGAGCTTCAATATATAACACAGAGTTGCCTGGCTGAGTCTGGGAAGTTGAGGAGGATGGACTGAGCGCTGTGAGCCCCAGGGATCCCCCTGAGGTTCCTACAAGTGGGAATGGTGAGGAAAGCAAAGGAGGGAGACGAGAGATTACAGAAGAATCAAGAGAACCGAGAGAGGAGGGACTGGGGCTGGCTTGGAGAAGGTGGCTGCGAGAGGGCGCCAGGCCAGAGCATCATGTTTCGGTGACTGAGTCCAGTGGAGGAGGTTAGGGAGAAAAAGGCGGCAGAGAAGTTTCTGATGTTTCACAATGGAGGAACTGGGAAGAGGGTAGAGGCACCAAGAGGAAATACAGGTCTTTAGGAATAAGTGAGGACTGAGCATGAGACCTGCCTTCAAAGTCTATAGAATAGTGCGTGTCAAAAATTCAGACAAATATTGGCAGCTTTGCTCACTGATTTGAACATGTTTGAACATGAACATCTGATTGCCCAAAATCATGTCAGCCCAGTCCAGGTTTAAACGAGGTGATTTGTTTGTATTTATTACTTTTTTTTTCTTTAGTGTGTCCTGGGGCTTTGTTGTCCTGATCTTTCACCTTAACATTTCAAAACAACTTGAGAAATTACTAGAGGAAAGTCTTGACACCTGGCATATGATCCAGGCTGATGTAACAAATTTTAAAATGTCTTTTCATGGGCAAGTTTAAAATGTGCAGCTTAGACAGTCGTTGAAACTCCATATGTCTCTCTTGGCCAACACAGTAATGCAGCTTGTGGAAATAGAAATGAACATTCAGAAATTGGAAGCATGCCTTTGTCTAAAATCTGGGCAATGTTTAAGCATTCTTACACACGGCAACCTTTCAATTAGCCATTACCAGACTTAAGTAAAGAAGCAAATAGCTGGTGCTGGATCCCTCATCCTGTCTGTAGCCGAATCAGATTCCCTGGCTAAAGAGATGCAATGTGTTTAATAGCCTTTATGAACAGATTTATGCACCCAAAGATTCTGTTATTTCAGGAAGCTGTTATGAACAACAAGGCTCTAAATCGTGAATGCTTATTAGACACTATAAATCATTTTCCCTTGCAATAAACATCAATTAAATGCACTTCACGAGCCACAATGCATGGAACAGATTGATTCTGGAGACAGCACAGCCCTGCGTTACCTACAGTCAGGGATGTAGAAAAAGAATGCCCATTAAATTAACATTAGCTTAAGAAAAATGAAAACTCCTAGAACAATTACAGTTTTACTGTTTTGACTGAGGGGAAAAAAATGACCTTTGTTCCAAGAGATGTGACTTGAACAATGCTATTCTGCATGAAATTGAGAAATTGCCAACGTTCCCAACCTGACTGATCATGTGCGCGAGATCTTAGTTCTGCT
This sequence comes from Kogia breviceps, assembly GCF_026419965.1. Lineage (NCBI taxonomy): Eukaryota > Metazoa > Chordata > Mammalia > Artiodactyla > Physeteridae > Kogia > Kogia breviceps. The sequence goes on from NC_081321.1 coordinate 32,451,747, forward strand.
TCGTGAGGCTCTCGTGAGTGAGTGGTAAATTTTCCCTATTTATACATTTTCTGTCAGGATATCATAAACATAGCCTGCCTAGCACATGTTTTTACTGCTGCCTTTTTATTTATATATTGATTGCAGCTTTGACAAAGAGTTAATTCCTGAATTGAATAAATATCCTCCTTTTCAAATATTTAGATAGGTATTAGGAATAGGTTAAAGTATATACACTTGCTACTTTTTATAACGTTACACATTAACTATGCAGTATTTCAAGATTTTAATTTTTCAATGAATGAAAATAAACATATTTAACTGGTTTCAAACTTTCTAATGCATAAATTTTAACACCCTGGAAATGAAGCTTAATGGAGAGGCATTTCCTAAATGAAATTTTTTTCTTGTTCAGTCTGAACAAGGCAAGTCTGGAGAAAGTTAACTGTTCACAGATGAATTCACTTGGATTTTATTTTGAGAAAAAAATTAAAGCAAGCTGTCTGTATGAATCTTCTTAGAGACTATTTGAATACATTTTTGAAATATCCAAATTTATCTTAGAAATTGTGCAGTGTTTTCCAAGTAACATGTTACTAATAATTGTATAAAAGTACTTAATGTTCACAAACCATATTTGTGTGCGTGCATATGTGTGTGTGTGTTTGTGTGTGGAGAAAGAGGGAGGGAGGGAGACAAGTGTTATCCTATAACTGCATTGTTACTGCCTTGCATTCTGCTGTGCTTTCTTGAGTGGGAAAGAAAAGAGTAGAGCTCCGTCTCGCTGTAAAATGCACACATAACCCTAGGTGAATGGGGTTGTGGAGATGTGTCTGTCTGTCATGAGCAGATACCACCTTCTTTTTGCTGCACTGAGGAACAGCAAAGTGGATCGTTAGGGTTCATTGTAGTTTCAAATTGTTAGGTTGGATTCCTTCACCTACAGGGGGTCTCCTCGGGACAGCTGTATAGTGTCTCTTTACCCCGGATGATGTTCTGCAGAGTTTGTTGTGTAAAAGTGGAACTTTCCTGGGCCTTGGCTTTGAAGAGACCCCAGTCATTTGACTAGGGCTGCAGGGAGACAGCCCATGTCAACCACACAAATGCCGAGCACAAAAGCAACAGCAAAAGTGACTACTGGGGCTTCCCTGGTGGCGCAGTGGTTGGGAGTCCACCTGCCGATGCAGGGGACACGGGTTCGTGCCCCGGTCCGGGAGGATCCCACGTGCCGCGGAGTGGCTGGGCCCGTGAGCCATGGCCGGTGCGCCTGCGCGTCCGGAGCCTGTGTTCTGCAGCGGGAGAGGCCACAACAGTGAGAGGCCTGCGTACTGCAAAAAAGAAAAAAAAAAAAAAAAAAAAGTGACCACTGAGCTCCATGGGCACAACTTCCCTAAAGAGATAAGAGAGGAGGCTCCCGACAACCGCACCTCCAAGTATTACTCCCAAGTGATGTCTACCTCTAGGAACATTTAACGTAGATATATATTAGCCAGATTTTACCCGTATAAAGGAATTGGGGAACGAGACTGAGATGCTCCTTCCCTTACTTCCTTACCTTTAAAAATCCTATCTCACGTTCAAGACCTAATTTAAATGCCATCTGCTTCTTGATATCTTCTCAGAGCTCTAAATAGAATCAATGGATTCTCCTCCCAAAATCCATAATATTGCCTGGGCCTTTTTCTTATGGAACTTTCACCAAGTGCTTTGTATTTTAATTGAGTGCATGCCTTTCTTTGCTCTCCAGAGCGGAACCTATCTTTTTCATATTTGCTTCATTCCTGCACCCCACCCCAAATCCCACAGAAGAGTGCTTTGCACACAGTAGGTGTTCATTAAAACGTCATTCATGTTCACGTTCAATGTTAACCTCACACTGTGCTCCCAAGGGTTAGATTTGGATAATGGAACTGATTATATTCAGTTCTGTATGACTATACAATGTCTGTCTTTTCTGTCAACCAGTAGGCAGCCTTCTAAACTTGATTTTCAAATCTGTTTAGGATTAAAAACAAATAAATTAACTTCTATACTGAAAGGTCCTTGAGGGAACTCTCCACTTCATATATCATTTTTGTATCCCACCGAGTTGCTTAATACAGGACTTTTAACAAAATAGATATTCAGTCAGTGTTTGTGGAACTAACTTGTTAAGTCAGGAATACCTATAAAACTCACATGAGTCTCTTGACTGCTGAGCATGCATTTCTTATGTATATTTCTCATAGAAAGTTAATGTACCAGGAAGACTTCATTAAGTTTTCATTATGCTTTAACTCTAAAAATGTATTGACATGGTTTAGAAGTCATTGATCATTAGTCACAAGAGGCTGCTAATCTCTCTACCTGAGTAAAACAAATGAAGCTATCCAGGTTAAAAAAAAAAAAGTGGTCATCACTTAGTTATTCCTTCAGAAGATTCCTGGACTATATTTAAAGATATGCATACCTCTGCCTGAATTCCTAGCCAACCTGTGAGAAAAAGACACAGCTATTGATTGTCAAGCTCTGCCAAATCAAGTAAAAAATAAGCAAGTTTTTGAGGGGGTTCTTTGCAATAGAGAGAATAAATCACACACACAAAATGATGAACACAGTTATGCGTCAGTAATTCTGTCTTTTTTTTTTTTTTTTTTTAGGAAATAGTTTTATAAAATAAGAAAACACAGGAATTACAGTAATTCAGCAGTGATATTAGCAAGAGCAATTGGCTGGGTGTGGAAGTACTTGGGGGTCTGTCCGCTTCCAGATCCTGGGCTGGGCACCTCCCAGTTTCCTTGCGGCCAATGTGGGGTCATGTACCCTGAGTTCACCTCTAGCATTAGTTAAGTGCAGCCAGTGAGTCCTTGTCACCCCATTGCCAAATACATACTCTTAAAAAATACTTTACTGTATCATTCCCTTGCTCAAGAAAACTTTAGTAGCTCTTACTTGCCTGTAAAATTACAAAACCAGGTATGATTAACAAGCGTTTTAAGATTTCAGTGCTATGATCAAAACCACTTCTCTCTTAAGCCATATTTTCCAATTTTTCCTAATGTACAGTGGCAAACTAGGCAGGTGGCTGACTTCTGACTTTATTTTGCACTTTGCCCATTCCATGTTCTCTGCTGGACACATTTTTCCACCTCAGGAATGCCTCCAAAGTCTTTCTTGAGCTCCTCAACTATACTTCCCTAGTTAATATTGAAGTTCATCACACTCTGACCTGTATTAGAGTTATTCAGATTTGGGGGACTCATCCTTACATTTCCTTGAAAGAGGGGGCCCTGTCGTGGATTCTTCGCTCCTTCCACAATACCTAGTACAACGCCTTATTCATTGTGGATATAATCTTTAAGTAAACAAATGAGAACCCACAGTACCTTGGAGGGCACAGTGCACACAACAGATGTATAGAACCATAGAATTATATAGAATATTATATGGTCAAGACCACGTGTATATCCAACATATGACTCCCTTGATAAATCAGTGTAGGGTACACTGTCATATATTTAAACAGAAATTGTAGGTTACTCACACCCATTTGGCATTAAAGTAAATTTTTGTTTCCTATTCCTATGGAACTGACCATCAGAAAGCACCTGGACTTAGACACAGCCTCTGATAGGATGGAGGACCGTATACTTTCCCTCCGGTACTTAAAGATCTTGTGTCAGTAAGATATAGATTAGCCATTTCCATCTAACACAAGGCTCCAATCTGGCCAAACATAAGGGGGATTCCAGGAGCTCAGCTACCCTGGAAGAAGGCAACATGGCCCTGGGACATGGAGACAACCCAGGCTTTCATGGCTTCCACAGTGAATCTATGGTGAAGGTTGCATTGGCATCTCCAGGGACATTATGAGAATAGAATTCAGTTACTTCCAGAAGTGGCTGCTTCGTCCTCCACACTCCATAACGCCAGCCACATTCAACTAGCAGAGTTAAGCCAGCGCAGTCTTGAATGAACACAGGAGCAAAACTTGTTCAATGGATGATGCCCAGCTGAAGGCCAAGAGAATCAACCCAGTTCTGGGCTTCCACTGCACTAGCTTCCACAAAAAATAGCATGTGGCTTTCATATGTTGGTCAGTTCTATGAAACAGAAGAGCACAAGTGAAGTGAACAGAATGGCCACCTGTGCCTACTCACCGTTCCCTTTATGATACGCCATTCAGTGGAGCCACCTGTTCCGTCAACAGTGTCGGGGGAGGTGCCAGTCCAGACCTGGGATTAAAATACTTAGAAAATCATAAACGTGATTAAGATGGATTCTGAAATATTTGTCATGGGCTCTTTCCTTAAGATTTTTTGGGGTATATATCGTTACTTTTTCTCTTCTGAATTAAAGACATATTTTGCTGTAGATAAATTGTAAATAAGAACCACAAAGTACTAACTTCCATATTTTTCTCTTTAACTAAGTCACCTGGTGAGTTCATTCATCACTCTTAGAAAAAGGAAAGACAGCATGTGATAATGAAGATATTGTGTGGTAACTGTAGCCTGTGTAGAACCACTTGGGTTGAATTTCATTGTTAAATGAGTGAATGAGTGTTATGGTGTCTCTTACTTCTTGTCCAGTAAGATAGTGAGTGAGTGTGAATGGACAACTTTTATGCCCCCAAATTATACTTCTTTTTCTCTAAGGGCATGAGAGCGACCTATGAACATCTCCCTACATGGTTTGCCTCTGTGTTGTGGGGTGAAGAGGGACCATATACTGGGTCAATGTAGCAGAGACAGATATGGTTAAATTATGACACCCAAGCACATCAATGAACAACCACAGAGACTCCACTTATAACTCACTACACCTGATAACTAAAGTTACTTTTCTTTTTTTTCTGAATTTTTTTCTAAACCAAGAAACTTAAGTAAATGTGCATGTTTCCAAAAAATTGGCCAAAGAAAAGCTATGAAGAACTAATATGTTAACAAACTTAGAAATGGAAAGCTTCTGTGTTGAAAATATTGCAAATATGCTTGTTTGCTTACTGTTAGATTAGTATGATAATAGCATCATTTAGAGACTCCTTTTGTGTTTTAGCAAATGATCCTCCTTAAATGGTCCCCATCCTTCCCCTTTCTTTAGCCCACTGCCATAGTCGTGCTTTAGGTCTGGACAATTGTAGCACTAACGGGTCTCTCCCTGCCTCTCGCTCATCGAGGCATTGGGGAGGAGGAAGAGGAGGATGCGCAAAGTATTTACTTAAGACGATCTCAATTGCCTGCCAACTGTTAATTTATAGAATCTCACCCAGTGACACTTAAATATAGCTTAAGTGATAATGCCACCGTGTTTTCACAAAGCATACGCACAGCCGTTTTTGGTGTTCTTTTAAAAATAGCCTTAGTTTCAATGCCCTTGTCAGTTCATTATCAGTGAATTGTTTGTTTCATTGTCCAGCACAACTGTCTGATAAAAATCCTTAATTATTAAGTATCTGATACTACTACCCAAACTGCTTTAATTACAGCACATTTTGTGTCTTGTTTTATTACGTTTCATGCCAGAATGCCCTGGCCAGGATCTTTAATAAGGCCATATTAAATCTAGGCTAGAGGTTAAAACTCATGAGGCAGCCTTGATTCTCTGCCTATTGTGTAGAGAATCTCATCAGAAGAGCCCCAAACTTCATTAAAGACCGCTGGATGTGGGCCCCCCTATATTGCCATTTACTTTAAGGGCTATCACTCAGGGGCAATTATTGGTGTGCTCCTCATGACCCCTGTTATATTAAGGCAATTTCTACACCTAGGTTAGGCATTAATACCGCCATTATCTCCAACACAAATCCCCTGACAGTTAGGAAAGCAGGAGAAATTACAGAAGGATTAATCTCTAGTGCCTGTCCAAAAAGAAAACTTTCCCCCCGAGGATAGAGACGGCTGTGTTGAACTCAGTTAAGCTGTGTTAGATGTAATGAGAAAGAGCCCCCTGTGCCTGTCTCTGTCGGAGACGTCAGATGACCCTTTCTCCACTTGTCAATATCCCTTTTGGGCTTTCCTTCTCTCCACTCCTCCTAGGCTTCTCTTGAGTCTTAGAGCGTCTTTAAATAATTATGTTTGTGCTTAAAAAATAAAAGAGAGAGAGAGAAAACAACTAAGCTTATCCATGTGGGAAGGCTGGACAAAGTACTCCATTTCATCCAAAAAGAAGTAAAAGATTAAAAAAAAAAGAGCCTGGTGTTTTCACAAATCCTTTCAATTTCCAGTGTGTTTTTCCAGATGTGTTTGTGGGGATGGCACCATGAAGCATGCTGAGAAAAGCAGATCATAGAATAAGGACAAAGAATCCCACTATGCACAAAGGAGTCGGAAGGCAGGAGGCTGCAGTGACTTGGCAGGTCATTCTCCAAGCACCCTGCCTCGCCTGATAAGGATACCTTTGACAGTGGCTGATGCTGCTCTTGATGCACCTCTGTGCTTGCCACGGAATCGCTGGGGTTTGGGAAAGGAATGATAAGGAACACAATGAATAAGTAACAAAGCTCCTTTGACGAATGCAGTCATTTGCATTACAGAACAAAATAGCTTTGCTCCTGATGGGAGAGTGGCATACCTAACCACAAATATTATTTGTGTCCTTCGCTGACATATAAGGGCAGTGGTAGACAGAGTGAGTGTTTGGTGGGTGGGAAGTTTTCATTTCTTTACATCATAACTGTGCCGAAAATGTTGACCCAGCAGAGAATTTTTTAGATGTTATTGACTTCAAAAACTAATGAGGTTTTTTGGTTTAAGGGAATATATTTTTAATAATAATATACTTTCAAAAACCATTATAGTTGAAATTAATATCTCATATGTCCTTTGTATAACGGTGTTAAAGGATGATTCACAGTTGAACTGTCTACCTCAGTGCTACAAAAATTCTATTTGAACTCATTTTTTTCCCTATCCTACTCAATAGGACAAAATGGAAGGAGGTTTTGAGTGTATAAGGTTGAGCGTAAGGGAATTTCTGGGTTGTAAACTATTTCAGAGGAAGCAATTGGATATATTTCTAACTTTCAGGTGGTGTAGCCATTTGCCTAGAACACAGCAGAGGTTATTGAATTTATCCAATCTTGGGTTACCACAAACTAGAAAATAGACGATTGTGACCCAGAGCAGTTACCAGCCATATCTTCATCCCTTGTCTGGATCTGGTGCCTGGTGATGACTGGTGACTCCCAATTCATAATGCAGAATGCCCCAGGGCCTCAGCACTTGCTGGCCAAGTAAAAGCTAATATAAAGTGAGAAATCACTTATTCCACAAATCACTCCTAATTCATCGTATGTTCCCCTTTTCTGTTGGTAAATTAGTTGCTATTCTCACTGAAAGTTTCTTTGCTCCTTTAAATTACTTAAGTAGCATATAGCTTCTGTAACCTTTGATATTCTAACATTCACTCAACAGACATACAGTGAACATCTACTAAGTGCCAAGCATTACATTTCATCAATGGAAAAATACAAATTTCTCCTTTAATAGAGGAGGAAACAGTATATATATATTTGCAATGGACCATACTTTGATATTTCCTGTGCACCATGAGAGCACAGAGAAGAAAGGGACAATTTCAGAGAAATTGCAGCTCATCTCCAGAAATGTGAAAACCAAAATTGAGTCAGTGAATATTTAGAAAGACTTCCTAACTTAATCATCTATCCCTTGGACAGAGTGATTGAAGCATATAAACTATGCAGAAAAATCATTCATGGAAACATGTGGGCATTAGAAGGAAACTTTCTCACCCATAGGAAATGAGGGAATTTTTCTTTTTAAAATACTCCAGAGTATTGCTGCCCTCTGTGCACAAAGCCCCAAAACAGTTGAATATGAGCTAATTTAACATCAAGGACAGACATTCTTGACTGAACTTTAACTAAAAGGGAAACTACCAGAAAGACTAAAATATCAATTTCCTCTGCTAAAAATATATCTTCTTTGCTCACTGCCATTTATCCACTGCAGATATATATTCTTAAATAATAGACACACTTTCCCAAGTAAATTCTTTTTCTGCTGCTTCCTTTTCAGTTGTAAGAACTATGATTAAATTTTAAACTTTCTGAGTCTTCCCCCCCACGTACATAAATGTAACATACACTTATCAGAATGTAACCTTTGCATAAATGTATAGCATACAAACTAAATGTATAGCAGACAAACTAAATGTATTCCATAATCTCTTTCCCTCGTCTACAGTGACTAATTAGAAACAATCAGAATCAATTCTATCACAAACCATCTAGTAAACCTCTTTTTGCTCCCTTTTGGTTTTTGCCTTCAAGTTTTGTTACTTAAATCATTCAACCTTTCCCCTAGACATAGCCATCCTTTTCTCAGTTACTTTGTGGTACTAGTTTCCCTGAACGTTACAGCAAAGGAATACCAGGTGAAGAAGTACTTCTCTTTAGAATTAGGGGCAGTGTTTAGAAAACTGACTTTTCTTCTAAGTATTTAACTAACATCGTTTTGCCTGAATAGCCAGCTAAAGATTAATGTCTTTGAAATGTGAACTAAAAATGCCACCTGCCAAATCAGTAAACAAAGGATGCTGCAGCCATCAAGCCATCACATTACAGCCATCCCGATGGTGAGCCCTGGGGGAACTCAGGATGGAGGCAGAATTTGCCCCCATCTAGCAGTCAGCCACTGCAGTCACCCCGGGCAGGGCACCCTGAGGAGACTCAGGGTAAGAAGCACAGGATACTGGCCCCAGAGCGCTGAGGTGCAGATCAAAGGAATGATTTCCGTGAGCCCAGCCTTTGCATCTTCCCATACATAGAAAAGCGCTAAATTCCTCAACCTGAGATGGTTTTCTTTAACTGACAGTAATCTTTTGATGTTCTGACTACCAGGTCTTCTGTGGCAGAAACTCCTGTGTATACTGGTTCCCCGCAACCCTTGCTCTTTGGAGCAGTCTCTCAGAGTTATCTGAGATGCTGTGTCCCAGGCTTAAGTCCTCAGTTTTGTCCACTGAATAAAATACAACACTCAACTAACTTTTAGGTTATGCATATTTTTCAGTTGACAGAAGAAAGTATGCCTAGAATAGTTGAGAAATTACAAAAGAAATTACAAAAGGAATTACATATTTCTCAAAATAGTTGAGAAATTACAAAAGGAATTATTATTAGTGAAAAATCTATTAACCAAATGTATAAAATCAAAGACTATCAACTTACCTTGTTGATAGTTGGCTTAACTGATGTGCATCTTACTCTCCATGTGCATAATTATTTTCTAAATTCCAACTTGGCTGTAAGTGAAAATAAACAGAATTAAGTGATTTGTATCATTGTGTTCCCTTTACTAAGTAGACTCTGTAATTGTTTTTGAAAAATTGCTGCCGAAATTGATTTTTTTTTCTTCTTCCTACACATTAATCAACCCAGATCCATTTTTTGCTGCTCTTAGGGTATCTGCTAATTCTTGTGTGCCACAGACTGAAAAATCAGATAAAAAGGTTGCTAAGCTATTTTCTAAAATAAGAGTAGACTCAGAATTAGATCTTACAGATTCCCTTTTGCATTATTGTATCACTTGGTACTAGGAGGTTTTGACATTTGACTACTTGAAGGCCTTTATAGATTTATTTCTGGGTCTCTAGGGAGCTTTGTTTAGATGAATTTGCCAGAAAATTTCCAAATTCCTTTTAGATTTGGGGCCACAATTGAGATCTCTACCTACAACATTTCACCCAGGGACATAAATACATCATCCTCATTCTTAATAAATGTGTGATAGTGGTGATAAGGAAGGTCAAAATTATCCTTATAAAGAGCCTCTGCAGGAGAGAAAGAAAATTAACTTGGGACTGGTCACTCTCTTGTACTGGCGGGACCTTCATCCGTGGGATTCAGGGGCTCCGGCTCCTTCCACTCTGTCTCCGTCATCCCCTGTGGCTTCGGAATCCTCTACTTCCAGCCAGCAGAAAGGGAAAAGGCAGAGAGTAGAAAACCCCATCCACTTCTTTAAAAAAGTCATGATGAGAAATGATATAGATCTCTTCTGCTCTAACCCTTTTGGCAAGAGCAAGCCGTATGGCCACACCTGGACACCAGGGGAGAGTCAGGAAATACAGACTCTGGCTCAGCAGCACCCGCAACCACAACCCCCCCCCCCGCTGTGACAGCATGACTTTATGGTGGATAACCAGCCACCTCAGCCAGCAGCTGGGAAGATGAGGGAAGAGGCACAAATAGATAAGAATATGCATATACACAGATAAAATCATCTAGCTCCGCCAATGTGCAAATTACCTTCCTAACGACACTCCCGATTGAGTTAGTCATGTGCTCTGAATATTGTTTTCAGTGACAGTGGTGGTTTGAAATGCTCCCTCTTCTCCCAAAAAAGTTGCACATGCAGAACTACAGTGACAAAGAAACTGTCTTAATGACAAAGTGTATCCCATGACAGCCTGTATTAAACAACTCAAATGTTGTTAAAATATAAAAAATTGCCAAAGCATAAGAGTAATTTTTTAAACCGATGCCATGTTCTTTTTCTTCTCACTTTTGCTGAAGTTAGTTAAATATGTTTCATTGGTTTATTTGGTTCAGCTATTTACTGTCACATCTAACAAGTGATGTCAAGGAGAAATGTGAAACTCAGGTTCTACAGTATATTATTTCTGATGCTATATCTGTAAGGTAGCTTAATTTAGCTTTTAAAAAAAGGATTTATTCTTTACTTTGGCAGAGGAGGACTTATCTTTTGGTTTGCCTTTTGAATCATTCCCCTTTAGATAGTAGGTATTTAATAAATATTTGATGAATTTAAATAGGCTTTAGATGATGTTGATCATGATGACTGTGATGACTTTTATATAGAAACTCAGAGATAGTTGTATATGTATTAATGAATGCAGGTTGAAATTGTTTTAGCTCTTATGATGTTCTGTATCATAGTCATAATCTTCATTATTATGATTGTTACAGAGTGATGATTATAAACATAAGTAATTGATAAGATATGCCAAGAGTATACTTCATTTATTAGAGAATGTTCTGCTTTTATAAAAATTTCTTTATAGAGGTCAATTTGCTTTTTTAAGAATGTATTTTAAAACTTAAGATTCCCCTTGAGCATAATTAATTGTATTTCTAATAAATGTTAATATAATTGGTGACAAATGATATCATCAATTTGTCAGTTCAAGTAATAAAATGTACATACATTTAACAACTATTATTCTGTAAAACTTATTAAAAACACCCAATTTTCTTTAAGATATCTCATATCACACAGCACTATTTGTTGATCACCTGTGACAAAAGAGGATAGATACACTTTCCTGGATAGATATCTTTGCTAGGGCACATCTTACCTCCTCAGGAATATTAAAAAGTAATTCACTTTCTTCGAAATATTTTGAAGAGAAGTATTCTAGGCTCATTGCCTCCCTTTTTAAAAAGGTTTTTATTGAAATATAGTTGAATTACAATTTTGTGTTAGCTTCAAGTGTACAGAAAAGTGATTCAGATATATATATATATATATATATATATATATATATATATATATATATATATCCACACACACACACACACATATATTCTCTTTTTACATTCTCTTCCATTACAGGTTATTACAAGATACTGAGTATGGTTCCCTGTGCTATACAGTAGGTCCTTGCTGGTTATCTATTTTCTATATATTAGTGTATATATTTTAATCCCAAACTCCTAATTTACCCGTCCTCCACTTCCCCTTTGGTAACCATAAGTTTCTTTTCTATGTCTGTGAGTCTATTTCTGTTTTGTAAATGAATTCATTTGTATCATGTTTTTAGATTCCACATATAAGTGACATCATATGATGTTTGTCTGGTTTGCTTCACTTGGTATGATAATCTCTAGGTCTCCTTTTTACCATGATTTATGTTAAGATAACATTAGCTAAGATTTATTGAGTTTTTAGTAAGTAGCAAGTGTCATTGTAAGAGTTTGGAGCATGTCAACTCACTTGGTCTTCCTGATAGGTGTATGAGGTGGTAGTAATATTATTTCCGTTTTAACAGTGAGGAAGCTGAAGCACAGAAGAGTTAAATAACTTGCCCACAGCCATCACACTGATAACTAGAGGAGTAGGATTTGAACCCACGAAGCTGAACAACAGAGAACTTGCTCTGAGCCACACTAAAGTTGCTTCTCTACTAACAACAACCAAAATGTTGATTTTGCGGTACTTTTTACAGAATAGTTTTTGCAATGTATCTAAGTAAGCCTGATATCACTGAGCAACCAGTAATCGAATGGAATGCATATGTAGTTCATTACTACATTTAAAAGACAAATTATAGTAACCATTATTTCTCTTGATTTGAGAAATATTTTGATTTTAGAAGATTCTCATAACAGGTAATATTTGAGGAAAGGGAAAAAAGTTGAGTGTTATTTTAATCTGCCTTATGAGTTAACTAAAATGACAGAGTTTTGAGTTTTCTCAGTAAAGTAACCTGGAAAACACTAAAACTGTATTCAATTGAACCATATGAAATTGCCATTTTGAGGGTAAAGAAGGGTCACATATTGGCAGTTCTATAAGATTCAAGCTTGGGCTTCCCTGGTGGCGCAGTGGTTGAGGATCTGCCTGCTAATGCACGGGACACGGGTTCGAGCCCTGGTCTGGGAGGATCCCACATGCCACAGAGCAACTGGGTCCGTGAGCCACAACTACTGAGCCTGCGCGTTTGGAGCCTGTGCTCCGCAACAAGAGAGGCCGCGATAGTGAGAGGCCCGCACGCCACGATGAAGAGTGGCCCCGGCCTGCCACAACTAGAGAAAGCCCTCGCACAGAAATGAAGATCTAACACAGCAAAAAAAATAAATTAATTAATAAATTAATAAACTCCTACCCCCAACATCTAAAAAAAAAAAAAAAGATGCAAGCTATTGCCAACTGAATACCACAGGTATTTGTTAAAGAGTAGGTCAGAAATTATGATGGGGATGTGAAAGGATTCAAAAGGGGTAAGACATGGTCTTCACGAGGGCTTACGATGCGAGTATAGGAAAAAGACAGACACACCTGTAAATGTATGACACCCCTCGGGGGATCTTACAGAGGGAAGTCGTGTCCAGATGCGAACTCGGGAGAGTTTTCTCCGTAAAACCAATGGATGCACAAGGGCAGGAATGAGCACCCAGGCTTTCAAGAAGGGCCCAGTGACTTCACTGTACCTCCGACGGACACGTTGAATCCTCCTGCCTGACTTCAGTGACTTCTGCCTGTGGGCCCTGCAGGAACTGCCCACACTCTGATCTTTCATCCAGATTTAGGATTGCACTCCAGCTAAAGTCTGTAGTTATATTCTTACCTTCTCCAGGCCAGGCACCTGTACCCACCCCAATGCCCAGCCACTATGCCCAGCTCCAGCATCGGACTTTTGTCTCTATCATTCAGGGGAGTGAGCTCCCATGTCCATGCTGGTACCCTGATAGGGCTCGACCTGCTCCGTGGCCACGTTATCAGTGTTACGTAGTGAAGTCCTGCAAAGTGACCAAAACAGGATTGTAACAAAAAACAGGAGAGACAGTCTTTGAGAATCAGGGTATCTAGAGAAAACTTCACTGACATGGGTAAGCCTTGAATGGAAATTTGAACAACAGAATTTGGATGAATGCAAAAGTAAAAGGCTATTCAGGCTGTGGAAACGGTGGAGTGAAAAGAACAACACAGAAGGCCCATGGCATGTGGAGGAGATAAGGGATCATCCAGTGAGAGTGAAGATTTCATGTAGTTAAGAGATAAGAAAGATGAAGTAAAACAGTTCGTGTCAAGTCCTCAGTGTTGGACGGAAGGCCTTGAGTCACAACCAGTAATAGCCACCGTGTACTGAGCACCTACTATGTGCCAGGTACTGACACATTCTATTTTAGCAGATTAGAGAAATCAGAGATCAACTAAACAGATAAGAAGCTGAGATCCAGAGAGGGGGTGTTATCAAAGCCCAAATTTTAAAATAACTTTTAATCACTTTTAAAGCAATTACTATTTAACAGGCTCAGATCTAAGTGCTTAACAAAAATTAATTCATTTAAACTTCACAGCAACCCAATGAAGCAAGTACTATTATCATTATTCTCATCTTCTAACAGAGTTAAATGAGGTGCCCAGGGGTTACCTAACTCCCTCAAGGTCTTACAGTTTATAAATGGTGGAGCCAGGTTCAAACACAGGAAGCCTTGTTGATTCAGGATCTGTGCTCTTACATGCTCTTTTTTTTTTTGGTAAATAAAGGAAGGAGGGAAGCAGCAGGGCACTAAAAGATTTTAAGCAGGATAATTACATAACAAGTGGCATGTAAGCATTCTTAGATACTTAACTGGGAGGTCAGGTGGAAGATTATATCTACATTTTTAAAAAATATTTATTTTTTGTTTATTTATTTTGGCTGCTCCGGGTCTTAGTTATGGTGCATGGGTTCTTCGTTGCAGCATGCAAAGTCTTAATTGCGTGTGGGATCTAGTTCCCTGACCAGGGATCAAACCCAGGCCCCCTGCAATGGGAGCGCGGAGTCTTAGCCACTGGACCACCAGGGAAGTTCCTATATCTGTAATTTTAAACTGAGATAATTGAGGCCTGGATTAGGGCAGGGTTGTGAGGGCAGAAAGAGAAAAAATATGAGATATTATGCAGGCAGAATAAAGCAGATGTGTGAACTAATTAGATATGAAAGGTAAATGTGAAGGAGTGAATTATGAGGATGTACACCTGACCAGCAAGAATTATGATACAACTATCTGAAAAAGGGAAAAGTTGCAAGAAATATTTTGAGACAGATTTTGTGTCTGGGCTGGCAAATACAAGAGGAAATATCCAGTAAACATTTGCAGATAGATACCTGGAGTTCCCATATTATATGGGATGTACTCATGTCATATTCAATACCATGTTTCTGTATCTTTTTCTCCTGCCTAAAAGGGATTTCCTGGCCTCATCCCTTTGAATCCTCAATGCCAAGCGCTGGACCTGGGAACATAGTGGATGCTCAAAAAAATATGATTGAATGAATAACAATTACCCAGATAATAATAATAGCTGCTCTCTTGTGTCTCTAAAAAAGTTGTAACGAAATGAGAGCCAGATGTCAATTTTCTTTCTTCTGGAGATTATGGTTGCAGCTCTCTTTTCTTAATAGAATCAAAACTTGCAATCTGTGATACTGTAGAGTAAAATTTATTACCAGATGTTTAACAAAATATTACCTTAGAATTCTCTTAATGGTTTACTAGTTGGAATCAATATATGTCTATTACTTTTGTGTCTTTAATTATGTTTATCTAGAGTACTTGATTGCCAGGCTGAAAGTGGTGTGGAGAAGCAAATTCTTTGCAGCTCTAAATGATATTGTAGTAAATTTTCATAAGAACATTCATGTACTGAGAGTGACTTTTATTTTTTGATTATAAATAATAATGCATTTTGACACTATGAACTTCTGAATCTAAAACCACCCTGAAGGGGCTTCCCTGGTGGCGCAGTGGTTGAGAATCCGCCTGCCGATGCAGGGGATACGGGTTCGTGCCCCGGTCCGGGAAGATCCCACATGCCGCGGAGCAACTAAGCCCGTGAGCCATGGCCGCTGAGCCTGCGCGTCCGGAGCCTGTGCCCCGCAACGGGAGAGGCCACAACAGTGAGAGGCCCGCGTACCACAAATAAATAAATAAATAAATAAAAATAAATAAATAAATAAAACCACCCTGAAAAGCAGACTGATGGCACAGTATTCGCAGTTCAAATTTTAGGGGTTTTCTTCATACATGATATCATAAAAGGTATGATTCTTCTCCTGTGCTTATGTTTGAGATGCATTAGGAACCTGGAGTTCTTGCCTGATGTCTTGAACTGAATACTTACAGAGCCCTTTCTCCTTATTCCCTTCTCTCTCTCTTCTCCCTCTTTTTTCTTCATTTGGCCTCTAGGAATATATGTTGTCTATACCATTCATTTGCTGCATGCTACTTGGTATTTTAAGCTATACTTTCATGCATAGAGAATTTCAGTTCCTTGAGGTTGTTGTGTTTCAAGCTTTCAAGGATTCCCCTTAGCACCTGCAACCCCCCATACACACCACAAGCCTGCGTATGCTGAGCATGGCCAAATACCAATTATGGCTGACAGCCTTTTGTGATTCCCCTGTCTCAGAAATAGTCTTTTAGTATCCCCTATAAATCCAATATTTTTCTATAATTATTATGATCATGAAAACATTATACATGAAGAAGGAAATAAGATAATGAAATAAAAATTACCTGGTGAAATGTGGTTGTAAAATGAAGCCAGTCTTTTTAGGGGTTGGTCCAACACAGTTTCTATGCCTGATTTGTTTCTCTTTCCTAGGCTGACTTCAAATTTGTAATAGCTGTTGTTCTTTACAAAATTGATGGAAACCATTCATTTTCATAGTATGTATGCATTGCTAAAGAACCATCATAGCAAACCAGGAGTAGAATTACAATTAGAAATTAAAATTAGGAGGTTTGAATCTCATTTTTATTCCAGGTTGTTAGATGAGACCCCAAATGAACTAGTGGTTAAGTGCCACTCATTATAAAAACTGAATTAGGGGACCACTCCAATCTGAAACAGATGATCCTTTTACTTAATTATTGCTTCACCCACTTTGTCCTCTTCTATTGTTTGTTCTCTTCTATTGTTTGTTTTCCCAGTATAGGCAGAAAGACCTTTACTGCCTGCCCTTCAGACTACTGCTTCCGCAAGGACACCCTGAAACCTTTGGTGTACTCAAAGAGCTCTGTTTGTTTTATTTATAAAAAGCTCCTCTTATTGGGGTGTTCCACTCTTACAGGAAGGTGGCACCTTGTGGACACCTCTGATAGCAAAGGGCAGTTGACAAGCCTGAGCACCCAGTGTCCTCAACTACCTGCTAATGGTTGTGGTGCCCAGGCCTACCTGGCAGCCTCAGATCTCCAGTTAAGCCTCTGTGGAAGCTAGGAAGCAGGCCTCTTAATTGGGAAGCTGAAGATACAAGGCAGGTTACAATTTCTGCCAAGACCTGTTTCAGTCAGGCCAAGCTTCCTTCCTTCATCCTTATTCTTGGCATTTGTATTTTGTTACCCTGCAGGCCCCCTGCCCAGCCCACAGTGCAAGACATGGAGGTTATTTGGTGAACAGTCAGAATACACAAAAGTCATTTTGCATGAGGAACTTTGAGCTCCATAAATAACCGCCCACTGAACCAGGATCTGTGACGAATTTAGTCCTAATTGCACCTTTTTCTCACCCTGCCCCCTACCTCCCATTAAGATATATTGTCTAGGACATATGCAAGAGATCTGTTTGCAGCTTTTTTTACATAGAACTGATTGTTTAATTGCAGATTAAAGATTAATGCAAGTATAATGATTCCAGGAGGACACTTCAGACAAAAGCATCCTGCATCAGGCTGCTTGCCTCCATTTTTCAATTTGACCATAAATTTGGCTGGGAATTAAATAGTAAGTAGCCGTGATTGCAACTCTGGTCTCTGAAGGCACTCACGGGAATGAAAATAAATGAACAGGCTCTCACACAAAGCATGTTTCATTATGGTCATTAGTGGGCAGATTCTCAGCAGTACTGAAGGTGAAATTGTCTAGCAGAGATGTTGGCACATGTCTGTTAAGAATAGCTGAGTCTTTATCTTTATTCCTAGACACAGATGTAGAGACTGGACTTGAGGACATGGGGAGGGGGAAGGTAAGCTGGGATGAAGTGAGAGAGTGGCATGGACATATATACACTACCAAACGTAAAATAGATAGCTAGTGGGAAGCAGCCGCATAGCACAGGGAGATCAGCTCAGTGCTTTGTGTTCACCTAGAGGGGTGAGATAGGGAGGGTGGGAGGGAGATGCAAGAGGGAGGGGATATGGTGGTATATGTATACATATAGCTGATTCATTTTGTTATACAGCAGAAACTAACATACCATTGTAAAGCAATTATACTCCAATAAAGATATTAAAAAAAAAAAAAAGAAGAGCTGAAAAGTATGGTAAAAGCTATGGAAGTGGGCTTGGCTGGAGAGGCATTGCATCATACATTTTGAATTTTAATTCCTTTTGTTTATTATTTAAAAATTTTTAGGCATCAGATATTTATGCTACAGAATCACATAAATGTAAACATATTTCATACAGGTTCAGAATTGGCATGATGTAGAATATAAATATAAGTATAAATGAGGGTTAGTTGCTAAATATACCAACTCTGCATAAAACAGCCAAATAAAAAATATTAGTTATAAATGCGACATCATGAAAAGCCCCCAGGGACTTTTACCATATTCATGATAATGATTTTGATTGAGAAATGCTTATCTTTGAATTGCTCTTGTGTTTTTCAAATAAGAGAGGGTTTTTCCTTAAACCTTTGTGACATGTTGGATCTCCATTGTGAGCATGAGATTAAATTTCTTTCATAATTTTATTCTCTTGCTTATCAGTGAGCAAATTAACCTACCTGATTATAAATAAGAGGACAAATCTGGCTGCTCTGGTCTTTTTTTCTTTACCACTGGTTTTATGCCCCCAAATAAGATATTTCAGCCACAGGTACCTTGAATGTTATTACACTAATAAATATGTTAATTTAAAGAGCCCTACAGATACTCTAGCTTATTTAAGTTATGTTGTTATTTGGGAATCTGGTTTTTACTCTTTACAAAAGAATAAAAGTCCAGAGACTATTCCTATTATGAAATGTTAATGCGTTTTCAAACATTCTCACCTGTTGATAATTTATATGAAAGACATAAACTAGTCTGACAAGACACAAACTTTCCTTCATGTTCTCCACAGACTTATGGAAAACCTCTTATTGAACAAATACAACTGTATTAACAATAATGACCCAATAATGGTTGGGTCAAAAAATCTAAAATGTTGTATAATCACAATGAGTTTGTTCTCTTATATAAGAAACACACACACAGTTTCTTACCATTGATGGTATCTAGGGAGCTCTCTTGGGAAAAATTGATGGAGCTATGCTAAAGCTTGATAAAATTTTGTTAAAACCATATTGCCTCAGAAACACACTTCAGTGCCAAGGCTTAGCTATTAGTAGTGATGTTCCAAGTCAGAATTCTAAGAGAAGATACTGGTGTTTTTAGTTTCAAATGAGTTAAGAAGTAAGGACCAAAGTAATACCTACCTCCTTTCCCAAAATAAAATCAAGCAGTTATAAAAAAAAAGTTTTGTTTCTGTTATGAAATCCATTCAAATATTTAACATCACAATTGACATGAAGATTTCAGGATAAGAAATAATGACTTTTACCAATGGCATATTAATGAGATACAATGAGGACACTGGCAGATGAAAAGAATGTGATTACATCCTGACTTGAACATGGGTATATATTTTCAACTGATACACAGAAGGAAAATCTGACTTCCTCTTGAGACTGGGGCAATATTGATTTCTCAGGAAACTAGATGACACAATATTTTTTCTTTTTTTTTACAGTCTAATAGGTCAGTGAATATAGTTATTATAGTTTGATGATAATATATAACCTTCCACTTTGACTTGGTTCCATTATCACTTCAAAATTCTTATATGGCTGAGAGAATGATTGAGTAACTCCTCATGTGCATGAGATTATTTTATGAAAGAGGTTAACTAGCTGCTCACCATTTTCACTGAACAGTAAGCAGGAAGAAATAGTTTCAACTGAAGTAGCAGGTCCCTAAGTTACGTGGGAATCATGATCATTGACGTTATCCTATCATCGGTCCAGAGCCTCCCTACACGTGAGTTCTTGCTGCACACAGAGAAGAATGCCTCCTCTCTGGAAAGGTGGTTAGATGCAAGAAAGGCTTAACAAAAGAAATTCTGGAACAGCCATTTGTATAGATCTCTTTAAAGAAACATAGATATAGACATGTCTCTTTGTTCAACATATCAATAACAATTTTACATTTAAAAAAATGAGAAATTGTGAGAAACGTGGAAATTAACATATACACATATTAAAATACTTTTTCTATCCTTAAAACCATTCATTTGATCCACCTGAATGTTTATCTACTCTGAATAACTTTTCTATTAAATGTGAGTGAACATCACTGGTCCATAACTTTGTAAAACTAGATCAAAGGAATAGAGTAATTTCCATGAACCAAAATGGTTTGTCTCTTGGGACCATAAAGTTCTTTGCATGTTTCAAGTCTGTATGTTTCATGCTCATGATATATTGGTACAGGAACTTTTCTTCTCTGAATTACCTATTGTGATTAGAAGGTCAAGGGCATGGTTTTGAATATGTCAGCAGTTTCTTCTCCACTCACAACAGCCATCCCCTTCACCAGCCACCTGTTGAGAGAGCAGTTGGCCTATCTATTGCCTCAGTGGCCTTGGTGTCCTTCCGAGGTGAGGCTAGTTTATCATCCCCATCCTAGTTTTGATACTGTTCACAAGACATGTGTGGCTGACATTAGCTCACTGCTAAGTCACCAGATGGCTGGGATATTTTCCACAGTCAAGTTAAGTTGGAACTGAGATTTGGAATTCTTGGATAAAGAATTCCTACCCCTTTTTTTATATATGCTTATTGTACTAAGAATGTAGATTTTCAATGGCTTAAGAGATCTTGCTGAGATTTTGATCTTTTTGAGACTTATTCTATATTGAATATCAAAACATAACCATGCTATGAAGATATAAAGTTGTTAGTAGTAGGTTTTATTTCTCATCCCAGAAATAACCAGAAACCTTCTGTGGGAAGGTTTCTACTGTGTTTGTACCTCTGCACAGTGTAGCTTTCATGAAGGTAATAAACAAAAACAAACTTAACAAAAACATCACTGCTATCTAAGTGTTTCCCACTGTCAGGCTCAATTACCAAATAGAAGCTCTTATATAGATATTTTATAATTTCTTAACTCTTCCCCTAGAAGATATTCTTTTCAGATAGTCAGCACAGAGCGAGATAAAGGAGAAGAAATAGAAAGGGACACTCTGATCAACTCCAGTGAGAGCTCTATGTGGACACTGCTGATATTGTGTAGAACGGGAGACAGATAAAATTTCAACAGGGGGTAAAATGGAGAAGATAAGAGATTTCAAAACATGACTATATAGTTATTGTGTTTGATAGACTGAGAAGCCTCATGATGTCAGGCAAATAAAATATAAAAACAAAAACAAAATCTTAAATTACAGATAGTATTTTTCTAATAAGCCATATTTCAGAATTATCTCCATTTTGTTCCTCTCGGTGTAAATGAAGGTGAGCTGCACATAAAGAAGTATGTGGTGGCGAAAGAATGAGGCCAAGCAAATGTACCCACAAAATATCTATCCCACGACTTCCCATAATGCCTCATATTTCCACCATGGCAGTTGTTCTCCTGTGAGCTAAGTCATGATCTGTTAGTTCCTACCAATGTCACCCATCAAAACACCTCTAGTCATCTGTTCATTTCTCCTCCACTCTAACCAGCCATATTTAGACATTCAGCTCAACAGCTAGGTTCTCTAACCCTCAGAGTCTCTTCCTGCCAAGGTAGCCTATAGAGTACTGCCAAATTAAACTTCCTCAAGCGTGAAGAAGGTTACTCATTTTACTCAAAACCATATTACCTACACAACCAAGTCCAACTCGTTAACTTGGTGTTTAAACCATCACGATCTGCTGCTTGCTACCTCTCCCTGTTCCTGTACATGAAAACTTGAGTCTGGCAAATTGGTCTTATAACAAAATTCTTCCGTCTTGTGTGCCATTGATCCAGCATCTTCCCTTAGCTTTTCCTTTATTTTCCATTTGAAAGCATTCTCCTTAAAGCCTCCTTTAAAACAAGTTCAAACACAAGGCTTCCACAAACTTTTCCCTGGTCATCAGTAATCCTGAGACTTAAGTTCCATAGCACTGATCGTTTGCATCACTAATGTAGCACTTTTTTTATTTACCATTTTTACGTACACACCCTATCTCTCCAAGTAAATTAAGAGGCTCTCCAGGACAGAAACCATTTTTATTTATTTTTTATTTTTTTAACATATTTATTGAGTATAATTGCCTTACAATGGTGTGTCAGTTTCTGCTTTATAACAAAGTGAATCAGTTATACATATACATATATCTACATATCTTCTCCCTCTTGCATCTCCCTCCCACCCTCCCTATCCCACCCCTCTAGGTGGTCACAAAGTACCCAGCTGATCTCCCTGTGCTATGCGGCTGCTTCCCACTAGCTATCTATTTTAAATATGGCAGTGTATATAAGTCCATGCTACTCTATCACTTCGTCCCAGCTTACTCTTCCCCCTCCCCATGTCCTCAAGTCCATTCTCTACATCTGTGTCTTTATTCCAGTCCTGCCCCTAGGTTCTTCAGAACTTTTTTTTTTTTAGATTCCATATATATATATGTTAGCATATGGTATTTGTTTTTGTCTTTCTGATTTACTTCAACTCTGTATGACACACTCTAGATCCATCCACCTCACTACAAATAACTTAATTTTGTTTCTCTTAATGGCTGAGTAATATTCCATTGTACATATGTGCCACATCTTCTTTATCCATTCATCTGTCGAAGGACACTTAGGTTGCTTCCATGTCCTGGCTATTGTAAATAGAGCTGCAATGAACATTGTGGTACATGACTCTTTTTGAATTATGGTTTTCTCAGGGTATATGCCCAGTAGTGAGATTGCTGGGTCGTATGGTAATTCTATGTTTAGTTTTTTAAGTAAACTCCATACTGTTCTCCCTAGTGGCTGTATCAATTTACATTCCCACCACCAGTGCAAGAGGGTTCCCTTTTCTCCACACCCTCTCCAGCATTTATTATTTGTAGAGTTTTTGATGATGACCATTCTGACTGGTGTGAGGTGATACCTCATTGTAGTTTTGATTTGCATTTCTCTAATGATTAATGATGTGGAACATTCTTTCATGTGTTTGTTAACAATCTGTATATCTTCTTTGCAGAAATGTCTATTTAGGTCTTCTGCCCATTTTTGGATTGGGTTGCTCATTTTCTTTTTTAATATTGAGCTGCTTGAGCTGCTTATAAATTTAGGAGATTAAACCTTTGTCAGTTACTTCATTTGCAAATATTTTCTCCCTTTCTGAGTGTTGTCTTTTCCTCTTTTTTATGGTTTCCTTTGCTGTGCAAAAGCTTTTAAGTTTCATTAGGTCCCTTTTGTTTCTTTTTGTTTTTATTTCCATTTCTATAGGAGGTGAGTCAAAAAGGATCTTGCTGTGATTTATGCCATAAAGTGTTCTGCCTATGTTTTCCTCTAAGAGTTTTATAGTGTTGGGCCTTAAATTTAGGTCTTTAATCCATTTTGAGTTTATTTTTGTAAATGGTATTAGGGAGTGTTCTAATTTCATTCTTTTACATGTGGCTGTCCAGTTTTCCCAACACCACTTATTGAAGAGGCTGTCTTTTCTGCATTTTATAATCTTGCCTCCTTTATCAAAAATAAGGTGACCATTTGTGCGTGGGTTTATCTCTGGGCTTTCTATCCTGTTCCATTGATCTATATTTCTGTTTTTGTGCCAGTACCATACTGTCTTGATTACTGTAGCTTTGTAGTATAGTCTGAAGTATGGGAGTCTGATTCCTCCAGCTCCGTTTTTGTCTCTCAAGATTGCTTTGGCTCTTTGGGGTCTTTTGTGTTTCCATACAAATTGTGAAATTTTTTGTTCTATTTCTGTGAAAAATGCCATTGGTAGTTTGGTAGGGATTGCATTGAATCTGTAGATTGCTTTGGGTAGTAGAGTCATTTTCACAATGTTGATTCTTCCAAGACAAGAACATGGCATATCTCTGCATCAGTTTGTATCATCTCTGATTTCTTCATCAGTGTCTTATAGTTTTCTGCATACAGGTCTTTTGTCTCCTTAGATAGGTTTATTCCTATGTATTTTATTCTTTTTGTTGCATTGGTAAGTGGGAGTGTTTCCTTAATTTCTCTTTCAGATTTTTCATCATTAGTGTATAGGAATGCAAGAGATTTCTGTGCATTAAGTTTGTATCCTGCTACTTTACCAAATTCATTGATTAGCTCTAGTCATTTTCTGGTAGCATCTTTAGCATTCTCTATGTATAGTATCATGTCATCTGCAAACAATGGCTTTACTTCTTTTCCAGTTTGGAATCCTTTTATTTCTTTTTCTTCTCTGATTGCTGTGGCTAAAACTTCCAAAACTATATTGAATAATAGTGGTGAGAGTGGACAACCTTGTCTTTTTCCTGATCTTAGAGGGAATGGTTTCAGTTTTTCACCATTGAGAATGATGCTGGCTGTGTGTATGTCATATATGGCCTTTATTGTGTTGAGGTAAGTTCCCTCTACACCTACTTTCTGGAGGGTTTTAATCATAAATGGGGGTTGAATTTTGTCAAAAGCTTTTTCTGCACCTATTGAGATCATCATATGGTTTTTCTCCTTCAGTTCGTTAATACGGTTTATCACATTGTTTGATTTTGCCTGTATTGAAGAATCCTTGCATTCCTGCGATAAACCCCACTTGATCATTGTGTATCATCCTTTTAATGTGCTTTTGGATGCTTTTTGCTGGTATTTTCTTGAGGATTCTTGCATCTATGTTCATCAGTGATATTGGCCTGTAGTTTTCTTTCTTTGTGACATCTTTGGTTTTGGTATCAGGGTGATGGTGGCTTCGTAGAATTGGGAGAGTTTCTCCCTCTAGTATATTTGGGAACAGTTTGAGAAGGATAGGTGTTAGCTCTTCTCTAAATGTTTGATAGAATTCACCTGTGAAGCCATCTGGTCCTGTCTTTTGTTTGTTGGAAGATTTTTAATCACAGTCTCAATTTCAGTGCTTGTGATTGGTCTGTTCATATTTTCTATTTCTCCCTGGTTCAGTCTCAGCAGCTTGTGCATTTCTAAGAATTTTTCCATTTCTTCCAGGTTGTCCATGTTATTGGCATAGAGTTGCTTGTAGTAATCTCTCATGATCCTTTGTACTTCTGCAGTGTCAGTTGTTACTTATCCTTTTTCCTTTCTAATTCTATTGATTTGAGTCTCCTCCCTTTTTTTCTTGATGAGTCTGGCTAATGGTTTATCATTTTTGTTTATCTTCTCAAACAAGCAGCTTTTAGTTATATTGATCTTTGCTATCATTTCCTTCATTTCTTTTTCATTTATCTCTGATCTGATTTTTATGATTTCCTTCCCTCTGCTAAATTTGGGGGTTTTCTGTTCTCCTTTTTCTAATTGCTTTAGGTGTAAGTTTAGATTGTGCCTTTGAGACATTGCTTGTTTCTTGAGGTAGGATTGTATTGCTATAATCTTCCCTCTTAGAACTGCTTTTGCTGTATCCCATAGGTTTTGGGTCATCGTGTCTCCATTGTCATTTGTTTCTACGTACTTTTTGATTTCCTCTTTGATTTCTTCAGTGATCACTTCGTTTTTAAGAAGTGTGTTGTTTAGCCTCCATGTGTTTGTATTTTTTACAGGTTTTTTCCTGTAATTGATATCTAGTGTCTTAGCGTTGTGGTCAGAAAAGATACTTGATACGATTTCAATTTTCTTAAATTTACCAAGGCTAGATTTGTGACTCAAGATATGATCTATCCTGGAGAATGTTCCATGAGCACTTGAGAAAAATGTGTATTCTGTTGTTTTTGGATTGAATGTCCTATAAATATCAATTAAGTCTATCTTGTTTAATGTATCATTTAAAGCTTGTGTTTCCTTATTTATTTTCATTTTGGTTGATCTGTCCATTGGTGAAAGTGGGGTGTTGAAGTACCCTACTATGATTGTGTTACTGTCAATTTCCCCTTTTATGGATGTTAGCATTTGCCTTATGTATTGAGGTGCTCCTATGTTGGGTGCATAAATATTTACAGTTTTTATGTCTTCTTCTTAGATTGATCCCTTGATCATTACGTAGTGTCCTTCTTTGTGTCTTATAAAAGTCTTTGTTTTAAAGGCTATTTTGTCTGGTATGAGAATTGCTGATCCAGCTTTCTTTTGATTTCCATTTGCTTATAATATCTTTATCCATTCCCTCACTTTCAGTCAGTATGTATCCCTAGGTCTGAAGTGGGTCTCTTGTAGACAGCATATATACAGGTCCTTTTTTTGTGTCCATTCAGCCAGTCTCTGCCTTTTGGTTGGAGCATTTAATCCATTTACACTTAAGGTAATTAGCAATATGTATGTTCCTATTACCATTTTCTTAATTGTTTGGGGTTTGTTGTTGTAGGTCTTTTCCTTTACTTGTGTTTCCTGCCTAGAGAAGTTCCTTTAGCATTTGTTGTACAGCTGGTTTGGTGGTGCTGAATTCTTTTAACTTTTGCTTGTCTGTAAAGCTTTTAATTTCTCTGTCGAATCTGAATGAGATCCTTGCTGGGTAGAGTAATGTAGGTTATAGGTTTTTCCCTTTCATCATTTAAAATATGTTTTGTCACTCCCTTCCGGCTTGCAGAGTTCCTGCTGAAAGATCAGTTGTTAACCTAACCGGGATTTCCTTGTATATTATTTGTTGCTTTCCCCTTGCTGCTCTTAAATTTTTTTCTTTGTATTTAATTTTTGACAGTTTGATTAATATGTGTCTTTTTGTTTCTCCTTGAATTTATCCTGTATGGGACTCTGCACTACCTGGACTTGATTGACTATTTCCTTTCCCATTTTAGGGAATTTTTCAACTATAATCTCTTCAAATATTTTCTCAGTCCCTTTCTTTTTCTGTTCTTCTTCTGGGATCCATATAATTTGGATGTTGGTTTATTTAATGTTGTCCCAGAGGTCTCTAAGACTGTCCTCAATTCTTTTCATTCTTTTTTCTTTATTCTGCTCTGCAGTAGTTATTTCTACTCTTTTATCTTACAGGTCACTTTTCTGTTCTTCTGCCTCAGTTATTCTGGTATTGATTCCTTCTAGAGAATTTTAGATTTCATTTATTGTGCTGCTCATCATTGTTTCTTTGCTCTTTATTTCTTCTAGGTCCTTGTTAAACGTTCCTTTTGTTTTCTCCATTCTATTTCCAAGATTTTGGATTTTCTCTACTATCATTACTCTGAATTCTTTTTCAGGTAGACTGCCAATTTCCTCTTTATTTCTTTGGTCTGGTGGGTTTTTACCTTGCTCCTTCATCTGTGTGTTTCTTTCTCATTTTGCTTATCTTACTGTGTTTGGGGTCTCTTTTTCACCGGCTGCAGGTTCATATTTCCTGTTGTTTTTTGGTATCTGCCCCCAGTGGCTAAGGTTGGTTCAGTGTGTTGTGTCGGCTTCCTGGTGGAGGGGACTGTTGCCTGTGTTCTGGTGGATGAGGCTGGATCTTCTCATGGGCAGGACTGCATCCAGTGGTGTGTTTGGAGTGTCTGTGACCTTATTATGATTTTAGGCAGCCTCTTTGCTAATTGATGGGGTTGTGTTCCTGTCTTGCTGGTTGTTTGGCATAGGGTGTCCAGCACTGTAGCTTGTTGGTCATTGAGTGGAGATGGGTCTTAGCGTTGAGATGGAGATCTCTGGGAGAGCTTTCACCGTTTGATATTATGGGGAGCTGGGAGGTTTCTGGTGGACCAATATCCTAAACTCAGCTCTCCCACCTCAGAGGCACAAGCCTAACATCTGGCTGGAGCACCAAGACCCCGTCAGCCACGTGGCTCAGAAGAAAATGGAGAAAGAAAGAAAGAAAGAGAGAGAGAAAGAGTGAATGGAAGAAAGGAAGAGAGGAAGGAAATAAAATATTTATTAAAATAAAAAATTTTTTTAATTATTATAATTTTTTTTAAATTTAATTAAATAAAAGAAAGAAGAGAGCAACCAAACCAGAAAACAAATCCACCAATGATAACAAGCACTAAAAAACATACTTTAAAAAAAAAAAGAATATAAAGAACCCTAAGAGAAATGCTAAAAGCAAAGCTATACAGACAAAATCACACAAAGATCCCCAAAAGAGAAAAAGTAAAAAAAAAAAAAAAAATTTATATATATATAAAGGAGGAAGAGAGCAAAAAAATCTACCAATGATAATA
The DNA here is from genome assembly GCF_026419965.1 of Kogia breviceps. Classification (NCBI taxonomy): domain Eukaryota; kingdom Metazoa; phylum Chordata; class Mammalia; order Artiodactyla; family Physeteridae; genus Kogia; species Kogia breviceps. Next base: position 32,479,693 of record NC_081321.1, read on the forward strand.
AACTCTAAATACTAGACTAAGATAAACATAAAACCAGAAACAAATTAGATGCAGAAAACAATCCCCAAGTCTACAGTTGCTCCCATAGTCCACTGTTCAATTTTGGGATGATTCGTTGGCTATTCAGGTATTCCAGAGATGCAGGGTACAAGTTGATTGTGGAAATTTAATCCAATTCTCCTGAGGCTGCTGGGAGAAATTTCCCTTTCTCTTCTTTGTTTGCACAGCTCCTGGGGTTCAGCTTTGGATTTGGACCCACCTCTGCATTCAGGTCGCCTGAGGGCATTTGTTCTTCGCTCAGACAGGACGGGGTTAAAGTAGCAGCTGATTAGGGGGCTCTGGCTCACTCAGGCCAGGGGGAGGGAGGAGTATGGAATGCAGCATGAGCCTGTGGCAGCAGAAGCCGCATGATGTTGCAACAGACTGAGTTCTCCCGGGGAAGTTGTCCCTGGCTCACAGGACCCTGGCCATTGCGGGCTGCACAGGCTCCCACGAGGGGAGGTGTGGATAGTGATGTGTGCTTGCACACAGGCTTCTTGGTGCCTTCAGCAGCAGCCTTAGCATCTCATGCCCGTCTCTGGTGTCCGCACTGATAGCCACAGCTCACACTCATCTCTGGAGCTCATTTAGGCAGTACTCTGAATCCCCTCTCCTGCATACCCTGAAACAATTTTCTCTTGCCTCTTAGGTAGGTCCAAACGATTTCCTGGGCTCCCTCCCGGCTAGCTGTGGAGCACTAGCCCCCTTCAGGCTGTGTTCACACAGCCAACGCCTGTCCTCTCCCTGGGATCTGACCTCCGAAGCCCAAGCCTCAGCTCCCAGCCCCCACTTGCCCCAGTGGGTGAGCAGACAAGCCTCTCAGGCTGGTGAGTGCTGATCGGCACTGACCCTCTGTGCGGGAATCTCTCTGCTTTGCCCTCTGCACCCCTATTGCTATGCTCTCCTCTGTGGCTCTGAAGCTTTCCCCCCTGCCACCCCCTGTCTCCACCAGTGAAGGGCTTCGTAGTGTGTGGAAACTTTCCCTCCTTCACAGCTCCCAGAGGTGCAGGTCCTGTCCCTATTCTTTTGTCTCTGTTTTTCCTTTTTATTTTGCCCTACCTAGGTATGTGGGGACTTCCTTGCCTTTTGCAAAGTCTGAGGTCTTCTGCCAGCGTTCAGTAGGTGTTCTGTAGGGGTTGTTCCACATGTAGATGTATTTCTAATGTATTTGTGGGGAGGAAGGTGATCTCCACGTCTTACTCCTCCGCCATCTTGAAGGTTTCCAGAAAGCATATTTTAGACCTATGCTCTCACTAGTATCTATCACATTGCCCTACTCACATTAGCCACTTACTTGGTGTTCATGGATGCTAAGGATCAATTTACCAGGTTAAGAAGAATGAATTGATTTTCATAATACTTTATAGATATAAAACTAAAAAGTTTTATTAGTTGTTATGCTTTTTGGCTGCAAGTAATACAATACTTCACTAAAGGTGGGTTAAATATAGGAGTTCAACTTCATTTTGAGCACATGGAAACATTTCAGGAATAATTGTCCCCAGCCTAGATCAGTGGGTCAATGATGCCTCAGCCTTGGGTTGGCTTCCTGTCTTTATCTTAGCCTTCTCTTCATTGTCACAAATGTCTACTGTAGCTCCAAGTGTCACATCGTCCCATGGCTAAACTTAAGCTGGGAAGGCAGATAAGGTGTTTTTCCTTGTCATCTTTCTCTTTTCTCAAGGAGAAAAATCCCAGAAATACTTCAGTAGACTTCCCCAGAAATAGTTTAGGCCAGTGTGTGATTATATGCCTGTCTCTTAGCTATTAAGAAAGCTGGAAAAGAAGTATCTGAAATATTTAGCTTCCGTTATGGGAGCTGGGGTTCTATAAAAAGGAAGAAGGGAATGACTTTTGGGCAGGCAATCAATCATATCTATAACCAGTAATATTCAGAGTCAAGAAACAGTGGTTAAGTACCTACCATCCTAGCTACTTTCACATATGTTGAGTTATTTATTTCTCAAAGCAATTCTGTGAGACTGGTAGTATTTTCCATTTTACAGATGAAGAAACTGAAGCTCAGAGAGGTTACAGAGTTATCAAAATTAACTAAGTAGGAGAGATGAATTTTTAAGTCCTTCTTATAAGGCCAAGGCCAGGGTGTTTTCTACTGTGTCTCTGAGTCTCAAAGCAAAAAGTTTTGATAATAGATGGAGAAGAAAAAATCTAACCAGAATAGGAAAGGGAGTGTACCTAGCATATAGTAAGAGGGGAACTAGAGACAGAACAAATAAATTGGCCTTCTAACAGTGAGGCTGCCTATAGGGGATGGGGGAAGTTTAGCCAAGGATCAACTCTATTTAAGAGTTTTAAGAACTTTTCAAAATTATACAATTATTTCTATTTATATAAATGGAAAAATATTGAACCTTTTGAGAAAATTCATCCTGACATTATGTGTTATGTATGTACAGTTGACCCTTGAACAACGCAGGTTTGACTGCAAGGGTCTGCTTATATGCAGATATTTTTCAATAATAAATACTGCAGTATTACACAATCCATGGTTGGTGAAATCCATGGATGCAGAGAAACCACAAATATGGAGGACCGACTATAAGTTATATGCAGATTAACCCCATGGTTGTTCAAGGTTCAACTGAAGAGCATTTGAGGAGCTGTCACAAAGTGGAATTTTTCAGAAGATACAATGTATGGAGAATCTAAAGGATAGCCTGTATTTCAGCTGAGCTTTTAAATATTCTCAGCATTTTGTATTTTATCCTCTTTGTCCAAGAGTAGATAGTAGGAGTCCTCCATAACCAAGGATTATGTTTTTTCTTTATTTTTAAATTTCATTGTTTCAGGTTTTCCAAAAAGTGGCAATTTATTTTCATTTTCTCAATAAGTTTACACAAGATTTCAAAGGGAAGAATCTCAAAAAGAATAAAAAACAATATGTCTCTTTTGAGACTTCTTTAGATTTTTATGGTGTCTTAGGACTTCTGGAAAACAGCATCCTAAACATCTTTCTGTTGTTGTTGTTGAAGCAGTTGGAGAGGAGAAAGGAGAGGGTGGCTGGAGTTACCCCAGCCCCCATCTAGAGCTTCAGAGCAGTGTGTACAATTGATGTATGGTATCTGTTCCTTTGTAAAAGCACCAAGAATATTAAGATACTCTTATTATCTGTGCTTAGCCTCAAGCTTCTTCTAATGATCCTCCCAGATCCTGCAAGAACTCAGACTAAATCGACTCTACGAGTTCAATTGGGAGCATTACCTTGACAGTTAACGGTTTTCATCAGGATCCCTAAATTATGACATCTAGGTGCAAGTCATTTATTCTTTCAGAGGTTCTTGGGCAGCTTATTGAAATATCTAACCTTTGCTCTGACCTTCCCTCTCAAAGGAAAAAAATAAACAACCAATCAAGTAGAAATTCTTTGTGACTTATTCAGGATCCAGTAGTATGCACATTACATTTATGCAAATGAAACCCTCTTCCTTTATCATTTGAACTTGTATTATTTTCATCTAAATTTGTTGTGCTTATTTTTTTTCTTTTAAGTTTTATTCTGCATCCCACTCTGAAAAAAAAATGCATTTTTGAAAGTAGCTAAATAGATGAAAATATGTTAAGGGTTTATGGGTAAGATCCTGCTCTTCTTGTTAGGCCCATCAAAAAAGTTCAACAACTTATTTGTAAAAGAAAGAGAAGAATGATCTGCATTATATACATGACTTTTGAGTGTCCTGTAGCAAAATTTAAGGAGTACTGTTCCTCACAACTAAGTTTTCTTGCTCTATCATAATGTGAAATTGAGAAGATATACTTGGAAATGCATAATCCTAAGAGATCAAAGCAAATCCATGTGAACTTTTGAACCTAAACCTACCTTAATCAAAATTGCAGGACTGAAGAGGTCATTTATGTGCTGGCTTCTTCCCACTACAACCAACTGACTAACTTGATATTGTCAATATCAGTGCCTTTTCTCATTTCAGTACAGTAATTAAGAATTTTGGTTCAAAACCTGACTCTTCATGAACTAGCTGTGTGACCTGAGATCAGCCACTTAAAATCACTCTATTTGTTTCTCACCCATTCAAATAGTATAATAGAGGGGTCATTCTACCACAATGAGTTTTTTTTTAATTTTTATTTTATGTGGGAATATAGTTGATTTACAATGTTGTGTTAGTTTCAGGTGTACAGCAAAGTGATTCAGTTGAACATATGCATATATCTATTCTTTTTCAAATTCTTTCCCCATTTATTACAGAATATTGAGCAGAGTTCCCTGTGCTATACAGTAGGTCCTTGTTGGTCACCTATTTTAAATATAGTAGTGTGTATATGTCAGTCCCAAACTCCCAAGTTATCCCTCCCTCCCCCCACCTTTCCCCTTTGGTAACCATAAGTTCATTCTCTAAGTCTGTGAGTCTGTTTCTGTTTTGTAATTAAGTTCATTTCTATCAAAATAAGTTCATTTGTATCATTTTTTTAAGATTCTGCATATGAGTGATATCATATGATATTTGTTTTTCTCTGTCTGACTTACCTCACTTAGTATGATAATCTCCAAGTCCATCCAGGTTGCTGCAAATGGCATTATTTAACTCTTTTTAATGGCTGAGTAATATTCCACTATATATATATATATATATATATATATATATACACCACATCTTCTTTATCTATTCATCTGTTGATAGACATTTAGGTTGCTTCTGTGTCCTGGCTATTGTAAATAATGCTGCAATGAACATTGGGGTGCATGTATCCTTTTGAACCATGGTTTTCTCTGGATATATGTCCAAGAGTGGGATTGCAGGATCACATGAGGTCTATTTTTAGTTTTTTTAGGACCCTCCATACTGTTCTCCATAGTGGCTGTACCAGTCTACATTCCTACCAACAGTGTAGGAGGGTTCCCTTTTCTCCACACCCTCTCCAGCATTTATTGTTGGTAGACTTTTTGATGATGGCCATTCTCACCTGTGTGAGGTGATATTTCATTGTAGTTTTGCTAGATTACATGCTGAATACATATGAGGAAAATATTTAACACTTGGTGACTAGTAAGTGCTCAATGAATGTGAGCTATTAAAATTATTATCTTCCCTATTTTCATCTCACCTAATATAACCCTGACCAAGCCAAGGAGTCCAAAGACCAGACAGATTTCAGTTCCCCAGATTTGCTACAAACTGTGACTTTGCACTACTCACTTAGCCCTTATGATTCTGTTTCCTAACTCTTAAGGTGAAGTTTCAGGTCCACATATTCTTTGAGAACACATTAGCATTTTACTCTGAAATCATCACTGTATATATGTACCACATCTTCTTTATCCATTCATCTGTTGATAGACATTTAGGGTGACAAACACCAGAAGAAAAGCATGCAGTAAGTCAGGTGTACTTACACACCAGTCCACCCACTGACTTTTTGTGTTCATTCAAACCACAACCTCCCTCTGGCCTCTATGACTGGTCCCTACCATGCTCCCCTGTCTGACTCCCTAATCATCCATATCAAGCTTCAAAACTTGCCCCCCTCTCCAACCCCAACCTCTTCCTAGAAAAATATATTTGCTCTGGACCCAGTTTTCTTAAAATCTTAGTGTTGACACAAGTTGGCCTGATTAACTCATCTACAATGAAGTGTAGTGAATGTTAATCTGTTACTATTCCCAGACAAAACATGTGTTGTTTTTATTTTTTAATTGGAGTTGGGGGTGAGGAGGATAAAGAGAAAGAGGAATTTCAGTCACCATGCAGAAGAGGCTACAGAGGGAGCCAGAAGAAGCCTATCTCTGGGCAGGCAGCACTTGCATTATCCTGTCCTTGGCACAAGCCAAATCAGACAGCCTGAACCCCTTACTTATCCTGAGATGACTAGATCCTTGAGATTGACTATTCCTGTGTGTTAATTCCACTACGGAAATGACATGCCAGGAAATTCCCAGAATGCCAGGACTCACTGGAAGTGTTACTATTTTTACTGCCACCTGTTTCCTACATTACTATTTGTGTTTATTTTGAAATATAATTAGAGGCAAGGCAGCTTAACCATCTCTATGTCTGCCTTGGCTACAACGTAACCTCAAAAACAAAACAAAATTTAACCAGAATATACCTAAAATATTTTTCAAATTTAACGCTTAATGAGATAAACTAAGACAAAATACCATTTAGAAGAAAGAAGAGAAAACTAAAAGGCAAAGGTAACTTTTCAATATTAATATGTGAAAAATCACAGCCAATAGTTTCCAGTTTTATGTAAGGCAGAACAATGGAATAGTGTGGACCTATGTTATAACATAGTGTTATTTTTAAAACATTTTGATACTTTATTGCCAAAAGTTTTCATATACATCCTAGATGACCACTTGGCATAGATGCTAAAGAGATTCAGATACTGAGGGGAGGTTAGACAGTATGACTTCCAAGGCCTCTTCTAACACTGAAAAATAAATTTGATAAGACTCCTATTCTGTTAAATCCACTGTTTGAAATACTTCTTGAATTGAGCTGGCGATAGAAAAGCCAGAAAAAAAACAGGATAAACATCTTAGAGTTGGAATCAACCCAACTGAGGTTCAAATCCTATGGCTTATGAATCTTTATTGTGAAACACAAGCAGAAATATGTAACATTTAGGTGCAGTAATCTAAAAGAGTAATTGTAAAAATTGAATTAAACAAGATTGTATCTAATGCATCATGCTGGACACAGAGTAAGAGATGAACGAATGAGGCCTCATTATTTGTGTGTACAGTCCACCGGGAGATGGCAAGAGAAATGGCAATAGGAGGAAAAGGCAACAGTGGGAGAATATGCGTGATGGCAGAGAATGAATGCGGCAGATTGACTAAGATGGGAAAGTGGAGAATGAAAATAGGGAAAAGAAACCAAAGTAAGAAAAGTGGAGAAAGCTTTCCTGGAAAGTCAACCAAGAGTCAAAGACACATCCATACAGTGGACTAGTATGTGTCCAGTTACTGTGAGTTCAGCCATCACTCCTCTCTCCACTCACTCTTCTCCAGTCTCCTTTCCTCTCTGCTGCCCACAGATGCACAGAACGCTTCCTCCTCTGGACCTTTGGAATGGCTGTTTTTCTCCTCAAGTTCCTCCAAATAGACACATGAGCATTCCTTTTTCTTTTAATTAGGTCTCTGTCCAAACGTCAGCACCTTCTCAATGAGACCTACATGGACCACAAAAAGAAAAATTACAACTCCCCTCTCCCACTCTCAATTCTCCTCATGCTGCTCTGTTTTCTGCTTACCAAGTAACAGATAATTGTCTTTTCATAGCACTTAACAAATAGATGAAGTATTTATTATATTTATTGTATGCTTGTTTCATTAAAATGTCAACTCTGTGAGGTCAGGGATTTTGTCTGACTTGTTCACTTATATTACCTCTGTGCCTAAAACTGTCTAGCACCTGGCAGGTGCTCAGTAATTTCTTTTTTGTGAATTCATGAATGAAAATTGAAGGGAAAAAAAGGAAGAGGAAACCAATCACAGGCTCAGGAAAATTATTTTCTAATTTTTCATTTTAATTAGTATTCCCAGTGCTGTGACAGGAGCATAACATTACACACTAGAAAGGTCTCAACATCTAATTATATTTTAAATTACAATTGTTAGCTTTGGGTTTTAATAACATCATTTGCCTTCTATTCTACTGTAACTGACTCTAAATAGGCCTAGAACTTGAAAGACTATAAGCAGGGAACCTCAACTATATGTATTAAAATGTTTAATATTGTAAACTCTAAAAATACGCTGGTTTCCAAAAATTAGCTAATTATGCAAAATATCTATTTACATGTTTGGTTATATACCAACAATATTCTTTAATTTATAAGGCTTGTCTCTTGATATCTAGTAGAAATATTTGAAGCTCTGATATCCAGCAATTAAAATTATAGTGAAAGCAACTAGTGTAGACAGAGCACAGGTTTTGTCACACTTGATCACCCTTTTCTATATCATGCTCAACCACCCTAATGAGGTAAGATGGAAAATGTCTCCCAGATGAGAGGTGAGTGTTTTCTCAAACTGGAGTTCTAAAGTTGAAAAAGTAGTTCCTTGTTGGGTAAACATAATAATTGACTTTTGTAGCCTTTTAGAAAATACATATGTATGCAGCCTTTTTAAATCTAGAAAGAAATGCATTATATATGAATGAATGAATAAGAAATGAGTCAGCTATGTTTCTTTCCATTAGCATCCAAAAAAGCAGTACATAGTCATGTCAAGGGCTCCAAATAGTTAACTACTATTTCCATAGTAAATGTTACCAGGTATTATTGTTAATCTGGTGATGCTTCACAGCCTTTTAGTCCTGCAAAAGTACATTCTGTTATCCCTTGCACATTTCTTTATCCAGCATCCTAAATCCTGCCCCAAGTCAGCAATGCCATGAAGTGTTCAGATAATCAATGTGGAGCAGAGCATTTCTAAAAAGAGTACATGGAATCGCAAACAATTTTTCAATTCATATTAACAATGCTTAAGCTATTATTTATTAGGGTGCATATTACAAGCATATGTGGGCCTCACTACTTGGGGAGGATGTGGAAAACTTAAGTTTAGAGGAAATTATACATTGAATAAAATATAGAAAATCAAATCTATAATGAAAAATTATTGAAACACAATATTTGTTGGAATAAATATTGCAGGTCACCTGGAATGCAGGGATCCTTGTCATCTTAATCCTTGTCATATGGCCATCACCAACAAAGCGTGATCTTACCACTTTAATGATAACTCAAAGAATCCAACACATAGTAGCTGATGGACAAGTGACAACTTCTGGGTCTCTATACCAGGACAACACCATGAAGAAAGAACCCTGACAATCACATTTAACTTTTCTTGACTGGCAGGAAAAAAAATGAACATAATGAGACACCCCCCCCTTTTTTGGGGGGCCCCATGGCATGGCATGTGAAACATCCCTGACCAGAGATCATCAAAGCCATGCCCCCTGCAGTGGAAGAACAGAGTCTAAACCACTGGAACACCAGGGAAGTCCCAGAGATCTTTTTATAAGTACTGTTGCTTGCTATTTTACTCAGGTATTTCCCAGGTCAATTTTTCCCCTTAAAATATGACTATCTATAATTATAAAATTTTTAAAATCCATGAAATAGAGGTTAATTTCTGCCTTTCAACTTCTATGTTAAGCAGTGTTTCAACATTCTTATCATAAACCCAGGTGTCTATTAGAGCCAGCATTCTTCAACCTTAATGGAGTAGTGTCATTAAAATGAAGCTTACAACTGGGCATGATCTCACCCTCTAGGAGACATTTTTGGTTGTCACAGTTGGTGGTGTGTGTGTGGTGGTGGTGGGAGGGGTGACGCTACTAGCATCTAGTAGGTAGGAGCCGGGGATGCTGCTCATCGTCTTTAAGGCACAAGAAAGCTTCCACAAGGAAGAATTCCCCAGCCTAAATACCAGCAGCACCACTGTTGAGAAAGCCCAGCCTAAAGGCAATTGTGCTATTCAGCAGTCCAGTCACCTGGGAAATCATTTCCGCCAGCGGCTCCTCTCATGCGTCCTGTATTAAAGTAATTGCAGGGGTAATGGAGCAGTAGATGTGAATGGAACTTACCTCCATGTTTGGAATCTCATCGGTTTACTCACTGTTTAAGCAACAAGAGGAAGTCAACTCGCCATTCTTTAAACTAAATTTGTTATTTTACTTTATTTTGAAAGACTTAGACTTCATAAATTTTGGATATTTTACTGAGATTTTTCTTCTAAACAGAACTCTTAACTTTCTGAAGCTGTCATTTGATAAGTTTAGGAAATGAGTAAAAATGTCATGGTGACATCAGTTGACTGTGATCCTCGGCCTTCTAAAAATTATCAAATTGTACATTTCACAAGGGCCCAGTTCAGCCAATAGTTCTGTGCTCTGGTTTCTAGTTAACTCAGAAATACTTATCAGAGCTAGGAAATCAATCATAGAATCTCACTTCTTTTTTTCATTGCCTTCTTTGATGAGCAGTTTTGCTAAGAATGTAATATTTGGATTTAAATTAACAACAATTTCCTATATGCTGTACAGGGATTAATTAACTAATCCAGGCAACAGGTTGAGAATGAAGGAGAGATGCCTCATGGTGGCATAACAGGAATGCTGAGAGGCAGCCCAGGCTTTAATCCCAGCTTTACCACTTGTTGTATGACCTTGGCAAAAATCAATTAAACCAATATTTACCTCCGATTTAAGAAGTGGATCATCTTTAAATCTCCTGTGAGTAGGGAGATGAATATTGGTGAGGCAATTAACTTATAAATTGCTAAATAGATTGCAAATATCAAGTACTAACTTATCTGTACTGACTTCATATGTATTTGAAACTTATAATGAACTGAGGTTTTGAGGGCTTAAGTGACTTTCCAAGTGTACATTGGTAACAAATGTTCTAGAATAAGGATTCAGGTCTTCTGACCACTAATCCAGTGCTCTTTCTTGTATAACATTTTACTTCTTTAAATTTTTACCATCCAAAAATCTCCGGAGCATGCTTTCTCAACGTGTCTAAATGTGCCATAATTATCACTCTCTGATAAACATTGACTAGAGAACCCTTTTGAATGCTGTGCAGATAAGAAAATAATATAAATAATTTCCATATTTTGTTGAATTCCTACTCTGTCTCACATACTGGTTGTTTTATTTATCTTCTCATTACTTGGTCATAACTTTTAGAGATCAGCATTATTATTATCCCCAGTTATATAGCTGGGGAAACCAAAGTTCGCAAAAGTCATTTGATCAACCTGAAGTCACACAGCTGCCAAGGGGCAAAGCTTGGAATCAAACCTAGGGCTGAACAGTCATACTTTTTCCCTTTACTTTATTTTGCCTTTGTGCATTATAATGGCACGTTGATGAATATCTTGTCATGTACTGTTTGAGCAACCTAAACCCTCCAAATAGTACTTTCTCTGGGTTAGGGTTAGGGTTAGGGTTAGGGAACTAGTACTTTCCCTTCTTTACAAGGATGTCATGTGCAGCATTGGACGTAAAGGAAAGCTAAGTATGTAAGCATGGCTCAGGCCTCTCCCTCTCTCTCTATTTCTCCTTCTCGCTTGCTTTCACTCTTTCCTCCCTTTCTCCTCCCTTTCTCTTTTCTCATGACAAGAAGGTTTAAAGAAAAGTAAATAACTTATGACGAATACACATCAAATGAAGAATACTTTTAAATATGGCATCTTTATATAGACTAAAAAAAAGATGTTAAAGTTCCACAGGAGCATCCTCTCATGAGTTCACCTGAGGACCCTGTCTTTAGGATTGCCTGTCCTCTAAGATCCTCTACTTTTGTGTGTGTGTGTGTGTGGTACACGGGCCTCTCACTGCTGTGGCCTCTCCCGCTGCGGAGCACAGGCTCCGGACGCGCAGGCTCAGCGGCCATGGCTCACGGGCCCAGCCGCTCCGCGGCATGTGGGATCCTCCCGGACCGGGGCACGAACCCGCGTCCCCTGCATTGGCAGGCGGACTCGCAACCAGTGCGCCACCAGGGAAGCCCATAAGATCCTCTACTTTTAACTTCTGTTTTTCGAATCTCCCCACACATTTCAAGAAATTCCTACCATCTACCTCTTGGTGGAATTGCATTTCTTCAGTTTCATCTTCTCAACCCTGATAGTACATAACCTCAGGTCTGAGTTATTAGAATAATCTTCTGAGGGTTCCAACAGGACAGAGCAGAGTAGGCTTTTGTGCTGTGAGGAGAACAGAATATTCCAGGGTGAGTGTAGGCGCTGCCATATGAATCCTCAGAGAAAGTGGGTTCAATCACCAAGTGAAAATTGAGGCAAATAAAGTAATAGTGAATGATGCTGCCTTTCACTGTCCAAGTGAACTATTTTCCCCTGTTGCTTCATAGATAATTTTAGTGGGACATGGGAGAGGCTGTGTCATGAGTCACCAACTAGTCCTAATTCTAAAAGGAAAAGGCTACCTGTGCAGTTTTTAAAAATTGTGCTTAACACTTTTGTTCTCTTTAGAAATTGCATGTTATATTATAAACTGATTAGGCCCTGAAGACATCTTCATGTATTTAATAAGAGCTACTTTTGATCATAGGATATTAATGGTGGCCTTCGGGAGACAGGCAAATTTTTACCTCTGTGCTTTATTCTCTTGGTCTGGTTCCTAGATGTTTATTAATGCCCGCTATAGACTGAATAAAGATATTTTCACTTGATATAATTTTAATTATCTAATTCATATCTGTTTCATTCATACATATTCATATGAAAACCACATAACCCCCAGACAAATGGATTGTATGCTATGAATTGATTAGTGTATCAAGCAATTGTATCAGATGCATACAAAAATGTGTGTTCTCCATGATGTTAAAAGATGCTTTTTAAGTTAAAGATTTATTTGTTCAACCACCCATAACTCCTACATGCTACCATTAAAATCTTAAAAATATGAAACAATAATACTTAATTTTCACATATTAAAACATTTTAAAAGATAGGAAAAACCCATCATCTAAGATTAATTTTTATGTTATCTCCTTACTTATGCAAAACTCTTGGAACTTATATCTCGCTTGCAAGAAGAAAGAAGAAAAGAAATCTTAGATCATATGAAAAGCATGTGACTATTAGAGAGTTTCTGTCCCCCAAATTAATGAAAGGGTCATAAGAACAAAAATATACTATGCTTAGCAGGGAATCTTGAAGAGCAGAGAGGAGTGTGTGTGTGGGGGGGGGCAGTCAGAGTAAAATCTATCATAAGGAAAGGGAGTTTCAACTTGGCTCTGTGCTTTGAGCATATTACCGGGATGCAGGTGGTAGACATCTCTTGAGTCCTGCTCTGCCATTTAAAAGGAAATGAAGGGAAGGAACTGTTTAATGCTGAGTTTCACCATCCTAGCAGTCATATTAAAATGGAACTACTTCAAGTTCTCTCAAATATGAGATCTTTGTGGTGCAAGAAAAATCAGACTTCATTTAGCATTCTACTAGTCACTCCTTTTGGATTACTCTTTACACCTTTGAAATGTCCAAGCCACTCTGGGATAGCTATTTGTAAGCTGCTACTGCAAGATGACATTTAAGACGAATGAAAGAGATATAGACAACATCCTCTCTAAATAAATAAAATCAAGCTCAGCTCGAAAGCTGGTGTGGAAATGCTTGTTTTCTGTCCCACTCTTCTGTGCATATGGCATTCTGGAAATTATAACCTGTTTTTACAGAACTACAGTATTTATTACCAGAGGAAAATAGATTATTAATTACAGCCAAAGGCTGCTTTGATTAAATATACAATTAATTAGCTATGCTAAGCTCATCCATCCCAGAGCTCCTAATATTTTCAGCCTGATGATTCTTCTAGTACTTTTAATTAAAATTGTTTTAAAAAGCCTCAAGTTAGTTGCATGTGCACTTAGACTGAAGTTATCTCTTCAGTGTTTCACTGGTTTCCGTATGCCATGTAATTAATCTTTAGTGATTAAATGTACATAAAATCATTGGAGATGCAGTGTAATTTGTGCAGACATGGAACAATGGAGAGCTTTTTACCAGGCCTTGGCAGGATTGTTGTATCTGCTGAAAATTATTTGAAAATTGTACATATGTTAATTGTTTGAAGGAACTAAAATTACAAAAATATGCCCGTCTCCCCCAACTCTTCCAAACAGAGCAAAATAAAAATCAACACTGTTAGTACAGAAAAATGTTTGTGGCAGGTTAAATTTAAGAATATAATGACTCTATCTGCAATTACATTCGCTCTGGTCCTCAGTCTTATTCCCTTCCTGAAGGAGCGATAGGGCCGTGTAAAACGCAGTTTTCAAGAAGTGCCCGCAAATGCTGTTGTCTAATTTTACATGCATGCCATTAGAGAGACATTGCAAAGCCTTGAGTTGGTTACCGTTTTTCATACAGTCCAGCAGCTGGTTTGGAGAAGTTCTTTCTCTTTGAACCACTTCTTGTAATATGTCCACTGAGGTAAAAACACAAGAGAACCCAGGTGCTCTTTTCTCTGGCAACTTTATCCATCACACCTCAGTGGGCCACTGAACTGCTGTGAGGGAGGAACAAAACTGTGTCACACCTGTGCAAGGCTGGGCCTTGAACTGGGCATCTCAAGGTAAAAGTTCAATGACAGATTGACGGGTCCTTGAGTCAGCTTCCTGTCTGAGCGTTACTTGATTCAGTTATAGAAAACAAGTGGGTGGGGGGTTCTTTTGAACAAAGTTTTAAATGACATCAGTGTTGCATAAGAATAGGGCATATTCATGCTTATGTATACTTTTATAGATTTTCTTAGGGCTGTGAAGGTCTTTGAATAGCATCTTGTCTAAACTCTTCACTTTACAGAAACATTTTTTCACCGTTCAACTGGAGTTTTCTTGTCCTAGGGACAGATGTTGAGAGAATTATCTACACCCGTGACTGCCTACAGTTGATTACTTAATTGTAGTCTTATGAATTATTCACTAAAAGAAAATAGAAGAATAAACCCACCAATCCTCTTGTCCAGTTTTTAGAGGCTCTGTACTTCTATTGATGTGTAAAAAGAATTAATAGGAATTTTAAGAAAAATCTTGGGATTTTTTTTCACTCGGGAACTATGTGATCTTGTGGAAATTGCTTAAGCTGTTAAAGTTTAGTTTCTTTATCTAGAGGATGACTTTAATAATAATTCCTTCACCTCTAGGAGCAGAGAGTACTGAGTGGAGAATGAGGCGCACAGTAAGCGCTCAACAAAGTTTTATTATTGTTATTATCTTTATTATCCGTTTCAAGGTACACATAGAGACAACGAAGTCAATGAAATTACTAGGGCAAATTCCAGCTATTTTATATAAAATAGCATCAGTTGCTATTTTAAATGCATTTACTTCGTCTTTTGCCTCAGACAGCTATCTGTTTTTTTATAAATATAGAACAAAATATTACTTTTCAAAGTTCATGAATTTGAGGAATTTGGAAGCATGGTGTTAGGAAGGTTATGGGCACAAATTCAGGTGGCTTTACTTGTGGATATAAAAGCTTGAGAATTTCCCTGGGGAAATTCCCTTTGTACCATCGTTTCATGTCATCAGTTGAGCTCAACAAGTTTCAGAATGAATTCAAATGGCAGTATTGATTGCTGAAAACGATTTAAACCTCCCTCTTGTAATAGGGTGATGGCTGTTTGTTCAGATTTTTGTCCTATCCTTTGAAACTGGTATGAAAAACCTTTCATCTTCCAAACACTAGCTTAGAGATGCTGGCAGTGAAGAGGCAGTTATATGTCACCCAAGTTCTACTTTCTTGTGTTAATCCCCACGTTCTAAAACTGCTATATATCCACTTGGGTAAAATATCTTTCTAAGTTTATATCCCACAAAAGCTATAAATGATTCAGGTGGAGGACCGTAGAAAGTATAAAAGTGTTTGTATGTGTGTGAATTTGTGAGTTTATATGAGTGTGTGTGTGAGAGAGAGAGGGAGAGAAAGAGAGTGTGTATGGTGTTTATAGTGAGAGAGTTACCCACTTTGCTAGGTGGGTACTAAGCAGAAAGGCAGTTTCAGAACATTGGAAGAGTAGTTTTTGATTTCTACAATAATCACTGAAAATGTAAGTCCATAGGAGACGAACAACATCTACTTAGAATGCCTTTATACCTTTATACTTAAAAAATCAACTTCTACAGCTTGTATTTCTTTACAGGGTAGATTTAGTCAATTGGAGTAGAAAATCTGCCACTCTGATAGGTCCCATTGGAATATGCATGAATGAGAGTATCAGAGTACCATTTACAGCCCTATCCATCCTCCCTCATTTGGACCATTCACACTCTCCCCATTTTGATTCAGGCACTGATCATTCTCTCCAAGTAACTTCCTAAACGGTTTCCTTGCTTTCATTTAGTTACTTCTCACCATAGACTTCAGAGTTACCTTCCCCAAACCCGAATGAGACCATGCTACCTTTCAGAGGAAAGGTGTTGTTTAAAACAAATACCTCACCATGGCCCACTGAAGACACTGGGATCTTGTCAAAGCCTCCTTTCCAGCCTCTTTGTCCTGCAACTTAGCCAAATGCCTGTGTACTCAGTCACACCAGATCTCTTACCGGTTCCCAGAGCACTTTCTCGTTTGCACCTTTGCCCTGGGATTCCCTTCCTTACTCTCATCTTTGCAACTTATGAAACTGCATCTTTTAAGACCACCCCAAGGGCTTCCCTGGTGGCGCAGTGGTTGGGAGTCCGCCTGCCGATGCAGGGGACGCGGGTTCGTGCCCCGGTCCGGGAGGGTCCCGCGTGCCAAGGAGCAGCTGGACCCGTGAGCCATGGCCGCTGAGCCTGCGCGTCCGGAGCCTGCGCTCCGCAACGGGAGAGGCCACAGCCGTGAGAGGCCCACGTACCAAAAAAAAAAAAACGACCACCCCAAATGTCAAGTCCTAGAGTCATCACAATTCTCCCAAGTATAGTTGGCCCCTGGAGCTTCCACAGCACTCCATTAGTACCTTTATGTCGGCTCTTTACAAGTTTGTTTACAATTACAGATGTATATGTTGTTTCGTCTTAGCAGATTGTGAGAGCAGGTACCTTTCCTTATACCTTCTGCCCTTCAGCTTCCACAGCTTTCAGTTGGGGATAAAGTTCTTACCTCACACAGTTGTTCTTGGGTGTGAACAAGATAGTGAAGGCCAAGGACTTTGCTCAGCTCCTGGCATTTTGTGAGGAATGCTCAGTGCTAACCGGTAGTATTGTTATTATCGCTGCCAGGCCTTTATCCCCAGAGAATCACCTGGTCTCTGTCACTCAAGAGTTACTCAGGAAGGAAGGGAGGGAAGGAAGGAAGCGTGAATCAACATCATAGCATGGCAGCTGCCTTAGCTGTGTTATTTATGGGATCCCATCCACAACTCTCTGAGTGGGTATTATCATCTCCTGTGTCAGATGAATTAACTGAGGCTCAGAGAGTTTACATAACTTACTCAAAGCCACATAGCTGATATTGAGAACTATGTTCAGACCCCAGTCCTGAATGATTCCCACGTCCTTGATCTTTTGTACTATAACACTGAATGGTGGGTGGGGCTCTTGAGCAGAGCCAAGTGGATGCCTTTCCTTGCCACTCAAATCCATTTTTATGGTAGATTTAAGTAAAAGGAATGATATGGTTAACTGGGCTACAAAATAGAACCGGGCAGTGAAAGGCATGTAGTTTGCACATAAACACAAGTAACTTTAATGACAAATCCAATCACATTTCTTTTAACATGAATCTTGATAGAGAAATATACGAAAATGTATTTAACACATTTTTTTTTGAGTGTCAAGTGCGTGCCAAGCGTGTTTGGGGCCCTTAAACTACAGTACTAGACAAAACAGTCAGCTTCTTGTCATTTAATGTTTGTTTCAAAGAAGCATTTAAATAGCTAAGCGTTAGACCACTCTTACAGATAGGGGACAGCAAACCTCCGGTGAAGACGTCCTCAGCATCTTTGATGTTGTCGTGACTGATGCCCTGTTACAAGTAATTCACTGTCTCATCCCTCATTAGTAACTCTGTGGGGAACTAATATTCCTTTCATTTAACTGATAGTTATTTTTAGCACTCCTTTGGCATGCTAGTGTGGCTGAGACCCAAAGTTATGTTCTTGGTATCCATATATGCTCTCATCACGAAACTGGGACCAGGAGACCTCGTCCAAGCACGAAGAACACATTTTCTCTTGTTCAGGGATCATGAAAGATGGAGAGCTCTGTTCAAACCCTCAGTTGCTGCTGCTGTTTATAGTAATTTTTAAAGAAAATCTGGGTCATTTAATTACAATGAAGTTTCTACCCAATGAAACAATTTGAGTTCATTTTAACAGCCTTTGCCCTATACATGCCTTATGTCTTTACACCCTTAGGCCTGCTGCAGGAAATTTTATGTCTCCATCAGAATTTCTCATTAAGTTTAACATACTTGGATCTGATGTGTCAAAGCTCAACGGATAGGTTTATTAATAATCAACTACATCAGCTTAGTATTATCTTAGGAAGTAAAAGGTCAGTAAGTAGTTGTTATCCTACCATTTCATCAGTGGACACTTCTCCAAAGACTTCAAGTCATTATTCACTGCTTATAGGGTCACTTGAGATATAAAAAGTCTTTTTATAGTAATGAAAGCACTCCTACAATTAGCCAGAAGGCAGTCATCTATCTTTTTAAATAGCTCAGCTTGGAGGAGAACAGGATTTCAGGTGATACTCAGTAGATGAATTGTTATGACAATGATAAAGTTGGTGATAGCAATCTGTGTTTTTCGTTGTAGGGGTGTGTGTGTGTCTGTGTGTGTGTATGTGTGTGTGTGCCCAAGAAAAAAGACATTCAGTTCAGAGTAGGAATTTATTCCTCTTAAAGATATGCAAATACAAAAACAAACTCTGTAGGAAGCTAGGAATCCATCAGTTTCTTATTTACTAACTCTAAATGATTAGAGCATAAATCCATTTATAGCTAATAACAATAGAGCAATATTTTGAGACATTTTATTTTCACGTAAGTTCAGTCTCATCAAAAAGTTATGAGTAGTACAAAGAATTCTCAAATACCGTTCGTGTAGAATTTTAACATTTTAAAATTTAACGTTAACCTCTTATGTGTACTTCAGATTCATTCTCTCTCCCTCCTCTCCTCCCCACCCCATCTCTTGCTCCCTCTCTGTCTCATCAAGTCATAAAGTTTAATATCACCAATAATGTGGAACCTAAAAAAGGGTACTAATGAACTTATCTACAAAACAGAAATAGAGTTACAGATGTAGAAAACAAACTTATGTTTACCAGGGGGTAAGGTGGGGGAGGAATAAACTGGAAGATTAGGATAGACATATATACACTACTATATAAATAATAGATAACTAATAAGGACCTACTGTATAGCACAGGGAACTCCATACTTTGTAATGGCCTATATGAGAAAAGAATCTAAGAGTGGATATATGTATATGTATAACTGATTCATTTTGCTGTACACCTGAAACTAATACAAAATTGTTAATCAACTGTACTCCAATAATAATCTTTTAAAAACGGGAAAATCCATTGCTTCCCGATAGAATGGACTGAGAAAGACACTTCTAGGACTTGCTGACAAAAGTATACAACATGAATCTAATCAAGAAGCAACACTAGACAAAGCCAAACTGAGGGATTGTCTACAAAATAACTGTATACATATAATATCCAGATACTTTACATCTGCTATATGATCGCAATAAAAGTTACATTTTTAGTTCTCCCTTAAAAATGTGTGACTTTTGCTGAATCTGAGAAACTAGGAATTGTATTTTCAATGCAACTCATTTTGATAGTAAAGTTAATTTGCAAAGGTGGTAAGTTTTAGCTTTTACCATATTTTTGTTATTGTTACTGTTTAAATCAGAGGAGGTTCATGTCTAGTTAGTCAGAAGGAAGCAGAAGGCACACTCAAAGGGTTTCATTGAAGAAGGCTGTATGAAGGAGCACTTAGAGAGATATGAGCAGAGCTAAGGGAACAAGCGCAGGGAGTAGCAATAGAAAGAGAACTCCTTACTACCTGCAGACATGAAGGTGGAATGTAAGCCAGGGTGCGAACCACACCTGGCAGGAGCTGCCATCCTGCAAGCCCGGTGGGGAGGGGCTGGATAAAGACAGAACATTACCTCTCCTACTATTGACCAAACCAAACAAAAGATGTAAAGCAAGGGAGCCTGGTGACTTGGAGTACGGTTATCAGCATCCCAGGCTATACAGAGCTGGGTAGAAAAGAGTAGACTGTGGATCTCAGGGACAAACGAAGAAACACCAGCTCATGTGCCAAAGAGGAGAAACTTCCATTTCTTTCATTGAGGGGAGGGAAAATAAATTCATTTATAATGAAGTAAATAAAACTATGTTGTATATATTTTAATTTATTTCCCCCAGTAAGAATTAAAACTATCATAACCTGTTCCTTAAAAACAGGAATAATTTTTATAGAAAACCACTCTTCAGATTTGTTGAATCTCAAACGGGAAAGCTTGGAAGAGAAGTGTGGCAATGAGAATAAAGACAGAAACAAAATACAGAAGAAGGGATGCAAAAATTAAGACAGTGAAAAGATTATGGGGGAAAAGCAATTATGAAAGATGCATCCCCAAGATTTCCTATAACCAAAATTATAAATTGGTTCAAGAACAGCTCTGACAAATCCACAAATAATGGGTCTATAACATCTTAATGAGACAAATTCAAGATGAGTCTTGCTTGCATTTGGGAACACCTCGCCATCAAAATGTACTAGGAAAGGGACCAGGAAACAACATACTGTCCTACTGTAGTGACCTCACAGTGTCACAGTCAATTAACTAAACATAATATTAGGCTTTTAAAATATCTCATTGAAGTCTGCAATTCATTAATGTTACATACGAAAGCATTTTGAATAAATTCAATTCTTTAGTTTATAAATGTGTATTATGTCACACAGGGTCCATGGGGCAAATCCTACAATGTCACAAGTTATAGGTTAGGTTACAGTCTCTATTGGGGGAACATGCAAATCAGAGGTCAGCAGCACAGAGGGGACCTGAAACTGTTGGACATGCTTTGGGTCTGTATTCCAGTGGAGGGACCCCACCCCACTGTTGTCCTCTTATAGGCACACCGTCAGTATGGAAACACAGAAGGTTCAGGCTGTTTGAGTTAGAAGTCAGTTATTTCCAGTTTTCTGGGAAAGCCAGCTACGCAGCACTGGGGGCCTTTGGAGCTCAAGGGAAGCTGCAACACCCCACACACCAGGAAAATAAAGCTACCAACCCTGTAGTCCAGACAAGCCAGAAGGAGCCCCAGGATCACTTCTGAATAGGTCTGCTCATTAGATCCTGTGTGATAATTACCATATTCTCTTCCCAAAATCTAGTAACAGCACTGTCAAAAGAACACTGAACTATGCAGGCTTTTTGGTTTAATACAATCTAACATTTCTTACATTCTCAACTTCTGAAATTATGTGATTATCACAAACCTACCAGTGATTGTTTTGTTCATTGATAATGTTTTTAAAATAGTCAAAATTAATTTTAGTCAATCTCTCACCAGGTTTTCTTCACAACATTTTGCACCATTCCTATCCTGTGAGTTCCTTTTACTATAAGTATTTTTTATGCTGTGCTGTCCTCAATTTACATAACAGATGTCCACCTAGAATCAAGCATACCAAGTTTAGAAAAAAGCAATATGCTTTAATTCCTTAAAATTGTTTTATAGTTTGTATATGACAAGTGTTTTCATGAATATAGAGTTCAGAGTATTTTAAATTCCTTTCATACCAAACATTTTAGTAGCAATTTAAATATTGCTTCTTCCTTATATAAACTGTTATTAGGCCATGTTTTTACAACACCTTGGTAATTATCAAGTAGAGAATTTGATCAGCATTCACATAGGGACTCTAATCAAAATTAATTTCACAGTTATTCATGAGGGTGGGAGTTCTTGTAAACTGTCATGCCCAATCAGAATTACAATACTCAGGTCTGAGGATCTAACGTAAAACCTGGGACTGTAGTTGATAACACTGTATTATAGAATTGAAATTTGCTAAACGAGTAGAACCTAAATGTTCTCACCTAAATAAAACTTAAGTAATTAATTGAAGTGATACATGTGTTAATTAACTAGTTGTTTGGAATCCTTTCACAATATATACATATATCAAATCCCCACCATGTACATATCTTAGAATTTTGTCATCTATACCTCCATAAAGCTGAAAATAAATGAATGAATGAAACAATAAAGTTTTATAAACATTAAAAAAACAATATTCAAGTGTTTTATGCTTGCTTATTCTCAACTTGAAACTGTACATAATCCTTGATATTCTATACTTCTTCTATTGAGTGTTCCCATATGTATTCTCCCATGAAAGGCAGAGATGCTTAAACACCCATATTTTTTACAAGAGGCACAGAGGTTTGGAAACCCTAATCATCCCAAACAGCTGACTCTGGAAATGGAACCTCACCAGGGTGACTTGGTCATTTATGCACTTGTTTGCACTACAAAAGGAAAAGAGAAAAGCCTGTTGGCTTTCTGGTACTCAAGAACATTTTGCATGTGTGTGGATTTGCAGGACTAATCCAAGTAGGGGAGCTCATATCCAAGCTGAGGCCACCAGTCACACTGGGGAGGTTGTTGACAAGTAGCCCAGATTTTGCAATTTATCCCAAAGGGTAAATTGATTGTTCATTAAACAGAAGCTTCATCAAAAGATGCTGTGATTTGGTTTACATATGAAAAGCTATATTCTTTACTTAACATTCACAAGTTGCTTATGGATTAATTAGCCCATCTGCCACAACAAATGTACTCATACTTTTTTTGCATTAATTGCTGAAAAGTTACTAGTTTTCGCCTATTCACTGCTCTCTATCAATAAAATGGAAAATATTTTTTTAGAAACGACATTTTTCATAGCAGTAAAATTGGGTATACTTTTCAACTTATCAACTAAATTGATAAAGTAAGTGCAGGGGTGAGAGGAAGACCTTCTCTGGAAGTGGCTTCCCATGATTAGTTCTTCTTTTAGTCACTTATCATCCATTTATTTGTTAGTTTATCTGAATGTCTTAGAACTGCTTCAAGTTTGGCATGATTAAGGCTACTCTTCCCACTTGCTTCCCATCCCAAATCTAGTTTTTATGAGGATAACCACATGTCTCTATTTCTCCTCAACTTCTATCAGTGGCATCTTCCTTTCCTCTTTTATGCTGTAACCAATTCTGAGAACCTCTTTATCAATAATGTGCCTGATTTCCCATTTACCTCAAGTCAGGTAACTTAATCACCATTTCAGAGTCCAGTCACCCCACTCTGGGGCCGCAAGCCTCTTATCAAACAGCAACCCCATGAGTCTTTTCAGTTATACTCTAGTTGCTAGGTAGCTTTAGAACCAAATCAGTTTTGGCCACAGTTCTCAAAAAGCCAGATGTTAGAGTAATAGAGGGAATTATCGCATATACGTCTCTTGTTTATTATGGCGCTCTAACCTCTCACTCATTCCATTTAACAACCACTTTAGAAAAAGGTCTTGTTCTCTACACCCTGCTTAAATCAAATCACCAGGCTTCTTGAAACCCTTCCGCATGTACACTTCAAAGCACACCCCACATAATACATTAGTATATCTTTTTAAATTTTCAAATTACCTTTCATTTCCTCCCATCAGTTTTGCTCTCAACGCTCTTCATCCAGTTTTTTTCTCCTGAAACTCAACTTCCTTCACTTCTGCTTCCTTCTGTTTACTAGGCACCTAGAACAGTTTGGATCGGCACTCTTAACTACCTGCATTAACTGCAACACATTTGATAGATGGCTTCTCCTTCTCCAGTTTCATTTCACATAAGTTGTCCATCCAAAACCAAGATGGAGACAGAGAGGAAGGAAGGCGGAAGGAGGAGTAAAGGGGGGGACGGAGAGAATATGATGGAAAATAAGTAGAATGATAAGGATATGGCACCATGAAATACCAAATACTTTGTTGGTTTAGGATCTAACCATTTGGAAAAAAAACAAAGTTTTGCTATTCATTTGTTAGTTTACTACAGAATTTTTCTATAGGATTAAAACCTCAGGTATTCTTCCAACATTGTTCTTCTCCCTAGCTGAAACTGATGATAACTGAGCAAAGCAACTGCCAGAAAATCCCAATTAAATCTAATCTTTTTTCTGTTGTGAAAGGCATAATTTATAAAAGGGTGACCTTTTGCTAGGCTAACAGTATGTTGATGAACTTCAAGTGAAGTGAAAAAAAAAGGTGTTTTGTATCATCAGTGCTTACATTTTCTAAGGAATCACATGGGGCAGCAGAGCCTTTAAAGGTCATAGACTTCTTTACTTCGAGAGATATTAAATAGCTTATGAAAATAGAGGTCAGCTGCATGATAACTGGAAGAAAAGAGCGTTCCCAATGGGGAAGTAAGATACTTGAGATTATATTGACTGTCCTTTTTTAAGACTGTATTTGATTATCTTAAAGGGAAAAAAATGAAATTTGCATATAAATGCCATGATTGTAAATGAATGAATGTACAATTCTTAGAATCAATAGCTATTGATCTTGCTGTATGAAAGCTAATATCTGCATATACTAAGCATTGCAATAAGAACTAATAATTTCACAGCCTAAAATACTCTCCAGCAATTTTTATGTTTCTGCAGAAATTTTTATACTTTTCTGAACTTTGCAAAAATAATCTTATTTACCTTATTGGAACATAAAATAAATAATCATTGTCAGTAAGGAACTCACTTTTTAAAAATTAATCTTACTTTGAAGATCACTAAAACAAATAAGAAACAAAGGAATATCAAGACTAAATTGTAGACAAGGTACTGAGCCACCTTGGGGAAGAAATAGAATAATGGCATTTGTCTGTTCATTATTTAATGACACACAATTTATGCATTAGTAGGATTTAATGTATGACTGGAAGAAACCATGGCCACAAATTATTTTCCCTTTACCCTCAGATATTGCTTGAAGTTCCTTCAAAAAGGGCTCTGTCCTCTTTCATTCTGCCATTGTTAGAGTTACTCCAGATGCAAGGTTTAAAGGAAAAGGTAGCATTATTGACATAATTCCAGTAGATTTTAAATAGTTGATAACAGATTGTGACCAGGAGTTCTTTTCGGAGAAGGAAGGGTATGAAATCTTGTACGAGTATGCCATGAAACAGGAAACGTGTGGACAAAAGGGCACTTCTTCCCTAACACATAGATACCGACAGAGCAGTATTATCTACCACTGGACCCTCTTCCATAACCCTGGAATTTATAAATACGGACCACAATATGAGACACAGAGGATGACGCTATTCAACATGAGAGGCCAGACCTTAGGTTGTGCTTTTCCCTCCTGGAACTTCTCTTATCATTTGCTGACTGCAGGTGCTCAGGAGTGGTGGCCTCAGCCCAGAGTACCTGTCACCCGACAGCAGCTCAAGGAATGCATGCTGGTCAGTAGGTGTCCCTCATTCACATCCTCCTGTATGCCCAAAGTCATCAAGCCATCCAAGGTTGTGCCAGAGAAAACTCAGTGGAAATGTTTAAGTTTAGTTCGTGGAGAAAAGAATGAGAGAGTAAATGCACAGATTAGTGAGTGTGCACGTTGGTAGGTACACACCCAAATCTCCAGCTGATGCTTCCTACTAGTTATTCGAGAACTAACTGTACTGGGTCATATGGTGCTGGTGAGGAAACTTAATTGCTCAGCTTCTGAAGGCACATTAACTCTTTCAGGGTCAATTGAGCAAATCACCTCCTCCAGGTCATTAAGCCTATCTCTGCATGACATGATGATTTCTGCCTGGCATTGTGTCATTTACCCCCAAATGCCCCACATTTGCTTTGAGCACGCACATATTCTTTGTCTGCTCAGGGAGAGAAAATGTGCTCATTTGAACGCCAGCCAATCACTCTCTGGCTTCAACTCAGTGATTCCCTTTGCTTCTTTTGAAGGCACCCAGGGATCTCTAAGGATTTACTGGTGCACAGCAGTTATCAGAGCCTCACCAACAGGCGGGTACTTTAGTTGTCTAGAAATGGTGTAATTTCAGGGGTTTTGATCATAGTACTGTACTCCCAAGTATGTCTTCCTATTTGCAAAGGCCAATATTATTGATTCACTGAGGATGGGAGTTGTGAAGTTCTTTCAGGATTCCGTAGTCCTTTATGAAAACACAACTTCCACTAAGAGGCTGTGTTATCAGGACCTATTTTAGGGGAATAAATTGATGACAATTTGAGAGCAGTGTCTGTACTGCCTCTCAAGAGGGTGGTCAGAAAAGAGTGTGGCTGTTTTGGGTGCCACAAATGTGGGGGAACATCAATGGCCCTAAATAAGCAGGTGTGGGAGAGTATCACTATAAGAATAATTTTTATCTCCCAAATGCCAGTGGTTGGCCCAACTGAGAAGCAGTGATGGAGGGCAAAGACAAACATGACCTCTTCCTCTGTTATGTCCAGGGCTGTGCTGGAGAGTCATAAACTGGTACAAATGAAAACAGGCTAGGAGGAGAGGGACATGGTATGCTCACTCAGAGGTGTTTTAGGGCCGTGCTACTTTCTCGTGCATATAAATCAGCTGGAATCTTGTAGAAATACCAGCTCTCATTTAGTAGGTCTGGGATAGGGCCGGGGATTCTGCATTTCTAATCTCTTATGCTGCTGGCCTATGGACCACACTCTGAATAGCAAGGATTTAGGATAATATGCACATGAGCAATAATTTGGTCTTGGATAAAAATGATGAATATGAAAGAAATTTGACAATATCCCCCCAAATTAGATTTCAAGTCAGTAAGACTGATTAAATATTGAAAATACCACCAAGAGATTGATAGATCATTTTTTAAAAAGGATATACTGAACATCTCTACCTAGTTGAAGATTTTGAACATTTTCTGAGGCTTGTGTGCTGCTTAAGTTTTGAAATCTTTACTAATAATTCTGATGATTTGCTTCCTAAAGGTGTAAGAAATAACTGTTTTCCTAGGCTCCTTCACTTTCTCCTGCTGGTGAAGAGTTCAATAAATGCCAATGTCTGATTAAATATTCCTTTACAAAATTCATAACAAGAGCTGGTTTAAGCCTCCCCTGCCCACCTTTATTTAATCTATCATGACAGCCTCTCTGTTCTTTCCTCTGAGATGAGCAATGTCCTTTCATCTTTGCAGGTCAATGGGAAGGATCTCTCAAAGGCCACCCATGAAGAGGCAGTGGAAGCTTTTCGAAATGCCAAGGAGCCCATTGTGGTGCAGGTGCTAAGGCGAACGCCTCTCAGTAAACCAGCCTATGGGACGGCCCCAGAAGTGCGGCTTGTGGACGCCAGCACTCAGACGGACATCACCTTTGAACATATCATGGCCCTGGCCAAACTTAGGCCACCCACCCCTCCAGTGCCCGACATCTGTCCATTTCTGCTCTCAGACAGGTATTTTTCTGTCATTTCTCCCAGAGCCCTATTTGTTGTCATTCGTCATTGAAAGTAGGTGTTGGGAAGAGACAAGTCACTGTAGCAGGTTGACAGTTATGGAGACAAGCTCTCAGTTCTGTTTGGAAAGTGTAATGGTGTCTCCATCCAATTCGTTCTCAGCTGTCCTGCTCTTACTTTTCCTGACCTGCACGGTTGTTTCAGCTCAGGAATCATACTTGCTGAGATGCTGAGTGAAAAAGTCTGGCTCTGATTAGTTCATCTTCATATTTCCAGTCATCACAAGCCTCACACAGCTCATGAGCACTGGTCAGGGAAATAGCTTTTCTCACCGAAGCTGCCAAAAAACCTTGTTAAGACGGACCCAGAAGTGGCAGGTTGGCACTATATTCTCCTCTGTGGATCATCTCTCTCTCTTTTGCTCTTTTGCTTTTCTCTTCTTTAAAGGAGAAGCTAGGAAATTTATTAAAGTGCAGTTCTCCAAAGAAAACAATTACCTGATATATTGAGAAGTGAACCAAAGATCCCGGCTGTCCGAGAGGAAGTATAGAGCTACAAAATAAGGAACTATTAAAGGAATATTTCTTTTCCATTTTTACCTGAGTTAAAGGCAGTTAGAGATAGTTTATTCAAATAATGCTCCCCTTGCAGCTTTGGAAGTCTGTTTTGCTCCACACACTTTGTTCTGTGAACTTTTAAGCAAATATTCAAACATTATTGAGAGCTTGATTTATAAAAGCAGTAGTCTCTGTAGCCTGCGTTTTCATTGCCCACTGCAATCCACGCTCCATTTAGCAAAATGTACACTTGGTCATGACACCCGCCTGCCCTTTAGTGGCTTTTGTTAAGTCCATCTCAGTGGTTTACACGTGTACATTAGAATCACCTGGGAACTTTGAAAAGCAGTATCAATGCAATGCCCAGATCAATCCCACCTCAGGCCAAAACCCAGGCATTAGAATTTTTCAAAAATGTCCCTAGGCAATTTTAATGTGCAGCCATGCTTTGGAAACCACTCTTTGAAACTTCAAGTTCCAGGAGGACAGGGGCTCTGTTTGTCTGACCTACGATTCTAGTCATCTATCCCTTACTTATTAAATAGCCCCTTGAGTCAGGCACTGGAACTAGATACTGGGCATAAAACGGGGAACAAAAAATAAAGCCACTGCCTCCTGGAGCTTATATTCTACAGGGGAGATGAAAAATACACAAGCAAACAAATATACAATATTCATTAGTACAGTGTGACACAGAGTAGCCATCCAATAAATACTTTCTTGAATGAATAATAGCTGACATTTATTAGCTAACTTAACATGTTTTAGGGAGTATTCCAAGTTTTTTACAATTATTAACTCATTTACTCCTCATAAAAACATTCTGAGGGAGTACATTATATTATTACCATCCCCTTGTCACAGATGAGGAAACAAATGTTAAGTAATTGGCAAGGTCATACAGCAAGGAAGCGATAGGGCCAGGCTCCTGAGCCCAGGAGGTCTGTCTCCAATGCCCACTCCCTTAACCAGTGCGCTGTGTCCTCTTCCCAAGCCCTGCAGATCGTAGCTGAAAGCTAACCTCTCCTAGCAGACTTCCTAGGACTGTAGTAGGTACTCTCATAGTGTCTCTATTTTCCCCTTCATTATCTCACTATATTAAAATTCCCACTTTGCTGCTCTACCCAATTAAAAAGACACCAACCGATTTCCAGCAATTGGCACAGGGCCTGGCGTCTGGTAGATACTTGGTAAATGTTTACTGAATTAATAAGGTGTTCTTCACAGCAGGGCTTCCTACTTACTAAGTCAAAGACCAGGGAAACACGTCAGATGCCCCAAACGGCAGGCTCTGATGTTTTACCAGCCCAAATGGGCTTCTCAACAGGGAACTCTGCTTATATTATGCAACAACCTAAATGGGAAAGGAATTTGAAAAAGAATGGATACATGTATATGTATAACTGAATCACTTTGCTGTACACCTGAAACTAACACAACATTGTTAATCAACTATACTCCCAATATAAAATTAAAAGTTAAAAAAAAGCCAGTCCAGCTTTAAGCTAGGAGGGTTCACCTGTTAGACCAGCAAGCAAGATACTACCTGTACTGCTTTTGCTATTTGTGTGAAAATTAGAGAGTGTTAGAGTATAGTGAGAAGAGGCTGGTAGAATATTTACACTGGCTGTGTGAGGGCACCAGGATGAATGTCTCTGGCATTCCAGCTAGTGATGAGGGGACTAATTTATGCTACTAAGTCCAGTTTTTTCATAATGGCTGGGCTTAGAGGTCTCACCTGAAACCAACTTGGTTAATTGCACTTAGGCCTTTTCACTGACTTGGACATTCTTATAGAGGACCTCATGCCCTTTGCTGTTCAACTGTGCTTAGCTTTCATATTGTATAATGTATAGTGCCTCTATCAGGGCATAGAGCAATTTGAAAGGCCTTCTATAAATTATGTAAAACATTTCCCCAAAGTTAAAGGATACATAGAAGTAATATACAATGCCTTGGGTCCTCTTCATTTCCTTTACTCCATCAGTTCCCTTTGTCCTGAGAAATTTTCTAAAGGGATTATGAAAACCTGTGGCTTATAGGAGTTTCCAGTGAGTTATCACCATGAACGTTCTTTATTGTTTGTGGACATGCCCTTTATCAAAGAGGGAAAGATGTGGGTTATGAGGGAGAATGAGGAAGGAAATCTTAAGAAATGGGGGCAACGTGAGTACGATTTACAATCCGAAAGACACGGTGCCCACCCTACCTGCACATCCACGGGTTCCGCATCCAAGGATTCAACCAACCTCAGCTTCTATCTTTTTTTGGGGGGTACAGATAACAACTTTATTTGTCCCTGCCAGGATTAAGTGGCTTAACAGAGAGACAGAGGGTGGTGGGAGGTTGGCATACACAGCACCATTTACGTCGAGGAGGCAGAGCATCACTCCTGCCACTGTACCACTGTACCTTCCTCCTCCTCCTCCTCCCTCCTGCAGTGCCCCTTGCAGTCAGCAGGCCCCTGGCCCACACTCACCAGCACTCGCGTGCTACCGCGCTTCTTACCCCCACTGGGCCAGTACAGAGCCCACCACGTCTGGAAACGTCTGCCTTTACATTCATCTATCCACTGGGTCCTCACATGGCTCCTGCGAGGTAACTGGGATAGCCCAAGGTTGGAAATAGAACTAAAGATTCGATTGTTTGATCCGCAGTTGGTTGAATACTTGGACGCAGAACCCAAGGACATGGAGGGCCGCCTGCGCGTATAATATCAGACTTCAGAACTGGTTGGAGGCTGTAATTAGGAAATTGGGAGTACTTTGTTATAAAAT
This sequence comes from Kogia breviceps, assembly GCF_026419965.1. Lineage (NCBI taxonomy): Eukaryota > Metazoa > Chordata > Mammalia > Artiodactyla > Physeteridae > Kogia > Kogia breviceps. The sequence goes on from NC_081321.1 coordinate 32,510,022, forward strand.
ACCCACCTTTGGGTAGACTTCAGTCTCAAATGCCACACACCGATGCATGGAGCAAATCCATTCGATGGAATGGAAGGAGGCCAGAGTATCAATATAGCACCACGGCGGGGCGAGGTCGCACATCTGCCCCTTCACAGAATGAAGGTCGACCTTGAGCCATTATCTTTGTATTCTCTCAGAAAATCAAATTGATGGACTTCATATAGGGGGAGAAAGAAAAGCAGTTGCTCTTTCTGCGGTGTAGTTCATTTAAAGGCTAGATCAGTAAAGGTCTTATTGGCGAGCAGTGAAAACAAAAGTGAAATTCTAAAATTAGTTTTAATCTTGGGAACAACCCTTTTGATCCATTCCTATCATATTGCTACATTTCCCATAGCTGCCATTCTCTTCATCCGATGGAGCATGAATTTTATGAGGACAATGAGTATCTTTCCAGCTTGCCTGCTGATGCAGACAGAACAGAGGACTTTGAATATGAGGTAAGATCATTTTCACACCACTTCACGTTTCTTCATGAAGTTATGGTTGAGGCGTTTTGCATAACAAAGAAAACATTAATTTATCACTGTGAGAACTATTTTGTCTATTATATATCTAAGGTAAGAGCTTTTAAATATTTGTTTCACCTATTTGGCACTGGTATTTTAAGTATATTGGAAAAAACATTTTTATAATACAAGCCTGAAAATAATTTGCTCACATTTTTGTTGCTTTGTATAAATAATATTATGGCAGCTACAATTTTTTTCTTCTTCTTGTAATATAAGAGAATTTCCAAGTAGAGTTTGGAAAAGAAATTATATTTAAAACCGAGATTGTATTTACTATTTTCATTCATTGTGTAGTATTTTGATTTTAACTGATAAACTAAATCTTATATATATATATATATATATATATTTATGACTCAAGTACTCTAAAGAGCAGTTTCCCTGACTTTCTAGATTGAGAGATGACCTCATGTCCTTTGTTGTTAAATCGTGTTTAGCCTTCACACGGTACATATCAGAGTATCTGTACCGTGTTATGAAACAACTCCAAAAGCCCATCTATTAATCACTTAAAAGCTTTCACAAAAGTTAAAGAATTTAAACTAATATTTCCTCTGCTTCTGCAGTCTATAAATCTTTGAAAGGTTTCAGACTACTCTGACATTTGGAAATAAAGTAGATTGAGGAGGTAAAGAAGCTCTGGTAAACAGGCAAAGAACCTGTGATTATCTGCCCTTTTAATGCTTTCGATGATGTCATACAAGTTCAGCAAAATGTTCTTTTCCATTTTACAACCAGGAAATCCTGAAATCTCTTCCCTTAGGAGGATCTGAAATCAAATAAGACCGATTCAGTGAAGCTCACCTAAAGCAAATAGATGTTTATTTGAAATCTTGCCCCTGCAAAAGTCATTGCTGGGGATTACAGAAATCATTATTTCTTTTCAGCCAGAATTTGGAAGGTTGTGCAATATACCTAGTATCTGAGTTGATGGTTTTGTTGCTGTTGTTCATGTTAATTTCTTATCCCCTCCTCTCCATTAATTTGATTGAAAATTTTATTTTATAAATCTGCTTAAGTACTGGTATACACTGAAATAGGCATTAAGTTTTGCCCATCATGCAAAATAAATTACAAAGTTGAGTCACTTATCCAAATAACTCAAGATTAAATGACGTTTTTCTTTCAGTTAATTAATTGCTTTGGGTTTGGGGAATGGATTTATCTAGATCACTTCAGCTTTTTATTTCGTTTGTGCCTTAAAGCTTTATTAAAATACATCTGTGTGCTAGGGGAGGACATGGGAGAAAGACTAGCTTAGGCTAAGCAGTTTCACAGTAAAAATTCTTATAATTAATTAGCATATCTTTGACTATTACAATACAGACAGATTCTAGAGTGATTACTATTGCTGAACTGCATCCTCTTTTCTGACCAATGTCAGTCCCTAATAGAGGCCAGCATCAGTGTGATGACAGTGGTAAATGCTCAGACAGGCCTTCTGTAGCCTGCAACCTCTCCTAATCACGCCGCCATAGTCATTGCTTTGCTGTCAGCTGTGATTCTCTTGCCAAAGTCACCTTTCTGAGTTATTGAAATAAAGAATATGCCCATGAAATTTAAATAACGAAGAAGTTACTGTGACAGGCTTCAGTCTTGAGAAGGGATACATTTGAGAATATCTGCATGGCTAAAGGTAGGGGTGGAGGCATTGGGGAATACCCCAAGGATAATTGACCAAGCTTAGGAGAGAATGGCTCTACCCAGTACACCTCAGTCTGTTATGCTAACATGGCAGAGTGCCACACGCCATCCCTCTTGTTTACATCAGATGAGACTGTGAGATCTCGTCAGTCCACTGCTATCACCAGAGCTGACTGTGGACAGGGAGATTTAGAAATGCTGCCTTTACACAATATTACACTTAGAAGCAGGCTGGTCAAGTGTTTCTGTGACATGCTCAGATGACCCCAGCTCCTCCAGGAACTCTGTTATAACCCAGTAGCTGTGGGGATGCAGTGGATGCAGTGGTCCTTCAGGAAGGACCTGTTTTATGCCACTTAGATAGTATTATGGAAAAGAGAGGTCTAATGGCCAAGCAGAGGACTTCATCTCAGAAAGAGATACTCATTCCTCTTCAACCTAAACATGAAAACACATCAGTAGGCAATCGGAAAAGTAGAGACAGGACTCCTTTCCATCTGCTTTCATCCAGTTGTACCATAAATATTTAATGAGCAGTTCGAAAAATATGCCAGGTTCTTATCTAAGTGTGGGATTGATGAAGCCTCTGCCCCAGTGGAATTTAACCTTTAGGAGAAAGAGATGGACAAGAAACAAGTAAAGACACATTATATCAGATGGTGATTAACTGCTAGTGGATAACAAGCAGTGTGGGTAACAGAAGAAGGAAATGCATGCTGTTGGGATGAGACGTTGCCCTCTTATACAGGGTGGTCAGGGAGGGCCTCTCTCATAAGAGACCTAAAGGGAGTAAAAGAGCTAGCCGTGTGGATTCTGAGAGAGGAGCTTCCCAGACAGAGGGAAGGGCGAGTACAAAGGACCGGAAGCAGGACCACAGCTGGTGGGCTCCAGGAACAGCAGAGGCCGGTGTGCTCTGGGGGCACAGGCAAGAGCGACGGACAGCGGTAGGAGGTGAACTCAGAATGAGTAACTGGTGGAGAGCAGGGCCGGGTTCTGCAGCCCTCGTAAGATCTCTCTGCTGTTGAAATGAGCTTTAAGATGGGCAAGCAGAGCCTCCAGCAGAGCAGTCGGAGGAGTTGGGGGAGGCTGGAAGCTGACCGGAGACGGAGGCAGGGGTGAGACATAGTCTGAAAGCACAGCATTCATCCTGGCCCGGAGGGCTTTGCCTGTGTGTCTGCACTTCCATTCCTCGCCTCGTAACTTTAATATAGTTTGTGCTCGGGCGGGTTTTTTCTTCTGACTTTTTGAAAGCAAAACAGCATAGGCCAGAGTGAAACTCAGCTTGTGGCATCCACTGGAACTAGCATAATAAATCTACTCTTAAAAGACAAAAAGAGTACAGAACTGAATTTCTGAACTTGCTGAAGAACAAACAAGGCAACTATTTAGGCACCTTTTTAAAGGCCTACTTACTATTGACTCAGTGAACCAAAGGTGATCTGTCTATCTTGTGAATACATATTTAGGGACTTTTAGTGTGTGGATTATTGACCCACTAGACCAAAACAGATCTGACTATCTTGTAAATATATATTTAGGGACTCTTTAACACTCAGATTATTGCACTGATAGATGGTAACAGCTCCCTTCAGAGCCATGATAGACAGCAAATGCTTCTTTGGAGATATTAGAGTCAACGTGTCAATGCTATGGTGACGCTGGTGTGTTAGGGACCACTATGAAATTTTTATGACACCCGTATCTCACCATGGCCCATCACCACTTTGCCTCAGAAAATTATTTGACTGGGTTTTACATTTTCCCCCAGTGCTTCAGAAAAGTCTCAGCAGACCAGCCTGTATTAAAAGACTCACGGCTTGAAATTTGATCTTTTTAAAAAATGATGGCACTGTTTTCTAATTAAAAATGTAAAGGATTTTAATTTCATTTTTGAGGGAAAAAATTAAAATATCAAAATTTACACAATGCAGCCATCATAAGATACAGGATGCAGACTCTTGTTTCCACTGAAATACCGAGGATTAAGCACTCCTTTTTCTGTATTTTCAACTTTGTTCTTTTTTTTTTTTTTTTCTTTTCCTAGAGCCAGCTAAAGGTTGAAATAAATCATAAATAGCCTTTAGCAAGTCAGAGGCAGATCTCAAATCCAGCCTTTACCAGAAATAATTTAAAGGGAAAGCCTTTGAGAAAAGAGAGCTCTTTTGTCCAACTCCTAATAAAGGTATGTTTGCTACTGCCTGAATGCAAGGAAGACGTTGAATTTTCTGCACCATTTGCCATCAACTCTCAAAACTCAGTGTTGATAGAGGAGAGTCAGAAAATTAATAAGTACAACATTTGGATAGTATAAAACATCATGTTAGCCAAGACAAGCGAGTAATTTAAGCAACATTTCTGAGCTTGGTGATTTTTATCATTTAGAAATGCTGCTTGACGTTGTTTTTATTCCTCCCCCTAAGATTAAGTTGAAGAAACATATCCAATAGCCTGAGTTAAGTGCACATAGAGTTGCCCTTGTGTGTACATTGTCATCACTATGAAAGAGAATTTAGAAGTTTGCTTGGAGAGGTATTAAAGGTAGAAAAGAGAGAAAGACAAGTATGTGTCAGAGTTCTGTATGATGTTAACTGAAACCCAAACTTGGGCTACTATCTACAAACAAGAAAGAGCATTTAGCATATTAATTCGCTTCCTCTTGGCAATTCTTATGCAAAGCATAAGTAAACCCTTGGGCTATGCTGAGAAGGGTCATTTTGCAAAATTTATTTCCCAGAGCTGGATTCCTGTGAATATGTGCAGAATATTTGTGAGAATTTAAGTATATAATCCCTCTCTTACGTAGTTAAAGAAAAGAGAATTATGAATCAGGAAGATGTTCATTCAGAAAAGTAGTTAACAAGAGGATAAGCATTAGTGAGATTTTAATCATATCTTTTTGAGCAACTTCATGATTTGTGAGGCAGCTTTCAGCAAAGTTTGCTTAGTGGGCACATATAGAGCTGTGTGGCTCCTTTCTAGGCTGTGAGGGCAGAGGCCTTACCTGTGTGTTCATCATTGCCTGACATCACCTGTCTCATAGTGGATGCTCAATATTTGATGCAGGAATATATGAGGATCCCCATTATGGTCTGCATGGGCCAACCTTTGAGAAGCACAATCCCTTTCCACCTTTTGCACAAGGGAATTGGAAAGGAGCTTGAGACCAGCATGCAGTTATAAGGGATATATAAAGGGAGATATCCTCTCCCTTTCTAATAGCTATTTGTTCTTTTTTTCTTTTAAAGTTTGTACTGTTTTACTGAACTCTCCCTATTTACCTCACCCCCAAGCCCCTGAAAACCATTTTTCTACTCTCTGTTTCTAAGAGTTTGACTTTATTTTGTTTTGTTTATGTTCTACATGAATGATACCATGCTTTTTTTTCCCCCTCTATCTAGCTTATTTAATTTAGCGTAATGCCCTCAAGGTCCATCCCTGTTGTCACAAATGACAGAATTTCCTTCTTTCTCGTGGCTGAATAATATTCCATTGTATGTATATACATACACTTATAATGGACTATTATATATTATATATGTGTGTGTGTATATATATATATACATATACATATATACATATATATACATATACATATATATATAATATATCATATCTTCTTTATCTATTCATCTATTGACAAACACTTAGGTTGTTTCCATATCTTGGCTATTCTGAACAAAGGTATTTGTTCTTTATGTCAGGGGTTCAAATTCTAGTGCCATTTTTGTTTCAGTTAAACATTTTTAAGGAAAGGGTTAAAATAGGGAGAAACAAAAAGAAATATGCAGTGAGATAGATTTTTAATGATATCCATGAAAATTTACTTTGCTAAGCATATCTTATAAACTCATATTTGATATGAATTTGACATGTTCTCTAATCCACTCCTATACCCAGTTTGTAAGTTCCTCATCAAGGGATCATTCAGCAAATCTGTGAAACACTATAATGGACAGAGAACTGAGAGTCTCCCCAAGTAGACAGCTCTGACTCTTACAGTCTCTGAGGAATGTATCAAGGAGTTTGAAAAGCAGTGGTAGCAGGAATATGTTTGGGTATGCAACATAACTCATAAAGAGACTCTATGTTATCCATACACTGTGGTAGATATTAGGGAAAAGAGAAAATAGTGTGCCGAGTGTGAAAGTGTAGAATCTTCAGAATTCTTAAATTCAATGGAGGCTTTATAGTTCACCAATCCCTTTCCTTCCACTTATTAATCCCATTTTAGAATTCTTAATAAAATATTTAAAATAACTTTGTACCACTTACCACTGGGGCAATAAAATCATCCATTTAAAAAAATCATCTTAATAAGTTTCATCCTTTGGGGAAATGTATTGAATTGAAAACTAATCTAGATGAAGTGTGAACATATTTTTATTACTTTGAACATTTAAGATAAGATGCTGTTCTGTCAGTTTGGAGTTGGTTTAGCAAAGTGTCTAGTAATGACACCAGCATCTTCACTTCAGTTCACCATATTAGTTATATCAGATTAAAATGCTAATCATGGAGGTCAAACCAGTCAGGTTGTCATATATTGGGGCTTATATGTCCAGACTTTCTGTGGCATGTTTCTCCTTTATATCACGACTGTTTCCTCCCTTGTCTAGGACATTCCTCTATCTCTAGGCTATGTCTTGGTCTCTGGGGGCCAGTCCCTAGTCTGCTGTCCATCCTATTTCCCATGCCAGACCAGTACTTCTCAAATGCACTTCTCATTGGATCACTCCCCTGTCCATCACGTTGTAGGACTCTATTCCTTGAATTAACTCTAACATTCTCTGACTGGCATTGAAGATCCTTTGTAGTCTGTCATCACCCTATTTTTCCAGGCATCTTGGGGTCAAACTCTAGCAGTGTGCTTTCCTTCCTCTGTGCCTTTACTTATGGGCCTCTTTGCTCCTGAAACCCCTTTCTCACTATCGCTTTCCCACCACTGAACTCCCCTACTACATTCTATAAATATTTTTGTCCTGATTTCCTGGGTTATAGTTATTTATGTACTTATCTTTTTCTTCTAAATAGTTTTTATTTTTTAACAGAAGTGACCACTTCTAATTATCTTTATATCACCTGGAAAGCCTAGCACATGCCCTAGTTCATGGGGGGCACTCAGCAGCATTTGCTTGATAAGTGAACAAAGAATTGACCATTGCTGCTACTGTTCTTATTTTATGAGTCCTGAAAACAAATACAAAGGGTTATATGAAGGGAAATAAGAAGAGAGCTGATGTAGAAGAGAAATTTGAAATAAAGTGTGAAAGTCTTTGGTTTTTTTCCCCATGATAATTCAGCTAACAGCCCAGTTGTTAAACAGTTAACATACACTTGTGCCAGATCATAAAAGAAGAAAATCTGGATGTTTTCGGTTGCCTTTCTAACAAAGAAGATGTGCATGTTTTACCCCAAACTTATAAGCTGGAGGACCCTAGTAAATAAACATGCTAATTTATGTAGGTAAAGAATGATTGGGGTTCAATTTGTGTTAGGATAATCATATGCCCTGGTTTGCCCTAAACTGTCTCCATGTACAACTACTGTTCAAATTTAATTATGAATAGCTTCCTCTTCCATTTTCAAAAATGTCCTTTCATGGGCTTCCCTGGTGGTGCAGTGGTTGAGAATCTGCCTGCCGATGCAGGGGACACAGGTTCGTGCCCCGGTCCGGGAAGATCCCACATGCCGCGGAGCGGCTGGGCCCATGAGCCATGGTCGCTGAGCCTGTGTGTCCGGAGCCTGTGCCCCGCAACGGGAGAGGCCACAACAGTGAGAGGCCTGCGTACCCCCACCCCTCCCAAAAATGTCCTTTGGCACAATACCTTGTATGGTTGTCCTAGTTTTTATATCTGTTGAGCGTTAATGGAGTCTGAGATTTTGTAATCCCATTTTATATAATCCTAATAGTCCAAGCAGAGATGACTCAGAAGTTCTAATTTGAATACCCATGTTTGCTAAATTGAACAATTTTCCTAAGTCATGACTTTTTATTTTAAAAAAAGGCCTTCTTAAGGAGTGACTAGAGAGAAAATTTCACAAAGTTGGAAATAGTCATCAAAGTTATTGTAATTCTTTTAGATTTCTTACTGAAAGAAATGAGATTAGTATGGCTATCAATTTGGTCATGTAATTTCATAAAACAAATATGAGGCAAATCTGTCTTTTGACTCACTGATTATGACAACACTAAACTTTATTTCCTAAGAAAACAATGAAAAGCAAATTGAACCTTCCAAGTTGGTGATTAAACAATGTAACCAAGGGCACATTTCTTTGACTAGGAATCTAGATATAAAATGAAGATTCCTTACGCTACATATATGAATTTTATCAAAATGCTGACGTTCAGTTTTTGTTTGAAGATACTCAGTGATACACATTCAGAGGATTTCCTTGCATTACTGAAAGGTGTTCGTGAAAGGTTGGGTTTAAGGTGAACATTTGCGTATGAAATCATATTTTCCCAATGACTTCTAGTCTGCTTTCAAAGAACAGTTTTCATAGAGACAAAGAAAGAAGAGCTATCTTTTCCAATCTAAAGCAAATCACAGCTAAACATTCCAATGTTCCTTTCAGAGGCAATGTAATCAAGTGAAAGGCATCCAAACTAGGAGTCTGGTCCCAGGTCTAGCTCTGTTTCTTGAAGAGACCACTTACCTCTTCAATCACAGCATCCTCACATGTGAGCTCTGTGAGGCCACTAGTGTTGGTTATGGAATGATTTGACAGCACCTAGTTCTTCCATGTAATACACAAGCAAAGTGACAAAAATGCGTAGTCAAATCCTTAAAAATTTTTACAAATATTTTAACATTTCAAACATACCAACCGACACTTTATGGGTTTTTATGAAAAGAGCACACACACACGTAAGGCTACACATTGTGAGTAGTTGTTCTGGTCTCTACAGACTGTACAATAGTCTGGTCTGTTGTACCAATTGTAGCAAGCAGCATGCCCTCTTGTCCTGGCTTTAGCTTTAGTGTTTAGAACAAGTTAACTCATGTACACTTGCCAATTCAGAATGTCAGATGCAGTCTGTAGGCACTAGAAACAAATGGTTTTATTTAAATACAGTGTTTATTTTTTAATTAGAAAAGTACAGAAAATAATTCTAGTTTGGATTTTTTTCCACCAATTTATTATCTCTGAAAAAAATGTTGGAATCTTTAAAGAGGATGTGTTTTGTATTGGCATATCGTTCTACCTTTCCTCCCTTAAGACATAAGCTATCGGTGATGCCCTAGTTCTCAGTTATGTGGTGAGCCCACCGGTATTCACTATGTATTAAATAATCTAATTTAATATAGGTAAAGGGGAAACTTGCATGTACAATACAGATGGGCCAAGAATTATGGTAAATCTGATCTATGTGTTTGAAGTCCAAAATAAAAAATATAAATATCATTATCCACAATTGTATTACCTGAGTTAACCACAGTCAACATTTAATGTGTTTCCCTCTTTACATTGTTTTTTTTCTATAACTGAAAATTTACCTTTTCATTGGGTATTTATTTTTCCGGATTTTCTTGGCTATCATAAAAAGCTACAGTGAAGTGTTTTATACATAAATCTATCTGTATTTTTTCCAGCTTTACTGAAATATTGAGTTGGCCAAAAAGTTTGTTCGGATTTTTCTGTAAGATATGGAAAAATCTGAATGAACTTTTTGGCCAGCCCAATATAACTACTATATAACATTGTATAAATTAAAGATATACAACATAATGATTGATACATGCATATGTTGCAAAATGATTACAATAAGGCTAGTTCATACATCCATCCCCTCACATGATCACCATTTTTATGTGTGTGATGAGAACATTTAAGATCTACTCTCTTAGCAACTTTCAAGTATATAACACAGAACTGTTCACTATAATCAAAACGCTGTGCATTAGATCCCCAGAACTTACTCACCTTATCGCTGGCAGTTTGTACCTTTGACCCACATCTCCTCATACCCCACAACCCCAGCCCCTGGCAACCACCATTCTACTCTCTGGTTTTGAGTTTGGCTTTTTTAGATTCCACATATAAGTGAGAACACAGTATAGCCTTTCTCTGTCTGGCTTATTTCACTTAACATAACACCCTCAAGGTCCATCTACATTGTGGCAAATGGCAGGATTTCCTTCTTTTTATGGCTGAATAATATTTCATTTTGTGTGTGTGTATCATGTGTATGTATTATATATATATATACACACACACACATATATATCACATTTTATGTATCCATTCATAGATTGATTGATGGACACTTAGGTAGTTTCCATATCTTAGCTATTGTGAATCATGGTGTAATGAACATGGGGGTGCTGATATCTCTTTGATACCTTGTTTTTGTTTCCTTCGGGATTGCTGGTTCTATTTTTAATTTTTTGAGGAACCTCCACACTGGTTTTCATAGTGGCTGCACCAATTTACATTCCTACTAACTGTGCACTAGGGTTCCCTTTTCTCCCCATCCTCACCAACACGTTAGTTATCCGTCATTTTGACGATAGCCATTCTAACAGGTATGAAGTGATTGATATTTCATTGTGGCTTTGATTTGCATTTCCCTGATGATTAGTGAAGTTGAGCACTTTTTCATGTACCTGTTGGCCATTGTATCTCTTCTTTAGGAAAATGTCTATTCAAGTCTTCTACCCCCATTTTTAATCAGATTACTTGTGGTTTTGTTGTTGTCTTTGCTGTTGAACTGTATGAGTTTCTTATGTATTTTAGATACTAACCCTTTATGTGATGTGTGATTTGCAAATATTTTCTCCCATTCTGTGTATTGCCTCTTTATTCTGTTGATTGTTTCTTATTCTGTGCAGAAAGTTTTTAGTTTGATGTAGTCCCACTTAATTATTTTGCTTTTGTTGCTTGTGCTTTTGGTGTCATACCCAAAAAATAGTTGCCAAGACCAATGTCAAGGGGCTTTGTCCTCATATTTTCTTCTAAGAGTTTTATAGTTCCAGGTCTTATATTTAAGTATTTAATCTGTTTGAAGTTAATTTTGTGAGTGGTATAAGATAGGGACCCAATTTCATTCTTGTGCATGTGATACCCAGTTTTCCCAGTAACACTTATCAAAGAGACTGTCTTTTCCCTATTGATTATTCTTGGCTCCCTTGTCAAATAATAGTTGACCATAAATGCTTGGGTTTATTTCTAGGCTCTTCACTCTGTTCCACTGGTCTATGTGTCTGTTTTTATAACAGCATCATACTATTTTGATCACTATAACTTTGTAATATGGTTTGAAACCAGGAAGTGTGATACCTCCAGCTTTGTTCTTCTTTCTTAAGATTGATTTGGCTATTTGGGACCTTTCTGGATCCATACAGATTTTAAGTTGTTTTTCTATTTCTGTGAAAAATACCATTGGAATTTTGATAGTGATTGCATTAAATTTATATATGGCTTTGGATAATATGGACATAACAATATTAATTCTTCTGATCCATAAACATGAGATATTTTTCCACCTATTTCTGTCTTTTTCAATTTCTTTCATGAAAGTCTTACAGTTTTCAGTGTACAGATTTTTCATCCCCTTAGTTAAATTTACTCCTAAGAATTTTACTGTTTTTGATGTTACTGTGAATAGGATATTTTCTTTATTTCTTTTTCAGCTATTTCATTGTTAGTGTAGAGGGAGGGGATATATGTATACATACAGCTGATTCACTTCATTGTACAGTAGAAACTAACACAACATGACAAAGCAATTATACTTCAATTTAAAAAATAAAAATAAGAAGAGAAGGAAGGAGAAAATGAACCTTCAGGAAAGAAACCCCACATCTTATGGATGATAGGGTCTGCAAGCCCTTGAAACATGAGTTATGAGCTGCACACAAAGAGAGATGCTCTGAGTGTCACAGTGGACCCCCAAACACATTCAAAAGTCCTTTATGTAAAAGCAAAAAAAAAAAAAAAAAGACCTTTAATGAAGCCTGCTTGGATCTCTGACTTTCATCTTCTCTATTCCTTTTCTTCAACATGTTAAAAGAAGAGTTTGACTCTCTGCCACTTTTTAAAAATCTCATTTATTTCTCAGTCCATTAAAATGTGATATGAGGATGACAAGTAATAAAAGAATGACCAAATCCAGTTATACCATCTACTTCCCTAACCTTTCAGCTGCATTTGGTGCTATTGCCCATGTGTATCTTCTTGAAATGCTCTTCTTCCTTTGTCTCCATAATACCGCACTGCATTTTCCTCCTAATCCCAGAACAGCTCTACCTGGGCTTAATTCAGTTTCCTATCTCTAAGTTTGGAGATACTACAAGCTTACTTCTTAGAGCTTTGGGGAGAGTGAAGCAAACTTCCCAGGGGCTCTTGGTGTTCCAAGCAGGCAGGGAGAATGGAACTGGAGGAACCCTTAGTGTGCAGTGTACCACTACCCTCCTGTGTGTCTGGAGGCTCCCAGCCCAGAGCCTTGCTAGTTCCCTGTTATTTTAGAATCGAACCCTTGGTGCTCATTCTACCTTGTTGGAGCTTCAGGCTTTTATGTGATCCCTTCTGCTTTTCATCCTTCAGAGATTTCTCACAGTTTCTAATCCATCAAGGGTTTCCCTTCTTATTTTGAAGCATGATTACGATTCTTTTCAATATATACTTTTTTTAAATACATTCTGGGGTTTTGCAACAGGAAAGGAGAGGCTAGTCTATGCACATATGGTAGTCAGTGATTTTAAATTGTACCCTAATAACTGCCACATGATCCAGCAATTCCACTTTTGGGTATATATCCAAAGGAAATGAAATCATTATCTCAAAGAGATATCTACACCCCCATGGTCATTGCACCTTATTTACAATAGCCAAGACATGAAAATTACCTAAGTGTCCATCAAGGGATAAATGGAAAAAGGAAATGTGGTGTATACATACAATGAAATATTTTTCAGCCATAAAAAGAAGGAAATTCTGCCATTTGCAAAACATGGATGGGCCTTGAGGATATTATGCTAAGTGAAATAAGTCAGAGAAAGGCAAACACTGTGTTCTCACTTATATGTGTAATCTTAAAACGCCAAACTCAAATAAATAGAGTAGAATGGCAGCTGCCAGTGGCTGGGAGGTGGGGGAAATAGGGAGATGTTGGTCAAGGGGTACAAACCTCCAGCTACAAGATGAATAAGTTCTAGGGATCTAATGGTGATGATAATTAACAGCACCATATTATACAATTGAAAATTGTTAAGAGAATAGATATTATACGTTCTCCCCACAAAAAAAGGTAATTATGTGACAGAATGAGTGTTAAGTAACCTTATTGTGGTAATCATTTCACAATATATACATATATCAAATCATCACATTTCACACCTTAAACTTATACATGTTATATGTCAATAATATCTCAACAAAGCTGGAAAAAAATCAGAAAATAAAATAAAATTGCACTCTAAGGTCTCAGTCCTTCTGCATACAACACAGATCATGGTATTCCCATAATACATAATTAGACATGCAGGTTTTTTACATTTTATTTTTCATATGCCATTAAATTTTGCTTTTAAAACCAAAGCTGTTTTAATGCCTCCAGCTTCTATGATATAAAGATGTTCTCCTTTCAGCTTCTGGTAACCATGGTGACCCGGTTAAGTTCAGAAATAAATATTTTTAAGCAATGTGTTCAATCTCAGATTCTATGCTGAGTATTGGTCAGCCAAAAATAAACGATACTGTCTTCGATCAAGGAGCTCACAGTCTAGATGTAGAAATGTTACCGAATCAGGTTTGGCCGCTTGCCGCTCGAAAATCAACACACGAGAGCGAAACAAATGTTGGTAGAAAGGAAAGTTGCCTGTAATCAGAATGTTGGCAATCTGGGGAAATGATGGACTCCGGTGTCCCCCAAAAACCACCTCCGAAGAGTCTGATTGGCCATGAAAGCTTTTAAAAGGAAAAAAGGAAGTAAGCTGAGTTAATCAATGAGATGGAGGTCAGAGTCGTTGCCATCCCCCACTGTGTGCAGACTTGTCAACCTCTTGTGATCTTTCTTTAGATGCTGTGTTGTTCACACAGTTTGTTCACACAGTTTGTTCACAGTTTGAGACTACTGAAGGGGAAGCTAGGGAAGAGATCTGGCCATCTGTTAATTACTTATTCTTCATTTCTACTTCTTTGATCTCCGGGAAGAACCAACAAGTTAGGCAAAGTACCGTGTGATCAAAAGATTTGAAAGGTGTGCTGCAGCTAGAGATAAGTAGAGCTTGGGGGTGCCTGGTGAAAGGTTAGTGACAAGACAAAGGGGCCTCCTGCAGAGAGCGCTTTCCTGCAAAAGCTGCTTACAGAAATAGGAAGATATATATAATTACACTACTCTGAGACATACACAATAATAAAATACAGAAGTGGTACAGAGAAACCAGTGACTAACTCTTTGGGAAATGGTCAGAGAGGAAATGAATGGTACCTGAGGAGAATTTGGAACAAACCAATGTTTAAGGCAAGAGTAAGTACAAATGTGTGATGGCATCAACAAACACAGCAGGTTCATAACAGTTCAGTCTAACTGGAGAGTGTTTTGGGAAGTGAAGAAAGATACAAGATAAGGCTGGACAGGTATGCAGGGGCCGGATAAGGAAACAACTTTTATGTAACAACTGGGAACTTGGACTTTATACTACAGGCAACTTTATACTACAAGCAATGGGAAGACACCTCCATGTTACAAGAGGCCTGAGGAATCAGATTGTTTCCCAGATCGACCCATTTTTGTAGAAGTGTGGAGGACATATTTGAAGGAACAAAACCCAAATGAGAGACCCAAATTTTTATAGTCTATGTGTGAAATGAAAAGGCCTTGAACTAAGATGGTGGGAATGGTAGAGTATAGATTCAAATAAATAAATAGTTGGCTTTTTAAAAATAAACAACAATTATTTAGGTAGAGTGTTCTCCTTCCCCTGCATGATAAATAGGTGGTTATGAGCACTATTTTCTTTATAGTCAACTATTAACCAAAGTCATTCTGGCAAACTTGACATTCAGCACGATTTGTCCTCTTTGATAAATGTTCTGGGGAGTCAAGACAGTCACCTGTCAAAATTGATAAGTGAGACCACATTGGGGAATGCAGTTTTCTCTGTAACGGCACAGCTGCCAGCACTGGCAGCCTGTTTACCTCTAGACTGGTCTGTCTCGCTTCAAGACTTTTCCATTTCCACCCAGATAGCCCCCAGACGCACCGAGGCCATGCCTACCTATGTGATATATTCATTCCAGAGTAGTCTGCAAGTGCAGGAGGAGGATAAAGAGGCCACTTTCATTAGGCTGTTTTCACAACTGAAGAGTTTCAATAGCTTTAAAAGGAAAAGCATGAACTCGACCAATTCTGTGTAGGCATGTAGCAAAATAAGTAGTAAATTCTGTGAAATAGAAAAGCCCAAGGGATTACTGTGAAGCATCCTTCTAAGATCCTAAAATGCTCATTACCTCATGCATGGAAGGTATCTGAGGAATAAGAAGCCATTTTTTGATTGAAAGGACTTAGTTCTGAACAATAGAGTGGCTGGTATTTTTAAATTAAGTACACAGGAAGGCACTTAAACTTCATCTTCTGCTTTTGTGAAGGAAAGAAATGAAAGTCTCAGAGGACCACCCCAGCACTGATGAGAAGTCCATTCTGTACAATAAACGTTTTCTTTCTTTCCTTTTTACAAATGGGATGGTGGTCATCTACATACGTGAACACATTGCTCAAAAATCTAGGAAGGAAAGAGCCAAAATCTGAATAGAGTAACAGCGGACTGTGGTCTACCCATAGTGTGGTCATTAATAAAACTTGCATTCACAGTGGAAACAAAAAAAATTCTTAAAGTGAACTTTCTCTTTAAATGAGATGCTAGCAACAGTTAGTAAAACTAATTATGGTAGGTGTCCACTGCCTCTCATTTACCAGACCATCCTGTCTCATACTGTTTACTTCAGGAAACCATATTTTGAAGATTAAACTGATTTTTTTCCTAGAAAGCGAGTAATGATTTTTTGAAACTACAATGCCCTTGACCTTCCTGTACACAGCAGCGAATTGCAAGGTTTTCTCTGTCACACGTAAGTTTTCAACAATAGTTGTGACCTCGGTAATGTTCTAAAGGTACTGCCTTTCCTCTGCTGCAGAAGTTTGCCCAACTGAAACAGTTGAAATCAAATTTTTCCTTGATATTTTTAAGTCCTTCCTATGATACAGCCTTCATATCTCCTGCTGAGATTACCCCAAAGCCTAACAGACTCCATTATTAGAAAACATTTTATAGTACTTAAATTGGCTTTTCCTATGTTGAATTGCATCCAGTTTTTCCTCTCCATTGCCCATTATAGAAGTAATTTGCAGAATTTCTGCATTTTAGCCAGGAGCATTCAGAAGGAGTGACTACCTAGGGTGCTGGATGCCACTGGCATAGCCAAGCTGGAAAGGACAGAGCCTTTTAGGGCTGGTATATATTCCAGAGGGGTGTGTTTTTGTGTGCGTGTATATCTGGATTTCCATCTGTACATAAATTACTATCTCTTTATATTACACGTTTCTTGTTCCCTTTATAGATTCAAGGCCCCTTCCCAAACCCACATACTTGTCCAAAATTAGCTATTGAGTTAAATTGGGATACACTTCATGGTATTAGGAGACTAATAGAATGGCACTTTTTTCTGCAAAAAGTCATGTGCCTTCTTTTGTTTTTAAAAATGGTATCCCTAATATCTAGTATCAGATATACTTAAAAGTTGCTTTATTAGGAGTTCTGATGGATTTTTGCATTATTCATGATTTTTTATATCATGTAAGATATTATTATGATAAAAATATATACAATCTCTGCCCTCAGCAAATATCTATTATTCATTTTAAGTGCATAGATAACAGTTACCCACTTTCCTTAGAAAATGCCTGTGTTTAGAAAAAAGCACAGGCAGTAATAAAACAGTATTTTTCTGGCTATACCCTCTCCTCTTGTTTTTTGGGTTCTTCAAATCACCCATCAAAATTCTTCCAGAAGCTTCTGGGAATCCTCATGGTATGGCACATATGTACTCTCAAACTGCCAAGTTGCTACCCTATAAAATCTGGCATTTTCCTTCTTTCTGACTTCAACTATGATGATCATATCCCCTGCTGGACCTGATGTTCTGGGGCCTGGTCTCTCTCCCTCTCTCCACTTCTTACTGGTCCAGGCAGATTGTCGGATCACTGTGTACCTGCCACGCCGTGTTCCAAGAGTTACCTCCAGGAGAAAAAGTAACCAGTGCCTATCTTTATGCTTTTGGTGTTACAAAGAGCTAAAATCTACCTTTTATTTTCACTTGTTCTCATTGCACTTTTAGTACAATGGCATAAAATTGTAATGTCAGGTCTAAAAATAGTCTGAGTAATACTATGCTAGAGTCAACTTGCCCTCAAACAGAGATGCAATAAATACCTGTCTGCTCAGTACTCAGTTCTAGAAAAAGAACATTACCATGATATTTCATGCCCCCTCCCAATCCTGTCTCTGTACATTCTCCCTCGGAAGAACCCACTGTCCTGAACGAAGGAGAGCTCGGAATGGAGACAATTCTAACTCCTGCCAACAGCCTGGCAGTGCTCCTGGGTGCATGGCAGATAAGAGCACAGACTCTAATCCCAGCTCTTCCATTTTCTAGTTGTTACCTTGAGAAAATCACTTAACCTCTTTGTGTCTCAGTTTTCTCATATATAAAATGGGTATATTTATATACCAAACCCTTAGGACTGTGAGGATTAAATGTATTCTAATGTGGTTAAAACACTGCCTAGCATAAATTGAATTTAATGTGTTTATTATTATTATGCTAAAGCAAACCTTTTCATGAAAGGTCAGTTCATGCCTGAAAATAATATATATATTCTGCATTTATTGGGAATTATATTCTATAGCTATACATTAGATCAAGCTTGTTAATCATACTGTTTGAATCTTCTTTATCCTTAAAATTACATTGGCTGATTTATCTATCTATCTCCATTACAGTGATAGATCTGTCAAATTCTATCTCTAATTCTGTCATTTTTGTTTTCTACGATTTTAGGTCATGATTTGAGGTGCAACTAAGCCCAGAAGGTTTATCTCTTCCTGGTCAATTTAATTTTTCTTTAAAAAAATGTAGTGACATTTTTTGCGATTATCTTTGTTCTACAATACATTCTACTTTACTAATAACATAGCCACACCAGCTTAGTCTTAGTATTTTGTGGCATAACTTTTGCCAACTTTTACTTTCAACTTTTCTGAATTGTTATGTTTTGGATGCCTTTTTGACAATGTCTTGTTGCAAGCCTTTCTTGTATACTTTTTATATAGCTGGAATGTTGTTCTTTTGTGCTAGCGGCAGTGGTGGTCTGTTTGCATTTATATTTTGTCATTTTTTTTTGTCTTTTAACTACATGATTTTGTCTGTTTACACTCATAATTATTTATAAATTTAGGCATAATTATATTTTCTTATACTGTGCTTTGTTTTCGCTTTTCTGTTTCTTTTTCTATCCTTTCTTGTCTTTAATGTAAACTGATTGTCTATCTTTCTCATTCCAGTTTTTCCCCTCTGCTGGATTACAATATGGTAATATGAACTATTTCTGTTGTTTTAGTGCTTATCTTATAAAACTTAGTGTATTTTTTTTTTTTTTTTTGGTAATTAACAATATCTTTACCCTCATCCTTAACAGGAATACTGTATAGAGACTCAAGAACACTTAAGCAAACCACACCCTTCCTGACTTATATGATACCCTTTATAAGCATTTTAATTTTTCCTGGCCTTCTTTTAACCCCTTAAGCCATTATATAGTATGAGTTGTTATACACACTTCATATTTGTTTAGGTTTTCTTTATTCTTCATTTCTCTTTGCATCTAAGACCTTCCATCTGAGTTTTCCTTCTGAACTTAACGTACATCTTTTAGCTTTCTTTAGCGAGAGCCTGCTACTGGCAAAATAGTTTGGCTTTTTTGTTTATCTGAAAATATCTTTATTTTACTCTCGGAAAAAACATTTTCCCAAGTATAGAACTCTAGGTCAGCAGATGTTTTATTTCAGCACAACAGAAGTACCATTCCACTGATAACACAGCTATGTTACACAATAAAGGTACTGATTCCTGATTTCAGTGGATTAGTGGTTTTCATCAGTTCTGGAGTATTTTCAGCCTTTATCTCCATATTTCTTAACTCCTGTTTCCTATTTTTCATTTCCTTATCTCTTTGTGTGCATTCTAGATAATTTTTTCAAATCTATCTTCTAGTTCACTAATTTCTAGTTGAGTGACTCCTCAGGTCTGTCTAATCTGCTCTTAAACACATCCTTTAAATTTTAATTCCAATTATTATAATTTTCATTTCTATAAGTTCTTATTCTTTTTTATTGGTTATTTTTATACTCATTACTCATATTTACCGTCCTTGCTCCTATTTCTTTCATTATGTTAAATCTCTTTGTATATATTTGCAATGTCTTTCCAGTTATTCCTGTTTAATTTTTTTTTCTCCAGCTGGATCTCACTCATGATGCACTGTTTCTTTGTGTACTTTGTAAAATTTGACTATAAGCACATTTTAATTCCAACTTTGTCCCTGGCACACTTTGAGGCCTGCGTTTCTCCAGCCAGAAAGCGTGAGTTTGTTTCTTCTGGACTCCTGGGGATATCACCCTCCCAGGACTACTTTAAACTTAATTATCAGCTTGAACTGTCGTACATACCACCAGTTACCCCTCCAGGTAGTCTGAATTGGAGGTGCAAACATCCATGAAGTTTGCATAGGGGCCATCTTGTTATTGCTTATTCTCAGGTGAGACTTTTCTCCCTTTCATTCAAGACCAAAATTCACGATAAACAGTTCTCTTTGCAATGCCCTGGGATAGAGGTGTTGTGTTTCTTTTTCACCATAACACTAAGTCAATAGCTCTTGGGCCTCCCAGCTTCCTTCCTGTGGTCTCCTGTTAGACTCTTTATCTTGGATAGGCTCTGGACATTGTCTCCTATTCTTTGTGCTCTGTGAAACTGTGGACATTGAGGCCTAGCTTCACTTAAATCAGTAAATGCTCTCAAGGATAAAATCTGCTTCCTGATTATTCTTTTCCAAATTCTCACCTTCACTCATTTGTTTTGTCCTCTGAGTATTTACTGTTATTTTGTCATCCTAGTGATACTTTGAAAATAAATAAAAGAAGTAGGTCAGCCGCATTAGTTGTTTTCAGCAGGAAGGCTCTTCAAAGTACCTAGCACAACATAACTGTCAAACACAGAAGTCTTACTTTTTGAGTCCTATTCTTTGAGTCTTTGTGTCCTTTTTCACAGGGAGATTCTTAAGCCTTCTTACAAATAAATAGGTCCTAGCGGTTCATCTATACTAGTCTTCTAGACATGGCCAGATGCAAGGAAATCCTAATGCCTATAGACTGGGAATGTCCGTGTCTTCCATAATGACATGTAAGGCCGAGTATGATTTGTATTGAATTAGAGATGCAGAGACCACTGTGTACCCAGAGGGATGAAGAGTACTTCTGGGTGATAAAGAGACTGTGATACAGGTGTGGTTTGAAATGGATTCATTTATTTCGCAAACAAGCACAAGCATTTACTACTTGCAAGTTCCTACTATCAACACTGAGATACAAAGTTGAATACATTTCCGTCACCTTTCGGAAGTTCATAATTTATTAGATGTTAAATATAGGCAGAATTTTAATAGGGATAGTAAATGAAGTGGCATACATTTTGGTAAGGAGGAAGAAAGTCTGACAGATCTGGGAAATGATTTCTACTCCAGTTTGGCCAGGTCATCAGATCTTTAAGCAGAAGAATAAGAGATGTTGTACAGATGTCGTTTGGGATCAGATTACAGAGAGTCTGGAGAGTCAGTCTGAGAACTTTTGACTTAATTCAGTAATCAGTGGGAACCATTAATGCTTTTGAGCATGAAATAATGTGTTAAAGACATATTAATAAGATCAATCAAGGAGTAATCTTCCAGATGATTCAAGGGGATTGAACAGGTAGAGAATAAAAATTACAAGACAGAACCAGAGCAGCAACAAAGGGAGTAGGAAGAAAAGAAGAAAGGAGAATCATTTTATAGGCAATGTTCATTATCTGTAGAAGACCACAGGTGGAGAATACAAGATAGCGGTGAAGACCTAAATGGGGCTGACTGACACAATGGTAATGTCATTAAGCAAGTTGGGAAAGAAGATCAGAATTGTGGAGAGTCAAGTCTGACGTGTTCATGTAGATTTGGCTCTAGTACGAACACAAAGAACTTCAGGCTCTGGAGCTCCATAACAGAAAAGCTTGGCTAAATTTGGGCCATTAAAAAACAACCAAGGTTTAGTGTCTGTGTCTCCTTTATTTATTATTTTTTTTTAATTTATTTTTTTGCGCTATGCGGGCCTCTCACTGTTGTGGCCTCTCCCGTTGCGGAGCACAGGCTCCGGACGCGCAGGCTCAGCGGCCATGGCTCACGGGCCCAGCAGCTTCGCGGCATGTGGGATCTTCCCGGACCGGGGCACGAACCCGTGTCCCCTGCATTAGCAGGCGGACTCTCAACCACTGCGCCACCAGGGAAGCCCTGTGTCTCCTTTAGATGAAGATAATGCCCATGGTACTGCCATTGAGCTTCTTACCCTCACACAGTGTTTCTTTGATATTTATGTTTAGTTTCTTCTCACTTCACTGAGTTGATCAAATTACTATTTTTTTCCTTGCTTTTTAATTAGTATTTTCTAGTAAATAAGATGATTGTGTAGAAGGGAAGGCATGGAGATCTGCCAGCTACCATGATGTACAGAGCACCCATTTGTTTTCAATGATTAATGTTTGTTTTTTTAAAATAATGCTTAGTTTTCTGACTCTAGGTAAGTATATACTCACAGAAAATATGCTTGGAAATACAAGGATATATTAAAAAGAAAGGAATCATGATCATAACAATAGCAACTAGAGCTAACTACTCATATTTTCTTCCAGGAATTTTTCTTTGAATATAAGACTAAAAAAAATACACAAAAGGGAGATGGTTATATGTTATATAAATTTGTGCCCTGCTTTAGTATTTATATTGATCATTTCCCATGTTATGGAAGTTCTCCAGAGTCTTAATATTCTGTAGTTCAGATATTCCCTTATTTATTTAAGAAGTCCCATATTGTGGACATTGAGGACATTTATGATACTTTGCTATTATAAATTATGTGGTAGTGAACAGATGCTGATATACTTCAGATTAATTTTGATAATCCATGTTTTTGTATGTAGTTATCAAATCAGGCTGTAGAATACATAATGCAATGATGGAAATTTTCAAGTGGTCAAATATTCAGACTGATCTCATTAACAACAAATAGAGAAACATGTCTATTCTTCAAAGGCCCAAGGAAAAAGCAATTCATAAAGCAGTTGGCCAAATAACTATAAAATAATTTTAATAATAAATATGTAAAATAAATAAATAATTTAATCTGATCATTATTTATTTAATTGTCTATCCAATATAATAAATTACTACTACTTTAAATGCCACAAACTAGCATCATGGTGATACAAACATACAATTATACACCTATACACTAGTCACTGGGGAAATTATACCATCTAGAATAAAAATTGATACATATATATGAGAATATGTGCATTCTTATGAAACTTTACAAGCTCTGAAAAATCCATACCATTACTTATTTTCCATTAAAAAAATAGATCATAGGATAATATGTGATAAACATTACAGGTCATTGTTAATTATGAATCATATAGGTACAGACAAGGAGCTATGACCAAACTTAGAAAATATGAATACATGAAATTATACCTGTAAATAATGTTATGTACATTTTGAGAAAGCTGCTCCAAAGTTTAAAATGCACATACCTCTCCCAAATGAACTTTCTCCCTTCTAAGAACAGTTGTATTTCAAATGCATACATTGCTTCTTTTTTGAAGAAACTACAATTATTTTTATTGAAAGATGTGAAAGTGAAATATTATATTTATTGCATTTTTAACATCTTTATTGCAGTATAATTGCTTTACAATGTTGTGTTAGTTTCTGCTGTATAACAAAGTGAATCAGCTATACCTACACATATATCCCCATATCCCCTCCCTCTTACATCTCCCTCCCACACTCCCTATCCCACCCCTCTAGGTGGACACAAAGCACCAAGCTGATCTCCCTGTGCTATGCAGCTGCTTCCCACTAGCTATCTATTTTACGTTTGGTAGTGTATATGTCCATGCCACTCTCTCACTTTGTCACAGCTTACACTTCCCCCTCCCCGTGTCCTCAAGTCCATTCTCAATGTCTGCATCTTTATTCCTGTCCTGCCCCTAGGTTCATCAGAACTTTTTTTTTTTTTTTTAGATTCCATATATATGTGTTAGCATACAGTATTTGTTTTTCTCTTTCTGACTTAGTTCACTCTGTATAACAGACTCTAGGCCTATCCACCTCACCAGAAATAGTTCAATTTCGTTTCTTTTTATGGCTGAGAAATATTCCATTGTATATATGTGCCACATCTTCTTTATCCATTCATCTGTCAATGGACACTTAGGTTGTGTCCATGTTCTGGCTATTGTAAATAGAGCTGCAATGAACATTGTGGTACATGACTCTTTTTGAATTATGGTTTTCTCAGGGTATATGCCCAGTAGTGGGATTGCTGGGTCATATGGTACTTCTATTTTTAGGTTTTTTTTGTTTTGTTTTGTTTTTTTGTTTTATTTATTTATTTATTTATTTATGGCTGTGTTGGGTCTTAGTTTCTGTGCAAGGGCTTTCTCTAGTTGCGGCAAGTGGGGGCCACTCTCGGTGCACGGGCCTCTCACTATCGCGGCCTCTCTTGTTGCGGAGCACAGGCTCCAGACGCTCAGGCTCAGTAATTGTGGCTCAGGGGCCTAGTTGCTCCGCGGCCTGTGGGATCTTCCCAGATCAGGGCTCGAACCCGTGTCCCCTGCATTAGCAGGTAGATTCTCAACCACTGCGCCACCAGGGAAGCTCCCTACTTTTAGTTTTTTAAGGAACCTCCATACTGTTCTCCATAGTGGCTGTATCAGTTTACATTCCCACCAACAGTGCAAGAGGGTTCCCTTTGCTCCACACTCTCTCCAGCATTTGTTGTTTGTAGATCTTTTGATGGTGGCCATTCTGATCAGTATGAGGTGATACCTTATTGTAGTTTTGATTTGCATGTCTCTACTGATTAGTGATGTTGAGCATTCTTTCATGTGTTTGTTGGCAATCTGTATATCTTCTTTGGAGAAATGTCTATCTAGGTCTTCTGCCCATTTTTGGATTGGGTTGTTTGTTTTTTTGATATTGAGCTGCATGAGCTGCTTGTATATTTTGGAGATTAATCCTTTGTCAGTTGCTTCATTCGCATTGCTTCTAGATTTAAGAAAAAAGAATAACTCACCAACTATCTTGAGCTTTTGGAGAAAATGTAAAAATGTTGAATAAAATGCAAAGCTTTATCTTCCACATTTTCAACCTTTTGCTGTATTTTGTAAGAGAAATGTTTTTAGGATTTATTTTCCTGGGTTAGATCAGAAATATCTATGGCAGTAATGTGTACACATTTGATTATATGAAAGTGCTACTTTACCAAGCAAGAAAAAGAACAGGGAAAAAATAATTTGGGAATAATTATTATAATTTTTATGGGATCCTGATAGGTTTAAAAGTCTTGCACATTTTCCTGTTATGCTGACCACAGGAAAAGCTCCCTAGCCCCCACTGTAAATTGGCTTAGAAGAAAACTCGCCATCATAGTCCAGTGCCTCATTAGAAAAGCCTGTATTTCCTGCTCCAATAACCAGTTGATGGAAATAAAGTTCATTTTGTCAACAGGTTTATTTATTTCCCCTCTTCTTCTGCTTTGTTAATCTTCCTTTTATGTTTCCTTAATAACGTATGCTGGAAAAGTTCCTAAATGCTTGTCAAATAAAGAGAAGTTCTGAAAAGGATTGATAAATTTCTGTTGTGTCAACAGAGACAGGGGCGTCTCCCAGTCTAGAATTCAATGTATAATATCTGAAATAGATAAATGTAGGCCCTCCTTTTCTCATTCATTAGATCAGGAGATATTCAGGTCCACTAATTGGTTTTAATGCATGTAATTAGAATTTTACTGCCGGTACACTAAAGATGCAGTGCATTTCATGTATCATAACAGACTGGCCTTAAAAAAATCACTAGGAGAGCTGGCTCCATAAAGAAGGGATAGAAAAGGAAAAATCTAGAATCTGTGCTATCAGATGAGTTCTTTGAACACTTGAGATAACGGCCAGTGGCAAAACATAGAACCTACCAAATATGAAATAATGCATGAATTCAGGATCAGCCTGTTACCTGCAATTAATCACTGTGTACTTACAAAGAAATTTATTATTATTATACACTGTGGTACTAATCTGGAGATGTGGGACACCAAACATCTTTTCATAACAAATCTTACGGAACAGGTTACTTACTGACCATGAAATGCTGGAATAAAATACCGTATTTTTGAATGATTGTGGTAAGGCAGACGATATTTTGGCTTTTTGTAGTTAGAAGAAAATTTAATTCATTATTTGATCATATTTTCAACCAAGGTCTTAAATATTAGGTATAAAAATATAATTACATAAAAGACTTCTTCCTCTGTTCCACTTCCAGGAACACAAATTTATTCTATGTAATATTTTACAATGTAAAATCTTTGTAGTTTCTGTGCAAGTTTTACACTTAATTTCCCTACCTATGAAGAACACAGTGGGTTTGCACTATTTTTAGCAAAAAAATTTCCATTGCATTTCAACGTATTGCCCCAACATGGAGCATGAAAAATGGAATATTATCTGATAAATTTAGATTACTATCTCCATTCGAGTTCAAAAAAGTAGTTTTTGCTATCATGCCCCCGATTCTTTCCTTTCTTTAGCTTTGGTTCACAAGAAATCTACCATCTCTACTAAACTCTGGGCCCTTTGGTGCTGTCTTTTAGTCCTACCCACCAAACGTAAATATACTCCTTCTTGGGTTTGTCTTAGACCACAGCCCTGTAGCTCTTCATTCTGCCTTCTTTGCCACTTTGTTCTTATCTATATATCCTACCTGTCAAGGGATAGGCAGTGTATCAACTTTTGTGCCACGTGTTTACCAGGGCTTCCAATATTCCAAAAGGTTAGCTTCCAAATGACGTTGTTTTCTCTTAGATAAGCAGTGACAGCTCTGTCACCCAGTGTTGATATTTATAACCTATTTCAGTCCTAGTTCACTCAGTTCCCTTGTAGGTGCTCCTGAGGATCATTTTGGGCATGTGTAGATTTTACTTTATTCCTGTACTCTGCTCACTCTGCCGCCCAGGGTCGCTGTAGGTTGTCTTATATTTAAGTAAAAGATGTTTTTTCTTTCTCAAGTAAATGTCTGCTCTTCAAAAAGATTTTTTGTTTTTTACTTTAAAACAGCACCCCAAATAGTAAATGGTATCTCTTTAGCTGATCTCCTTTATGGAAAACATGGCCAAGCTCAAAAGCATGAAGGTGAATAGGACCAAGAATTACAATCATTGAATCAAGGACGACCACAGCGCAAAGGATCGCCCTGTCATTTTCGACTATTTACCTTTCAGAATGCACGTGACCAATATCAAAGAAATGCTGTTAACACTTTCTTTTGAAAAAGCTAGCTTCCGTAATTCAAAGAGACGAGAGCTTACAAATGGCAGGAGTAGAGATACAATAAAGACAGCAGGACCAGGTGAAATACGGTACTGTGAGAATGATAATAGGTGTTTGAGCCTCTCAGAGAATGGACAATACTTTTATATAAAAGATTAGTGTGCTATTTCTTCTTTTAAAGTCTGTTATAGACACAAAGGGTTGAAAGAATAGTTTAAAAAAAATGTCAGCTCAAGCCCTTTTCTCCTCCAGTCCTGTATCATCACCCTGATTCAGTTTACCTTACAGCTAACATCACATGTCAACCTTGTTCCTGCTTCCACACATTTCGCCTAGGTAACCCACTTGCATCAGCTTCTCTCATTTCCTGCAGTGATTTTCCCATTCCCATCACACTCTCCTCCCTGCACACCCCAACTGACCATCCCAGGTGAGAATTACATAAAGAATAATATAAGAATCAACGAGATGACAGTAAAAAAGAGTGATTGAATCAAAGTCAGGAGACTTGGCTTCTATCTTAGCTCTGCCACTAAATTACCGGGTAAATGTGGGAAAGTCATTTCTATTGATGAAAGTTGGAGGACAAGTTAAATTGTGTCTAAAATTTCCTTCCAAGTAATCCTATGAAGTAAATTATGATTATATTAATTTTCTTAAAATTTAATCAATATTAAAAATAAAACAGAAATTTATGCTTCTGCCTCAGTTGAATACCAGAAAATCAAGTCTTGCTTTCTCTCAGCAGTCCTAGTTTCATAACTCTTTGTAGTTTATAGAAGCTGGAATGCCCCACATTTTGCATATTGACCTCCCTCTCCCTTTGCTGCCCAGGACTTTGGTTATGAGATCTTTTAGACTTTGGTCCTAACTCACCTCTCTAGCATCATCTCTTAATACTCCCCTCAGCAACCCTTTGCTATAGCTGCAATGAACTTTTCACCTACTGCATGAAAGTAGCTTCTCTCTGGAACTTTCCCTCTTTTGGTTCATCCCTTGGCTCATCTATTTTCTACCATGTAGCCCATGGCACTTTTCTGAGTCATTTAAGTGTTTAAGCCTCAGTCTAATAATGAGCTCTTAAATCATCATTGGACTAGAAGAGTGCATTGACTGAAAAAACAAGCTTTGGAGTAAAAGGAAAAAAAAAAACCAAACCTATATTCAATTTCTGACTCAGACAAATAGTTGCTAAGTAACCTTAGGTAAATTGCTTAATACTGGTCCTGAATTGTTTTATCTATAAAATGAAATTTATACTATCTACCAAAATCAATTGGGACTCTGATCCAAAAAACAGAAGACTCAAATACTTACGGAGAAAAGGAAGATGTATTGACTCTCTGAATTGAAAAATCCAGAAGTTTACTATTTCAGGCATAACTTGATGCAGAGGCTCAAACGACGCCACTAAATTTTAGTCTTTCTCCATCTTTTGGCTTTTATCTCCTCTTTGTTGCATTTACTCCTAGGCTCTGTATATTGTGGGAAGATGAAGATTTAAGCTGCTCCTATAGTCTTGCAGGTTCAAGTACAACAGGGAAGGCAAGTGTTCTTTTCCCAACAGTTTCAACAAAACTCTCAGGCCTGATATTTATGGCCTTGAACCGTATCAAATATCCATCCTTGAAATGATCACCACAGCTAAGGAAATAAAATACACTCATTGGCTGATATCTAGGTCACATGACTGCCCCTAAAGCTGAAATCAGTGTTGAATAGACATATAGACAAGGAAAGAAGAAGGTGTGATTCTGCACAAGAAACTTACAGTCATGCTTTCAAAAAGAGAGAGAATGAATGCTGGTTGGACTGTAAATAACTGTGATACACTATATTAGCCTGTCATATTTTTATAAAACTAAATGTGACAGTATTCCCAAAACATTTATCACAATGGCTGGTACATAAAAGTTTCCAGTGCTAAACGAGTGCCTTGGCACATAGCAGGTGCTAAGAAAGTGTCAGGTGAATAAAGTGAATAAAAACTAAATGCGCTAGAAGAATCCTTAGAATGAGTACTTTATAGTTAATTTTGCTTGATTTTTCTAGTTCACTGTGATTAATTATCTTGTTGGCAGAGATTATAAGAGAGTCAGTCACATTTATTGTTTGAACAGCTTTCTGAATCTATTCTACTTAATCTAATACAATTATACTGAGGTACAAACATAGCCAAAGCAATTATAGCCTAAATCCAACTTCACTATAGTAGTTAACTCATCCAGCAGATTCCTGGGGGGCTTCGCATAAATCCCCAGATTCTCCGGGTGTTAGGAATGCAAAGAAGATGGCATGGCTCTGTCCTCAAGAGCTGAGTTTCCCTCTTTCATATCTAAGACTTGTGGGATATAATAAACATAGCAGAAAATATCTGCTTAAAGAATAGTAAAGGAACCCAACAATAAAAATAAGCAACTTAATAAAATACAAATTTGCTAATAAAAAAGAATAAATAAATCATAGTTGTCAAGAAGTTACTAAGCATTGGTGAAATTTCTGTAGAAAATTTTGGAGACCCTGCTTCAGAAAGAGTGATGGAGAGGGATACTATCCAGGATATTATTTAAGCTGAAAGCTGAAAAATGAGAAAGAGCTGTAAATGGAACCAGAGCAAGGAGCTGTTGAGAATTCAGGATGAGTCCTTTAGTTAGGACTTGAATCCCAGCTCTGCTTCTGACTTGCTGTGTGACTCTGGGCAAGTTACTTATCTCTATGCCTCATTTTCTTCATCAATAAAGTAGAAATAATAGTAACATTGTTTAAGGACTTACATGACACGGTTTACATTCAAGCTCCTACCTTCTCTTGCATGAACTGGTAACATTCCCAACTTGTCTCCCCATCTCTTAACCCCTCCAACTCACCCGCCATGCTACTGCTGAAGCCATTTTCCAAACTGCAAATCAGACTATGTTATTTCCCTTTCGGTGAGTCTTCTTTACTTTTCTGCAGAGTCCAAGTTACTCAATAGAGTGCAGTCATTCTTCTATGATCTTGCCACTCCTCCAGTTTTATTTTTCACCATGCCCACTCACCCACTCCAATCTTCAGCCCTTAGCTTCCCACACATTAATTACTTAAGGCTCCTCTAACACGGTATGTTGTTCCCTGTCTCTGTGCCTTTGCATGGTCAGTGTTCTCTGCTCGGAAATTTGGCCTTGGTAAGCACCAAGTCAATTCCATTATGTCTTCCAAGACATTTTTATTTGATTCTTCCAGCAGCTCTCAACCTAGAGCTGACCATCATCTTTGTGGGGTTTCCTCCCGTCCTATCCCATTTGGATGATATTGTTGCTTTGTGTGTGTGTGTGTGTGTTTGGCAATGGGAATGACCTCATAAGGGAAAGAGAAACTGATAATGCAGGAGAAAGAGAAGGAATAATTCCAGGAGGAAAAAAATTTGAAAAGAAAAGAAAGGAATGGTTTACCAAGTGTGAGTGGAAGCATTGGCCTTTGATAGAATTGGTGGTCTTTCTTCCACTGTAACAGAATTCTTGCCTATGGGGTGGATACAGATAAACTTAGATTAATATGCTGAGTGGAGGGAAGATACAGTGGTTTCCATTTCGTGGCTTCTTTCTTCTCCACGAAGTGTGGAATAGAATGATTGGCTACGAGTGAAGAGAGCGAAGGCACCATAGCAGAGCTGCAGAGAAAAGGGGAGTGAAATACTCATCTGGGAGCATGGAAAGTTGAGGTAATAAGAGTCTCTTAGCATCCAGTGAGTTCTGAGGGGAGGTCATCAACTGAGAGTGGGCAGGTTGTGTCGGAAAATTGAGGAAAGCGGAGCAGCTTGACGAGGGAAGCACGTGCGATTGTCGGGCAGTGTCGATGGCCCATTGGAGGTTCGTGGGAATGAGTTTACGGTGAAAGCAGCCCGTGTGGCTAGCATGGCTGTGCCTTTTGCTCCAGGACCATGCAGCCGCTTAGGTGGGAACACAAGGAAGTGAATAGTTGGGCTTAGCAGTGATTGACCTTTGCTGGGTGATACGGTGAAGGCAGGGAACAGCGAGGACGTTGTGGATTTTTATGAGTAGCACGACGAGCTGCAGTTCCAAGCTGGGCAAGGAGAGAGGGGAGGGTGTGAGGGAACTATTGATAGTGAAAAGTGGAAGCGTCAACAGGCTCAGGGTCCAGTGAGAGAGCACAAATGGTGGAGTAGGAATGGAAGCCAATCAGAGCGTGGAGTGCTTCAAGTGGATATTTTAGAAGTAAAGCAGCTATGGAAATGACATTTTGTGAGTAGTCTTTTCTGTACATTGCTATGATATGTTGAATTATCTTGATGTAGACCCACCAACAACTAACATATAAATCACAAAATCTAGACACAAATGACTGTGGATATTTAGCAGTGCCATTCGTAAGCTAATAAATGATCATTTTATGTTTTGTTCAAATCTCAAGAGTCAACTGTGAAAAGCCCTGAACCTCTGGATTCTTACAAAGGTAAACCACATGATCCTAATACTTAAAAACAAGTGCAGCTTTCTCAAAAGATACAATATCAAAATAGGAAGGAAGAAAAAAACCATGTCAGATGTAAACAGCACGTTTTTCTGGTTTCCTGCCCTGCCTTTGCTCTTTGGTATAGACAGAGCAGGGCTGGGTGAAAGCCCATTAAAGGGCAGGTGCGCATGCCGCTGACCTGAGTCTCTAGTGGACACAGCAGAAGTAACGATACAAAATATAAACCACTTTTCACACTCACCTTGATTTTAAGTTTCCCATTTCTATTCCTGACATGGACTCTTAATTACTGGCCTGGTGAATCCATTCCCTTCCCCAGTTAAAAGTATAAACAAAATTAACATCTTTTTCTTTGTTAGGGTGTAAAATTGATTACAAATGGGTAATTTAAGACTTCCTAAGGCAATTCAGAGTCCACAGTGAGAAGCAGACAACCTGGATCTAGAAAAATGTGGCAGATTTATTTCTCAAAGGATTCAGAAAGAGAAAGTCGCTAAGAATAGGATAGCATTAAACACTGCCTATATTTCACAACAATATCATTGAAAAGGGAAAGTGGTTGAGTGAGGAGGTGAGGTTAGGGTGTTAAAGACAGGACCATGTGCTTTCTCTTTTACCCTAATGTCTCTATAAAATGTAATTTATTTACTAGTTGCAGCAACTTGTTTTGAATGTTTGGAGCTGGGGTGTCTGAGCCTGAAATGTTGTAGTCATGGCAATTTGGGTATTCCAGGAGTTTTGTCATTCATTTTTTACTGAGTTTTATACCTGATTTCCACTATCCAGGAGCGAGTGAACTGAAGCAATATTTTCACAGTAGAGTATCTAGGCTTCTCTTAACTATGAGGGTTAAAGTTTTCATATTTCCTACTTAATTCATTTTTAATAAAGGTTTTGTTAGAACAACTAAGCATGGTATTTCACTAGTTACTAATCAACCTTACAAAATTTAAGACAATGATATACGATTAATACTAAACTTGTGTAGTAATGGATATGTTGTCTGATAAATAAAAACCAAAAAACAAATAAAATTAAAAGAAAGATATGGACACAACAGACCCCTCTCTCGGGATTGTCAGTTGACATCAGTGACCATCTTGTCTAGCCCTGGTTTTCATTCTGACTTGTGTAGTACCGATTGCCTCTGAATTTTCTCACTCATGCCACGGGCCTCAGAGCTCTTTAGAGTGTGGAAACAATTTGCTTAAAAAAACATTGCAGGCAGCTTCAAGCCTCAGTTCTTCTTCCAGCAAGAGAATCCCATCTAAAAAGCAAAAGTGTGTTTTTTTTTTTTTTCTTTTTAAGTTCCTTGTTCCACCTTAGTTAGACCCAATCATTAAAAAATATAAAATATTCACAGCACTGTAGTGCAACCAATTTATGTAAAAATCCCATTCTTTCTATAATTCGAAGGATATTTCACAGCAAACTTTACTAACTTTAATCTCCTACTCCACCCTCAATCTCAATAATCAGTTTCTCGCAGGATTAAATACTGTGATTTGATTTTTTTTAAGGGACTGTACACATTCCCAGAACATAGCATCTTAAAGCACATTTAAGCCAAAATGAATGTGGTTTCATCGGGTATATGAAGTGGTTCTTCCACTCCAGTCACAAATGACTTACGGGTAGTTAGCAGTGCCATCCGTGCGGGCTTGCCTTTGATTTGTAGATACCCAAGAATTGTCTCCGCGGAGAAAATGTACAGAGGTAGCATTTCACTTTTATGTTGTTCATCAAACAGCTTCCTCGTGACAGAGGGAAAGGTATGAAAGTTGTTAGGGAAAACATTCTCTATTACCAGAAGGTTGTTTCTTCAGAAGTCAGAGGCTTGTGTGCACTGTGAAGGGAATATACTAAATTAAACCTGGGCTCGAGGATTCTTTTCAGATAAGCAGCCTTTACAGAGCCACCTTTACCGCATGCAAACAAAATTGTCAACAGGTAGCTGCTTATATGTTATGTTGTCATAGAATTAAAGAAACTTTGATTCTAAAATGTATGCTTTTGTGTACCAATATGAAATCTGTAGTATCTGAAACATTCTCAACCAAAGGAAGAATTGCAAGTCCGCACTTGGGGCTGGTTTTGGGGGATCCAAGAAATCTCACTTGCGCCTCCTCTGGAGCCTGGAATCTTACTTCCATAAGTTCAGTCCTTTGAATTAGGCTTGTGATAAAAATTGTATTTTCAGTCTTTATTGGTGTGAACCAAACCCTGGATGGGGCCACATTTCAAATAATTACTAATGATCGCTTTAAGAAACATTTATTTATCAATTATCTCTATATCTCAAGAGCTACTTGTGAGAGAATGGAAGACTACACCAAATACCAGGTTTTTCTAGGAGATCATTAGGGTGGCAAGCCTGAAACCCCAACGGCTTGCTAGCTAGGCAGACTTAGGAGCTCCAGGAAGCAAAAGAAATAGGAGGATGCCCAGTATCTTAAAAGGGGGAGGGGGTGATGTTGAAAACAAAGATGCCGTGGGTAACTTTGAGACCTGCTTCACAGTTTTGCTTAGGTTCAATAAGATGACAATATTGAAGAGTTATTTTGACCTCAGGATCTCAGATTTCTGTTTCCCTGTGATTCTTGGTGATATTGGTGTTGTATGGGTAGTTCTACCCTTTTTATTTTAATAGATTGGTTCCATTTTACCACAAAATATTTAGATATGCATCTTCTAAACAAACACCAAACCATAGTACAGCACGGAGAGTGTAGAGAAAACACTCACGAAAGGAATGCTTCCCTCTGGAAACAACTTGCCACAGGATGGGGTGTTTTCTCCGGTGCTATTGTAAGGACATCGAAAGTCAATGGAGTTCAGCTCCGAATACAGCTCATTTGCTTTGATTTAAAGGTCCCACTTTCAATTTTGTATGGGGTGTTTATGTTTCTTTGTAGGCCTCTTAGGAATCACAAGCTTCTTTACTCCTTAACTGTATACTTCATTGCTGTAATCGAAGCTCTTTTGTTGCTATAATTCCTTCCTAATGTTACAGTTTTAGTCAAGTTTTCTTTCCCTCTAGAGGCATTAATTGTTGCCAATTTTGATAGTGCCCTTGGTTGGTGTATACTTTTTGCTTCTGGTGCCAAAACATGTCACTGTTTGCTATTCTTCCTCTAGGTGAAAAGACTTTTTTTCTTCTTGTTCAACATACACCATGCCCTTTTTAAGCTCTGTAGTGTAATTTAGAGTATCTTTGTCCACCAGGTGGAAAGTCAGCATTCTTCATGGTTTCATGTACTTCACCAATTTGCAGTACATGTCTCAGGATAGAAGATTTAAATTTTCTTTTATTTACTATTAACCGTGAAATCATTGGTCACTGGAGCTTATGACTGTCTATCCTTGTTAAGGATTTACCTTTGGTTTATAGTATGTCGTTAAAATAAATGGTTATTTTCCAATGACAAGACCTTCACTGAAATACAAAGTTAAAAGGGAAGATACTTCTTCAAATGTAGCACAGTGTACTGGAAAATATCCTCTAGTTTGAAATTAAGTGAGTTTCTCTTTATTTAGTCCTGGTAACTATTTCAGATCATATACAGTTAAACAGATACTTTATTAACAAACTTTATTCCCTTCATTCATACACACGTGCACGCACACACACACAGACACAAAATCTACTTCCAGTTAAAGAGGAAATATTATTTAATTATTGTTTTACAAAAACTTATAAACACTAGGCTATATTTTGAAATAAAAGCCATCACCCTTCAACCAGTATTAACTGAGTCCCCCACACTGAACAATCCCCTGTTCCAGGCACTAGAGAAAGATCATTAAGCAAGACAGACAAATTCATAACTCCCACAAAGCCTGAGTTTTAGAAAGATGGTCTAGATTTCATTTCCAATGTAAATTTATTCTGTTCTTCCTCATCTGATTCTCTACTAAAGGGCCTTATAAGCTCCATCCAATAGGAACACATTCTCCATGATGAGAGCACCAATTTGTGTTTCAGTTCTTGGAATTATGCAATTTATTCTAAAAGTCATCTGCTTCTGAGAGTAGTACAAGTCTATTTTATTATATAAAAATGAAATACCCTGAAATTTATTATTATTTTACTGAATATAAATCAGGAAATAGATTCAATATACATTACCTAAGGACTGACATTTCAAGCCTCTTGGCTATGTGTTTCAGTAAATGTGTTTCCTTGTTCATTTACTGCTACATTTTTGAATCATTGCCTCTGCCCATATGACTGTTGATGTCTCTCCCTATAGCCTGGATGAACCCATTTCTTTCCAAGGGTTAGAGCTGCTACAAGATAATAGAAAACCTTGGCCTGAGCTACACAGAACTCTTGCTTATTATAATGTTGTATAGAACTCAAAAGAAGAATTGATGTACAGTTTAGTCTTTTTTTATTTGAACTTAATTTTGTTTTATTAAAATACAAATAAAAACACAGTACTCTCAGTAGTTTCATAAACATTTTGCTACCTACTTTAACATTCTCAAATATTTTCTTGATTCCACATTTTTGATTTATACATATTTTATTTAAACTTCATTTGTGGTTTTGTAAAGTTTTATGATTTAATACAAAAAAATTGCACATCTCCAACTTTACAATGAAAAGTTAAAACACTGGCCTGAATATACAGATATACATGTTGGGAGTAAATTGTAAGGGTTCTGGTAACATGGGTTAATTTCAGATGTTGGGCAATAATTATGAAGACTTCCCAGGATGGCCTGCAGAATATCAGCGAGCTCTCCATTCCGCTGCGGGATTTGATTTCTCTCTGAGATAAATGTCGTTCTGTGTGTGTTTTTCTCTCAGGAGGTCGAGTTGTGTCGTGTTAACAGTCAAGAGAAGCTGGGCCTGACAGTCTGTTACCGAACAGATGATGAAGAAGACACCGGCATTTATGTCAGCGAGGTGAGAAATGCCACGGAGAAGAGGTTAGGGGAGGCAGACAGCGAGCAGTGGAGTGAAATGACTCACGATGAGAAAATCCTTGGGAGGCTGGAATGGGAAGAACTGGCAATGTGCCAGCAGTTGTCACTTTCAGTTAGGAAAGTAAATTTTGTTGCCCAAGTAATGGAATTATTATCAGCCTATTTAATATTAGTTTGATTACTGTTCTGAAGACAAAGTTTTAGATTGTGAATGTCTTCTAAATAGGATACAATTGATTAACCACCCCTTATTTCCTTCAAGTAAGTCTCTGTTTACTATTTAAACATGTCAGCTTTGGAACTTTACTTTTCAGGGATAATAAAAAAGCCACAGGAACAGAACAAAATTACTTGGAAAAACTGTTTCCCTATACATCTTACATGTAATTATAGTGTCTTTTGTTCTTGATTGATCACTTAAAGCTCATTTATTGGCTGGCATCACCTAATTAAAAAATAATATCCTGGATAGGATGGATCAACCTTACCCTACACTTGAAATACTTTGCTTTAAAAAAAAAAAAAAAAAAGGCTTTGCTAGAATAAGCTCCAGTAAATGGTTTGAAGCCTTCATGTGAAATGTGATGGATGGAATTAGCCCCAGTGAACAGAAAGTCATCACTCAAGTTTGGCCTATTAAAATGTTGATAAACTCTTAATAGAGCTTTAAATATCTATTTATTCTAAAATAAGTGACAGTTAATATACTTCACCCTATATGTAAAGTAGTGTCTAGTAATAATCTACATGGATAGGATTTTTTTTCACTTCTTGAGCTACATAGATTATAAATCTCTTTATAAATTAATGTGCTCATAACACAGAAATCCCTTTAATAAGTATGGACTTAGAGTATAGCTATCAGGTTTTCTCAGACAGCTAAGACAGGATTTAAAAATCACCCTAGCAGAAAGTAAATTTCCTGGGTCCTAGTATTAACATCAGCTGAGGATCATGTCAGCTGAAGACCATGTCTGACAGTTGGGATACAGAAATGAGTGAACAGATATAAAAAAATAAAATAAAATAAAAAGGGGGAAAGGACAAAAGGAAGGAAGAAACAAAGAGCGGCAGGGAGAGAAAAGTGGTCTACAAATCAAGATGTGCTCTAGTACTCTTTAATTTTATTGTAATTAATCCTAAAATAGTTCATTTACATTTTCAGAATCAGTTGACAGAAGAAAAATTTGGCATGCATTCTATAAATCAAGAGAAAAACTTGAAATACGTTTTTTTAAAATATTTTTTTAAACCATATTTTTAAGTTCCTGGGAGGATATTGCATATCCAGTTGAAGCTGTGTGTCCTCTCCCTTACAGGTAGATCCAAACAGCATTGCTGCCAAAGATGGCCGGATTCGAGAAGGGGATCGTATTTTGCAAGTACGTGCTGTGGTTATTTCCTTTAATTTCCTACTATCTGTCCAATAGTTTTAATTTTATTTTGTTCCTTGAAAAATGTTAGAGAAAATAATTTGTCTTTGTTTCTGGATAGTAACATCTACAAAACTAAAGGTGATCATTTAAACCTTTTTAAAAATAAGGATAGTGCCATTTATTAAGGATTATTAGCTAATAATTAGTGAGTAAGACATAATCTCTGGACTCAGATACCTCGGCTTCAGCTTCCAGCTCCATCACTTACTTGGACACTTTACTTAAGCTCTCATTGTAAGCCTGTTTCCTCATCTTAAAGAATGGTAATAGTAAAATATATTGTTGCAAGGGTTAGATATGATTAAGCATGTGATGTTCTTAGCACACAGTGCATGGTGAGTAATAAGCATTAACTGCTGTTGTTACTAGCATCAGCAGCAGTTATTGCTGCCTTTTCGACAAGAAATTAGGTAAACAGGGATTCCAGTGTTCCATTACTATGAAAGTTTAGAGGTCTGAAGAAGTCTTAATTATTTATAAATGAGTTGCTGGGGACATGTGGAGGACGGAATGTGAAAACATAGAGGCTGACTGAATTTCGGTTTAAAAATAGAGAGGGTAAGCACCTTATAGGGGGTGTGTAGACTGGAAAGAGTTCCCGGCCAAACCAGGAAAAACTGCAAAAGCCAAAGTTTCTGTCCTAAATCTTCCCTGACCTGCTCTATCCCTTCTGAGTCCTTTCTCATAAAGGGTGGCTGGAGGAAGACACACAGCGCCCCAGCTCTTATGTCCAATTTAACCCAAAATAAGAACAGAGGTCCTTGGCGGTTGAGTTTCACTGCAGATCACAGCTGCAAGACAGGAAGGAGGGCGGGCCCAAATGACAAACTGAAGAAGTTACAGACTGTTAAAACATTCTGCAAAACTTTTAATTATCATGACAGATCTTTTGTTCCCATTTCTCCTTCCTAGATGTGAACCCCTAACGAATGTTTCTTTTCAATTCAATACATTTGGATTCAACACTCTGCCTGGAACCAGGGCTTTAAAAATAGACAAGATGCCATGGCAGCCTTTGGGGCACTCCCTGTGTAATTAGGAAGACAGCTGCTTACGCAGCTGATTACAGGACAATGCGATGGTGTCGTGAGAAAGTTGTGCCACACGAGGGCTATTCTGCCCAGCCTCTGCTGGTCTTTTTTCCTTTCTTTAGGGGGGGTACTCACTGAATCACACCACTTCTCCATACCCCTTCCCTTCTCTAGCGAGAGGCCACAGAACTCCTTTTTCATCAAGGACCCTCTACTAAGGCTCCAATGAGGAAAGAATAAAAGTATGGATTAGAGGTTATGGTCCCACTAGTCTTCAGAAAACTTCAGGAATACATAATTCCTACTTGAATGAGCTCCCTAAGTGATGGCCTGTAGTTAAACAAAATGGGATGTGTCTATCACTGGATAACTCGGGAGCAGGAAAAGTGAATCAAGAAACCAAGACTTAGTCTTGTTTGCTACCATATTTTCAATGTTTTTTCTCACACTCGTGTGAGTAAACGAGTGAATGAAACACGGGTATTCAGTAGAGAGAGTGATAGGATAGATGGAAGAATAAAACCTGCAGTAAAGCTTTACATATAGATGCTCATTAATAAAAGGGGGCACCATCTTCATGTGTCATCCAGATAATGAAACCTTCAAAAATATTTCATTGAGTTTTTGATTTAGAAATCATTTTAAATGTGTTGTTCACTTTGTTAACATCTCCAATTAAATATACTGAAAAGAATGTAACCTTCCTTTGATGCTGAGGGACACGGCACACCCAGCAATCATCACACAACGCTCTATATAATAGAGTAAAATGCTCAATGGCTGAAAGATCTGTAAGATTGTGTGCCCTGATATTAAATGACCCTAGTTGGCTACTTTTTCTGATGCATTGGGTCTCTGTTTCCTCTTGCTGTTTCCAGCTGTCACTTCTTCCTCTCACCATCTACTCAACCCGCCCCATACCCACTACTGTGCACTCACTGGCTCCCTTCCTAGTTTCCAGGTCACCACCTCCCATAGGCTAGATACACAAATACGGTTAGTAAAATGGTGTCTATTAGTTCTGTGGGTAGAGTTTGATAGAAATAAAGTACATGTGTTTCCACAGATGCATACTATGTATTTTGACACTTCCTTATTCTTGGCTATATCATGGGCAGGTAAAGTTTTCAGATAAGATATTTTCTGGATAATAAGCATTCCTTAATGGACTTAATTCATTGAAAAAACAACAGCAGGATTGATAAAGTGCTGTGGTTTGCCTGATTTGTTTATGTTTAGTGGCAAATATGTCACATCTAATGAATAAATACCTGTCACGTTAAAAAGCCTAGAATTCAATTCTATTTGCACACACAGGAAACAAAGAATCTTAAGGGTGATAGTAAATTATATAAAAGAAAACTGTGACAAAATTGTACCAATAGACAAATAGCTCCTATGTGGCTGGTAAGGAGATTATGGGATACCCTGTAATGAACAATTAATGACTCCTTTCCCAGGGAGATGAGAGTGGGAGAAAGAGAGGATTTCTTCTCATCCTTTAAGTTTCCTGGCTGGCTTTGATTTAAATGAATCTCATTAGAGCAATCGTGATTTTAATTTCCTGTTCACAATGACCTAAGTAGAGTATTTCTGTGGTCCTGCCTTCATTGTGTAGCTAAAATTTTCTAACTGTAGTGCTTCACGGTCCTGTCAGAGAACCTCACCTAATGGCACACACACAGGTAATCACACGATATAGTTAGAAGGTAGGGATCATGCAGAAGAGAAACCATGACCTACCTTGGTGAGAACACACTCTAGCTCTCATGTGTTTTTTCTCTGCAAGTGCTTGACAGTTCTATTTGCTGTGCTTTTGCCACAAACTGGTGGTATCAGATGTGTTCCCAGGAATTAATATGGGGAAGTTCTTTTACAAAATTGCCGTGCTGAGTCAGGAGAAAAATTAAAGACATACATGATCAGCCGTCTAAAGTAAAGAGTGCTCTAGTCTCACGTTCTCTTTGGCATATACTATTCCATGTAAGCAATCTAATCTCATGTTGGCCAGAGAAGTCAGTCATGTTTCTAAGGATTAGTCCCTGACAAAACCCTGCAAAAGCTCAAACAGTGGAACAATAAGACTTCTAATCAGCTCTCTTTCTTTCTCTGCCCTAAACTGGTCCTCACCGTTTCTTCCTACTCTTACTTTCTTCCCTTTGGATAACTGTTTTCCCCCTATTTCTGTTCTTTTCACCTCTGTATTTCTATTCTTCACTTACCTTCTTTCTCTCCACACTAAAATATAAACACATTTGAAATAAATCTTTTTTCTCTTGCCTAAGATTCCTGGGTTTTCAAATAAGAAATTCTATAGGTGGTTGAATGTCAAGAAGTGTAGTTGCCTACCTGCCTATGGTACACTGATACAGGAAACCTAAAAATTGGCATATTCAAGAAAAAAAAGCTATATAAATATATTTCTAGACTTTTAGGGTTTTACACACACACACACACACACACACACACACACACACACACACACCCCCATATGCCCATACAGGAGATTAGGCCTAAAGTGGAATTTCGGCTGATTTCTTGTTGTAATTGCCACAAATCTCTCCTAAGCCAAGATAATATCCATTTTGAAACTAATATTTGCATATACCATGCACAGAAAACTAGACAGATATATTATCTAGCAGTTTTTCCTCATTTATAACAAAGGTTAAATATTGCCTTCCTCTTTGCTCTCTTTCCCTCTCTTTTCTTGAAACGGAAGTCTTCCGTTAAATAGTGCTGACTCCAATTCTCATCTATGCCTTCTCCTTGTTTTTGGGTCCTTCACCTTTCTGTCTGCATGATGTTTCCAGGCACAACATGCTGCTTTCCTACAAGCAATCCTGTATCTATGAGCCATCATTCAGGAACAAGAGCAAATGAAGGTGGAAAGCTCTCTCTGATTCCATTCCTCAAGTCTTTTCATTCCTTGAGAGGCATCTCTGATGAAACCTATGGCTGCATTTTTTGCCTCAATATCAATCTGGGTATCAAACTAATGTCCTGAGTACAATGGGATCTACCAACCCGGTGGCTAAGGTGGCCTTTATTTTGAAAACTAAACAAAGATTACATTTTAATGCCAGTTTCCTGTGACAGATTTCATTCATTCCACATATGATTCTGGATGTAGAACTGTTTCTACAACGTGTGATCTGTCCTCCCAAAATAAGAACATAATGCCAGGACTGGAGACCATAGCTCTCGTCAGTATGAGTTCACAGAGGCGATAGAAGAACACCAACTATAAAGGAAATCAAATGCAGCCATACTGTTTCTTGATGACCCTCTAAAATTTAAAAATATATATGAGAGAGATATCTTTTAAACTAGAACCATGTTTCCTGTTACGGATTTCAATGTTATGCATGAATTTTATTCTATTTATTTTTTTTGAATTTTATTTTATTTTATTTTTTATACAGCAGGTTCTTATTAGTTATCCATTTTATACATATTAGTGTCCATATGTCAATCCCAATCTCCCAATTCACCCCACCACCACCACCCCCCACATGAATTTTCTTTTTTTTTTTTTTAAACATCTTTATTTGAGTATAACTGTTTTACAATAGTGTGTTAGTTTCTCCTTTACAACAAAGTGAATCAGTTATACATATGTTCCCATAACTCTTCCCTCTTGTGTCACCCTCCCTCCCACCCTCCCTATCCCACCCCTCTAGGTGGTCACAAAGCACAGAGGTGAACTCCCTGTGCTATGCTGCAGCTTCCCACTAGCTATCTAATTTACATTTGGTAGTGTGTATAGGTCCCTGCCACTCTCTCACATTGTCACAGCTTACCATTCCCCCTCCCCATATCCTCAAGTCCATGCTCTAGTAGGTCTGTGTTTTATTCCCATCCTACCACTAATCTCTTCATGACATTTTTTTTTTTTAGATTCCATATATATGTGTTAGCATACGGTATTTGTTTTTATCCTTCTGACTTACTTCACTCTGTATGACAGACTCCAGGTCTATCCACCTCATTACAAATAACTCAGTTTCATTTCTTTTTATGGCTGAGTAATATTCCATTGTATATATGTGCCACATCTTCCTTATCCATTCATCTGTTGATGGACACTTAGGTTGCTTCCATGTCCTGGCTATTGTAAATAGAGCTGCAATGAACATTTTGGTACATGAGTCTTTCTGAATTATGGTTTTCTGAGGGTATATGCCCAGTAGTGGGATTGCTGGGTCATATGGTAGTTCTATTTGTAGTTTTTTAAGGAACCTCCATACTGTTCTCCATACTGGCTGTATCATTTTACATTCCCACCAACAGTGCAAGAGTGTTCCCTTTTCTCCACACCCTCTCCAGCATTTATTGTTTCTAGAGTTTTTGATGATGGCCAATCTGACCGGTGTGAGATATTATCTCATTGTAGTTTTGATTTGCATTTCTCTAATGATTAATGATGTTGAGCATTCTTTCATGTGTTTGTTGGCAATCTGTATATCTTCTTTGGAGAAATGTCTATTTAGTTCTTCTGCCCATTTTTGGATTGGGTTGTTTGTTTTTTTGTTATTGAGCTGCCTGAGTTGCTTATAAATTTTGGATATTAATCCTTTGTCAGTTGCTTCATTTGCAAATATTTTCTCCCATTCTGAGGGTTGTCTTTTGATCTTGTTTATGGTATCCTTTGCTGTGCAAAAGCTTTTAAGTTTCATTAGATCCCATTTGTTTATTTTCGTTTTTATTTCCATTTCTCTAGGAGATGGGTCAAAAAGGATCTTGCTGTGATTTATGTCATAGAGTGTTCTGCCTATGTTTTCCTCTAAGAGTTTGATAGTGTCTGGCCTTACATTTAGGTCTTTAACCCATTTTGAGTTTATTTTTGTGTATGGTGTTAGGGAGTGTTCTAATTTCATACTTCTACAGGTAGCTGTCCATTTTTCCTAGCACCACTTATTGAAGAGGCTGTCTTTTCTCCACTGTGTTTCCTTCCCTCCTTATCAAAGATAAGGTGACCATATGTGTGTGGGTTTATCTCTGGGCTTTCTATCCTGTTCCATTGATCTATATTTGTTTTTGTGCCAGTACCATACTGTCTTGATTACTGTGGCCTTGTAGTATAGTCTGAAGTCAGGGAGCCTGATTCCTCCAGCTCCATTTTTCGTTCTCAAGATTGCTTTGGCTATTCGGGGTGTTTTGTGTTTCCATACAAATTGTG
The DNA here is from genome assembly GCF_026419965.1 of Kogia breviceps. Taxonomy (NCBI): domain Eukaryota; kingdom Metazoa; phylum Chordata; class Mammalia; order Artiodactyla; family Physeteridae; genus Kogia; species Kogia breviceps. The sequence continues at coordinate 32,553,967 of NC_081321.1, forward strand.
AAATTCTTTGTTCTAGTTCTGTAAAAAATGCCAGTGGTAATTTGATAGGGATTGCATTGAATCTGTAGATTGCTTTGGGTAATAGAGTCATTTTCACTATGTTGATTCTTCCAATCCAAGAACATGGTATATTTCTCCACCTATTTGTATCATCTTTAGTTTCTTTCATCAGTGTCTTATAGTTTTCTGCATACAAGTCTTTTGTCTCCTTAGGTAGGTTTATTCCTAGATATTTTATTCTTTTTGTTGCAATGGTAAATGGGAGTGTTTTCTTAATTTCATTCTCAGATTTTTCATCATTAGTGTATAAGAATGCCAGAGATTTCTGTGCATAAATTTTGTATCCTGCTACTTTACCGAATTCATTGATTAGTTCTAGTAGTTTTCTGGTAGCATCCTTAGGATTCTCTATGTATAGTATCATGTCATCTGCAAACAGTGACAGCTTTACTTCTTCTTTTCCTATTTGGATTCCTTTTATTTCTTTATTTTCTCTAATTGCTGTGGCTAGAACTTCCAAAACTAGGTTGAATAAGAGTGGTGAGAGTGGGCAACCTTGTCTTGTTCCTGATCTTAGTGGAAATGGTTTCAGTTTTTCACCATTGAGAACAATGCTGGCTGTGGGTTTGTCATATATTGCCTTTATTATATTGAGGAAAGTTCCCTCTATGCCTACCCTCTGCAGGGTTTTTATCATAAATGGGTGTTGAATTTTGTCAAAAGCTTTCTCTGCATCTATTGAGATGATCATATGGTTTTTCTCCTTCAGTTTGTTGATATGGTGTATCACGTTGATTGATTTGCGTATATTGAAGAATCCTTGCATTCCTGGAATAAACCCCACTTGATCATGGTGTATGATCCTTTTAATGTGCTGTTGGATTCTGTGTGCTAGTATTTTGTTGAGGATTTTTGCCTCTATGTTCATCAGTGATATTGGCCTGTAGTTTTCTTTCTTTGTGATGTCTTTGTCTGGTTTTGGTATCAGGGTGATGGTGGCCTCATAGAATGAGTTTGGGAGTGTTCCTCCCTCTGCTATCTTTTGGAAGAGTTTGAGAAGGATAGCTGTTAGCTCTTCTCTAAATGTTTGATAGAATTTGCCTGTGAAGCCATCTGGTTCTGGGCTTTTGTTTGTTGGAAGATTTTTAATCACAGTTTCAATTTCAGTGCTTGTGATTGGTCTGTTCATATTTTCTATTTCTTCTGGTTCAGTCTCAGCAGGTTGTGCATTTCTAAGAATTTGTCCATTTCTTCCAGGTTGTCCATTTTATTGGCATAGAGTTGCTTGTAGTAATCTCTAATAATCTTTTGTATTTCTGCAGAGTCAGTTGTTACATCTTCTTTTTCATTTCTAATTCTATTGATTTGAGTCTTCTCCCTTTTTTTCTTGATGAGTCTGGCTAATGGTTTATCAATTTTATTTATCTTCTCAAAGAACCAGCTTTTACTTTTATTGATCTTTGCTATTGTTTCCTTCATTTCTTTTTCATTAATTTCTGATCTGATCTTTATGATTTCTTTCCTTCTGCTAAATTTGGGGTTTTTTTGTTCTTCCTTCTCTAATTGCTTTAGGTGCAAAGTTGTTTATTCGAGATGCTTCCTGTTTCTTAAGGTATGATTGTATTGCTATAAACTTCCCTCTAAGAACTGCTTTTGCTGTATCCCATAGGTTTTGGGTCGTCATGTCTCCATTGTCATTTGTTTCTAAGTACTTTTTGATTTCCTCTTTGATTTCTTCAGTGATCACTTCGTTATTAAGTAGTGTATTGTTTAGCCTCCATGTGTTTGTATTTTCTACAGATCTTTTCCTGTAATTGATATCTAGTCTCATAGCATTGTGGTCAGAAAAGATACTTGATACGATTTCAATTTTCTTAAATTTGCCAAGAGTAGATTTGTGACCCAATATATCATCTATCCTGGAGAATGTTCCATGGGCACTTGAGAAAAATGTGTATTCTGTTGTTTTTGGATGGAATGTCCTATAAATATCAAGTAAATTCATCTTGTATAATGTATCATTTAAAGCTTGTGTTTCCTTATTTATTTTCATTTTGGATGATCTGTCCATTGGTGACAGTGGGGTGTTAAAGTCCCCTACTATGATTGTGTTACTGTCAATTTCCCCTTTTATGGCTGTTAGTATTTGCCTTATGTATTGAGGTGTGCCTATGTTGGGTGCATAAATATTTACAATTGTTATATCTTCTTCATGGATTGATCCCTTGATCATTATGTAGTGTCCTTCTTTGTCTCTTGTAATAGTTTTTATTTTAAAGTCTATTTTGTCTGATATGAGAATTGCTACTCCAGCTTTCTTCTGATTTCCATTTGCATGGAATATCTTTTTCCATCCCCTCACTTTCAGCCTGTAAGTGTCCCTAGGTCTGAAGTGGGTCTCTTGTAGACAGCATATATATGGGTCCTGTGTTTGTATCCATTCAGCCAGTCTGTGTCTTTTGGTGGGAGCATTTAATCCATTTACATTTAAGGTAATTATTGATATGTGCGTTCCTATTAACATTTACTTAATTGTTTCGGGTTGTTCTTGTAGGTCTTTTCCTTCTGTTATGTTTCTTGCTTAGAGAAGTTCCTTTAGCATTTGCTGTAAAGCTGGTTTGGTGGTGCTGAACTCTCTCAGCTTTTGCTTGTCTGTAAAGGTTTTAATTTCTCCATCAAATCTGAATGAGATCCTTGCTGGGTAGAGTAATCTTGGTTGTAGGTTTTTCTCTTTCATCACTTTAAATATGTCCTGCCACTCACTTCTGGCTTGCAGCGTTTCTGCTGAAAGATCAGATGTTAGCCTTATGGGGATTCCCTTGTGTGTTATTTGTTGTTTTTCCCTTGCTGCTTTTAATATGTTTTCTTTGTATTTAATTTTTGACAGTTTGATTATTATGTGTCTTGGCATGTTTATCCTTGGATTTATCCTGTATGGGACTCTCTGTGCTTCCTGGACTTGGTTGACTATTTCCTTTCCTATATTAGGGAAGTTTTCAACTATAATCTCTTCAAATATTTTCTCAGTCCCTTTCTTTTTCTCTTCTTCTTCTGGGACTCCTATGATTCGAATGTTGGTGCGTTTAATGTTGTCCCAGAGGTCTCTGAGACTGTCCTCAGTTCTTTTCATTCTTTTTTCTTTCTTCTGCTCTGCAGTAGTTGTTTCCACTATTTTATCTTCCAGGTCACTTATCCGTCCTTCTGCCTCAGTTATTCTGCTACTGATCCCGTCTAGAGTATTTTTCATTTAATTTATTGTGTTGCTCATCATTGCTTGCTTCCTCTTTAGTTCTTCTAGGTCCTTGTTAACTGTTTCTTGCAATTTGTCTATTCTATTTCCAAGATTTTGCATCATCTTCACCATCATTATTCTAAATTCTCTTTCAGGTAGATTGGCTATTACCTCTTCATTTGTTAGGTCTGGTGTGTTTTTATCTTGTTCCTTCATCTGCTGTGTGTTTTTCTGTCTTCTCATTTTGCTTATCTTACTGTGTTTGGGGTCTCCCTTTTGCAGGCTGCAGGTTCGTAGTTCTATCTATTTTTGGTGGCTGTCCCCAGTGGCTGAGGTTGGTTCAGTGGGTTGAGCAGGTTTCCTGGTTGGGGGGACCAGTGCCCCTGTTCTGGTGGATGAGGCTGGATCCCGTCTCCCTGGTGGGCAGGTCCACGTCTGGTGGCGTGTATGGGGATGTCAGTAGCCTTACTGTGATTTTAGGCAGCCTCTCTGCTAATGGATGGGGCTGTAGACCTGTCTTGCTCTTTGTTGGGCATAGGGTGTCCAGCACTGTTCGTTCCTGGTCCTTGAGTGAAGCTGGGTCTTGGTGTTGAGATGGAGATCTCTGGGAGATTTTCGCCGTTTGATATTAAGTGGAGCTGGGAGGTCTCTTGTGGACCAGTGTCCTGAGGTTAGTTCTCCCACCTCAGAGGCACAGCCCTGACACCTGGCTGGAGTGCCAAGAGCCTTTAATCCACACGGCTCAAAACAAAAGGGAGAAAAAATAGAAAGGCCGGGAAGGAAGGAAGAAAGGAAGGGAGGAAGGAAGGAGGGAATAAAGAAAGGAAGGGAGGAAGGAAGGAGGGAATAAAGAAAGGAAAGGAGGGAGGAAGAAAGGAAGGGAGGAAGGAAGGAGGGAAGAAAGGAAGGGAGGGAGGAAGGAAGGAGGGAATAAAGGAAGGAAGGGAGGAAGGGAGGAGGGAAATAGGAAAGAAAGGAGGGAAGAAAGGAAGAAAGGGGAGAAGACAAAATAAAGTAGGGTAAAATACAGTTATTAAAATAACATAATTATTAAGAAGAAAAATTTCTATTAAACAAAAAAACAAAACAAAAAGGTTGGTCTAACCCCAGCGCAAATGGTGAAAACAAAGCTACACAGACAAAATCTCACACAGCAGCACACACATACACACTCACAAAAAGAAAAAAGGGGAAAATAATAGTATATCTTGCTCCCAAAGTCCACTCCCTCAACCTGGGATATTTCGCTGTCTATTCAGGTTTTCCACAGATGCAGGGCACTTCAAGCTGACTGCGGAGCTTTAACCCGCTGTTTCTGAAGCTGCTGGGAGGGACCTCCCCCTCTCTTTGTTCGCACAGCGCCTGGGACTCAGCCCTGGACCTGGCCCCGCCTCTGCGCGCAGGTCATCCGAGGGCGTCTGCCCTTCGCTCAGAGAGGGCGGGGTCAAAGGAGCAGCGTTAACGGAGCAGCTGATTTGTGGTCTCTGGCTCATTCAGGCGGGGGGGGGGGGGGGGGGGGCACGGATGTGGGGCGAGTCCGCGGCGGCAAAGGCAGGCATGACGCTGCACCCGCCCGAGGCGCACCGCGCGCCTTCCCGGGGAAGCTGTCCCTGGATCCCGGGACCCTGGCGGTGGTGGGCTGCACAGGCTCCCGGGAGGGGAGGTGTGGAGAGTGACCTGTGCTCGCACACAGGCCTCTTGGTGGCGGCAGCAGCAACCCTAGCGTCCCACACCCGTCTCTGTTGTCCGTGCCGACAGCCGCAGCTCGCGCCCATTTCTGGAGCTCCTTTATGTGGTGCCCTTAATTCCCTTTCCTCGCGCCCCAGGAAGCGAAGAGGCAAGAAAAAGTCTCTTGTCTCTTCGGCAGCTCCGAGCCCGTCCCTGGAGCTCCTCCAAGCGGCGCGCTTAAACCCCTCTCCTCGCGCAGCAGGAGGTAAAGAGGGAAGAAAAGGTCTCTTGCCTCTTCGGCAGCTCCAGACTTTTTCCCCGAACTCCCTCCCGGCCAGCCGTGGTGCACTAACCCCTTCAGGCTGTTTTCACTCTGCCAACTCCAGACCTTTCCCTGGGATCCGCCCGAGGCTCAGTTCCCAGCCCCGCCCGCCCCTCAGGTGAGCAGACAAGCCTCTCGGGCTGGTGAGTGCTGATTGGCACCGATCCTCTGTGGAATCTCTCTGCTTTGCCCTCCGCACCCTGTTGCTAAGCTCTCCTCCGTGGCTCCGAAGCTCCCCCACTTCCGCCACCCGCAGTCTCCGCCCGCGAAGGGGCTCCTAGTGTGTGGGAACCTTTCCTCCTACACGGCTCCCTCCCACTGGTGCAGGCCCCGTCCCTATTGTCTCTGTTTATTCTATTTTCTTTTGCCCTACCCAGGTACGTGGGGAGTTTCTTGCCTTTTGGGAGGTCTGAGGTCTTCTGCCAGCGTTCGGTGGGTGTTCTATAGGAGCAGTTCCACGTGTAGATGTATTTCTGATGTCTCTGTGAGGAGGAAGGTGATCCCTGCGTCTTACTCTTCCACCATCTTCTCGCTCCTCCCCTGAATTTTCATATATTTTCTTTGTTTAGAAGAAAAGAGTCTTTCTGAGGGATTAAAATATAAATAATCATAGTAATAATAATAACAACAATAGCATTAACAGTAATATGTGCAAGCTTGAGCACTTTCTGTATACTAGGCACTTATTTTAACTGTTCACATATATATTAACTCTTTTAATCCTATAACAGTCCTCTGAGAAAGGCACTATTATCTGCATTTTAATAGAGGAAATGAACAATAACATTAACATGAATGAAGAATGTTTATATTAATGGTAGGTAAAGTTTAGATGAAGAATTTGGAAGTAGGCATATACTCAAGTGAAGAAGTAATAGTGAGAATTGTATTTCAAACAAAAGGTTAAGTTGTGTGAGATCATACAACTCAGTCTCCTAAGGAGACTGAGGGAAGATGAACGATTAGGTCCATAATTGATAGACAAATAGATGCATCACAGATATACTCCTAAGAATTACTATGAAATGGATAAAAGCCCTCAAAACTGAAAGAAATCATTATTTTTTTTTTTTTTTTTTTTTTTTTTTTAAGAAATCATTATTTTTAAACTACACGCAATTGAGGTGGGGGAGGTGTAGTGGAATCCATCACTGCCAATTTATGTTTATTTGAAGAAAAAAAAGCCTTGGACTCAGTACAAAATTTTCAGATACATATTTACCAAAAAAAACCCCCACAAAATATCCTTCTTGGTCATTAGTCCCCAGTTTTGAATCAAAGTTTTCCTTTTCTAATTTGGTGAATTTTATTTGAGAATTGCCAAAGAAAAAAGGGAATGTACTTAAAAGTTATAAAAGCTGAATCTCCTGTGCACACATACAAGTGAAAAACTAAGGAGCTATTCATCTGATCACAGTAAGAAAATACAGCACGAGGTTGTATGATTTTTCCCCCCTTTGACTATCATTGTCTGCTTTCTTTGTGCTAAATATGAGTCTAGGAATAATAATCATTTATTGTGGTCCACATTTGAGATTCCTGAGCTCGTCTTCAGATAATTATGTCTGTCTTCATGAATCAGCCAGAATCCCAGAGACCCACAAGGAGAAAATGGCAGGAGGCTACTTCATGCTTTTAAGCAGAAATTCTTAGTGAAAGATGTTAGATTAATTATTGAAAAAAATGGTCAACGCAGCCATACTTTCTGAAATAATTAATACTTATTTTAGATAGAATTACTTGATCTCTTCAATTGAAATTTCTTCCCACATTTTTGATTATGTGTTATGGATCAAAAATCTCATCTCTATGGAATTGAGCAATCAATAAAATAAAATAAATTTAAAATATCCAAAGAAAAAAGTGTATCAATAAGAGCTAAATACATTTGAACATGAAATGTAGTTTAAAATACAAACTTTAGGAACCTTATTTTCCCTATAGAACTCAGAAAAAGGTACATTTCAAACACCACTAGAATCTTTTGTTTTAATCGAAAGTTTACTCTAGCTTGGCTTCTTTCAGTAAGCATTCTTGTTTAAATATTTTTTATTTTATGTTAATTTTTAAAATTTTTATTTAAGTATACTTAAGAGATGAGCCTTAAGATATTTCATTAGTTTTGTTGTTTTATGGAAGCGGATAGATCCGAGAAAGGAGCTGGAGTAGATGACAATGTTACTGGTTCTTCGTTTGATTAGTTAAGCACTGAAAGATATCCCGAGAGTGATTTGGGGCAACTGAGTCAGACCCACACTCAAATACGAAATGATTAAATGAAAATGCAAGCAACAGCAGCCCGGGAGCATCGCCCGGTGAGAGATAACGTGGCAGCTCGCTAATTGGCTCGCAGCAAGCGCGCGGGATGACGGATTTCAGTTGTGGTATTGCTGGTCCTACTTCCCCCAGCACCATTATCTCAGAGTGACACTTCCATTACTCTGAGCGGAGAAAGATGAACGTCACCTGTCAGGGGCTGGTTAATTGTGTTGCTAGATGTATGTTGCCAGGGCGCAGGTTGGACATTTATGAACATAACTGCTTCCTCTGATGTCCGCCATCCTTCAGGGATCGATACGGCTCTTACAGTAAGCGCGTAATTGAGTGAAGGCACTTAGCACTGAGGGGCTGAAGACGAGCCCATTGTGTGAGCTTCATTGTCCATACATTTACCATAAATGAGCTGATATTTGCCATTTATTGTGTGCAGCATCGTGGAAATGGAAACTAATGCGCCACTTTCATCTGTTTTCTAGATAAATGGGGAAGACGTCCAGGATCGAGAGGCGGCGGTGGCCCTGCTGTCTAGTGATGAGTGCCGGAGAATCGTGCTGCTGGTCGCAAGGCCGGAGAGTCAGGTCAGAACAGAGCAAAAGTCTTGAGACTGCATTTTAGGTTCACTGTCTGCTATTCTATAACAGATCAGTGCCACGGATGTTTGTAAAACCAGGCATACAAAATATAATTGAGTCATCTTTCCCAACTGGTCAACCTTATCAAAACAATTATAAGTAAAGACTCTTTAATATTGCTTCACAGAAAGGCAGCTAAACATCTTTTTTTTTAAAAGAACACAAAATTGAATCATTACTCTCTCCTTCCACTTGCCAGTTATTTAAATTAATTCATAAATGAAAAATGATTGACTTTACGTGATATTTAATTCTGTGTGGATCCTTGCTTTAGGTTTTCATCTAAAAATACTTAATTGGCATATTAAGGTATCTTGAAAAGAATCTCTAATGAGAGAAACATTAGCATATCTAGCTATCAACTTAAATCTTTTTAGAGTAACTTTATCAAATAAAATCCCTTAAGTAGTACAGTGTAGTTCCATGTATAGTAAATGAATTTTTTCCTAGTGTGACAAAAACAAATTGATAGCTTTTTTTTTTTTTTTTTTTTTTTTTTGCGGTACACGGGCCTCTCACTGTTGTGGCCTCTCCCGTTGCGGAGCACAGGCTCCGGACGCGCAGGCTCAGCGGCCATGGCTCACGAGCCCAGCCGCTCCGCGGCATGTGGGACCCTCCCGGACCGGGGCACAAACCCGTGTCCCCTGCATTGGCAGGCGGACTCTCAACCACTGCACGACCAGGGAAGCCCCAAATTGATAGCTTTTAAAGAATTTTTTTATATCTTTACAGAGGGAGATGTCATGAAAGTAAAGGAGAGGTAATGGTGGAAGAAAAGTACTATTGGTACTTCTTTTTATATCCTTTTTATCCCCCACCACAGTGCAGAAAGGACATTACATTGTCGCCATTCTATCCATCTGTCAGTGCTGGATAACCAACTTTAGTGAGTGAAGTTGGTTATATCACCATTTGTCTTTCAGGTTATTGATCTGATATATTTCAGACTCTATAACTACATACTATCTATAAATTACATTGAGTAAGTGTATTTCAGTGTCAAACCGAATCCTGTCTTGAATATAGTGGTTTTAAAAGATCACCCTTTCCACATATATTTCCATTATGCCCTTGACCATTCTGAATGGTTCCCATAAAGCCTGCTATAGCCTAGGGCAGACTAAAGTTTCACACCTGAGGTCCTAGGAGTGGGAAAGGAAACTCCACAACTGGCTGCGCTGTCTATGTGGGAGTGAATTATTAAAATACATATGAAGTTGCACTAATTACCTGAAAATTTTGCAAACCGGTTAACCTCAAAGACCCCATTTTCTTGAAAAATAACAGAATAAAGGGGCTAAATACATATTAGTGAAATTAATGGTAAATTGAAGAGTACTCAATAGTCATCCTTGTTGTAGAAAAGGTATTTCAACTTATAATGTGGTTTCCCTGCCCTTGCCATGTAACTGCTAGAAACCTCATTAATTTAGAATTAAAGCATTTCCTTTACTATGCCACATAACAGCTATAACATACTCTGGAAAAAATAGAAATTAATAACATAAAACCAGATCCTGTTAATCTTTGATGGCGTACATATGCTTGGTAGAACCACTGGCGTTTCTGAATATCTGGTTACACTCCTGACCCAAGAGTCAATGTTGGAGGATGAATTTTCAAACAAGACTTTCTTTCCACAGTTGATAAAAGATGGTTGTCTGACTGTAGCATATCACCCTGTCTGTCAAAATCAAGATCTGCCCTAGCCCCTTGATCCTGAAGAAGCTGTCATGACATTGGAAGGCAGCTAATTGCCTTTAGAAAATCAGATTTCTAGAAAAATAAGGAAAGAAAATGCATTTTAATACCATAATTTAAAAATGTAATTTAAGCAATACATGCTATAAGGTGGCAAAAACAACACAAAACTTGTATTTATATCACCATATTTTCCCATCAGTTTCAGTATATCTCATTATTGCATTTTTTGCATATGTATTTTATTTAGGGAGAGTATAGAAGTTTTAGCCTTTTTCTAGCCTTTTTTTTTTTTTTTTTTTAATGTTTCAAATTCTCTCTACATTCTTGGAAGTGATCAGAGTTGCTGGGGGCAGTATTGTGCAACGGTGCAATATTTTTAAATAACTCATTTCTTTCATTCCCTGTCAACTTACTTTCATTTTCTGCCCATTTTCTTCCTCATACCATTAAAGATATTGCTATTCTGTCCTATTCCCCTTGGGACATTGGGGCAGAGAGGACTCTTGTAAGAACTGTAGAGAACTTTTGAGACAGTGCAGGTTGTTTCTTTCTCTGAAATGCCACGTGTGAGCCTCTGCTGTGCAGACAGATCCCCCTGTATAATTATGACAGTCCCTCCTTTCCCACGGCTCAACTCAAGGGAAAAGTGTGTCTCTGCCACAGCACTGAACTCAGACTGCCATGAATGTGTGTGTAAGGGGAAGGGAAATGCGACAGGGAAGGGAGGTGAGCCAGAAGAATCTCTCCTGACTTAGTGTGCTGTCTATTCCTCCAGCCTAGAGGGAAGCCTTAATCAAAGTAGACATACACTAACTACACATGGCAACTCAGGGATCCGTAGAGTTAGTTAATAAGAAAAGAGTTATAGGAAAGCATTAATTTCTATCACTTGTTCTCTTTGTCTTCCCCATCCCTTCATTTCAATTTCAAAAGACTCTGTTCCATCATTCACTGTATCAGTGTTGGCAGATATTTTGTTTTGACCTGATTAAAGAAAAAGTCCTTGCTGTGCTTATAAAAAATAAACATTTCTAGCTTTAAGTAATTTCTTTTGGAGCCTGGCATTTGCAGCTTCATGAAACTTAAAAGGGATTAAAAAATGTAAAACTTGGACAATTATGAATTGGACTGAATTTAAATTTTTAGTCAGCTTAATCTTCATAGCTCATCTGCATATCAAAGTCACTGGGGTGGAACTTGGTCAAGTTATTCAGGCCACAGTGAGATAAATGAGGATGAATAAATGCATTGATGCTTTTGGCCCAGTCAAATTTGAAACAATTTAAGGTCTAGGTAGCCTTTAGTAAATAAAAAGAAACCTATGATTGCCTTCATTTAATGAATGTGATACATGTACACTAATGCCTCTTCTGGTGCAATTTAATGTCCTCTCAGGTTCGTTTGTTTTTACGTTTCAGAAGCTCAGTTCTCTTAAAGACAAGCTTATTTTTTGTGTTTGTTTGGTGCTTACCCATTTGTCCGGTGGTGAAAACATCTCCCACTGTTATCAGTTTTGATTCACTAGAAAGCTGCTGTTTCTTTGTAACACAGAGTAAAGGGGAGCTTTGACAATAATTCAGTTAATTCAATCAGCATAGACAGCTAATTTATGTAATCCAGCTCCAAAAACCCACTTTGAGGCAAATTATCTGAATTGACTGTCAACACTTATCATATTAGCAAGGTAACCACCAGTTTTCCACTTCCTTTTGTATTGAGAAGCCAAAAGGATTTGTTTGGCTTAGTTTGTGTAAGACTGCCACAAGAATACCTACTTTCAGCACCCACAAAGAAAACCCTGAACGCTTCACACGGCTCCCACACCCTTACGTGCACATTTGAGATCTTTTTCCTTGGAACTGGGTCTGAGAAACGAATCACAATAGTCATGGCACAGCATCACTCTTTACTGAGAGTAACTTAGAATTTTCCTTTTTTTTTTTTTTCCGATGAAATAAATGTCCGTATTTGTGGCAAGCAGCCATCTTGTTAACTTGAAAGTCAGCCGCCTAAAAATAAAAGAGCAGGGCTTCCCTGGTGGCGCAGTGGTTGAGAGTCCGCCTGCCGATGCAGGGGACGCGGGTTCGTGCACCGGTCTGGGAGGATCCCACATGCCGCGGAGCGGCTGGGCCCGTGAGCCGTGGCTGCTGAGCCTGTGCGTCCGGAGCCTGTGCTCCGCAACGGGAGGGGCCACAGCAGTGAGAGGCCCGCGTACCACAAAAAAAAAAAAAAAGCAGAATGACGGTAGCATCAGTGTGTGTGTATGCTGGTGGGGGGTGCTTTGTGTGGAGTGGCTTTGGGGGTTGTTGTTAAGGAAAAAGGCCCGATTGTCTCATAGCCCTATTAGTACCATTGCAGTTCTTTAACACGGGGACTGTTGGGGGTAATGAGCATGACAGCTGTGGATTATGCAGTATGCTTTTCATACACTTTGAAAGACAGTGATGTTCTGTGCTGTGAGGTCTACTCAGTTATGAGAGAAAATCTGTAGCTCTGTTTCAGGAAAGGATGAAAGGCATGAGTCCAATTTTTTTTACTTTTTTTTATCACCTTTTCTTCCTTCTGAGACGTGAACTATAGGAGGCTGGTATTTTGAAGAGAATCATTATGATAAAAGGAACTGGTCAGGTGTCACCATTTAAGTTTACCCTATTTTAGCTTGAGTTCTCATTAACCGAATGTAATGTACTAAGGTATTCTTTTGCAGCTGGATGAAGGCTGGCTGGAAGATGAAAGGAATGAATATTTAGAGGAGTTAAACTTGTCGATGTTGGAAGAACAGCATAATGAAGCAATGCAGCGCACTGCCGGTGAGGTGGAGCAGGTAGGGCCACAATCTGAACTCCAGCATTTGAAATGATGCTAGTTCTTTTCTAAATGTGTAGCCATAAATGGAATAAAAAAAAAAAAAAATCAAAGAGTTTGACCAAACATCTCTGTGACAGTAATTTTTGAAAGCCAATGATCGCCTCAAATGAAGCAGAGCAAATAAATACAATTTTTTTCTATTAAGAATACTTCCAGGGCTTCCCTGGTGGCGCAGTGGTTGAGAATCCGCCTGCCGATGCAGGGGACACGGGTTCGTGCCCTGGTCCGGGAAGATCCCACGTGCCGCGGAGCAGCTGAGCCCGTGAGCCATGGCCACAGCGTGAGAGGCCCGCATACCGCAAAAAAAAAAAAAAAAAAAAAAAAAAAAAGAATACTTCCACTTTGGGAAGCTTAGGGGCCACTGTGGAGAGTACAGTAGTATTCAAATGTTGACCCAGGTACTGTTCAACCTAATTCAGAAATTTAACAGTAAAAATGCATGTTGTTTCTCAATATGCCAGCTAGAGATAAACTATATCTCATGAGGTAACCCCTCCCTCCCAAAAAAGTAATTTTGTATTTTAAAATATTAATGTATGTATTTGAATATTTAGGCAACTTTAGGAAGATGATGACATGATGTAAGCCATCAACCTTGGGCATTTGGTATCATGATTACACCTTTATACTCCTGAATTAAGAGTAGTTCAACTTGAGATTATTGACATCATTTTGTCTTAAGGTCATATATTCATTCAACAAAAAATTCTCAGCCCCTAATATGTTTCAAGTACCACGTTTGATCCTGAGAATACAAAGAAAATGAGCAAAGTTTCTGCCTTTAAGTAATTCATAATTAGTGAAAGATCACAGTGTGGTTTGTGGCAAACCGAGTCTTAGTATTCTTTCCATTTTTGTTGTTGTTGTTGTTCTACTAGATAAAATCAAGATCAATATAGCCTAGATTTTTTAATGTCAGATTCATGTCATTCATTTGCCTGATATAATTTTATTAACACTTCCGCTGTCAATCTGCTTATTTGTTTAATTATCATCCTATTTTCAACATTACTTCTTAACCCACCCTAAAAGGTAATTTAAAAAAAAATCCTGGCAGTTAGGCTTAAGAATATAAAACACAAACATCCTATCACTTTACCAAACTGAATGATGAGATGCATTGACATGCTGGCATCCCGTAACAGAGGGGTGTGTGTGTGCATGTGTGTGTCCGTGCATGCGTGCTCATGTGTATATGCTAATAAATTATTAGGTTGCAAACTGCAGTTGACAGAGCCATGTGTGCTACACTCTGTGCTCACCATGGATGCTCGGTGGCCACTTCACAAACAATAGTTCATGCTCAAAAGCAATACTGCTACTGTAGCAATTGCTTTTCAATATAAAGAGGACAGGCTGAAATTTTAATGTATGACTTCAACACTGGCCACAAATAAAGATATTTTTTGGTGGCAGCTGCTGGTTACAAGCAAGAAAGTCCTTGCTCCAGGCTTTTTCTCTCTTAGATAAAAAATGTGACCTGATACAAAATTGACAGGAGGATGTTGGAATAAAGAAAGGAGAAATCCTGTCCAGGTGAAGTGATACGGTGTCAGATGCTGCCTGCTCATCAGGTGTAATACAAATGCCAGGTCTTTTGAGGCAACACAGGATGTCCCTGAGGTGAGATTTTCATTGTGTAGAAATTTTTCTTCACCGTGAGACTGAAAAATGATGAGAAGTACAGAAACCTTTAAAAGTCCTTTGCCCTTATAAACAATAATACTACATTAGAAATGCCTTGGTAGAAACATTGCCTGTCACTATAATAATTCCATAGGGAAATGATAAATTATAGAGTAGCATTATATCAGAAACCAGGAATTCTAGGTTTGAGAATAGAAAACTGTTTTCACATGTGCTCATAAACCAGTGACAAAAGAAAGGGAAATACAAGTAAAAATTACATATCCATATTTAAAAACTAAAATATATATCCATCTGAAGATTTACTTCACATGCTGTCCTTGGTCCTGTAACTGTTGTTAACACACATTTTGCTAATTAATTTGTCTGTATCATTTATTGCATGAAAAATAAGAAAAAAATACTGCCTTCCTGTATTTTTTCAGCCTAACATTAGATAGGAGAAAAAGTATAAATGTAAGTTATATGGTATATAAACTCAAATGTCCAATATCAATAATGTCCTCTGGGAATTTTATGGCACAGGGTGTAGATGTCACCACATTTGATGCTGTTATCACCTTATAGCAAGGGACATAGGGATGTATCAATCTTTCCATTGTTACAGTTATTTATGTATAATATTATTTTTTATCAATAAGACATTTAAAATCAATCTCAGTATGTTCTTAAGAAATGAGGAAAAATATTTTAGGGAAAGATGGAGAATCCCAGAATAACATGATACATGCTTATGTTCTCCCCCCAGTTCATTACACTTTGTTCTGCCATTACTTAGGTGGAAGAAAACAATTATCTTAACCTTTCAGACCTGTTTTACATTATCACCCATTCTGTCCTTCTTTGACACTAACAAGCTTAATTATATTTAATTATATAATTTCCTGCTAAAGGAAAAAAAATATATATATATATAAAATAGTGAGTAAACAGGCATAAAGGAGAATACAATCTAGAAACTGCCATGTAGACTTTTATAAGAGAAGTGGTGGAAGAAAGAGGAACTTTACCCTATTCACAGAGAAACAATTAGATGTGCACTTCCCTAGGGCAGTGACAGTTAATTGTTCTGCATGAAAAGCCAAAAATTATCAGGGAGTGAAGTTCACATATATTTACATACCTATCTCAAAATATGTTTTTTGACATTCTGCTCATGTCTGGCAATCAGTGCTGCTCAGATTTTCAGGGGAACCGTCATTTTACTCTCGGTAAAATAAAATTCACCCCTGATGGAAATTACTGGTTAAGAGTAGAAAAACCTTTTAAAGTAACCCGAGTGAGTCCGAAGACATTACTGTTGCTTTTGAGCAACGTGATTTGGAGATGCACTGAGGTCAAAGTACACGTATGCAAGAATACAGCATCTTGGACGTGTAAGAAATCCTGGCCCTGGGGGATGGCACTGGCCCCCTAGACCTCTAGCCTAAGAAGCCACACCCATCTGGGATTAAGTTTCCTCATCTATAAATGGAAGGTCCTGGGCTCCAGTAACGAACCTATTCCTGAAATTTTGTGATGTTTGGCTTATCATTATCAGTGTATTACTAGATCCAATGAAGTCTCCTCTGAACTTGAGAAAAGTTCAGGAAAAAGAACATAGTAACAAGATGATGTGGCTTCTGAACTCTAGGCCTTCCTATTTCTGAAGACTATTTTGGCACTCTGTCTGATGCATCCTTTCGTGTGTTATCACCACAGAAACTCATAAAGTCACCTCATTTACACACCTTCCCTCCAGTTTCCCAACTAAGAGAGAACCTTAAGACAAGAATCACTTATTTAAATGTGTCCTGTTTTATTTATCCTCAAGTGAGTAGCATAGCCATATTCAAGCAGCTTTTGTTTTCTTTATATTCAAGCATAAAAAGCTGCCATGAGCTAATTGCCTATATTTCTAAAATTGTTATGGATACTAAAATCAGGGCAGCTTTCTAGGAACTGCACTTTTGCCAAGAAGCACTGTTTTTTCAAGCAAGTTTTCCAACAACTGGTGTTTTTCAAAATAATTAGCTTTCTTTCTTCTCTCAACTTTATTTTCTTAGCCAAAAAAACAAGAAGAAGAAGAAGGCACAACAGACACGGCAACATCTTCATCCAACAACCATGAGAAGGACAGTGGAGTGGGGCGCACAGACGAAAGCTTGCGGAACGACGAGAGCTCAGAGCAGGAGAATGCAGCTGAGCATCCCAAGGGCACATCTTTGAAGAGCAAGAGAGAGCTGGGGCAGAGCCAAGACACTCTGGGAAGCGTTGAACTTCAGTGCAATGAGAGCTTCGTGTCTGGTGAATACATTGACTCAGACTGTATTGGCAACCAAGATGAGGAGTGTGAAAGGTTTCGGCAGCTCTTGGAGCTCAAATGCAAGATTCGGAAGCATGGAGAGTATGACCTGTATTACTCAAGCAGCACAATAGAATGCAATCAAGGGGGACGAGAAGGAGTGGAGCACGAACTACAGTTGCTTAATGAAGAACTAAGAAACATTGAACTTGAGTGCCAAAATATCATGCAGGCTCACAGGCTCCGGAAAGTGACAGACCAGTACGGAGACATCTGGGCATTGCATGATGGAGGATTCCGAAATTATAACACCAGCATAGATACGCAGAGGGGAAAACTAGATGACATCCTCGAACACCCAGAAAAGTCAGACAAAGACAGTTCTAGTGCTTACAACACAGCTGAAAGCTGCAGAAGCACTCCACTCACTGTGGACCGTTCCCCTGACAGTTCCCTTCCAAGAATGATCAACCTCACCAATAAGAAAAACCTGAGAAGCACAATGGCAGCCAATCAGTCCTCTTCTGGACAGAGTAGTAAAGAGTCAACCAAAGCCAAAACCACTGAACAAGGTTGCGGCGTTGAAGGCAAAGAGCAGACTTCAGAAAGCAGCAAGCTTTCTGATCCAGAGAAGACCAGCAGTGAACACATCCCTTACCTCTCTCCTTACCACAGCTCCTCCTATAGATATGCAAACATCCCAGCACATGCCCGGCATTATCAAAGCTACATGCAGTTAATTCAACAGAAGTCCGCAGTGGAGTACGCTCAGAGTCAGCTCAGCTTGGTGAGCGTGTGCAAGGAGTCTCAGAAGTGCTCAGAACCCAAGATGGAATGGAAGGTGAAAATCAGGAGTGACGGGACGCGGTACATCACCAAGAGACCCGTGAGGGACCGCATTCTGAAGGAGCGTGCCTTAAAGATCAAGGAGGAGCGGAGTGGCATGACGACGGACGATGACACCATGAGTGAGATGAAAATGGGGCGCTACTGGAGCAAAGAGGAGAGGAAGCAACACCTGGTGCGGGCCAAAGAGCAGCGGCGCCGCCGAGAGTTCATGATGCGGAGCCGGTTGGAGTGTCTCAAGGAGAGTCCCCAGAGCGGCAGCGAGGGCAAGAAGGAGGTCAACATCATTGAACTGAGTCACAAAAAGATGATGAAGAAGAGGAACAAGAAAATTTTGGACAACTGGATGACAATCCAAGAACTGATGACCCATGGGGCCAAGTCCCCTGATGGCACACGAGTTCCTAATGCCTTTTTGTCAGTCACCACGGTATGACCGAATGGATGGAAGGCAGCTGACTTTCAGGGGATGCTACCAGTTTGGGTAGAGGATGCTTGCCTCGTTCAATGTGGCGTTTTTATATATATTTTGTGACTCTTTATAGTTTAAATTTTTTGTAAGCAAAAATACCTGCTAATTTTTCATTTGTTTTTCATATACTGGTACCTTCTTTTTGGCTGAGATTTTTCTTTAACTTGTGATATATTCGTATTACTCATTTATATATAAAAACAAGCAAAAGGAAAGAAAACCAAAAAAAAACAAACAGAAATACTGAGGAGCTAATTAATTTCCTATTTTAATGTATCTATTTAATGTACCTATTGTAGATCTGGATTTATTTCTCTGGATTTAGTTTACTTATTTTCTACTTTAATAACAACTCAATGCCAAAACATTTCTCTGCTTGCTTCTTGGCATAATACATATGAAATCAAACCTGTTGATAACTCATGTGCCACATCTTGTCTTATACATAAAAGCCACCTCTTTTTAACATCCCGTTGTACATTTAACACATAAATGGCCGTTGTCTTTGTCTCAGTAAAGTGTAGGTGGACAATCTTTCTGTGGTATGTAGTGACATTGATCATGTAGCTAGATAGTTGTGGTAATTGTGACAATAAAAGAGAAATAAATTATTGATTATCCCTGAGAAAAGCTATCAAGGAGTGTTTTATTTCCATTGTTCACTGTGGTTACCAGATATAAATTAATTATATATATATACTATTTAGAAGACTCCTAATTGTGGATTATAAAATGCGTACATTTTCTATCCCTTTTTTTTTTCAAGAAATTGTCCTGAAATACTTCCCACTGATTATTGTGTCCTATATTCTTACCAGGATTAAGTTAGATAATGTGTGTAGATCATCTAACAGATGCTGACTAAGCATTCAATAAACACAAGTTCATGCTCTCCTTGACTGCCACCCATGTAAGGAAAAGGCAAGAACAATTTAGGGGATGACATGGTCAGAGAAGATCAGTGAAATAGCTGAGATTGTTTGTAAGGACACTGTATTAGTCAGCTCAAATTACCATAACAACATACCATAGACTGTGTAGCTTAAACAACAGGAATTTCTCACAGCTCTCGACTCTGGAAGTCCAAAATCAAGGCACCAACCAATTCAGCTCCCTGATGAGGGCTCTGTTGCTGTTTTGGTCATGGTCTCCTTGCTGTGTCCTCACATGGTAGAGAGAAAGAGAAAAAATCTCTCTGGTGTCACTTCTTTTAAGGACACTAATCCCATCATGAGGGTCTCACCCTCATGACCTCATCTAAACCTGATTACCACCCAATGGCCCCATTTCCAACTACCTTCACATTAGGGTTAGAGCTTCAACATATGAATTTGTTGGGGGAGGGTGACAGTTCAGTCCACAGCTCTATGTGCATTTATTTAGTTCATCCGTTGGAAATACATTTTTGGAAACTTATCTTTTTAATCATTTTCAGCATAGTCAACTATAAACGCCTTATTAAAAAGTGAGCTTGTTAAATTATCAGATAGGTTTCTTAATCTGGCATTTTATCATATAAACATCAAGCATATTATATATCAATCATAATGGCTCCAGAGTGAAAGGCCAGATCAATGCATGCATAAGTTTGATCAAATTTTCATTCAACGCAAGAGATTGTTTTAACATAATGGAGACACAACATCCAAACATTTTTGAAGCTACTTTCCTGTTTAAAAACATACAGTGGCTCCTTACTAGCTCTTGAATCAGACTCTGAAGCCTCAGCCTTATATTCCTGGTCCTCCATTAACTTGCCCACCTTGCCTATTGCCCCTGTTCTTTAGATTTTCTCTGAGTTACTCTGGCTCCTGAGAAGCTTGCCCCCTTTCACTGAGGTTATCTAATGCTACTCTCCTGTCTGGGGTTTCTATGCCAAATCCTACACCCCTCTTAGAAGGTAATCACATATACATTTTCTCTTTGGAGCCTGTTTTGATGACACCAGGTTTTCTCAGCATTTTGGCATACACTATGATGCACCTGCAGTTTATTTTACCTTGGAAATTTTATTCTTCTGTAATTTGAATCACATAGACAGAACTTATTGTCTTCCTGCACGGATATTATGTTCATGGAGTTTGGCCCTTGCGTCACCCCTGTCTTTATAAACCTCTGGTAGAATGCCATTTAAACAATAATGAATGCTATTTAAGTTATTTTATTCACTTATCTCACAGATTGGTCCTTTTGTTACTGTTTTCCGTACTCATCTACCCTTCTAAGTTCTTACCTTTTAAACGGCTATTACATAGATGGAAAGAAATGAATCTTATTTACATATAATAAAAAGCTGGACCCCCAAATTTCAAGATAGTGATAGTAATAGCAACTTAAGGCAATTGAAAATTTCGCCACTTCTAACTTTAGCTATTGCTAATCCAATCGATAAGACAACTACTCTGAGTGCACCTAGAGTTAATTTTTGACCAGATGGTTTTAAATAAGAATGCCTGTCTATCTTAAAAGCTCAGTTCCTTCCTGACTTAATACCTATGGTTATTGTTTATCCTCTTGGTACAACTGGGTTTAAATATTCATTGAATTCAAATTACTCCTATAGATAAATGGGATTTGGAACCAACACGTAGATTTTTTTCCAAAAGAAACATGTACACATCTCACAGAATGCAGTGTTTCCAAAGTCAGCAGTTTCATTTTATTTTTATTAAGGCCAAGTGTGCTTGCCAATTTTTTAAAAATGTGCTGTTGGTGTTTTTCATGTCTGTGTTTATACAATTCTATGAGTTGAGAAATGTCTTTTTCAAAAATCAGTGAAAATCTGAGAAGTGTTATGTTTTACCTTTCTATATAACATATCTTTGTGCTAAACATGTTTTTTTTTTAGTAAGTGAATAATAAATCTGCTGCTCAGCAAAGAAAAGTAATTGGCTGTATGTGAGATATTTTATTTTAGTTCAGAAGACGTACGTGAATGTGAAGAGGAAAAATATTTTACTTAGGCTTAAGTAATTAGAAATCCCATCTTTTTTTGAATTTTATTTTATTTTTTATACAGCAGGTTCTTATTAGTTATCCATTTTATACATATCAGTGTATACATACATGTCAATCCCAATCTCCCAGTTCATTCCACCACCACCACCCCCGCCACTTTCCCCGCTTGGTGTCCATATCTTTGTTCTCTACATCTGTGTCTCTATTTCTGCCCTGAAATTCTATCTTTTTGTTGTTGTTGTTGTTGTTTTTGTTGTTGTTGTTTTGCGGTACGCAGGCCTCTCACTGTTGTGGTCTCTCCCGTTGCAGAGCACAGGCTCCGCGGCCATGGCTCACGGGCCCAGCCGCTCCGCGGCACGTGGGATCCTCCCGGACCGGGGCACAAACCCGTGTCCCCTGCATCGGCAGGCGGACTCTCGACCACTGCGCCACCAGGGAAGCCCTCTATATTTTTTTTTTTTTTTTTTTTTTTTTTTTTTTTTTTGTGGTACGCGGGCCCCTCACTGTTGTGGCCTCTCCCGTTGCGGGGCACAGGCTCCGGACGCGCAGGCGCAGCGGCCACGGCTCACGGGCCCAGCCGCTCCGCAGCATGTGGGATCTTCCCGGACCGGGGCACGAACCCGCGTCCCCCGCATCGGCAGGCGGACTCCCAACCACTGCGCCACCAGGGAAGCCCTATATTTTTTATTGACAGAAATTGTTGTTAGGATCCATATGTGAATGACCTAAGGAGGGGGAAAACAATGTATATTCTACGGGCTTTTCTTCGCTGTGTGCCATGAAGAAGACTACTGTTGCCATCTTATTTTGTGCAGACTGTCCCTTTAAGAGCACATAATATGGACTCCTCTAACGTAACCTTTCCGTAGCTACATACTGATTTAATCCATGTCTTGTTGGTGTGTCTAAATCTTCCATCTAAACACATTTTTATGCTTCCAATGAGCTGCTGGTCTCTACTTCAAATTCTTTATTTTGCGTTGGTGCCACCGTTGGCCTGCTCTGTCATGCTTATCACCTGAGTCTTCTTGAATTTCTCTTTTCTCTGGTAAGGCAAAAAAGCAGTACGATTTTTTCTTCAAAGTACTTCAGGTTGTCTTCGATACCCTTACCCAGTCGCCTTTCGGGCTAGACTGTCTCCGTCTCATACCTAATTACCACCACAGATCTAGACCTGCTCTCCCTGGGCACTCTTTCCAGTCTCTCCTATGTGTGGCAGCAACACTGGGCCTCCTAAATATTACCTTCTTCACTGAGCTCGGATACCTTCAGGAGTCTTGTCCTCAGCATGGGATAAAATCTGGATGCCTGAGACATTTATCAAGGACTTCATAATTTAACCTCAACCTTTTTTTCCACCTGATTTCACACTTGTCTCCAGGAAGAATTTCTAACTCAGACCTCAAGAAACCTTTGTCTTAGGTAGATGAATAATTTGATGCACCTTCAAACTAATATCTTCCAATTTTAATTAAAATTTAATTAAACTTTATTTTCTATTGATTTGTACTCTATTAATTAGTTAATTTCCATTATTTTTTATTTCTATGAATAATCTAATAGAATTGGTATGATATCATAACAATAATTATTATTAAATAATTTCTATTAATTTTTGATTAATAACGTTGAACACTGCAATAGGTTCACCAACTAATTCACTTCTTAAAAAATAAAGTAAAAAAAAATTTTTCGAGCAAATTATTTTCCACCTACCCCAAGTCTATTCTCTCTACAGTTTCTCGTCATTATTTTCCAAATGTACATCTTTGGAGGTATATTAAAAGGACTTAAAGTCT
Source organism: Kogia breviceps (assembly GCF_026419965.1). Taxonomy (NCBI): domain Eukaryota; kingdom Metazoa; phylum Chordata; class Mammalia; order Artiodactyla; family Physeteridae; genus Kogia; species Kogia breviceps. Next base: position 32,576,679 of record NC_081321.1, read on the forward strand.
AGATAAAACAAACCATTTGCTCCTATAAATATGCATGAAATGGCTTCAGAGCAGAATTTCAGTGAATAGTAGCTACAGCAAACTACTGACAAAAATAATTGACCAAAATAGTCTTCAATAAAGTAGTATTTTGAAATTTTTTTGTCCTTTTGATTTTTGCTGTCTTTGCTCAAGTATGCTCCCCTTTTCAGCAGGACCAGTTTACACTGTAGCAGGTTTGTAAGAAGTCTCCTTGTAGAACTGAGTAAATGGGCCCATAAAGCTGATTATCTGGGGTATGTTTTGCGCTACTTCTAGCATCCCACTCAGATTCTGCTTTAGTCAGACAGGACTCTCCACAGTTTTTCAAACATGGCCATTCGCATTTCCCGTGCCACGCTGCTTGTGGTGCTTTCCATGTCAAATAAACCCTTCTTTCTCTTTGTCCACGTCTTCCCATCTTCCCAGGAGACTTGCGTTAACTCTTGCTAACAGCCACTTATTTCTTCTTCTTTTTTTTTTTTTTTGGTGGTACGCGGGCCTCTCGCTGTTGTGGCCTCTCCCGTTGCGGAGCACAGGCTCCGGACGCGCAGGCTCAGCCGCCATGGCTCACGGGCCCAGCCGCTCCGTGGCACGTGGGATCCTTCTGGACCTGGGCACGAACCTGTGTCCCCTGCATCGGCAGGCAGACTCGCAACCACTGCACCACCAGGGAGCCCCGCCACTTATTTCTGAACACACATAGGTGGTATTATCTTATCACTCCCTTGGCTTTCTACCCAATAGTGTCTAATATATTTTTCCATAATGTGTCTCTCATGAGTGTGTTGCACAGTTAATAACCAATGCCACATATATCCTTCTGACATTTCTTCTGTTTTACCAACCAACAGCTGCTCGGGATTTTTAGTGCCATGCATTTTTTTTACATGTCCCAGTCAACAGTGTTGTGTTGCAACAAGCATTGCTCCTGGGTTCACCAGCCAGCTATAAACTAGGGTCTCACTTATTATTCAGTACCGTACCACAAGTTTTTAACTTATTAGTAACCACTACTTACTTAACTGCCTTCCAGCTCTGCCACTTACAACGTGTATATTCTTAGGAAAGTTGCTTAAGCTTGCTGCTGCTGGGTACAGGAGAGATAATTGTAGACTTTTTCATTGGTTGGGAATTAATTGAGTTAATACATATAAAGCAGCTAGATGAGTGTGGGCACAGAGTGGGCACTCAACCACTGCGCCACCAGGGAAGCCCCTGTCCTCCTTTTTAAAGGGAATAATATTCCATTGTATTGATGTACCATAGATATATTAATCTATCACCCATTTATGTATACTTTGTCTCTAATTTTAACTATTGCAATCAATGTCTTAATTAATAAACATAAATATATCATTTCATGATAAGTTTCTAGAAGTGGAATTACTATGGCTGTGATCATAAATACTACCCCTCCACAGAGGTGGCACAATTTTCATTTCAACTGCTATCAGCAAAGTATGAAAGGACCCTTTTCACCCACTTCCTTGCTGTGACATTTTGGCCCTATTTCTCTTCACCTCCTCCTCAAATTCTCATGGACTGTATGCCCTAAAGCTGTCAGGTCAGCTGGTCTTAGTCAATGGAGGCAATGACAGAAGAACAGAGGACAAAAGGAAGGAAAAGTCACAGCATTTTCCTTCTTTCAGGAGAATATTTCAGGTTTTGTGGAACCTGTGGCTTAAACACTCAAAAGTTCTAATTAGAAAGATAAATTTTAAAATTCTGAATTTAAAATTAGGCACAAAACCAAATATGTATTTAGAATGTGGAAAGAAAATGCAAACAACTACAAATTTTGAAAAGTTTATAAATGTCACATCACAAAATTTTTAATTTTTATTAATTATCTGTCAAACAGGTTTAATATTCATTCCACCTATGTTTTTGGCTGCCTACTTTAAAATGTTCTCTTTGTATGACAATTATTTTGTGATTACTTACCTGTATGGTGAGAATAAAAAGATAATATTTCCTTTATCATAGCTGATCAACATTATTTGACTCCTGACAGTTTAAAATATTTCATTTTCTCAACTCGTTATTGGTAATGCCATCTAAATTTTTTGGATTGTTGTGAATTTAAGGAAAGCCTCTTTTAAGTTTCTTTCTTACATAAGCTGAAAAATATTTTTAAAATTTGACCCTAGATTTGCTTCTAGCTGTATATTTTAAAGCTTGTTTCTCACCCACGACTCATATATTTTCACTGCTAGGAAGTGAAGAACAAATTCACAGCCCAATAGGAATTCTGGCCCTCCTCTTTTGTATAATGTCACACAGTGAGTTAGGACAGAGGATATTTCTATAAATTATTCCTATGCCAAGACAGCTAGAAATAACCTAATTATACACATAAGTAACTGCAAAACATGAAAACACATCCCAAATAAACAAAAATAAATATATTGTCAACTCACCTTCTCTTTAGTCTGAGCCCCAAAATGTCCATGGCTATTCTGTCACCACCTGACGGGAAGAGAAATGTGACAGGGAGAAAAGTTGAGTGAAAAAAAAGCAGCGGTCTTAACTGATTACAGTTATAATCTTAATTTTACAAATTTTACACAAACATGTGACCATGTGAACACATTGACCGAGCCCCTCCCAGGAACTTACAGAGCAAAGGAGGCTGAAACTCAGCCCTCTCTGGGCTCTACCCTCCACCTCCTCTGGCTCTTCCTTCTCTCCTGGGACAACATCTCTGGCAGAAGCTGCACCTCCTCCATGGCCACATCTCCCACCAGACAAGGCCAACCAAGCTGCCAGATTCCAAGGGACCCTAGCCCCTGAATGCCTGTAACACCTGCCTGGGAATGACAGTGGCTTCCCACTGTTTCTAATTGATGGATTGTCTCATTCACACTTTTTCATCTCCCTTGATGAATTCCTTTTATTAAACTCTCTTATTTTAAGCAATTTCTATTCTCCTGCTTTAACTAACTAATACGGTTCTTGGTACTAGATATGGTTCCGGTAAACAAATGCCCAAATAAGATTCTAGAATAGAGTTACTCTCTTGTTTGTGTGTGAACATATTCATAACCTCCTTGAAGATGGAAAATGAGACCTTAGTAATGTAGCAATGCAGTATATCACCTATAGTTGCTTAGCATTAAGTACCTGTTGAAATCATTATTTTAGAAAACCAAATAGTTGCTAGGTTGTTATACTTGCCCAGTAAGGAAGTATTGATGATTACAAAGAATGTGGGATGAGGTAACTATTTTTGACAGCACTAGGGAACTTATAAGGGGAAAAACACTAGGGAAAAGGCCTGTTTTTCATAGAGACTCATTGATGGGCCATCAGAAATAACCACTGTCAGTCTTACAGTGCATCTCTCCTGGACAAGCTAAGCTTCAGAATGCCTAAAGTATCCATAGTTCCCTTCTAAGTAGGTTTTAAAAAATTATTTACTAATGATTTACATTTTAAACTTTTGTGTCAAAATAAAACACAAATAGAAAAGTCTATAGAAAATTATCACAAAATGGACACACCTGTATAACCAATATCCAGGTCATGAAATAATGCTTGGCCGGCATTCCAGAATCCACCTCCCAAATATTACCCCTCCATCCTTTCCAGCTGTAAACACTATTCAGGCTTCTAACACAACAGATTAATTTTGCCTATTTTAAAGTTTGTAAAAATGGGATCCTACAGTGTGTATTCTTTGGATCTGGCTTCTTTTATTTAACATTTTTTTCGTGAGATTGATCGATGGTGTTATATGTATTTGTAGTTTGTTTATTTTCATCACTATGCAGTATTCTGTTGTGAGATGACCACAAGTCCTATATCTATTCTACAACTGACGAACATTTGGGTTCTTTTCAATTATTGTTATTATACTTAATAGTTTGAACATTCTTCTATACATGGTACACACTTGTTCATTGGGCATATACCTGGAAGTTGAATTACTGGGTCTTAGATTATGCATATGTTCAACTTTAGAGATACGAAACTGATTATAACAATTTCTATTACCACTAGCAGTGTGTGAGTTCTCAGTATTCCACATAATCACTGATACTTGATATTTTTTTAAATGGGAGGGCAGAATTTATTTTCTTACAGTATTAATTATTCATGCCAATCCAGAACACCCAAAGACTATAGGAAATACTTATTTTTAGTGTGCAAACGATCCAGTTTATTGAAACAATTGACCCAGTTTAGTAGAACATCCATTATTCTTCTTCCCTTCTTTAAATTTTTACCAGTTCTATTGATCCATGACTGGCGTACAACACCAAGCTTAAAGTGTACAACATTTTAATTTGACACATGTATACATAGCAAAATGACTGCCACAATATGGCTAATTAACGCCTCACATAATCACCAGTTTGTGTGTGTGGTGGAAACACCAAGATCCACTCCCCGAGCAACTTTCAAGAATACAATACAGCACTGTTAACTATAGTCACCATGCTGTACCTTGGATTCCCAGAACATATTCACCTTATAGCTGGCAGTTGATACCCTTTGAACAATATCTTCCCATTTTCACCACCCCACAGGTCCTGGGAGCCACTAGTCTACTCGCTGATTCTATGAGTTCAACTTTTTTAGAGTCTACATATAAATGAGGTCATACAGTATTTGTCTTTCTCTGGCTGGCTTATTTCACTTAGCATAATACCCTCCAAGTCCATTCATGGTGTCACAAATGACAGGACTTTCTTCTTTATTGCTGAAAAAGATTCCATTGTGTACATACATATATACATTTTCTTTATCCATTCATCTGTCAATGGACACTTAGGTTGTTTCCATGTTTTGGTTACTGTGAATAATACAGCAGTAAACATGGGGGTGAAGATATATCCTTGAGATAGCGATTTTTTTTTTTTCCTTCAGATATATACCAGGTATGATTCAGGTTGCTAGAACACGTGGTAGTCATATCTTTGATTTTTTTTAGGAGCTTCCATCCTGTTCTCCATAGTGGCTGCACCAGTTTACGTTCTCCCCCAACAGTGTAGGAGGGCTTCTTTTTGTCCACATTCTTGTCAGGACTTGTTATCTCTTGTTTTTTAAATAGCCATTCTAACACGTTCGAGGCGGTATCTCATTGTGATTTTGATTTGCATTTCTCTCATGATTAGTTACATTGAGCACTTTTTCATGTACTTGTTGGCCATTCATATAACTTCTTTGAAAAAATGCCTATTCAAGTTCTTTGCCCATTTTTAATTGGATCATTTATTGTTTTGCTATTGAGTTATACTAGTCCATCTTTTTTTTTTAAACATCTTTATTGGAGTATAATTGCTTTACAATGTTCTGTTAGTTTCTGCTGTATAACAAAGTGAATCAGCTATACGTATACATATATCCCTATATCCCCTCCCTCTTGCATCTCCCTCCCACCCTCCCTATCCCACCCCTCTAGGTGGTCACAAAGCACCGAGCTGATCTCCCTGTGCGACGCAGCTGCTTTCCACTAGCTATCTATTTTACATTTGGTAGCGTATATATGTCCATGCTACTCTCTCACTTTGTCCCAGCTTACCCTTCCCGCTCCCCATGTCCTCAAGTCCATTCTCTATGTCTGCATCTTTATTCCTGTCCTGCCCCTAGGTTAGGTTCTTCAGAACCTTTTTTTTTTAGATTCCATATATATGTGTTAGCCTACAATATTTGTTTTTCTCTTTCTGACTTACTTCACTCTGTATGACAGACTCTACGTCCACCCACCTCACTACAAATGACTCAGGTTCATTTCTTGTTACGGCTGCATAATATTCCATTGTATATATGTGCCACATCTTCTTTATCCATTCATCTGTCAATGGACACTTAGGGTGCTTCCAGGTCCTGGCTATTGTAAATAGTGCTGCAATGAACATTGTGGTACATGACTCTTTTTCAATTATGGTATTCTCAGGGTATATGCCCAGCAGTGGCATTGCTGGAGTCATACGGTAGCTCTATTTTTAGTTTTTTAAGGAACCTCCATACTGGTCTCCATAGTGGCTGTATCAATTTACATCCCCACCAACAGTGGAAAGAGTTCCCTTTTCTCCACAACCTCTCCAGCATTTATTGTTTGTAGATTTTTTGATGATGGACATTCTGACCAGTGTGAGGTGATACCTCATTGTAGTTTTTATTTGCATTTCTCTAATGATTAGTGATGTTGGGCATCCTTTATAAAGTAGTCCATCTTTATAGGTCACCTCTAACCATACTGATTGGACCAGAGGGTGGGCACTAACCCCAACGTATCCAAACTTCAGGCCAGCCATCTGTCTAAGAAGTAACCTAGAATATAAACATTGTCCAAACAAGAAGAGTGATCAAGTGGATCAATCAAATTTCAACTGGAGCTTTGAGGAGGTCCTCAGTTAATTACGAGCTGATGTTCAAGCCAATAGACACTCAGAGGAAAAAAAGGAGTCTCCATAATGGTGAAGAACTATAGTAGGGATGCATGTGTTCTCAAAGTAGGACAATCCTGTGAGTGGTTATCTAGTTTCTGTCTCCATAAAGCTTGACCATTGCAGTTTATGCTTCTTTAGTCATAACTGGTGTAAAGTTTCCTCTGTTTTAACATGAGGTCTGACTGTGTGATTGAGATTCCTATATTCCCTATGTTCATGTGTATGTTCATGATGGGTCACCATTATATTAACCTGAAGAAGTTTCCATTAACTGCAACCAGAAGAACCCACCTAAAACAATGTCCTTCTAAACCTTTTTATGCAGATGTATAACTTCTTTTGCAAAATCAGATCACATGATACAAATGTTCATGTCCTAATGTTTGACTTAACAATATATTTTAAATATCCACCTATAACAATAAATGTTTATATGTAGTACATTCAGTGTTTAGAGTATCCATTATATGGCTGAACCATAACTTATTTAACAATTGCCCTTTTTCCTTTCTCTTACTATTTGCTGCTGGTATAATAAATAATGGTTCAATAATCATACTTGTTCATACATCTATGTATGTATTCTATGTATGTCTATATTCTGAGTGTGTATTCTATGTATACTTTGTATGTATGTATTCTATGTGTGTATCGGATTATTTCTTTTGGATAAAAAACCAGGAGTAAGCCTGCTGGACTAAAGAATAAGATCATTTAAAAGACTTTTCAATCATGTTCTTAAAATGACCTCCCAAAAGTTATTAACAATTGCATTCTCAAAAGCAATGCATCAGAATATCTATTTGCATGAAAAAATAAATATTTGCCTTAGGATCTCACTATCTCTGAGGAATATCCGCAGTTGCAGTGACTACACATGCCAAGGGAGGCTTATTATTGAGGCAGGGATTTGGCGGCGAATAGGTCTATTGAACGTAAACACGCTAAGTGGCTAGTCAAATTTTCAATAATTTGGTGGATGAAAAGTTGCTGGAGACACAGTTTTCTAAACACTTTTTAGGAAAAATAGTATATACTTCATGGAGGGTTAACCAGAATTTCTTTCATATGTGAGTTTTGCTTTCCTTACATAGGGAAGTTTGAAAGTTCTAGTAACTATTTACTTTCCTCTTGAGGTATTTCTAAGTAATGAAAGACAAAATGAGGTATTTTAATATATGGATATTTCAATTGTGTAAATAAATATATATGGAAAAATACACATTTGTATAAATAGTATGTGTGTATGAAAGAGTGTTTATTTGATATATCTAAGAGACAGTGTGATATGGTGGAAAGAGTACTGAACTAGGAATCAAAATATTAGACAGCTTTCTACAAACTGTGAACTTGAGCAAATTACTTGAACTTTTAGAGGCAATAAAATAAAAGAATTAAGTAATAGGATACTTTCTAGCTTTTAAATTATAAGAAATGAATCAGACAATGCATACTATCAGTAGAAGGTGATTAGAGCTATGAATTTCTTGAGAGGACTCAAAAAGGCTTCAGTGAATTAATTTGTGACCTGTGTAAGTTGTCAATCAAGGTAACCTGACAAGAGGCCTATGTGGTAACTGACAATGAGCTAGAAGACTGAGGCTTCACTCTGTGGTCCCCAATGGCGCTGGCATCGCACGGGCATTTCTAAAAACCCATGGCTTCTCAGTGAGAATCCTGCCAAGAAGGCGGCATGAATTCGAGTCCACTGTTTGAATTTAGTCCTGGAAGTGTTGAGAAGCGTGTAAATAGAAGATCCATTCATCTTCTACCTAAGTGAGAAGTCATACACTGTGAATTAAATTGTTATGCTAGAAGACAAAAAGGTTGACACCATATTTATGATTGCTGGACCTTCTTTGGCGGTAACTGTAGAAAAAAATTCAAGTAGGAAGTTGAGCAGTCAGCAAGCTCGTGAAATTCACTAGAGATCAAAACAGTCCCTTTGGCACTTTAAAAGTTTTCCTGTTATTTTCTTAGGTTATTTAACCTTGCTGCCAATCTCAACTGTGCATAAATATTTTTGTTGCTTTGAAATCACCATCTTAATGGCATACAGATGCTATACTATGAACAATATGAGGTGTATAAATATTCATATCAGTCAAGATGCTGTCACACCTTAGACAGGATGGGATCTCCAAAATTAAAATATAAAAAGGATAATTCCATTTCCCCTTCCTTTTTGTCTTTGACTTCATACTTAAGTGAACACTGAGGATAAAGAAATGGACCCTGAAATTCATATCAAGGTGTAAGAAATTAAAACTAAAGACCAGTTCAACCCGACAGTTTAATTTACTTCTCTTAAGATCTTTAATACCAAACTTATCAGTTCTCTCTGTTAGGCATTAACTTGTTAAATGAGTCTTAATTATACATAAGCAGATGGAGATTTGAATTAAAATTACCTTACACTCGAGTGGCTTTAGTTCATTATAACATATCTTCCTCTTAATCATTTAGGCAGTCTCATCATCTTTCATATAGAAAGTTATTAAAATATTCCAATTTCCATATTTCTTCAGATACAGCCACTATTAAATGGCAGGTAATGCACATTAGTAGGTGACTTATACCATGTAAGAATTGGTGAATTATTCATGTCAGGACAATTTTTGTGCTTTTCTGTCATCTGTAGCATTTTCTTTTAAATATTTTATATTTACTTGGTACGTGGAACCTCACCTCATTTAATTTTAAGTACCAATTTTAATTCTATTCCATTTTCAGAGGGATGATGAAAAAGGACTCCATCAACTTTATTTTGTAGTTTGGATCAGCAGACTCCAGAAAGTCGAGATATAGGAGTATGTTCCTTGAAAACTCATAAAATGATCAAAATTCAGTACCTCTTAACCACATTAGCCTTCAAAAAGACTGCTGCATTCCAACGCAGCACACGCATGAAAAAAACACAATGCTTAAAATTAGCTCACATACTGCAAAATATTGAGAAGTAACTCAGTAGTAATTTTACCACTGGAAATAAATATTTCTTGACTAAACAACCAAACCTAAGATTTGCTCTTCTTCAAAGTTGCTGAGAATGCTGAGACCAGGCTCCACCCAGATCTTGTTCTAAGGCCAAAAACTCTAGTATGCAATGAAGCTAACTTAGGCCTAGTACTAGCATTTTAGTATTCCTGAAAGTGAGGAATTACAGCTATTCCCACAAGAACCATCCTGAGAAAATTTCAAAGCCCGACACTGCCCTGCCTTCCTTCAGAAGTCAAATTCCCCGTAGGCTGTTATTTTATCCAAGTAATCAATCCACATCCAGTAATGTTCTGTTCCTGAGGCATCACTGGATTTACAGGCAGCAATGACAGTGGCAAAAGAATCAAACTAGACAGCTGACAAGAGTAGAAGATCCTGAGTCTTGGCTGAGTCATCAAAAGTTGTCAGTCTTGTCAAGCATCGTCATATTTTATTTATAAAATGAAGCACAATAGCATCCTTGACATTTGACAAAACTCAATATTCAGCACAACACTTTCTGCACTGCTTAGACTGTGTGAGTGAAGACAAATGATGGATCTCAAACCCATGAGTAACGTAAAAAGCAGAGTAAACTGGGTCTGAGTTACGATGAGCTGTAATAACGTCAAGTGGGATCTCAGTAATACTGTTCAGAACAGCGATTCTGAGAGATTACTTCTTGAATGAAAGGAGACTTTAACCAGCAAGCAAGAGTTATGTTAATTTTTAAATACCGCACGTTAGCAGTTTGACATCACAGCTTGCTAATGCGGGTTTCCAAAGGAATGTAAAGTAAAAAGTATAAACATATTTACACCTTGAAAGCAAATATTGAGAATATAAGATGTGACAGAGAGGGGACCTTAAAGATGGCGGAGGAGCAAGACATGGAGATCACCTCCCTCCCTGCAAATACATCAGAAATACATCTACATGTGGAAAAACTCCTACAGAACACCTACTGAATGCTGGCAGAAGACCTCAGACTGCCCCAAAGGCAAGAAACACTCCACGTACCTGGGTAGGGCAAAAGAAAAAAGAATAAACAGAGACAAAAGAATAGGGGCGGGACCTGAACTTCTGGGAGGGAGCTGTGAAGGAGGAAAGGTTCCCACACACTAGAAGCCCCTTCATGGGTGGAGATGAGGGGGTGGTGGGGAAGCTTCAGAGCCACGGAGGAGAGCACAGCAACAAGGGTGCAGAGGGCAAAGTGGAGAGATTCCTGCACAGAGGATCGGTGCCGACCAGCACTCACCAGCCCGAGAGGCTTGTCTGCTCACCCGCCCGGGGCGGGCTGGGAGCTGAGGCTCGGACTTCGGTCGGATCTCAGGGAGAGGACTGGGGTTGGTTGTGTGAACACAGCCTGAAGGGGTTAGTGCGCCACAGCTAGCTGGGAGGGAGTCTGGGAAAAAGTTAGGAACTGCCTAAGAGGCAAAAGACCATTGTTTTGGGGTGCATGAGGAGAAGGGATTCAGAGCACCGCCTAAACGAGCTCCAGAGATGGTGCAAGCTGCGACTATCAGCGCGGACACCAAAGACGGGTATGAGACACTAAGGCTGCTGCTGCCGCCACCAAGAAGCCTGTGTGCGAGCACAGGTCACACTCCACATGCCCCCTCTTGGGAGCCTGTGCAGCCCACCACTGCCAGGGTCCCATGATACAGGGACAGCTTCCCCGGGAGAACTCAGTCTGTTGCAACGTCATGCTGGCCTCTGCTGCCACAGGCTCACCCTGCAGTCCATACCCCTCCCTCCCCGCCGGCCTGAGTGAGCCACAGCCCCCTAATCAGCTGCTACCTTAACCCCATCCTCTCTGAGGGAAAACAAATGCCCTCGGGCGATGTACATGCAGAGGCGGGACCAAATCCAAAGCTGAACCCCAGGAGCTGTGCAAACAAAGAAGAGAAAGGGAAATCTCTCCCAGCAGCTTCAGAAGCAGTGGATTAAATTTCCACAATCAATTCGATGTTCCTTACATCTCTGGAATACTTGAATAGACAGCAAATCATCCCAAAATTGAGGCACTGGACTTTGGGAGCAACTGTAGACTTGGGGTTTGCATTCTGCATCTAATTTGTTTCTGGTTTTACGTTTATCTTAGTTTAGTATTTAAAGTTTATTATCATTGGTAGATTTGTTTATTGATTAGGCTGCTCTCTTCCTTTTATATATATATATGTATAGATATATATTTTTTTTCCTTTTTTTCTTTATGTGAGTGTGCATGTGTATGCTTCTTTGTGTGATTTTGTCTGTATAGCTTTGCTTTCACCATTTGTCCTACGGTTCTGTCTGTCAGTTATTTATTTATTTATTTGTTTGTTTTTTTAGTATAGTTTTTAGCACTTGTTATCACTGGTGGATTTCTTCTTAGTTTGGCAGCTCTCTTCTTTCTTTCCTTTCTTTTCTTTTTTGTATTACTTTTAAATTTTTTTATTTTTAATAATTTTTCCCTTTTATTTGAATAACTTTATTTATTATTTTTTCTTTCTTTCTTTCTTTTTTTCTCCCTTTTCCTCTCAGTCATTGGCTGACAGGGTCTAGGTGTTCCGCCGGGTGTCAGGGCTGTGCCTCTGAGGTGGGAGAGCCAACTTCAGGACATTGGACCACCAGAGACCTCCTGGCTCCACATAATATCAAAGGGTGAAAGATCTCCCAGAGATCTCCATCTCAACACTAAAACCCAACTCCACTCAACAAGCAGCAAGCTCCAGTGCTGGACAACCTTTGCCAAACAACTAACAAGACGGGAACACAACCCCACCCATTAGAAGAGAGGCTGCCTAAAATCATAATAAGGTCACAGACACCCCAAAACACACCACAAGACGTGGTCCTGCCCACCACAAAGAAAAGTTCCAGCCTCATCCATCAGAACACAGGCACCAGTCCCCACCACCAGGAAGCATACACAGCCCACTGAACCAACCTGAGCTCCTGGGGGCAGACACCAAAAGTAACAGGAAATATGAACATGCAGCCTGCAAAAAGGAGAACCCCAAAACAATAAGTTAAGCAAAATGAGAAGACAGAGAAACACACAGAAGGTGAGGAGCAAGGTAAAAACCCACCAGACCAAACAAATGAAGAGGAAATAGGCAGTCTACCTGGAAAAGAATTCAGAGTAATGATAATAAAGAGAATCCAAAATCTTGGAAATAGAATGGAGAAAATATAAGAAACGTTTAACAAGGACCTAGAAGAACCAAAGAGCAAACAAACAATGATGAACAACACAATAAATGAAATTAAATATTCTCTAGAAGGAATCAATAGCAGAATAACAGAGGCAGAGAACGGATAGGTGACCTGGAAGATAAAATAGTGGAAATAACTACTGCAGAGCAGAATAAATAAAAAAGAATGAAAAGAATTGAGGACAGTGTCAGAGACCTCTGGGACAACATTAAATGCACCAACATTTGAATTATAGGGGTCCCAGAAAAAAGAAGAGAAAAAGAAAGAAAGTGAGAAAATATTTGAAGAGATTATAGTTGAAAACTTCCCTAATGTGGGAAAGGAAACAGTCAATCAAGTCCAGGAAGCACAGAGACTCCCATACAGGATAAATCCAAGGAGAAACACACCAAGACACATACTAATCAAACTATCAAAAACTAAATACAAAGAGAAAATATTTTTTAAAAAACAAGGTAAAAACAACAAATAACACAGAAGGGAAGCCCCATAACAATAACAGCTGATCTTTCAGCAGAAATTGTGCAAGCCAGAATGGAGTGGCAGGACATATTTAAAGAGATGAAGGGGAAAACCCTACAACCAAGATTACTCTACCCAGCAAGGATCTCATTCAGATTCGACAAAGAAATTAAAACCTTTACAGACAAGCTAAAGCCAAGGGAATTCAGCATCACCAAACCAGCTTTACGACTAATGCTAAAGGAACTTCTCTAGGCAGGAAATACAAGAGAAGAAAAAGGCCTACAAAAACAAACCCAAGGGCTTCCCTGGTGGCGCAGTGGTTGAGGGTCCGCCTGCCGATGCAGGGGACATGGGTTCGTGCCCCGGTCCGGGAGGATCCCACATGCCGCGGAGCGGCTGGGCCCGTGAGCCATGGCCGCTGAGGCTGCACGTCCGGAGCCTGTGCTCCACAACGGGAGAGGCCACGACAGTGAGAGGTCCGCGTACCACACACACACACACAAAAAAAAACCAAAACAATTAAGGAAATGGTAGTAGGAACATACATATCGATAACTACCTTAAATGTAAATGGATTAAATGCTCCAACCAAAATACATAAAATGGCTGAATGGATGCAAAATAAGACCCGTATATATGCTGTCTACAAGAGACCCACTTCAGACCTAGAGATACGTACAGACTGAAAGTGAGGGGAGGGAAAAAGATACTCCATGAAAATGGAAATCAAAAGAAAACTGGAGTAGCAATTCTCATATCAGAAAAAAAAAGACTTTAAAATAAAGACTATTGCAAAAGACAAAGAAGGACACTACATAATGATCAATGGATCAATCCAAGAAGAAGATAGAACAATTGTAAATATTTATGCACCCAACTTAGGAGCACCTCAACACATAAGGCAAATGCTCACAGCCATAAAAGGGGTAATTGACAATAACACAGTCATAGTAGGGGGTTTTAACACCTCACTTTCACCAATGGACAGATCATCCAAAATGAGAATAAATAAGGAAACACAAGCTTTAAATGATACGTTAAAAAAGATGGAATTGATATTTATAGGACATTCCATCCAAAAACAACAGAATACACTTTCTTCTCAAGTGCTCATAGAATATTCTCCAGGATAGATCATATCTTGTGTCACAAATCAAGCCTTGGTAAATTTAAGAAAACTGAAGTCAGATCAAGTATCTTTTCTGACCACAATGCTATGAGATTAGATATCAATTACAGGAAAAAATCAGTAAGAAATACAAACACATGGAGGCTATACTATACATTACTAAATAACCAGGAGATCACTGCAGAAATCAAAGAGGAAATCAAAAAATACCTAGAATCAAATGACAATGAAAACAAGATGACCCAAAACCTATGGGATGTAGCAAAAGCAGTTCCAAGAGGGAAGTTTATAGCAATAAATTCCTACCTCAAGAAACAAGAAACATCTCAAATAAACAACCTAACCTTACACCGAAAGCAATTAGAGAAAGAAGAACAAAAAAACACCCAAAGTTCGAAGAAGGAAAGAAATCATAAAGATCAGATCAGAAATAAATGAAAAAGAAATAAGGAAACAATAGCAAAGATCAGTAAAACTAAAAGCTGGTTCTTTGAGGAGATAAACAAAATTGATAAACCATTAGCCAGATTCATCAAGAAGAAATGGGAGAAGACTCAAATCAGTAGAATTAGAAATGAAAAAGGAGAAGTAACAACTGACACTCCAGAATACAAAGGATCATGAGAGATTACTACAATCAACTATATGCCAATAAAATGGACAACCTGGAAGAAATGGACAAATTCTTAGACAAACACAACCTTCTAAGACTGAACCAGGAAGAAACAGAAAATATAAAGCAACCAATAACAAGCACTGAAATTGAGACTGTGATTAAAATTTTCCAACAAAGTCCAGGACCAGATGGCTTCACAGGCAAATTCTATGAAATATTTAGAGAAGAGCTAGCACCTATCCTTCTCAAACTCTTCCAAAATATAGCAGAGAGAGGAACACTCCTAAACTCATTCTTCGAAGCCACCATCACCCTGATACCAAAACCAGAAAAAGATGTCACAAAGAAAGAAAACTACAGGCCAATGTCACTGATGAACAGAGATGCAAGAATCCTCAACAAAATAATAGCAAACAGAATCCAACAGCACACTAAAAGGATCATACACCATGATCAAGTGGGGTTTATCCCAGGAATGCAAGGATTCTTCAATATACATAAATCAATCACTGTGATAAACCATATAAACAAACTAAAGGAGAAAAACCATATGATCGTCTCAATAGATGCAGAAAAAGCTTTGGACAAAATTCAACAACCATTTATGATAAAAACTATCCAGAAAATAGGAAGGGAGGGAACTTACTTCAACATAATAAAGGTCATATATGACAGACCCACAGCCAACATCTCTCTCAATGGTGAAAAACTGAAAACTTTTCCTCTAAGATTGGGAACAAGACAAGGTTTTCCTCAAAACTATTATTCAACGTAGTTTTGGAAGTTTTAACACAGCGATCAGAGAAGAAAAAGAAATAAAAGGAATACAAATCAGAAAAGAAGTAGTACTGGCATAAAAACAGAAATATAGATCAATGGAACAGGATAGAAAGCCCAGGGATAAACCCACACACATATGGTCACCTTATCTTTGATAAAGGAGGCAAGAATGTACAGTGGAGAAAAGACAGGCTCTTCAATAAGTGGTGATGGGAAAACTGGACGCATACATGTAAAAGTATGAAATTAGAACACTCCCTAACACCATACACAAAAATAAACTCAAACTGGGTTAAAGACCTACATGTAAGGCCAGACACTATCAAACTTTTAGAGGAAAACATAGGCAGAACACTCTATGACATAAATCACAGCAAGATCATTTTTGACCCACCTCCTAGAGAAATGGAAATAAAAACAAAAATAAACAAATGGGGGCTTCCCTGGTGGCGCAGTGGTTGAGAATCCGCCTGCCGATGCAGGAGACACGGGTTCGTGCCCTGGTCCGGGAAGATCCCACATGCCGCGGAGCAACTAAGCCCGTGAGCCATGGCCGCTAGGCCTGCGCGTCCGGAGCCTGTGCTCCGCAACGGGAGAGGCCACAACAGTGAGAGGCCCGCGTACCGCAAAAAAATAAAAAATAAAAAAAATAAAATAAAATAAATAAACAAATGGGACCTAATGAATCTTAAAAGCTTTTGCACAGCAAAGGAAACCATAAACAAGACCAAAAGACAACCCTCAGAATGGGAGAAAATATTTGCAAATGAAGCAACTGACAAAGGATTAATCTCCAAACTTTATAAGCAACTCATGCAGCTCAATAACAAAAACACAAACACCCCAATCCAAAAACAGGCAGAAGACCTAAATAGACATTTCTCCAAAGAAGATATACAGACTGCCAACAACACATGAAAGAATGCTAAACATCATTAATCATTAGAGAAATGAAAATCAAAACTACAATGAGATACCATCTCACACTGGTCAGAATGGCCATCATCAAAAAATCTAGAAACAATAAATGCTGGAGAGGGTGTGGAGAAAAGGGAACCCTCTTGCACTGCTGGTGGGAATGTAAATTGATACAGCCACTATGGAGAACAGCATGGAGTTTCCTTAAAAAACTACAAACAGAACTACCATATGACCCAGCAATCCCACTACTGGGCATATACCCTGAGAAAACCATAATTCAAAAAGAGTCATGTACCAAAATGTTCATTGCAGCTCAATTTACAATAGCCAGGACAATGGAAGCAACCTAAGTGTCTATCAACAGATGAATGGATAAAGAAGATGTGGCACATATATACAATGGAATATTACTCAGCCATAAAAAGAAATGAAACTGAGTTATTTGTTGTGAGGTGGATAGACCTGGAGTCTGTCATACAGAGTGAAGTGAGTCAGAAGGAGAAAAACAAATACCTTATGCTAACACATATATATGGAATCTAAGAAAAAAAAATGTCATGAAGAGACTAAGGGTAGGACAGGAATAAAACACAGACCTACTAGAGCATGGACTTGAGGATATGGGGAGGGGGAAGGGTAAGCTGTGACGAAGTGAGAGAGTGACATGGACATATATACACTACCAAACGTAGGGTGGATAGCTAGTGGGAAGCAGCCGCATGGTACAGGGAGATCAGCTAGGTGTTTGTGACCACCTAGAGGGGTGGGATAGGGAAGGTGGGAGGGAGGGAGATGCAAGAGGGAAGAGGTATGGGAACATATGTATATGTATAACTGATTCACTTTGTTGTAAAGCAGAAACTAACACACCATTGTAAAGCAATTATACTCCAATAAAGATGTTAAAAAGAAAAGAAAAGAAGTAAATGTGTCACTGTTTGCAGATGACATGTTACTATACATGAAGAATCCTAAAGATGCTACCAGAAAACTACTAGAGCTAATCAATGAATTTGGTAAAGTAGCAGGATACAAAATTAATGTACAGAAACCTCTTGCATTCCTATACACTAATGATAAAAAATCTGAAAGAGAAATTAAGGAAGCACTCCCATTTACCTTGCAACAAAAAGAATAAAATACCTAAGAATAAACATACCTAAGGAGACAAAAGACCTGTATGCAGAAAACTATAAGACACTGATGAAATAAATTAAAGATGATACAGATGGAGGAAGCAATCTACAGATTCATTTCAATCCCTATCAAACTACCAATGGCATTTTTCACAGAACAAAAAAATTGCACAATTTGTATGGAAACACAGAAGTCCCTGAATAGCCAAAGAAATCTTGACAAAGAAAAACAGAGCTAGAGGAATCAGGCTCCCGGACTTCAGACTATGCTGTAAAGCTACAGCAATCAAGACAGTATGCTACTGGCAAGAAAACAGAAATATAGAGCAATGGAACAGGATAGAAAGCCCAGAGATAAACCCATGCATATATGGTCACCTTATTTTTGATAAAGGAGGCAAGAATATACAATGGAGAAAAGACAGCCTCTTCAATAGTGGTGCTGGGAAAACTGGATAGCTACATGTAAAAAATGAAATTAGAACACTCCCTAACACCAAACACAAAAATAAACTCAAAATGGGTTAAAGACCTAAATGTAAGGCCAGACACTATTAAAAAAAAAAAGTCAGAAAGAGAAAAATTAATACCGTATGCTAACACATATAAATGGAATCTAAAAAAGAAAAATGGTTCTGTTCTGCAGAACCTAGGGGCAGTGCAGGAATAAAACGTAGGGAATGGACCTGAGGACACATGGAGGGGGAAGGGTAAGCTGGGACAAAGTGAGAGACTAGCATGGACATATATACACTACCAAATGTAACACAGATAGCTAGTGGAAAGCAGCTGCATAGCACAGGGAGATCAGCTCGGTGCTTTGTGACCACCTAGAGGAGTGGGATAGGGAGGGTGGGAGGGAGACCCAAGAGGGAAGAGATATGGGGATATATGTATATGTATAGCTGATTCACTTTGTTATAAAGCAGAAACTAACACACCATTGTAAAGCAATAATACTCCAGTAAAGATGTTAAAAAATGTGATAGAGGCATTAATTCCAACTTGCTTTGTTGTTTTCTTGAACAGAGCATCCACCTACATATATATATATGTATACATATATATGTATTCATATATATATATTCTTTTTCCCAGACCTCATGGAAATAAAGCTTTTCTAAACAGGCCTTTTTCCTTTTCTTTTTTGTATTTGTTTATTTCACCTACTGTCATATACTACTGAGGAAAAAGAAATATGTAAATTTAATAAATATAATGTGCTCTAAAAAGCAATTTAAATTCAGCAGTAATCTTTAGAGGCTTTGAAAACTGCCCAGCCAGAACAGCTTCCTGCCAAGGGTGGTGGATTTCAGCATGGTCACTCCTCCACTGAAAGCCCATGCATTGTTCGGGAATCCTCCAGCCCGCTCAGGCTCTAACTCCAGCTAATTAAGTTTTCTGCTTGCTGCCATTGGAAGCTTCAGTCAGGTATAATTAAAACTGAGCCAATGACAGCAGTGGCATTTGTCAGAATCATCCAGTGGTTCAAATACCAGTTCTGACAGAAATGTCAAACTGATAGCACTCCCATCTTCCCAGTGCATGCAAGGGAAGAGCAGGCAGATTTTTATTATAAATGCTTGGCTGATAACCTTTTTGAATCCCAGAACACCAAATGCCTCACATGAAATTTCATTATCCTGGAAGAAAACTCAGCTCATAAATGCTACCTTCCCATGAAGTAAAGTTCAACCTAACTCGATGGTCTTTACTTCCATCAGGTATTTTAGGGAATTTTGAAATTAAAAAAAAAAAAAAGTCAAATAGTTATGTGGAAAGGAATGCTCTAGTTGTAGATACATCAATCTTTAAGTGACAATTTTCTCAGACTTAAAACTGTGGTTATCAATCAAATTTCTATGTTTATTAGATTATTAGATTTGAGCTTTGTCTGTTTCAGTAATAAAAGATCACCCCAAATTAGTGAAGGCACCATCCTGAAAGGGGAAAAGCTACAATCCCCTGGCACAGACCATCACTGACTGATTTTATGATCTATTGCCTCACATAATTCCTAGTGGTGCTCAAGGTATGCTTTGTGAGTTAAACAGTGAATGAATGAACCAATGAATGAATCTCACACACATTCTCAGGAAGATAATTTCTAAATCACAAAATGAAAGTGGTCACAGTGAAAAGACAACTTTGTGATTATTTTTAGAGGTGAGAAAGATGGGTGATGGAAAGAAGTGATTTGTCCTCCTTCTCTTTCTGTGTGAGCGCATGGTATTGAAGATTGGATAGAGTAATAAATATAAAACACTTTTGTCAGTCTTATGGCCAAGAAAAAAATTACTATGTCCAGCAGCCAAACAATAACACATAATAAATGGTTGAATTAAAACACTTGAGCTATTGTATCTTAAAGAAAGATTTAACATTATACACAGGGAATGTCATGACTGCATATTTTTCTCCATATCTTGTCCATATGTTTCTTAGTTATATCCCAAGAAAAAGTGTTGTGTTCTATGAAAAAGATTTATAAATACCTATCTGTGTCTGTGCATGTAAACTACAGAGTTAGGAAACAGAAATCAGAGAAAGCTGCAATGACACAGAGCTACAACTCAAATAAAAAGTCAAAAAATACCAATATGCCTGGTACACGGGAGATACTCAAAAAATATTTGTTGACTGATGAGAAAGAAAAAATTAAAACAGAAAAGAGGACTTTGTTTAGAACAGAGCTCAGAAAGCCCTTCAAGAGTAAAAGGTGAGATCCTAGGTCATAGATAGAAAAAGACAGGTGATGACTACACCACCCTCCATAGTTTAAAAACAGGAAATGTGAATTGGAGAGAGAAAAGCTCTGGACAGACGGGATGGAGGGAGATAACGGCCAGAGCCACATGGTAGGAAGTAGGAGCCTTTGGCAAGAGGTGGCTAGCTAGAAAATTTTAGTGAACAAGGGGATGAAAGACTTTTGAGACCAAGGATCTCAAGAAGTTTTAAGATGTTTGCTTTTCTATGCCTTAAACTCCTCAGTCACTGCAATCAAACATCAGCAAGGTCTACTCTACACACTGACTAGGAATTGGATTTCTTAAAACCGGAGAGGATTGTTGAGTCAATTGCGTATAAACAAGAGCTGGATGATTTCAACTAATGCCTGGGTTTTGCACTCAGTAGCTTAATTAATTGAGTCATCTCTCAATTATGCATTTTTTATAAAGTCTTTCATTTAATTACCTCACACCCAGAATTGTTATACATCAATGTTTTTCCAAAATATTTTGCAAGAAAGGCCAGTCCCCTGGGATATCAGATATCTTTCAAAAACAAACAAACAAATAAAAACAGTCAGAGGAAGGGGATTTCAATTCCTTTGACAATTCCTTTGTCAAACTAGTTTGTGGATACTAAAACGACGAAAATTATACATGATTCTTCACAGCAGGATTTCTATGAAAGCCTTAAGTATGCTAATCTCCAAAAGAGCGGTTGTATTTAGCAGTGTTACCTAAACATTTTTGATCATGGGCTCCTATTTCCATTGAACATCTTAAAATGCTCATCAGTATTCTTTGAGAAACACTAGCCTGTGCTCATTGGATCAACCCATGAAACGGAAATTAGCCTATTTGGGGCCACAGATACCTTTGAGAATACCTTAAAAGCTTTACACTCTCTCCCCTCCCATTTATACACATATGACTTTGAAATATTCATATGACTTTGAAACAGGAATAGGGAGTCCTGAAATTCAGAGGGTTTTTAGATATTCAAAGGATATTTATTATATAAGTATACCACAATTTATTTATCCATTCTATTTTGATGAACATTTGGGATGTTTCCAGTTTTTGTTTATTAAGAATAATGTTTCAATATCCTGTGATAAACCATAATGGAAAAGAATATGAAAAACAATAATATATATATGTATAAATGAGTCATTTTGCTGTACAGCCAAAATTAAACACAACATTTTTAATCAGCTATACTTCAATAAAATTTAAAGATATTAAAAAAAGAATAATGTTGCTATGAATATCTTTTAGGTCACAAACGTACATATTTCTGTTATAAAAATGAAGCATAGAATTATTGGGTTATAGAGTGTGCATATGTTCAACTTTAGAAGATATTGCCAAATAGTTTTTCAAAGTAATTTAACCAGTTTACATTTATACCATCAGTGATAAGAGTATCATATACAGTTGTCCCTTGGTATCCACAGGGGTTGGTTCCAGGACCCCCACGTGGATACCAAAATCCACGAATGCTTACATAAAATGTCAAAGTACAGTCAGCCCTTCTTGTGGAGCTCACTGATATGAAGGCTTGACTGTATCCTCCTTGCCAATTGTTTTTAATATCAACCATATCCCACTTGGTAATGACAGGTATTTTGATTTTAACCATTCTGGTGGGGATATACAAATGTATCACTGTGGATTTAATTTTTATTTTCTCAATGAATAATAAAGTTCGGCACTTGTCCTGTGTTTATCAGCCAGTTGGATATCCTCTTTAGTGATGGTCCTGTTCAGTAATTTTGCCTGTGTTTCTCTTGGGTTGTCTGTAGTTCTCTTATTAAGATATGAACCTTTTGTTGATATGTGTATTATAAATATCTTCTAGTTATGGCTTACCTTTTTTTTTCTTTCGCTAGTGTCTTGTAAATTTGCAGATCTGATCAATGATCTTCTCAAGGGCTTGGAACTGAAAACCTTCAATGGCTCCCAATGAACTTTTAAAAATCTTCTTGGCTGAAGTGTAGGGGAGAGGTCAGAGGGGCTGCAGTGAGTTGAGGGAGACAAACGAGAAGTCCACTGGATGGTGCCAAACGGACAGAGAGGTGGACAAGGACCAATATTTGAACTGAAAACCACAGTGGTCAGGGTCCTGGCCAGAGGAAGACAGTCTTGAATGGAAAAGGCACTCAAGGGGCATCCCCTGTGTGGGCTGCATGCACCTGCCAGGTTTAGCGAGGCAGTGGGAGAGCACAAGACTGAGGCATGCCCTCTGGCTTTAGCGAAACTGGGAGACATCTTGGGTGCCGATCTCTCTGATGCAGGTTCTGAGTGTTGGGGTGCCTGATGTGAGACACAAATCCCTTATTCCTCAGGGAGAAGCTCCGTATTGTGAGATCTTTCCCAACTGTGGGTCGTGATTCCAGGGGTGGGGTTTTTGGCAAGACCATGACTCTGATTCTCCTACTCATCTCAATGTAGCCTCTTATCCTTTGTTGCGGAGGAGCTGTTAGCTAGTTTTCAGGTCTTTTTCAGAGGAATTGTTCTATATGTAGCTATAGATTTGGTGTGTTTGTGGGAAAAGGTGAGTTCAAGATCTTCCTACCATCTTGAACTTCCTCTCTACCAGCAGTTTTTTGTGTTTTTTTTTGCCAGCAGCTTTTAGTTATAAATAGATGTTCAATTTTATCAAGTGCATTTTCTGTGTATATTGAAATAATTGTATGATTTTTCTCATTTATTCTATTAACATGTTATATCAAGTAACTTACATATGTCAAAGGAAACTTGCATTGCTGAAATAACCTCAGCTTGGTCTTAAATATTATCATTTCTAGATTTGGTCTCGTAATACTTTATGAGGATTTTTTACATCTATATTTTAAAAGATTGCTCTGTAATTGTCCCTTCCTATAATGTTATTTACAGGATTTGGTATGAAAGTTACGCAGCCTTCATAAAATGAGTTGTATTGCCACTTCTTTGTTCTCTGGAATATTTTTGTCTAAAACTAAAAGTATTTCTTTCTCAAATATTTGATAGAATTCAACAATTAATATATTTGGACTTGGAATTCTCATTGTGAGAGAGAGGGCTTTTATTTATAGATTCAATTTATTTAATAAATATGCGGGGGCTTCCCTGGTGGCGCAGTGGTTGAGAATCCACTTGCCGATGCAGGGGACACAGGTTCGTGCCCCGGTCCGGGAGGATCCCACATGCCGCAGAGCGGCTGGGCCCGTGAGCCATGGCCGCTGCGCCTGCGCGTCCGGAGCCTGTGCTCCGCAACGGGAGAGGCCACAGCAGTGAGAGGCCCGTGTACAGAAAAAAAAAAAAAAAAAAAAAAAAAAAAGGATTATTTCTTCTTGAATATATGCAAACTTTTTCTAGGAATTTGTCTACATTTAAATTTTCAAATATATTTATTTAAAGGGCTTTAGAACATCTTAATATATTTTTTAATGTCTGTAGGATCTATAGCAATGTTCCCCTTCATGTTTCTGTTTTTGATAACTTTAACTTTCTTTAGTTTTTTTTTTTTTCTCATCAGTCTTGCCAGAAATTTATCAGTTTTATTATTCTTTTCAAGAAACCAAGTTTGTCATTTTTAATAATCTCTATTATACATTGATTTCCTTTACCTTATTTTGTGTTAGTTTTCTCACCTACATGTGGCCTCTCCAGGTGGCTAGTTTGGGCTTTCTTGCCACATGGCAATGGGTTCCAAAAGCAAGTGTCCTATGAGAACCAGGTGGAAACCATTACCTTTTTACAAAAAGAAGAGCTTTATTGAGATGAAATGCACATAATATACAATGGAGCCCCTTAAAGGTGAAATTCAATGGTTTTTAGTATATTTACAGTTGTGCAACCATTACCATAATTAATTTTAGAACATTTTTTATCTCTGCAGAAAAATAAAGTTTATATTTCCCCAATCTTCCCATCCATAGGTAACAGCTAATTTATTTTTTGTCTCTATAGATTTGCCTATTCCAGACATATCATATAAATTGAATCATACAATATGCAGTCTTTGGGGTCTGGCTTCTTTCATTTAACATAATTTTCTTTGATTCATCCATGCCGTAGCATGTACTAGAACTCTATTCTTTTTTTATGGCCAAATAACACCTCATTGTGTGATATACCACATTTTATGTACCAGTTCCTCTTTTGATGGACATTTATTTCCAATTTGAGGCCATTATGAATACTGCTGCTATGAACAATCATTTGCAAGTTTTTCTGTGGGTTATTTTTTTTTTTTTTTTTTGCGGTATGCGGGCCTCTCACCGCTGTGGCCTCTCCCGTTGCGGAGCACAGGCTCCGGACGCGCAGGCTCAGCGGCCATGGCTCACGGGCCCAGCCGCTCCGCGGCATGTGGGATCTTCCCGGACCGGGGCACGAACCCGTGTCCCCTGCATCGGCAGGTGGACTCTCAACCACTGTGCCACCAGGGAAGCCCCTGTGGGTTATATTTTTATTTCTCTTGATTATATATCTAGGAAAATGTAAAATTTCTGGGACATATGGTATTCTATGTGTAAACTTTTGAGGAACTTTGGACTGTTTTTTAAAGTGTTTTCACAATTTTACATTCCTATTAGCTGTATATAAAGGTTACAATTTCTCTATATTCTTGCTATCTCTTGTTTTTATTAATCATTTTGCTGCTTGTTCTATCACTTATGAAGAGAAGGAGAAATATGTTAAATTTCTCTCCATGACTGTGTTTACAACTTTTTCTGCTTTTAGTT
This sequence comes from Kogia breviceps, assembly GCF_026419965.1. Classification (NCBI taxonomy): domain Eukaryota; kingdom Metazoa; phylum Chordata; class Mammalia; order Artiodactyla; family Physeteridae; genus Kogia; species Kogia breviceps. The sequence continues at coordinate 32,601,787 of NC_081321.1, forward strand.
CTTTCAATTTTTGTTTCACATATTGTGAGGCTATATTATTAGATCCATACAAATTTAGAATTGTGATAATTTTGGGTAGAATGGCACTTTTAGTCTCTCTTTATCATTAGTATTTCTTCCTACCTTAACATTTACTTTGTTTTTTATTATTCAAATGATACTAGCCTGCTTTGGTTAGTGTATGTAAAGTTATCTTTTTCCATTCCCTTACTTTAATCTTTACATAATCTACACCAAACAACCTATAGCTAAGTTTTGTTGTTTTATCTAGACTATAATAGACCAATATTAACTTCGATTTTTAAAAGAAATATTTAGTCCTATTAATTAATTAATTATTATTATTATTATTTTTGTGTGGTACGCGGGCCTCTCACTGTTGTGGCCTCTCCCGTTGCGGAGCACAGGCTCCGGACGTGCAGGCTCAGTGGCCATGGCTCATGGGCCCAGCCGCTCCATGGCATGTGGGATCTTCCCGGATCAGGGCACGAACCCGTGTCCCCTGCATCGGCAGGCGGACTCCCAACCACTACGCCACCAGGGAAGCCCAGTCTTATTAATTTAAATGTCATTACTGACATATGTGGCATTAAATCTACCATCTTGTTACTTGTTTTCTGTTTGTTCTGGTTGTGCTATGTCCCATTTTTTCTCTTTTCTTGCCTTCATTAGAATAATTTATTATTGTTGTGATTATTTCCTTCTATATGTTTTATTATTATATTTACTATTTTATTGCATATGCATCACTGACTTACTAAAGTCTAATATAATTTACAACTTCCCAAACAATGGAGGGAACTTAGAACATTTAAACTCCATTTACCCAGCTCCTATCTTTTTTTTTTACCAGATATTCATTTTTAATTAATTAATTATTTATTTATTTATTTTTGGCTGTGTTGGGTCTTCGTTGCTGTGTGAGGGCTTTCTCTAGTTGTGGCAATCAGGGGCCACTCTTCATCGCGGTGCGTGGGCCTCTCACTATTGTGGCCTCTCTCGTTGCGGAGCACAGGCTCCACACGCACAGGCTCAGTAGTTGTGGCTCATGGGCCTAGTTGCTCCACGGCATGTGGGATCTTCCCAGACCAGGGCTCGAACCCATGTCCCCTGCATCGGCAGGCGGATTCTCAACCACTGTGCCACCAGGGAAGCCCGCCCGTCTCCCATCTTTATGTTACAGTTTATATGTATTACTACATACATTTTTAATCGCCATTGACATTGTTTTTATTATTTTAATCAATCATTATCCATCTAGACTTACCCACATATTTACACATTTTATTATTATTCATTCTTTTTTACATCTGTCTGTTCCATCTGGGATAATTTTCCTTTCACCTGAATAAATCTCTTTTGTGTTTTCTTTAGTCCAATTATATTCATGAAGAATTATCTCATTATTGTATTTTTAATATAGTTCCATTTTCCTTTATTTTTAATGTCTTAATTGAAGTATAATTGACCAAAAAAAGCTGAAGATATTCAGTTTATAGTATGCAGTTTCATAACTTTTGACATACATATGCACCCATGAAACTATACCACAATCAAGAGAGTGAACATATCCATAAATCCCAAAAGTTTTCATACTGCCCTTGTATTATTTCCCTCCTGCCCCTAACTGCTCTCTCATTCCAAACAATCACTAATCTGCTCTTTGTCACATTTGCTTGCATTTTCTAGATTTTAATATACATAGAATCATGCAAGTATGTATTCTTTTCTGTCTGGCCTTTTTTCACTCAGCATAATTATTTTAAGATCATCTATTTTGTTATGTGTTTCAATAGTTAATTATTTTGAATTGCTGAGTAGTATTTCATTATATGGATATATCACAAAGTATCTGTCCATTTATCTTTTAATGGACACTTGGGCTGTTTCCAGTTTAAGGCTAATGAAAATAAAAGTGCTTTGAAAATGTGTGTACAAATATTTGTATGGGCACATGCTTTCATTTTTCTTAGGTAAATATCTAGGAATGGCATGTTTGATTCATATGGTAGGCATATGTCAACTTTCTGAGAAACTGCCAAACTTTTCCAAAGTGGTTATGACATTTTACACTCTCACCAGACGTGTATGAGAGCTCCAATCTCTCCACATCCTTGCCAACACTTGGTATGATCTGCTGGTTTAATTTCAGCCTTTCTAATAGTTTTGTAGTCAGATAAAAATTGTGGTTTTAATAGTCTCTCCTCTAATGATTAGTGATGGTAAGCTCTTTTGTGTTCTTATTTGAAGTTTCTATATATTCTTTTTTTTTTTTTTTTTTTTTTTTTTTTTTTTGCGGTATGCGGGCCTCTCACTGCTGTGGCCTCTCCCGTTGCGGAGCACAGGCTCCGGACGCGCAGGCCTAGCGCAGGCCTAGCGGCCATGGCTCACGGGCTTAGTTGCTCCGCGGCATGTGGGATCTTCCCGGACCAGGGCACGAACCCATGTCCCCTGCATCGGCAGGCGGATTCTCAACCACTGCGCCACCAGGGAAGCCCCTATATATTCTTTAGTGAAAAGTCTATTAAAATATTTTGCTCATTCCTTATTGGATTATTTGGGTTTTTTTTAATCATTAACTTTTGAGGGTTTCTCCTCCCTGTGCTCTCAGCTGGAAAATCTTTCAAGTCATTAAGCTGGGGTAACTATAGTGCTTCCTTCATTTGTTTCACATCATCTCTCAGGGATCACTCATTCATTGCCTTTATGTCCAGTGTCTGCAAAACTTTTGTTTTATCTTTTCCAATTTGGGAGATTTGTTTGTTTGTTTGTTTGCTTCAGACAGGAGGGTAAATATGGTCCCTGATACTTCATATTGACTGGAAGCAGAGGCCCATATCTGTTTTGCCATATTTTAATCCTACTTTTGCTGCACATAAAAATCTTCAGCACTTTAAAAATAAGATCCTGTGCTCTTACTTGCATCATTTCTGTTGATGAGTCATCTCTCAGCCCCATTTTTGCTCCTTAAAATGTATTATAACATTTTTTTTCTGGCTTATTTTAACATTTTTTTCTTAGTCTTTGGTATTTGGCAGTATTATTATATGTCTCTATGTAGTTCTCTTTGTATTTATTCTGCTTTGAGATTATAGCACCTCTTGAATCTATTGCTTGATGTCTTTTTTTCATTTGGACAATTTTCTGACATTGATCCTTCAAATATTTCTTTTCTTCCATTCATTTATTCTCTCTCTGCCTCCCTCTCCTTCTCTCTTTTTCCCTCTCCTTTCCTTCTTCCCTCACTCTCTCTTCCTTCTATAATCCCAATTACTTATGTTAGACTTCTTTGGGGCATCCCATACCTCCAATGCTCTTTCCTGAACTTTCCAATCTATTGTCCCTTTTTGATTTAGTCAAGATAATTTCTCCTAACCTGTATTTTACTTAAATGAATAATTCTCTCTCCAGCTGAATCTAATCTGCTATTAAACACACCAGCTGACCTCTTATTTGGAGATATAAATTTTTCAGTTCTAGATTTTCCATTTTAGTAAGGGAAGACGTATTACTGCTCTCTTCCAAAATTCTTCAATTGTCATATAATTTTTGGAACTTGTATTAATCATACTCACTTTAAGTCTACTCTAATATCCATATTTCTTATTTCTTGTGGACCAGTTTCAATGGCTTTGTTTGTTTGTTTGTTTTTGTCTCTTTATTTATTTATTTTTTTGCGGTACACGGGCCTCTCACTGCTGTGGCCTCTCCCGCTGCGGAGCACAGGCTCCAGACGCGCAGGCTCAGCGGCCACGGCTCACGGGCCCAGCTGCTCCGCGGCATGTGGGATCTTCCCGGACCGGGGCACGAACCCGTGTCCCCTGCATTGGCAGGCGGATTCTCAACCACTGCGCCACCAGGGAAGCCCTGTTTGTTTTTGTCTCTTGATTTCTGGCTAGTTTTTACCTTTTTTATATTATTATTTTTAAAGTCTGTCATACCTTTTGTGTGTGTGAAAAACTGCAAAAGAACTTGAGGCTCTGGATGATGTTATATCCTCCAGAGTACGTTTAGTTTCTTGAAGAAAGTTATTTGGGAAGATTATCTTAATATAATCATAGATTGAACTTATTCAAAGCTGAGTTTTTACCCTTTATTCCCATTCTATGCAGGAATTTTAATTAATTCCATGTATTCTCAAAATCTAAGAAGGGGGTTCAGATTCTGGGAAAGTAAAAAGAATGACAAATGTTCACCTAGCATATTATCTAAAAAGTTTAAAATCTAGGAAAGTATGGATTCTACCAAGTTTTAAATACATGTCTAGTTGAGTGTATAAAAAACTAATTTGATCTCTTCAGAAATAACTTACCAATAATTGTCCTGGTGACCTGACACATTCATCAAATGTGGGACTCTAAATTTTATGCTAAGGGGGTGATAGAAGAGCTCCTTGTCATTTTAATTTTTCTGTGAACTTCAAGTGACACAGAAGAAACAGAGAAAATGTACTTTTTTTCTGGAGCATAAATAGTTGAAGATTATCAATAGGATCTAGAGCAGCAGATACTAATCTTTTGTGGGGTAGATATGAACTCCTTTTGGGAGCCAGTGAAAGCTATGGACTCTCCCTGCAAAAATGGAAGTGCACAATCCACATCTACATTCAACATTATGTGTACCATGTCAGAGACCTTAGAGCCCAGCTGAAGCTCATGAGTGAGCACAGTATTAAGAATTCCTGCCCTACAACAAAGAACATTTGTTCTTTAAGAATGAACAAAAGATACAACATTGGAGTTTCAACATTGTTTTCTCATTCAGCGCTTCAGTTTTGTGTGTCACAGAACCCATATTCCACATTTTGCCTTTTATTTTACCTGAGAATTGACAATTGAGAGTCACTAGTCACAGAGGGGAAAATCCTTTTAACCTTCAGATTTTAAAATATAATAATATATAATAATAATGAACAGCAATTCTGCAAGCACATACACTGAAGGATAGACATCTATCTTCCAGCAAATAGATTTCAAAGAATGAGAGGGTCGGGGGCAAACCCCTTGTACCACAGTGACAACCTGTGAGCCTAAAGCTGTGTCTTGCTCACAGACAGTCCTTGTTAGGTCCACACAGTAATCTCCATTTAAATTAGTCGTGCACACTTAGGAATTGGGAAATTACATGTAAAATTTTCTTTTTCTGTCTCCTCTTGAGAAGTCAGAAGATACAGGCACAGTTGGCCCATAATTCTGTGTAGCAACAAAGCATAGGGGCTGAGTAGCCACTACCTGTTTCCCCAGGAGCACCTACGTCACTCTCACTCATTTCTAGTAGGTAGAGTTGGCGTTGGAGCTTGTGACCCATCGTAGTCAGCCCCTGGACAGACGGGCAGCCTTTGAAAAAGTGGCTGTCGACCCAGGGTCACAGAACACTCTCAGCCTGTTTTTCCCATTTCCTTCCAGCCTCTAACACCACACCTCGTTCCTTGACAGGAGATTCCAAATTCATCCCATTCTCTCTGAATTCATCTCTACTCAAAATTTTTTCCAGATAATTTCCAGCTGACCTCCCACCATACTCATCCAAAGAACAAAGCTTCCTTCCTGCAAGATGAAGGAGGAAGGACGAGGCCTGGAATGCTAACCTCCCAGTTAACAATCTCCATGGTGTTCCCATGTCTCTACACCACTTTTTCTTGCCTCATTTTGCTTTTTGTTTATTTTGACCTTCATTGGAAAGGTTAATACACTTCATGGGGAGACTTAGTGCTTAAAGCTATGTCTGAAAGGACTATATTTTTTAGTAAAAATGTCTAAGAGATCATGGTTAGTATTTGTAGCAGAACTGGGTCAAAATTAACATATTACAACAGCTTATGTCAGCCTGGGTTGCAAACTTTCCCGAAGAAAGGGCACGCCGAAAGGTCACACTCGTCAGTTTGTACCACAGAGAACTGCGAAATTCTAAAAGATGATTTCTTCTCCTTATAAATAAAAGTCACTGATTTCCTGTTGCTCCGGCCACCACCCTCTCCTGCCTATACACTGGACTTACATACACACCACGCTCCCCACCGTCCGGCTACGGGAACAGCTACTTTCTCTCCTATCTGTTTCTGTGAATTTAGGTCTTTGAGCCAGTTTCTAGCTTTATTAAATAGGTGTTCCACTGTTCTACCTTTTCTGTTTGTCTGTTTGTTTGCTCTGATGGAAATGCTTATTTATTTATTTATTTATTTATTTATTTATTTATTTATTTATTTTTGTGGTACGCGGGCCTCTCCCTGTTGTGGCCTCTCCCGTTGCGGAGCACAGGCTCCGGACGCGCAGGCTCAGCGGCCATGGCTCACGGGCCCAGCCGCTCCGCGGCGCGTGGGATCTTCCCGGACCGGGGCACGATCCCGCGTCCCCTGCATCGGCAAGCGGACTCTCAACCGCTGCGCCACCAGGGAAGCCCAGAAATGCTTATTTAAATCATTAATGAGCCACTAGCCCAGACGTGGACAACGCCTAGTTACCAACGCAGAGTTCTCACTCACTACACGCAGCGTGTGGTCTGTCTGTGCCTGTTCTCCTAGCCCTGAAACTTCTGTAACACCTCGGCGCATTCTGCCAATACCACAGATGCCCTATTTCAGCTGCTGACGTGCAGGTTGCACAGCCCAGCCCACAGCCCGCCCGTGGGACTGGCAGAGGGTGCGGGGCCGCGGGTCGCTGCAGAGATGGATGCTCAGTAGAGTCTGCCCTCAACTAGAAGGCTGAGCCTGACTTGGCCGCTCCGTCAGCATGATGGCAAAATGACAGGTTATTTTTTCTGTTATTTGTCCTCCACTAGTGGCTTTATTAACCCTTGGCTTTATTAAGGTTGGTGAACGAAAGATGCCTTTACTTTACCACTAATGCTATTGCACTAATCTGTCCAGGTGAGAGCTGAGTCTCTGAGAGCCAAGCTGTGTCCTCCGAGAACAAAGGTGAGGAGAACTTAAAGCACGTGCTGGGATTTTCCTTTTCTCCACTGGCTCCGGCATCACCACCAGAGAGCAAGCCAGTGTCTTCAGTTAGAAGACAGCGGCTAAAAGGTGAAGTAATTGGAAAACACTTCAATTTCCAGGGATCTCAGAACGTCTCTAAGTTTCATGTCACCAGACATAATATTTGCTTAGGCGACCCAAAGAGAGAACTTTGATTTTGCAAAAGCCTATCTTTTTCACTGAGGTTCCATCCTTTCTATGCCTTTCATCCCATACCACCACCTACTCATATTACATCCTGTGTCACGAAAACCATCTCTTTCTCTCTTCTTCTCTTTCTCCTTCTCTTTCTCCCTCCCCTTTATATAGCGTGCTGTCTTTCAATTAACATAGTGATGACCTAATGTCAGCCATTACCATGCTAATCCTGAGCTGGTGTGAAATTACTTTATAATAAACACTATGGAGTTCTGACTTTCAATTAATTTTTCACATGCTGCACTAAATCAGATTAACTCTCCCCCCACCACCACTACTTTTGACCACAGATGTAATTCTTTTCTTATAATGAAATGGAAGATTAATTTATATGAAGCATATCTGTACACATTGGCAAATAAATGTAAAGATAGACTTTCTGCCATATTTGCATTATGCGGCGTTGGGTCTAATGCAGACTCTCTGAGATGATTAACTTTTTGTGTTCACTGGGGTGGGGAAAGACATTTCTAGTTGTTGTTGTTGTTTCTCTGTTAAATTCAAACTAAATGTTTCCACGAAGAAGAGGCAAAGAAATGCTCACATATGCTGAAAGAGTGGTGACTTCTCCCATAAATCGTACAATACCACACTAGGAGAAGCTGGAGGAAAATGTGAACACTCTGAAATGGAAACAGTAATCATTAACTACTAAATTGATTGGTTCTCTCCCTGGATAGGCACCTTCACATTCATCCCAAATAAAGGGGGGATGGCTTTTTAAATGACCATTAAACGGAAGGATTTTGATGACAATTGCAAGCAAATGTAGGCTCGTGCCTCTTGAAAACTAATACAGCCCCTGCACTAAAGTATATTTTTGGTGAAATCATTATTTTCATCTTTGAAACTCATTATTAGAATGGAGCAATGGAAGATGAATGTAGGCACACACTAAATTAACGAGTTTGTGTTAAAAAAATTAATCATGCTACCCAGATGCTGGGCTATATTTTTTCTTCTGTCAGTCTCCAGTGTACTTCATTCAGCTTCTTTTATTACTACAAAATATTGATAGAAAAATTTGCGCAATACATATATATTTTTTGACACCAAATGAAAAAAACTGCCAGAAGAACTAAAGGTATGGCACATATAAGAGATCGATGTGTACTTATTCAAATCCTTTTAAATCAATCTTTTATTAACCATAGAAGAAATAAAATCTTGCTCAGTGTTGCAATAATGAAAAGACTTACCATTGAGTTATTTTAAGACAGACTTAGCAATTACAAGAGACAAAGAAGGACACTACATAATGACCAAGGGATCAAACCAAGAAGAAGATAGGACAATTGTAAATATTTATGCAACCAACATAGGAGCACCTCAGTACATAAGGCAAATGCGAACAGCCATAAAAGGGAAAATCGACAGTAACACAATCATAGTAGCAGATTTTAACACCCCACTTTCACCAATGGACGAATGACCCCAAATGAAAGTAAATAAGAAAACACAAACTTTAAATGACATATTAAACAAGATGGACTTAATTGATATTTATAGGGCATTCCATCACAAAACAACAGAATACACTGTCTTCTCAAGTATGGATGGAACATTCTCCAGGATAGATCACATCTTGGGTCACAAATCAAGCCTTGGTAAATTTAAGAAAATTGAAATCAGATCAAGTATCTTTTCTGACCACAATGCTATCAATTACAGAAAAATATCTGTAAGATATACAAACACATGGAGGCTAAACAATACGCTACTAAATAACAAAGAGATCACTGAAGAAATCAAAGAGGAAATCAAAAACTACCTAGAAAAAAAATGACAATGAAAACACGATGACCCAAAACCTATGGGATGCAGCAAAAGCAGTTCTAAGAGGGAAGTTTATAGCAATACAATCTTACCTCAAGAAACAAGATACATCTCAGATAATCTAACCTTACATGTAAAGCATTAGAGAAAGGAGAACCAAAAAAAATCCCCAAAGTTAGCAGAAGGAAAGAAATCAGCACAGATAGAAATAAATGAAAAAGAAGTGAAGGAAAAATAGCAAAGAACAATAAAACTAAAAGCTGATACTTTGAGAAGATAAACAAATTTGATAAACCATTAGCCAGACTCATCAAGAAAAAAAGGGAGAAGACTCAAATCAATAGAATTAGAAATGAAAAAGGAGAAATAACAACTGACACTGTAGAAATACAGAAGATCATGAGAGATTAGTACAATCAACTATATGCCAATAGAGTGGACAACCTGAAAGAAATGGACAAATTCTTAGAAAAGCACAACCTTCTGAGACTGAACCAGGAAGAAATAGAAAATATAAACAGACCAATCAAAAGCACTGAAATTGAGACTGTGATTAAAAATCTTCCAACAAACAAAAACCCAGGACCAGATGGCTTCACAGGAGAATTCTATCAAACATTTAGAGAAGAGCTAACACCTATTCTTCTCAAACTCTTCCAAAATATGCAGAGGGAGAAACACTCCCAAACTCATTCTACGAGGCCACCATCACCCTGATACCAAAACCAGATAAAGATGTCACAAACAAAGAAAAATACAGGCCAATAACACGGATGAAGATAGATGCAAAAATCCTCAACAAAATACTAGCAAACAGAATCCAACAGCACATCAAAAGGATCATTCACCATGATCAAGTGGGGTTTATTCCAGCAATGCAAGGATTCTTCAATATACACAAATCAATCAACGTGATAAACCGTATTAACAAATTGAAGGAGAAAAATCATATGATCATCTCAATAGATGCAGAAAAAGCTTTGGACAAAATTCAACACCCATTTATGATAAAAACTCTCCAGAAACTAGGCATAAAGGGAACTTACCTCAACATAATAAAGGCCATATATGACAAACCCACAGCCAACATCATTCTCAATGGTGAAAAACTGAAATCATTTCCTCTAACATCAGGAACAAGACAAGGTTGTCCACCCTCACTACTACTATTCAACATAGTTTTGGAAGTTTTACCCACAGCAATCAGAGAAGAAAAAGAAATAAAAGGAATCCAAATCAGAAAAGAAGAAGTAAAGCTGTCACTGTTTACAGATCAGATGATACTATACATAGAGAATCCTAAAGAGTTTAACAGACAACTACTAGAGCTAATCAATGAATTTGGTAAAGTAGCAGGATACAAAATTAATGCACAGAAATCTCTTGCATTCCTATACACTAATGATGAAAAATCTGAAAGAGAAATTGAGGAAACACTCCCATTTACCACTACAACAAAAAGAATAAAATACCTAGGAATAAACCTACTAAGGAGACAAAAGACCTGTATGCAGAAAACTATAAGACACTGGTGAAAGAAATTAAAGATGATACCAACAGATGGAGAGATATACCATGTTCTTACATTGGAAGAATCAACATTGTGAAGATGACTATACTACCCAAAGCAATCTACAGATTCAGTGCAATCCCTATCAAACTACCAATGGCTTTTTTCACAGAACTAGAACAAAAAATTGCACAATTTTTATGGAAACACAAAAGACCCCTAATAGCCAAAGCAATTTTGAGAAAGAAAAATGGAGCTGGAGGAATCAGGCTCCCAGACTTCAGACTCTACTACAAATCTACAGTAATCAAGACACTATGGTACTGGCACAAAAACAGAAATATAGCTCAATGCAACAAGATAGAAAGCTCAGAGATAAACCCACACACATATGGTCACCTTATTTTTGATACAGGAGACAAGAATATACAATGCAGAAAGGACAGCCTCTTCAAAAAGTGTTGCTGGGAAAACTAGACAGCTACATGTAAAAGAATGAAATTGAAACACTCCCTAACATCATACACAAAAATAAACTCAAAATGGATTAAAGACCTAAATGTAAGGCCAGACACTATGAAACTCTTTTGAGGAAAACATAGGGAGAATACTCTATGACATAAATCACAGAAAGATCCTTTTGACCCACCTCCTAGAGAAATGGAAATAAAAACAAAAATAAACAAATGGGACCTAATGAAAATTAAAAGCTCTTGCAAAGCAAAGGAAACCATAAACAAGACAAAATGACAACCCTCAGAATGGGAGAAAATATTTGCTAACAAAGCAACTGACAAAGGATTAATCTCCAAATTTTACAAGCAGCTCATGCAGCTCAATATCAAAAAAACAAAACAACCCAATCCAAAAATGGGCAGAAGATCTAAATAGATATTTCTCCAAAGAAGATATACAGATTGCCAACAAACACGTGAAAGAATGCTCAACATCACTATCATTAGAGAAAAGTAAATCAAAACTACAATGAGGTATCACCTCACAGCAGTCAGAATGGTCATCATCAAAAAATCTACAAACAATAAATGCTCGACAGGGTGTGGAGAAAAGGGAACCCTCTTGCACTGCTGGTGGGAATGTAAATTGATACAGCCACTATGGAGAACAGTATGGAGGTTCCTTAAAAAACTACAAATAGAACTACCATATGACCCAGTAATCCCACTACCTGGCACATACCCTGAGGAAACTGTAATTCAAAAAGAATCATGGGGCTTCCCTGGTGGCGCAGTGGTTGAGAATCCGCCTGCCGATGCAGGGGACACGGGTTCGTGCCCCGGTCCGGGAAGATCCCACATGTCGCGGAGCGGCTGGGCCCGTGAGCCATGGCCGGTGAGCCTGCGTGTCCGGAGCCTGTGCTCCACAACGGGAGAGGCCACAACAGTGAGAGGCCCACGTACCACAAAAAAAAAGAATCACGTACTACAATGTTCATTTCTTCTCTATTTACAATAGCCAGGACATGGAAGCAACCTAAGTGTCCATCAACAGATGAATGGATAAAGAAGATGTGGCACATATATACAATGGAATATTACTCAGCCATAAAAAGAAATGAAATTGAGTTATTTGTAGGAGGTAGATGGACATAGTCTGTCATACAGAGTGAAGTCAGACAGAAAGAGAAAAACAAATACCATAGGCTAACACATATATATGGACTCTAAAAAAAAAATGGTTCTGAAGAACCTAGTGGGAGGACAGGAATAAAGATGCAGACGTAGAGAATGGACTTGAGGACATGGAGAGGGGGAAAGGTAAGCTGGGACAAAGTGAGAGAATGGCATGGACATATATATACTACCAAATGTAAAACAGATAGCTAGTGGGAAGCAGCCACATAGCACAGGGAGATCAGCTCAGTGCTTTGTGACCACCTAGAGGGGTGGGATAGGGAGGGTGGGAGAGAGACCCAAGAGGGAGGGGATATGGGGATATATGTATATGTATAGCTGATTCACTTTGTTATAAAGCAGAAACTAACACACCATTGTAGAGCAATTATACTCCAATAAAGATGTTAAAAAAATGTCTATAGATAACAAATATTGGTGAGGATGTAGAGAAAAAAGAATCCTTGTATACTCTTGGTGGGAATGTTAGTTGATGCAACCACTGTGGAAAACAGTGTGGATGTTTCTTAAGAAACTAAAATAGAATTACCATATGACTCAGCAATTCCACTCCTGAGTATATATCTGAAAAATTCAAAAACACTAATTCAAAAAGATACATGAACCCTAATGTTCATAGCAGCACTATTTATAATTGCCAAGATATGGAAGCAACCTAAGTGTCCATCAACAGAAGAATGGATGAAGATGTGGTGTGTGTGTGTATATATATGTGTATATATATATATATATATATATATATATATATACACACACACACACACAGAGACACACACATACAATGGAATACTACGCAGCCAAAAAACAAAAGAATATTTTGCCATTTGTAGGAACATGGATAGACTTGGAAGGCATTATGCTAGGTGAAATATGTCTGACAGAGAAAGACAAATACCATATGCTGTCACTTATATGTGGAATCTAAGAAATACAACAGAGTAGTGAATATTACGAGTGGGAGTGGGGAGGGGCAATATAGGGGTGGGGGAGTGTGAGGTACAAACTGTTGGGTGTAAGATAGTCTCAGTGATGTATTGTACAACACGGGGTATATAGCCAATATTTTGTAATAACTGTAAGTGGAAAGCAACCTTTAAAAATTGTATAAAGAAAGAAAAATTTCGAAAAATAAAGCAAACATTTAAAATTTTCCAATTAAAAAAATTTTTAAGTAGTAAAGTAACAGGACATAAAATATAAGGCTCATTTTTAAATGACATAATGCAAAGAAGATCTTCCTGTTACTTTTTTTTTTTCTGTTTTGTCTCTTTCTTGTACTAAGTGGTTGAGTATAATAATGAAAAACTTGAATTGTCAAAAATAAGGTCTCTAATATTTATTTTTCAACTATTGGATTGTGTGATTACTACATAAGAGTACGATGGGCACTCTGAATTAATCAGAGTATAAAACATGGTCTGGATCTTCAAGGAACAATAATAGAATGGATATCAAATGGATAACCATTAAAACAACATCTTATTTAATGTATGTTTCATTATGGTTTCTTTAATATTTGTCATTTGTAATCTATAGTTTTAAGTTCTTTTTCAGGTTTATTGAGGTCTAATTGATAAATAAAACTGTAATATATTGAAAGTGTGTAATGTGATCATTTGATAAACATATACATTGTGAGAGGTTTCCACAATTTAGTAACCAACACGTAATCCATAACCTCACATATATACTTTTTTTTTCTTTTTTGGTGAGAACACTTATGTCCTACTGTCTTAGCAAATTTCATTTATATAATACAATATTATGAACTATAGTCACCATGTCATACATTAGCTCTTCAGACCTTATTCACTTTATAACTGAAAGTTTGTACCCTTTTATCATCCTCTCCCCATGTCTCCTACCCACCTGCCCCTGGAAACCACCATTCTACTCTCTGTTTCTATGAGTTCACCTCATCATATAAATACTGTAATGTGTGAGCAAAAATACCATTTAACTGAAAACTAATGAATAATAAAAAAAGAGATCACAGAATATCTGAGTTAGTGTTAGACATCATATTATATAATGTTTAAAAACTAAAAATAATACGGTCATTGTTGGTAAATATTGACTGAGCTTCTTCTAAATGTAATGAACTATATTTCAAAAATATAAGACATTATCCCTCCCCTAAAAAGATTAAGAATCAAACACTACTATCAAAAAAGAAGTAATAATCTTTTCAGCATTTTCTATGTGTCTGATGAATGGTGCACAAAATAAGCAGGAACAAAAGAAGAAAGAGCATTTGCTCAGTTTGGAGGGAAAGGAAAAGGCTTGGTGCAGAAAAGATGCAGAAAGGTGCAGAAAGAGATGAGGGTAGGATATTGCAGTCTGAAGGGACAATGTGAACCAAAGGCCTCAGGTAGGAAGGTGTGTGTGTGTGTGTTATGAAACATGTATCTGTGTATCCATGCTACTTAAATGTATGCATACATATAAATATATTGATATGTGCATCCATTTAAGGTAAGTCCTTTAGTTCACCCAACAATCCACTAGACTCAACTCCTTGATACCTGAAACCTCATATTTGTCAGCAACTGTCATAATGTCTGATACATATTAGGTGTTCAATAAATATTTGTTGAATGAATTTAAAAATGAATGAATGAATGGACACTGTAGGATAGGTATGAAAAACCTGAGAGTCAAGGTGTGGCTTTCCCAAATTAAGGAATTAGTAAAATGTATTTCTGACAGTGTTTTCACCTCTATTTCCTTTTCACTCAAAGTCATCCATGAACCAGCAGCAGCAGTATCACCTGGGAGTTTATTAGAGATTCGGAATCTCAGGCCCCATCCCCGGCCCAACTGATTCAGAATCTGCGCTGTAACCAGATCCCCAAGTGATTTGTATGCACTTTAAAGTTGGAGAAGCACAGCACTATCTTCACTGTCTCCTGGAAGAAGAAGATAAATTAGAGAATTCTGGAGATTTGTGAAAGAGAAAAATGAAGAATAAATGTGGAGATGTGAGTGGGAAGCACTTTGAGGAATACTATGAATTCAAAGCTAAGGAACTTCTCTATAAGCCAGGGTTTCCAGAGTGTCTTGACCCGCAGCGGTGCACAAGGCAATCAATCCACTAGGATGTGAGAAGTAAACTTTAGAACTCATTAATATTTCATTTTTATCTAAAAACAAGAAAGGAATTTGACCTGATATTTAATATTCAAACAGACCACCGTACCCTCACCAGGTCTGTTACTCAGGTTTCAGTTCAGGTATGTCACAGGGAAAACCACAATTCTATTAGCCGTGTTCATACACTGGGTATGAAATGTAGGCATGCTTTACCTAAGAAAACACTTGTATTTTATCATTTTAATTAAAATAACATTCACAAAGTTGACAAGTGGTTCTAAGTGATTCCTGAGTAAGAACTGTGCAGGTACACGTGTGCACATACCAGGACACACACATACACTCACATCAGATAGAGGATTAAAAATGCAACACAAATGAAAAAGAAAATAGTAGAGCTAATCCTCCCCTTAGCATCTGATAAAAGCTCTTAGCCACATTACAAGGGGAAAATTATGACAGTCTTACCAACTCTGACAAGAAGGAAGCCAACAAATGAAAAATATAACTGCTTTTCAAAAGAGACTTATGTCATGAAGTTCGCATGTCGAAAATGGATGTCGGGAAATATGGATTGTGTTTTTGTTGACAATAATAATGTAAGTGTGTCTTCTATAAAACTTTGCATATATGCATATTTGAAACTCTTGCAAATAAATTTCTAACTTAAAAAAAATCTTCTAAATAGAATGAATTACACTGAGTTTAAACCAATGTAAAAATTCAGCATCTTCTATTTAGTTTGCAAAAACAACTTATTGACATAAGGAAAGATGAAAATTTATGAGCTGGCTTTAAGCAAAAATGTTGGCTTTACTGTTGGTTGGGATTAATAATGAATATTGTGATTTAGTAAGTGTAGCTCATGTTGAACTTCTTTAGTTTAGATGTACATATAGTATCTTTCTCAATTATGACATAATACTAAGTACTCAAACTGAATTTAGTACTTAAATAAACAAAAATTTTTAAAATAATGAAACATATTCAACCACATTGTTCTAAATATATTATGAGAGCTAAGAAGTTTTATACCACTAATACATTTTAGTTAGCATATTTAAATATTTACTTTCTTTACATAAAAATTTATTTTTATCTTTGTGTATATTTTACAATGTTTGGTATTATAAGTTACAGTGTGTCACCTTATTGCATCAAGTATAAACTGCCATCAATTAAAATAGGTTACATAATTATATGTTCCACTAAGAAAGGCAAGAACACTGTAATTATTATAAGATGTCATTAGTTGTAAGAAGCATTCAGCTTTTAGAGATGTTAAAAAATCTGGTGGGGTGGGGGAGAAGGGCATTTAGAGTAATTATGATTCCGTTTGGCAGCTAACAACAACAAAACAAAAACAGCAGTGGTCTTAACAATAAAGGAGTCTTTCTCTTTCTTGTATAAAAGTCTGGAGACGTGCAGGTGAAGACACCAAGGAAGAGGGGTGAAGTTACAACCCAAATTCAGTTCTTTCTTCAAATACTCTTCGCACATTTATAGAACACCTACTGTTTCAGTCACTTAGGCTACATCAGTGAGTGAAACAGAGAAAATCACTCCCCTCAGAAGTCATACCATCTCTCAGCTAGTAAACGGCAGGCTAGGGCATGGACACTGCAGTGACTCGGGAGTCTGAGGGCTTGGGCCCTACCCCACACTCCTCCCCACGCTTCCGGAAGGAACGTTGTGGGGAGACTATAACAGACGTTTTATTTTGAAAACCACACTTACCTAACTCACTTCAGGTTATTCACTCATTCCACTTTCAATTTGTTTGTTCCCCCTAAGTTTCTCCTAATTTCTCAAAGAAAAATATGTAAAACTCATTTAATCTCCCGTAGAACCTTATTCTTCTCTATATCCCCAGTACCTTCCTCTGTTAAGCACAGAGTGATGCTAAAACACACATTTATTGAATGAATGAATGAATGAATGGGGAGCAATAACTTGTTCTCTCCTATGTGCATCAACCACTCATCTGTAACTGTGAAGAGCTTCTCTTATTTTTTGTTTTGATTTTTTAGGCAATAGACTCTGTACTCAGCTCACTAAGACCATGTCTTATCAAATACATGAATAGTAGAGTGATAACTGGTGTAGTTTTCACCCCCGCAGGGAAGACAAGAGCATCTCGGAAAGTCTCAGGAGAGGACAGAGGCGTTAATCTGCAACTGTATTTGACAACAGGAAGCAGGCCAGGCGATGGGGCTTGTGAGGAAGGGGAAAACCAGAAAGGAGAGAGTGAGGAAAGAGGAAAGGACAGAGAATAAAGGCACCAGTGAGAGTGAATACATGTAACAATACATAGTGGTATTTTTATAAATGAAAATACTATTTACAGAATATATTCCTTGCCTCCCTCCTTTCCCTGATCCTTTTTCATTAACAAACGTAAGTATTTACATTTAATTTCTTGTCAGTTCAATGTTTAATTTTTTATGCCTAATGAAGTATTGCCACTTGAATAAATAATATTTAATATTTATCAACAAGGATTCTAAAAGCAGAAACCATTCACTTGCTTGATACAATATCCATGTTTTTTCATAAGATGAAGAAAAACAATTCCTAAAAGAAGCTTCACACTGTGACCATATGCCCACCATACTCAATGCATCTATCACTGTATTCTAAAAAAAAGTCCTTGCGAACTTGTCAGATAGTCCGAAAGGTAGGGAAGGAGGCAGCGATGAAAAGTGATTTTGCATCTCAGGAATTCCTTCAAGACACATCATTTCATCACTCTCACACCCAGGAGCTTAATCTGCATGGTTGAGTTATATAACATATAACACGGTAATGCTAAGTCAATTTGTTTCACCCTGGACTCTCTCCTGACATTCCCATGGTGATGTTAACTGTGAAATGGGCTAACCTGCTATCACATCCTAGAAAAATGGAATAGTTTTGTGCACTGATGAAATATAATTCCTTTGATTATTGATTGTATTCTCCGATTTCAAACATTAATTGGTATATAACATGCATGTCATAATGACATGTTGGTGACTACTGATTAAAAGCAAGGCTCTGGAATACTGTATGCATTTGCATAATTCTAAAGCAGCGTTTTGTAACACTATTCTGGTGAATCTCTCCACCCATGGTTACATTTTCAGGTCCTACCCACTTTCGCCATTAGACACTAGAAAGAATTGTAGCACCAAATTCCAAGCTGGACTGTAAATCTCAAAACCAAAAAGACGAGGTTGACTCTTTCATGCGGCATACGATTCCCCATTCTTAAGGAAACAGTGAGAAATCAGGGAGAGGACTGAAGATAGGAGAATCTTGTATCATAACAATATCACATAGGAGCCATCAGAAACCACAAAGGTCATTCTTCTCCAGATCCTCTTGAATACAGAAAACTGGCCAAACCAAAACAGCCAGGGTAATCCTGGCTTTTCCATGTTCCCATAGTTCCTAAGATGCCACAATGGAATATACATAGCTTTGATAAAATAGAAAGTAAATGCATGCAACAATCTTCCTCAAAGGGAGGTCAAGTCATTTTTCCTGAACAAGAGGTCTTCACAAAACAAGAAACTGGAGCCTTAAATATTTCAGAATAAAGCCTGTAACCTTCACAGAGATATTTATTCCAGCTGTGTTCACATTCATTATAATGACTCTGGAGAACAGCACTGACTCATTTTAGATGATGACTACATAACAATTCATTTATAATTAATGAGTTTATTCCACCAGGTATATGATGAACTCTAAACAAATAGTGTCACTGAATCACACATGTCAATAAATTTGAGTACTAATCTGATTTCACCTAACAAAGGTAATGATAAACTAGAAGGAAAGAGAGCTGTGTCTAATTAAGGAAAATGCCCTTTGTATGTTCTAATGGTTGAAACATTAACTTGAAAATGGCTTTCCCTGCAATAATTTACAGACAGGCATTCTTTAATGGGAAAACAATTCAAATTTATGTGCGATTGAACTACAATTATTTGATTAACTTTATTAAATTCTTGTTGATTCTAGAGTCTGGGTGAAGTGTATCATTTTTCATGAGTTTCATACGTTGCACTTTTAAGTTTTTCAACCTGAAGATTCAGTTGATCCTGAGAATGTCCTTAAGTACCTGCTTCCGTGACTAGCGGACAGAACCGAGGTGGCTAGGATTCATTTCACTTGTCTCTTTCCATAATCGTCATCTTATTTTTGTATTCAAGAAGCACTTGAATAAATTTAGTAGCAGCATTTACATGACTCTTTGCTGCTTTGTGTGTATTTGAAACTGTGGGAAGCACTGTTTCCCATTGACTGAAAGAAACTCCATTCAAACTAAATGAAATCCATATCCAAATGCTTAGTTTTAACTAGATACTACTGAAAACTCAGATATTCTCTGCTGTATTTTCATGTAGCATGAAAGGCTTATATTGAAAACAGAGAGAGAAAGGTGCCAAATCAATAACCTAAACTCATGTATTAATAAACTAGAAAAAGAAGAGCAAATCCAACCCAAAGTCAGCAGGAGAAAGGAAATAATAAAGGTAAAAGGAGGGAAAAAAAACCTTAAAAACAGAAAAACAATAAAGAAATAAATTAAACAAAAAAAGTGTTCTTTGAAAAGAGCAATAAAATTTATTAATCCCTACCTGAAGTGGCCAAGAAAAAGAGAATACATAAATTACCAATATCAGGAATTGAAGAGGATACTTTTTTATAAGTATAACAGTAGAAAAGGATAATCGGGGAATATTATGAATAACTCTATGTCCATAAATTCAACAACTTAAAGTGGATGAACCACTTGAAAGATACAAACTATCAAAACTCACTCACTCTGTGTCAACTGCATAGAGGCAGGATGAGGGAATTTGTGGGGTTTGAGGCTGAGGTGGTGATATTTACATGACTGTGCATTTGTCAAAACTCATAGCCCTGTATACCAAGAAGTGTGAATTGTGTGGTGTGCAAATTAAAAAGAAAATAAATCCATAGACATCTAGAGTAACTGAATTTCACCTTATCTGATATTTCCATTTGTCTTATTTTGCCCCTAAATAAGAACTCTGTACTAATTAATCCATCATAATCGGTGGAATCACCTTTCTTCTGATCCTTGATTATCATTATCTCCCTATCCTTGACTTAACTTCTTACATTCTGCAGCATTGCATTTCTAATCAATTACCAAGTTCTGCCAAAGTTTCCTATGTAATATTTTTCATATTCACTTTCTCCTTCTCATTTTTTTAGCTACCATGCTTTCCCCTTTTCACCAATCACTATGTCCTACTAGCTAGTTTGCCTGCCTATAGCAAGTAGTTTGTCTTTTTGTAATGTCATCTTTAAATATCATTTTCTTTCCTCTGATAAGAAATCTTCAGTGGTTTCCCATTTTTTTATCATATCTGTTTTCAATGCCTCAAAATTATTGACTATCCTACATACCATTTTCATCTTCATGACTTAGAAATCTCTGTCCATTCCAAACTAATACTAATAAACCTAGTATTTACTCTTTATTTTTATTATATTTTATACCCCATGCTAAATTATCTCTTATTATTTCTATTTAATCCTGACAGCAATTCTATGATGTACATTTATCCCCATTTTACAAATGAGAAAACTGAGGCCCAAAGAAGTAATTAAGTTTCCTAAGACCAGACATCAATCAAGGGATTAAAATGGGATTTAAACCCAGTCTCCAAGCCCTGTTCTTTTAACTTCTAAACTCTTTAAAGTCCTTCCAATTTTACTTCACTTGATCCTCGACTGTCTTCTCAAATTATTTCTTCTCCTGAAAGATTCTTTTCTTCCCGGCTGATCTTTGCCAAATTCTTTAAGAAGAGTTCCTGACTACCCCACACTACCATTTAATTGCCCTCGGCAAAAGTTTTAAAGATATATATTCTTGCCACAAATCACACATTGTTCCATAATTACTCTGTAAGATATTTCACATGTATATGTCTTATTTTCTCCCACCTCACAATCTTATTCATTCATTCACAAGAGAAAGTAACACAGATTTAATAAGCACCTATTATATGCCTAGCAACGAGGAGGATAGGTCACTGATTCAAGGAGCTCACAGCAAATTCTTGAGAGTTTGAATCACCTCTTTTTCCTTTTGCATTTCACATGCTTTCAGGGCAGATGAGTGAATGCACTGGTTTGCCTTGGTCACAAATACACAACATCGGAGAGCCAGGAAGGGCTATGACAGCCCTGTGAAATTTTATGTTGAAAAACTGCTAATGATGCCATCAGGCCCAGTGTCCTTCAGGGGAGAAAATGAGCTCTTGAGGCAAACGTAGAAGCTGCAAACCATTTGTAATCAGAGAGTGAAGTATGCAACAAGGGAAGCTTGCCAAGCTCAAGGACTCAGTGGCTTTAATGATGGGATGGTATTACCAGTGGAAATCAAAGTTGCCTACCAGCTGGATTAGCTCATCTTCACAATGAGCTTTGCTGGCTGATAACCACAGGGTCCTGAGAAATTAAGCAGACCCACAAATGACCTGCATAACATTCTGGCTAGATGTCAGAAAGTTGAATTAATTGCCTGGAAATAAATGAATGGGGTAGGGCCAAGAATCGCTTCATTAGTATTCGGCAGCACTGCTGTTTTAGGAAGAAAAGAAGAGGAGGTGGGGGAGGAGAGCAAAACAATGGGAAGTAGGGAGGGAAAGGAAACTGGGAAGGATAATGAGAAAAATCATTATTTTACAAGTGCATTATGGGCGCCCTGTTTTTTCAGAGTACTTACAGAATTTCCTAAGCTAGCCCAATTCACAATTTCTAGGAGGACTCGACTCACACTTTCCGATAGAACAGACGTTCTCGGCAGCCCAGCAATTGATACATGTGCAAAATACAAATCAGGCACATGGACCCTTTCCCTTTATCTTCTGAATGAGAGTTAGCAGCATTCAGGTATTTTTCTTTGGCAAGAAAGTGGGGAAATGGAGAGAAACAGTGCCCAACATGTACACCACTGAAAGATTTTCATCAGTGGCTTACTTCCAGCAAACGCTGGAGCTAAAGCCTGGATCCTTCAAGCATGAGTACGCTTTCTCTTACAGCATGTTTCATTTCTTCAATTAATAATTCTGTTCACTCTTAAAAACCACAGTTGCAAAGCCATGTCTTGTGATGCCCGTGAGCACAGCAAGTTTCTCCAAAACTTCCTGTTAATGCATCGTTAGAGGATGCTGCTCCTGTGCAGCCCCTTGGAAAAAAAGCCATGCAAAGGTCATAATATAAAGGGGATGGTGAGGCCACCTTGGTGGCCGGACCCTGATGTTGGCAAGCAGCTTCCTCCCTAAAAACGGCAGTTTACCAGTAACTTACCAACTATTTCTTCCTGAAAACCTATGGAACCTTCTGTTTGATCTTTGCAGTACAATCATTTCCTAAAGTCACTTTTTTTCAGAATCACTGACATCCTTATGAAATCAAAGCCCTTCTGCACTGATTTTATGAAGCCTAAAGGTAAAACTGCTACAATTCGGCTTCATTCGTTTGTGAGCCGCTTTCCTTTGTTGTCAGGAGTGATATCTCTTTGTATGATGTGTGTGCTTTGAGTAATTTATAACTAAATGCTTTTCTTCATTTTGAGTGCTGAGAATATGCCTGGTCCAGGAGACTTAAACCTGTATTTCTCTTTACACCTCAAGGAAGATTTCATCTAATTGTCCTCACCACACCTTTTAGACTGTATAGCACCATAAGAGTATGCAAAATAAAAATCATTATTTTTTATGTTCCCTGTAAGTTCCTTTGTCTTTCAAACATCAAATTGGCTATTTTGCTCATATTTTTCTTGTACACCCCTAAAATTCTGCTATATGCTGGCAATAATCTTAAAAAGCAAAAATGGGGCTTCCCTGGTGGCACAGTGGTTGAGAGTCCGCCTGCCAATGCAGGGGACACGGGTTCGTGCCCCGGTCCGGGAAGATCCCACGTGCCGCGGAGCGGCTGGGCCCGTGAGCCATGGCCGCTGAGCCTGTGCGTCTGGAGCCTGTGCTCCGCAACGGGAGAGGCCACAACAGTGAGAGGCCCGCGTACCGGGGAAAAAAAAAAAAAAAAAAAAAAATTCTCTCTGACCTATGATTTATCTTGGTGAGGATGCTTGCTTTACTTTCTTTATATCCAATAACAGAAAAGTGAATATCTCTTTTTATCATACATAGATAGCAAAAATATTTTAACCTCATTTCAAAACAACAAAGGAGATTTTGAAGTGAGAAATCAATCATCACCAAGTATATGTTGAGAATCTATTTGGGGCACTGGCCTATGCACTCTGAGGTATGTATTTACATAGAAGAACTGGGAATCCAACTGGTTTTATGGATGTTTTCTTCTTCTGCTTATTTCAAGAAGCTGGGTGCAAATGATTACACAAGTGATTCATAAATTGCCACATATTTTTTTTTCCCCGAGTAAGAATCTCTTGTGACTCTATGCATATTTCACTCGTCTCAGGCTCAGCCTAAACATTCTCATTTTAGGAAGAGTCTGTCAGCCCCAGGAGACAAGCTTATGTGTTCAGGTTTGCCCTTAAGTTTTCGTATTATTTTGGACTTGATGAATTCCTTTATCAGTTAGAGTGCTTTGGCTTGTAAACATAAGAAAATCCATCCCAAACCAACCTGAATAATAAAGAGCACTTACTGACTAAAGTAACTGAAAAAGTCCAAAGTTAGAGTTATAACTAGGCATGGTTTGAGTGGAGCCACAGCCTATTTTCTGTTTTCTTCATCCCTGTCCACTGAGTGTCAGCTTCATCCCCAGAATGGAAGAAAGACCATCTTCTCACATCTTATGTCAGGGGTTGACAAACTATGCCCCGTGAGCTAAATCCAGCCTGTCACATGTTTGTATAAAGGAATGTACTCTCATCCATTTACGTAGGGTCTATGGCTGCCTTCTCGCTGTGAGGGCAGAGTTGAGGAGTTGCAACAGATACTGCATGGCCCACAAAGCCTGAAGTAGGCACTGTCTGCCCCTTTACAAACAAAGCTGGCCTTTCAACTCTTCTTGTGGCTCTTTCTTGAGCTAAGAAACTTCTTTCCTACAATGTCGGTAAATCTCTTGCCATCTCATTAGGCCACATGGCCATAAATAAAGCAATCTGTGGCCATATAATGCCAAACTGGTAGGCTTAAACCCACCGTGGCCCAGAGCATGGGACTCTGTAGATTAATCATATTGGTGGTCTGCATGGGAGAGATTCATAGGAGTAGATATGATTGCTCTATCATTAGGACAGAGTAAAGGGAAAACGTACACAGTGTTATGGGTTGCATCCCCACCAAATTCATATGTTGAAGTTCTAGTTCCCAGCACCTCAGAATGTGAGTGTATTTGAAGATGTGGTCTTTACAGAGGTAACCAAGTTAAAAATGAGGTTATTAAGGTGGACCCTAATCCAATATGACTGGTGTTCTTATTAAAAGGGAAGAGTTGGAGAGAGACTCACATGTAGGGAGAATACCGTATGAAGATGAAGGCAAAGATTGGGATGATGCTTCTAGGAGCCAAGGAAAGCCAAAGACTGCCAGCAAACCACCAGAAACATGAGGAGAAGCATGGAACAGATTTGCTGTCACAGCTCTCAGAAGGAACCAACCCTGCCAAACACCTTGATTTCATACTTCTATCTGATGAGGTAATAAATCACTGTTGTTTAAGCCACTCAGTTTGTGGTGCTTTGTTACAACAGCCTTAGAAAACAAATACACATGGCAAGACAATTAATAATGTCCACTACCTTACCATAAATTTCCCTATCTGGAAAGTGATCTGAAAGACTACAAGAAACAAAATATCTCTTGAATCTTTCTGTGAATGACTTTCATGATTACAAGAGCCTAGTGGTACCATGAGAGCAAAGAGTACATGTCAGGAGGAAAAGGATGCAGCATGGGACAGACACAACCCCTAGACAAAGAATAAATAAACCTTTGGGATAACATTAAATTGTCTGAGAAGACTCCCCACCCAGTGGATCACTCAGCTGCGTTCTCCTTAACCTTTGGGCATTGTCTGATTCTTTTTTAACTATCCTTTGTTACACTATCTAAATCCATCAATCAGAGATTTGTCTGAGTTTAAAATCACTCTGTTTTTAAAACATAAATATCCTGAAAGGGCTTCTATCCATTCCTATTCACACGGCTGGCATTTAGAGAGATTTGGGAGTGAGAAGGAGTTAAAGCGAACAAGAAAACCAAGCATTATTTCTGTATTGCAGACTCAAGTAAGAAGAGTTAAAAACACCAGCCGTTGATATTGTAGTCCTGAGATTTATTCATTCAGTCACTCAACAAGTATTTATGGTGTTCCTATTTCCATATTAAATGTTAAGAATACACGAATGAACAAAATAAACATGGTGTCTGTCCTCACAGGGCTTAGAGGTTAGTGGGGGAGAAAGGTACAGAAAGTAAGAAGAATATTACACTATGGTGTGACAAATGCTAGCTTATAAAAAATTGGGGAAGTTTATGATTCATGGGTACACATTAGGGCATGTAATGTGATTTAGAGTGGGTCTGGGGCAGTTTTCTAGAGGAAGCATTGTATAAGCTGAGACTTGACAAATAATTAGGATATCTTCAAGCCAAAAGGAAGGGTATGAGGGAGAATAGGGGAGGTCATGGGTAGTGATAAAAGCCATCTTAAAAATTACAGTCTTTATCCAGAAGAAAATGTGGAGCCATGAGAAGAAATATAATCAGACAGTCAATTTACAATGATGGTGTCAGCTCAGAGCAGTAAGGATGTCTTGCTAGGTTTGGCTTTGGTCTCACAAGGAATTATTTCTGAGTCAAGTAAAAGATACATGACCCTACCTATGGAGATTTATCCCTTAGTTAACTCAAGCTAAAACTATCAATTAAAAATTATCCACAGCTTTACCCACCCAAAATAGTCAATTTACCAGTCATTATATGCAAGCCAAAGTAACCAGAGTAACGTAAGAAAGTATTAAAAAGGAGTTTTCTTCAGGAATGGGAACACCATGATACAACCTTTAGGCAAAATGATTTAACTTGTTAGTTATGGTTGTTAAAAAAAAAGATCACAGCTATTTAAAACATGATATTAGAAATAGCACTACAGAGGGCAGATAGAAGAAGCAAGAAGAACTACAATCCTGCAGGCTGTGGAACAAAAACCACATTCACAGAAAGATAGACAAGATGAAAAGGCAGAGGGCTATGCACCAGATGAAGGAAAAAGATAAAACCACAGAAAAACAACTAAATGAAGTGGAGATAGGTAACCTTCCAGAAAAAGAATTCAGAAAAATGATAGTGAAGATGATCCAGGACCTCGGAAAAACAATGGAGGCAAAGACCAAGAAGATGCAAGAAATGTTTAACAAAGACCTAGAAGAATTAAAGAACAAACAAACACAGATGAACAATGCACTAACTGAAATGGAAACTACACTAGCAGAATAAATGAGGCAGAAGACTGGATAAGTGACCTGGAAGACGGAATGGTGGAATTCACTGCCATGGAACAGAATAAAGAAAAATGAATGAAAAGAAATGAAGACAGCCTAAGAGACCTCTGGGACAACATTAAACACACCAACATTCACATTATAGGGTTCCCAGAAAGAGAAGGGAGAGAGAAAGGACCCGAGAAAATATTTGAAGAGATTATAGTCGAAAACTTCCCTAACATGGGAAATGAAAGAGCCACCCAGTCCAGGAAGTGCAGCAAGTCCCACAAAGGATAAACCCAAGGAGAAATATGCCGAGACACATAGAAATCAAATTGGCAAAAATTAAAGACAAAGAAAAATTATGGAAAGCGGTGAGGGAAAAATGACAAATAACATACAAGAGAACTCCCATAAGGTTCTTATCCTTTTAGAGGCAGAAATAATAAAGATTATAACTACTATAAGAGGAAAATGGAAAAGATCCAGAATAAGTGAGGCAATCGTGAGTCTAACAAACCAAGGACACCAGACACCGAGTCTGGCATCTGACCTTGGGATGAATAGAGTACCCTCTGCTCTCTTACTGCATTGCATTGTGTATCATGTATGTACTCATACGACCAAGAGGTTTGGGAAATCTTCACTACAGTACTACTTTACTACTAACGACTGAAAATCCTTTCTACTGATTGCGTGTCACTCACAGTGTGAAATGAGTGTGTTTCACACTGTGTGTTTCTGAGAAAATATTTCCCAAGTCTTACAGGAGCTGATCAGCTTACAGAGTCAGTTGACATCAACAGGCACCCAGTTGACTCCCAAGAAGGTTGCACAAAAAGATAACAGTACTTCAAGATTCTCGAGTGGATCAGTTTTCCCACGTGAGGCTTTCCTCGAAGTGCCTAATAATAAGGCCTCTTGGGTTCTTTCACATCGTCCCAGGACTCATGCCTTCGGAGGCATTTTATAAATAAGTTACCCTATTCTCAAAAGACTCTAGGTGGAAACACTTTAATAGAGCAGACCTAATTTTTCAATCTCACCTTTTGTAACTGAGTATGAATGAGCTATTCTTCATGTTCTTGTAGCTTGACAGGAACAAGAAAGTGTACCAAATCATTAATTCTCTAATTTGCCCACATAACATAAAACCAGCTGGCTTTTAATATTTAATTAAATTAGTGTGCTCCCCGACTGAGTTCTAATATTCCAATTTCAATTTTCAGCACAAAGCTAATATAAAGCCAAAGAAGCCCTGAGTGATGTGGAAAGGGAAAATGTGAGCTTGGTAGGATAATGTGAAGGCGTCTACAGATGAAAAGAATCTTTTTTCTCTTAAGAATCTTTTTTTTTTTCCTTTAGCAGTATGTATAAGATGTCCAACTAAAAATATTGCATTCTCTTTTAAGTAACATCATGTGGTAAAAATATGTGCGAATTGGGGGACCGTTTCTTTTTTCATTAGTTAATTCCTTTGTCCACTCGTTGGACATATCTTTTGCCTGTTGTGTGTTAGGTATTGTACCAAGAGTTCAAGGATGAGGGTGAATCACACTGTCCCTACTCCCAGGGGGACTTATCGTCCCTACTTCTTGCTAGGGACCTGTATATCACTTCATGTAATTTATTTAACCACTTGCCTACTGTTAGATGCCAATTTCTCTTCATTTAAAACAGTATTGTGATGTACATCTTCATAAAGAAATTTTTTCAGATTGACTATGTCCTTAGAAAATCTTTAAAATATTTTCCAGTACAAAATAACATAAATTTATTTAGAAAACACAGCAAAAAAAATAACATAATGCCATTTTTCGAATACAAACATGGCTATATTTATTATATTGCCCTCCAGTCTTTTTTTTTTCTCTTATTTAGGTGCTTTTAAAATGGTTTTGATTATGATTTTGGTTTTGCTTTTTTCATAGAACAAGCATTTTTTCATACCATTTTATGCTTAAAAGGTGTGTTAATGGCTTCATAATAAATAGGTTCATTAAGAAAAGAAAAACAGAGACTTCCTTGACAACTCCTTTCCTTGTGTTTGGTGTTTGGACTTTGTAAGTACAGCCTAAGTTGCTGGAAAGAAAGAAAAGAAGGAAGGATGGAAGGAAGGGAGGGAAAAGAAAAAAAGATAAGACAGTAGCTTAACCTAGCTGGAAGTTTATCTGTCACATGACAGTCCACAGGTAGAGAGGGGTCTGAGACTGGTAGGGTACCTCTCCCTTCCTCATCATGGCTTCCACTTGTGTGTCGCACTTGGTTAGTCTAGCTCTCATTATCTTTTAGTCAGCAAGAAGTGGGGAGAGGACCGGAGAAGTGCCCTCATAATCCCTTTGATGGCAAGAGCTAGGAGTGGTACACATCACTTCCACCTTGTACTTTTGCCGTTAACTTAGCCTTACGGCCACATCACAAACAATGGAGGCTGAACACCTTACTTCCTTTAAAAATAAGAAAACTGTAGTGAATTAAATGACACTGATTCAATAGGCATTGTGTGGTCAGGACTTTCAGCAGTCACTTCATTTAGTATTCCCTTACTAGATATTATCAGCAGCGTGGTACCTGGGGGTTACAGAGACTACAGATAGATAAAATAAGCTGACCAAGGTCACTGCCACCTGTCACACACCAGAACCTAAATCCAATCTACTGCTCTCTGACTACATTATTATTGCACTTCCTTATTAACCTAAAAAATTGAAATTTAAAAACATGTATAAGGTTTTCTTCTAAGATGTCTGAATTTTTAAAAGTAACTCTTGTTGAATAGTCTCTGTCATGCATCCAAATACTAGTTTAGTAGAAAATATTTAGGTGGTTTTAGAATAAGTACAGTCTCTGGGTTTCTGAGATGGGTCAAATAAATAAAAGGTGTTTATAATCCTTCAGTTTGTTCTTATGTAAATTATGACAATGAGAGTTATTGTTTTTCAAATCATTCTAGATCTTAGGGAATAGACGTTTTGGTGACAAAATGAACTGGAAAAGCACTCTTCCCATACACTAGCACAATAACAGTGATATTATTGTTTTGCTAGAGGCAAGTTCAGAGTCATAATCATAGGAATTCTGCCCTTTCTTCATAAGATGAGAAAATAAATAGAAACGTGGCAAAATGGACTTGCTTTTTCTTAGGAAAGATAATGAGCCAATAAGCTGTGCCACTTTCTAACCAGGAGACTGGTCTGGTATTGGAGCACCTCCTTTCAGCTGCACTTACAGGACTGATGCCTTCACATTCAACTTGCAACTTTGCAGGACACAAGAAGGGACCAGAAAGGAGGAAGAACTTCCACCAGGGCATAACAGAGTTCCTCAAAAAGTGGGTGGCGTCTCTCAACTAGGAAAGGGGAATGAGGCCAGATAAGAAGGCATACGGAGTATTCTCCTTTTGGGAGGACTAAGCCATAAACCAACCCTTCCCCTTATGTAGTTCAAGAACATGACTCAATTTGAGTAAATTACAACCTCTGTGCTCCCATAGACCATATTGCTTTATTTTTTTAACGTCTTTATTAGAGTATAATTGCTTTACACTGTTGTGTTAGTTTCTGCTGTATAACAAAGTGAATCAGCTCTATGTATACATATATCCC
The DNA here is from genome assembly GCF_026419965.1 of Kogia breviceps. Lineage (NCBI taxonomy): Eukaryota > Metazoa > Chordata > Mammalia > Artiodactyla > Physeteridae > Kogia > Kogia breviceps. The sequence continues at coordinate 32,632,040 of NC_081321.1, forward strand.
CATATCTCTTCCCTCTTGCGTGTCCCTCCCTCTCACCCTCCCTCTCCCACCCCTCTACGTGGTGACAAAGCACCAAGCTGATCTCCCTGTGCTATGCAGCTGCTTCCCACTAGCTATCTATTTTACATTTGGAAGTGTAGAAAACTTTGTATACTTCCATTATAGAAGGTTTGGTCTTGGGAAGACAGTCAATACAGTAGTTACTCAAAGAAAAGATGGCAGCTGCTCTCCAATCAACTTTCCAGGGCTACTCTTGACAGGGAAGGCTGGAGATTAATTCTTTGATTGCAGCCCCCCAGGCCTGCCTCACCCCCTCGCCTCCACCACCACCCAAGTTAAGCAAGGAACTTCCTTCAGATTAGAAAAGAAGGAACTCTTTTACAAAAGGCTACACATATGCATATGGTAAACCCAACTGAAAATAAGAGACACTGGAGCAAAATGTTGAGGATTTACAATTCCGATTGCCTCTCAGTGAGAGCAGCAACGGTTAATTGAAGGGAATCCACAATCATTACATAATATGAGGGGGTTTTTGTAATATTCAACATTAGCTTCTAAAACGCTTCTACTGATTATGTTTTATTACATGGTTTGTTAAGCATCTATTGTAAAGTGCTATTAAATTATAATGAATTAGCTTTCCTTCCACAGAAGTGTCACCTGAACATACTTAGCTGGCTCATCAGTGCCACAGATGTGTAATTATTTATTTTATTAGGCTGTTTGGTTGCCTTTTACACAGTATGAAGTGCTTTTTCATTAGTTTGACTTGAAAAAAAAAAAGATTATTGTAAAGTGCAGAGTTCTTAGCTAGAGTTATATACTCACAAAATTCCAAAGTTCTTCAAGTTTCTTGGCCCTCTGATACTACATAGAATTTTACTTTTGATCTATAGATCAAAGACCATAATGAGAATCTTATTAAAGCTATGCAACTTCTCCCAGGAAAGTGAACGTAAACAGAGAATGTTACCTAAAGCTTCAGGGTTTTTGTGGATCCCCAGAAAGCTATTCTCTGGATGCCCAGCCCAGGTTAAGAAATTCTGAGTTAACGGATTTTGAAATTCTTGATAAATTATGTAAACAATGAATTTTCTGATATTCTACGCTTGACTTTTCAGGTATTTATGCAGCAAAGGAGCAGAAGACAAACACATATCACCGTAATGGCAGGGACAACAAAGGTCCCTTCAGTCTGGATTTTGTTGGTTAAAAAAATAATGCTCCATTCCCTTAATTTTCCCTTATCAACCAAGAATACATTGTCCAGTACCTCCTCTCAGTTGAAATTTACATGAAAAAGAGGAAAATTCCTTCCGTCATTTCAGCTGTCAAGTCTTAAAGAATTGAGAAAGCATGTCTTGGTCTAAAATCACCGAGTTCTTAATGAAATAGTGCCATGGACCTAGATATTGTCATACAGAGTGAAGTCAGAAAGAGAAAAACAAATATCGTATAATTTCACTTATATGTGGAATCTAGAAAAATGGTACAGGTGAACTTATTTGCAAAGCAGAAATAGAGTCATAGATGTAGAGAACAAACTTATGGTTACCAAGGCGGGGAGGGGGGGGGACAAATTGGGAGATTGGAATTGATATATAGACACTACTATGTACAAAATAGATAACTAATGAGAATCTACTGTATAGCACAGGGAAATCTACTCAATGCTCTGTGGTGAACTAATGGGAAGGAAGTCTACAAAAGAGTGGATATATTATGTATACATATAACTGATTCACTTTGCTGTACAGCAGAAACTAACACAGTATTGTAAAGCAACTATACTCCAATAAATGTTAATTTATAAAATAGATAACAGTTAAAATAAAAAGTGTCATTGAATTAAAAAAAAAAGATAACCAACAAAGACCTACTGTATAGCACCGGGAACTACACTCAATATCTTGTTATAACCTATAAGGGAAGAGAATCTGACAAAGAATGTATATGTGTGTATATATATATATATATATAACTGAATCACTGTGCTATACACCTGAAACTAAACATATTGTGAATCAACTATACTCCAATTTTTTTAAGTTATAAAAATTAAAAATAAAAAAAATTTTGAAAAAATTAAAAAATAAAATTACTGAGTTCTTACTTTCGCTAGACATTGTGCCCAGAGCCTCCCATGCATTATTGCATTAATTCTTACAGCAAGCATATGAGAAAGCTACTGTTTTTATCTCCATCTTACTTATAAGGAAACTGTAAGAAGCACAGTAACTTGGCTGAGGTCACATGGTTGGTGGTAAATGATGGGGTTGGGACTCAATTTTTTTTTTCCAATTTGGCAGTCGGGCAAAACCCATCAGAAACAGGTGTCTTTTATCTGAAGTTCTGTGAAGGAGGAGCAGTTTTATTTCATTTCAAAGAAACAAATGACCTAAATCAATTTGCTCCTGCCCTTGATTCTGTGCAAATTTATTTATAAGAAATTGTGAAGGAAGGGAAGATAGTACTAAATTCAGAAAAATTTAAATAGTCTTAAATCAAGCAGGTAACATGCAATGTCATTTGTCCAGAAAAGAGGCAAAAGGCAGAATAGTAAATCTTTCCATAGCAAAATTATCACAAGTCTATGCAGACTCTTCCAATCTCACTTTCCCCCTTTGAATGGAAACTGCAAATCACTGGGTTATCATGTATTCTAAGTAGTGAGTCCATTAATCTCTTTCTCTCTTCATTTGTTTCGGATCTGATTTGACTTTGTGATAATGCATCACTCTGATCACGCTGTGCCCTCCTTGTTACGGAGTCTCCAGAGAAAGCTACAAATAGACAGAGAAAGAAGGCTGGAGGCTCAATCCCCACAGGGTCTCAGGATGAGGAATGGCCATGTTTGGAAGCATTTTCAACATAATCGTGGTACCCAAGGGAACTTTCAAGATATAAACCAACAGTAAAATACTTGTAGAAGTGAATGGTAAAACAGAAACTGAAAATGAATTATTATAACCACTCCAATTCAGTGTAAACTTTTGCTCCTAAGGATATAATATTCAGGTACCTGCTGAGCATACAAATGTGCATCTAAAAAGGCACCACAGCGGTTAATGAAGAGAAAATGCAAGATTAGGGGTTTTCACATGAGAAGGTAGGGTTTAGAATACTTGAATTACTTGAAATCTCACTGAACATTGTTGGTGATCGGGACTATTCCAATGTCTGCTCACTATACTTCATTCCTACGCTAGTCTACTCTAGACCAGGTGTTGGCAAGCTTTCTCTTGGAAGGTCAGGTAGTAATATTTTACACTTTTCAGGCCATTCTGTTTCTGTAGCAACTACTCAACTCTGCCATTGGAGCACAGAAGCAACCACAGACCATAAAAAATGGGCACATGTTCCAGTAAGACTGTATTTACAGATTTGGCCAGCAGATGGTAATTTACTGACCCCAGATCTAGATGACAATTTCCAGTTCTGCCATTTATTAATTATGGGCTTTGATTTAGTGTTTAGTCTTTCTCAACCTCAGTTTCTTCCTTCAGTGAAATACATTGCTTTCCCAGTAAGGAAACAATTTTTCTCAGATAAGTTTATCGAAAGTAGTTTCCATAGAATATGGTCTGGGAAATACCACTGTTAAGGTTTATAAAATGACATATAAATATGTGGTGTGTATGTGTATAATTTATTGAATACTATTATGTGCTAAACATACATTTAATACTTTACATCTGCCGTCAAATTCAGTCCTCATAACTGCCTTCCTTGTAGGCATAAGGTGGTTCAGAGACAGTAGAGTCCTTGGCAAAGTTGCACAGCTCACAAGTGGTAGAACTGCAGTCAGTTGCTTTGGAAGCTTCACTACGCTAAGCTGTCTTTTTACTGTCTTATTTTATTTTAAATTTTATTTTATTTCAACTTATTGTGAAAAGAACACAATATAAGATCTACCTTACTATGTTTTTAAGTGTACAAAACATCGTGCTGCACAGTGCTGTCCCGAAGATCTCAAGGGCTATCATCTTGCTTAACTGAAACTTTACACCCATTGGTTAGTAACTCACCATTTCTCTCTTCTCCCAGCCCCTGGAAACCACCATTCTACCAATCTTTGCTTCTATGAATTTGGCTATTTTAGATACCTCATATAAGGGGGATCATGCAACATTTGTCTTTCTGCAACTGGTTTATGCACTTACTATATTGTCTCTTGATAAGGACATACTGGTGATCTTGAACAGTCATGAGGGGTAGGAAGTGTCACGTACATTGAATATGAGTTTTTTGTGTGGGGAATAGCCTTCTGCCCAGATCCAAACATTCCTTGGGCCACGTTTTGCTAGCGATTAAAGTGACAGTACTGAAGTTTAGAGTTCAGATACTTTCTCATCCTGTTCCTGCTTCCTTTTCTCCTTTTAGCTACAGGGATCCCAACTCTTAAAGAGAAAAGTACAGGTCATCTCCTCTCTAATCTCTCAAAGGAATAGGCCATTTTCCCACCATAGACTATGCAGTCAGTCATTGGGGCAAATTTTTACTCTCTTGCAATCTTGTTCCTTTTACCCTTGGAGTAGTGGATAAACTTCAGATTCACTTTTTCTTGCAATGCAATGGTAAAATCCTACCCTCAAATCTGAGATGTATAATAGGCATAGACACAAGGAAAAAGAGGTAGAAAGCTCCAATTTGGCATTAGACCTAAACTGTATGCTATAATGTAGTTGTTAATTTAAACTCTCCATTAAGAGGTTTGGGAAGTTCTCTCAGGTTAATGAAAACAATAATTTTTCTACCATTTGACCACAATCTTTGTGCTTGAGATTCCCTTAGCAAGGAATGCCCCAGAGGAAGAGGGATAGTGGCCCGAAGACTCATGTAGCCCTTCTACATTTAAAACAAACAATCAAAACAAAAACAAAAAACCTTCCACTGAAACCCTGCATTAAGCATTTCTCATGGGTTCTAGTTCCTTCATCTCTTTTTCATCTTCCTCAATCATTGGCTTCCACCCTCATATTCCATGGGAACTTTTACCATTACATTTACCAATGGCCTCCAAATATTCAAGTCCAATGGCCATTTTTCAATCCTCTTAACCCACTTGATCTTTCTAGGATGATCCTTGTTTTTGGAAATCCTCTCTTCCCTTTGACTCCCTGCGAGCACTTGCCTTGTTCTCTTACAGCATGAGTCAAACTCGAAAGCTTACAGGCGCCAAGCAGATGACATAAATGACTGAAGTGGTCTCTTATGTTACATTCTTTCAAAACAGTTGCATTTGTATTTGTATTTGTATTTGTATTCTTATCTCCTGCAGCTAACATGGTCTTGCCCATTGTTCTTGAAATTTGTGACCCGCATGTCTGTCCTTAATTTTCCCACTTTTGATGGAAACATGGATACAAGAAAAGTTTCACTTTCCTCCTACCTATACTGTAAGAAAAACAGCTGTCACCTAGATGATCATTAGCTCCAGACACTTGGTCCCAGGATAACAGATTATGGTGAGACTATGGCAACCTAGAGTCCACAAATTCTACCTAAAGAGGAAGTTTCTACCCAGCTTCAGGTTATTGCTCACAAGTCTTGTTATTTGCAACAGGTGCTAGAAAGCCAGATTTTATGTAATCTCTGAATTTTTAAATGTTGGCAACACTGTGTAGGTCAGACTCAAACCCTCTAAGTGTGAGGGTTAGGATGCTAGTTGGCCACATTTGTGGTCAGAACCCGACGGTTTTTTCACTCACTCCGTTTCCACCAGTGTATCTCCTGGCTCCTCCTTGAGCCACGTTCTTATTCCCAATGCTCTTCTTTTGAGAAAGTCCATCCCTTCTGCCACATCTTCACCCCACAGCACTCTGTTGTAACTTTATTCTCACACATTATATTCCACCTCATATTATAGTTATTTATGAAATCGTCTTATGAGTCTTATGTGCTTGAAGTTTATTATGAGTAGTAACCAACTGTATTTGTATATGCATTCCACGTAGCACCTAGATCCATTGTTTTGCACAGGAAAGTTTTGTCATAAATATATCTCGATTCATTAATATTTACAGTCTCAATTTCTATACAGAAAATGTTAAAAAAAAAAAAAAAAAAGGCCTGCTAAATTCAAATGGTTCCAAGATTATGCAGGTATCCCACTCTGTAGATCTCCATTTGTATAGGGCAATAGTTCCTTCCTCAAATTCCTGCAAAATCCATATAGGGCCTAAGGCAGCTTTGTTCCCATGGTCAAAAAAGTCTGAGAAGTTCTGGGTTAAACAATGTTTAACAGATTTCTTTATCGCGGCACTTCTCAGACCTTTTACTGCGTTAAAATGCACTGTGAATATCTATAAGAGTAATACAGTGCTTTTCAGACATTTAAACTCTGGAACCGTTTTGTGAGAATCGTTATTAAGATCTCATAGGGTGGGACCACAGTTTGACTGGAACACAGTTTGGCCTAAGAGTCTAAATGCTTGCAATACGAGGTCTTCTATGAACCATCTCCCACCAATATTTTCAGTGTTGTTTCCTACTAAACAAATCCTCCATCCATTCCAAAATTCAACTGATTCTTTGTTTCCCATACATATATGTTCCTACTTCACATTTTCTCCCCAAATTTCCATGGCCTGAAGTATGATTCTGCCTTCACTAAACCTAAAGTGTTATCTGTCCTTCAAAACCCAGTTAGATACATACTTTTCTAAGAACTCATCAGAAACCACTCCTGCCCTCGCTGACCTCTCTTTCCTCTAAGCAGCAGCTACACTACTAATTTTCTTTATCGGCCTTTGATATATATATATATATATATATATATATATATATATATATATATATATATATATATATATATATATATATATATAAGACAGCCTATGCTAACTTCGTTTGTTATGTTCATCTGCACGTATCTCCTCTCTCCTCTTTAGATTTGTATCTTCTTAGGAGCTCTGTCTTTTTACCCAATGCCTTCTTCATAGAGGAAATTCAATCAGTGACTTTCATGATAAAAAACAAAACAAAATAACTTGGCAACCTAAAATGAATGTGATTACAGGTTATGAGAAGTGAAGGGGAGGAAGTGACTGCCAGTGTAGCTGAAGTTTCAGTGTAGCACAACACTCCCAGCAACCATGTGTACAAGAGAGCTTTTTATCTCTCCTATAGAAACAGTGGAGGCCTGGCATTCAGACTTTCAAAATAATAAAGACAGACCAAAGAACCCCCTACAAGGGGAAAGAAAATACCCTACCTAGAGGGCAGGAAGTGCTCTCTCAAGGAGAAAACATGGGTCCAGATGTGAGCGATTGTTGAGAAGGCAGAGACTGTGACACAGGGTAGAGTCACACAATTAACTCTTGCTGCCATCCAGCCTGCTTCTTGGGGGGATTTAGGATATGTTCTTTAAAAGAGAGTCAGAAGCTGGAAGAGTACTTTCTGAGGTTTATAAAAGACCAGGCAGACAAAGAATGTTTGAAAGAGCTCTCATGTTTAGAATAATTTTCCTTTTACCTACAAGATTTGGGGGTCTATCCAGAATGAAACACCTGGGTGCTATGACTGAGAACTAAGAATGCAAATGGCCCCAGAGAGGATCATGAAGACGCCATAGAAGTGACACAGCCAGGGAGGGAATCTCTGGGTCCGAGATGGGAGAGGTACCAGGGAGCTGGTACCCCAGTAACAAACTGAAGATCACCTGGAGCCAAGGTCTGTAAGTGAAGCCCTTATTGTCGTTCTCCTAGCCGTAATATCCTGAGGAAAGAAGGTTATACTAGAATGCAGCACTTTATTTATCCCAATCAAGTAAATGTGTGGAGTCTAGAAATTTATTTTGCTTGCCGTTTCATTTCCTGGCCTGTTACTTTCTCAGAAAGAAAAAAAGGAATTCGAAAGTGAGAAGTATTTACTTATGTGGGAATAAATATGCATGAAAATGCTAAACAAACGTGCAAACCCAGTATTTATGCCCATTTGCATGAATTTTAAAGCAATATGAATCAAGAGAGCTTCTAATATTATCATTCTGACTCTCTATAATGGAACAGAGAATAAAGTAATATATACATTTAAAATGTATTCTATGTAGGAATAGATAAATATTATGTGGATAAATTTCTTTATGAAATAATTGACTTTTTTTTCTTGTAAACTAATAACAACAGTTTGAGATTATCAAAATTAAGAGATCAAGCTAGTGCAAAACAAAGTGAAGCATTTTAATCTGCATATGTAAATGAGGTAACAGCGACACGTTCAACAGCTGTCAGGCTGACAGTAAATAGTGTTCCTTTCATGAGGTTTGAAATACAGGCAGGAGTGTTATGAAGGAGAATATATGAGAGGTTCTCTCACATAGAGAACCCTATGTGACATTTTTTTTCATTTCATATTTACACTCTGCTGTGTGTGTAAATAAGCAGGTATTTTAATATCTGTACCAAATGAAAAAATATATTGCACTATTTTGAATTCTGCTGCACATGGTTTATATATGTAGTTTAATTTTGAAGAAGAAAATGATGGAGAGCCTGGAGATTATCAAAGTTACACCAAGAGAAATGAGAAATTATCACCCTAGCCACCTTCCCTGTTGAATAGAAGTTCACCTGGAAATGCATTCTTTTTTTATATAAACAGAAAGCACTCCGTTGCCTGGTAAATAGTTGCATATTATAATATGTAGATTATTTCTAATTAACAAAAAGAAAGACATTGCCTTTTAAAGCCTAGGAAAATTATCTTATGGTTTTTGTCACAACTGATCTTTATTTAATTGTTCCATTTTAAGGATTATTTATCTTGTTTTAGCCTCTTTGATTGCTTCCTTCTAGTGCCTTATAAATTGGAACCACTATTAGCAACATCACTAATTTCCCGTAAAGATCATCTGAGCTTTCAAGCTGAATCATTGCATTCAGTTTTATTTTTCATAAAATTGAAATGGCTTTTGATGGCTAATTTTTGTCATCTTTAATTTAAGCCTCAAAGGTAGCCATTTTTTTTTTAACAAATAAGTAATTGCTTGGACTGAAAAATTAACTGCAATATTTCAAAGGGAAGATAATGCTGAAATGGTGTTGGTTATAATAATTAAACCCTTTGTTCAATCAAAAATAGACTCTAGCTAAAGGCCACTAAACTTTATGAGGTATATAACAAATCATGTTTCAATTTATTGAGCACAGATTTTTTTCCTTCCCTGTGTTTAGTATGTCATTTAGGTACATAAATAGAGAACTAGATTCTGAATAAATTAAGCATAGCAATAATTTGTGGCAGCTCTGATAAATCATATATATATGCATTGTGATTACATGAACTGAGAGAGCCATCACACATCAGGCTGATAAATTGCTCTAAGTCTAGAAAGGGTTGGTCTGCAGACCAGCTCTCTTTTCTTTCTCACTCAGGCAAAGGCATTAGCTGTTTAACTAGAAAACCTTTACCTAATACTTGAAATAAACTTCAAAATATTACCAGACCTAGGCGGTATTCACCTATTAGGATTAAACACAACAAGATAAAAAGTATCATTCCAAAGACAGAACTGAAAACTAAAGTTGTGTGACACATTTCATTGAGAGCGAGGAGACTTGCCTGGCTGATGTGGAGAAAAAATAATATGATGTAAAGGATGATAAAATTGGAACAGAAAGCTATGGCTACTTTGTAAGAGGGTTAAGGATGAGACATTTAATTTATACGTAATGGGGAGCTGACTTAGTCAGTTCAGACTTCTATAACAAAGTACCATATGCTGGGTGGTTTATAAACAACATAAATTTATTTCTCATGGAAGTCCAAGATCAGGATGGTCACATTCTGGTGAGAACTCTCTTTCTGGATTGCAAATTGCCAACATCCTCAAGTGGCTGACAGCAGAGAGGAAGCAAGCTCTCTTGGGACTCTTCGAGGGCACTGATCCCATTCATGAGGGCTTCACCCTCATGCCTTGATATCACCCTAACTACCTCCCAAAGGCTCCACCTCCTAATACTATAACACTGGTGGGGGGGAGGGCAGTTCAACATATGAATTTGGAGGGTACACATTCAATCCAGAGTAGGTCACTGTGAATTTTGCGTGGGGTGGTATGTAAAGTAGGCAGCATTTTCTGAAGATTGATCTGGCTGGTGTTAGCAGGAGATACCTTACAGAGAAGGGTCTGAATGTAGGGACATACTTTAACTGTAGTGGTTCAAGAGTGAAATGAGAAGTTGCTGAACACAGGTGTTGGCAGTGGTCATGGCTAGAAAAGGATATTTTGAGAGATATTGTGGAAGAAACATGGACACGGCTTTCTATCTAATATATATGAATGCTTGAGATGATTCCAGAATTAAAAACTGGAGGTGTATTTGGGGACAAGAAAGGCTATTTCTGCATATCAGTTGAGATGGTCTAAATTGTGCTACAGTAACCAAATCTTATGCTTGAAACACAAAGCTGTTGTTGTTGTGTTTCCTGCTCCCACGCCATGCCTACGGTGGACAGCGTGGTCTCTGCTCTTCACTGTCAGCCTCATTTGGGGACATAGAGCACTGCTAGTAAGTCCTGCAAAAGGAAAAGAGAAGGAGGAAGCAAATACTGTCTCTTAAGCTTCCACATGGGAGGGACACATGAGACCTCTTGGCGTGTGTCATTAGTTAAAGCAAGTCACATGGCTTTGCCTGATTTCAAGGGGATAGATTTTGGAGATCTGTAGTGCAATCTGCCGCTTTCTCTTTTGCAATGGGCTGCATTTACACTTGATGTGTAAAAACATTTTTTCTAGACTATATTCTACAAAACACAAAAAACAAAGCTCTTCTCTTCTTCTCTTAGATGACAAATAAGTACACATGGACTAATTTAGAAGGAAATGGAAATGTAATTAAGTGATAAAGAATGTCCCCAGCTATGCACAGTTGGTTTTATCAATATCCGATCTCCAAAATATTTGGTTTGCCACTTACTAGGACTTTCTGTATACAAATTAGTTTCTTACGGCTGCTGCCACTAATTTCCACAAACCCAGTGGCTTAAAAACAACATTCATGGGACTTCCCTGGTGGCACAGTGGTTACGAATCTTCCTGCCAATGCAGGAGACATGGTTCGATCCCTGGTCCGGGAAGATCTCACATGCTGCAGAGCAACTAAGCCCATGTGCTACAACTACTGAGCCTGTGCTTTACAGCCTGCGAGCTGCAACTACTGAGCCTGCGTGCCACAACTACTGAAGCCTGCATGCCTAAAGCCCTGCTCCATAACAAGAGAAGCCATCGCAATGAGAAGCCTGCACACCACAACAAAGAGTAGCCCCTGCTCTGCGCAACTAAAGAAAACCCAAGTGCAGCAGCGAAGACCCAATGCAACAAAAAATAAATAAATAAATAAATAAATTTTTAAAAAATTCATTCCCTTTGAGTTCTGGAGGTCAGAAGTTCAAAATCAGTTTTACTGGGCCAAATTCAAGTGTCAGCAGAGACACACTCCCTTGAGAGTTTCTGAAGGAGAAGAGATTGCTTGCCTCTACCCACTTCTGGAGGCTGCCAGCATTCCTGAGATCTTGGTTGCATCATTCCAGGCTCCATCTCCATGGTCTCATTGCCTTCTCCTCTTCTGTGTGAATTCTCCCTCTGCCTCCTTCTTGTAAAGACACTTGTGAGTACATTGGGTCCACCCACATGATCCAAGATAACTTCCACATCTCAAGATCCTTAACCTAATCACACCTGCAAAGTCTCTTTTGCCATATAAAGCAACAGTCACCAGTTCCAGGGATTAGGACCTCAGTATATTTGGAGGCCATTATTCAGCCCACCAAACTCATCATAGAACAGTACATTACTTCTTGTGGCTCCCACTCTGTTTGGATAAGCATGTGGAAGAAAATCAACCAAAGCACCATTAGCATAAGCCTGTTTGCAAAAATGCCAGGCACGAGAAGACTCTAAAGGGATATTCTAACTCAGGGCAAGAGAGTGTAACTTTATATAAGGCTTAAGGTGGAAGGGTCAACTAAAGCTCATCTACCTTGGGGAATAGTTGGTCAATGAAGGTTCTTGGAAGAGGCAGGATTGATCCTGTGGCTTAGCAGCCAACAGTATAAACTTTATTCCAATGGGTGGGAGGGAACAGTTAGGGGCTAAATTCACGCACAACATTTGCAGATGAAGAACATCTGCAGGCAAAGGGCCACATTGAAAAATTCTCAGGTTTTCTGTATCTCTTACAAACATAGTAGGGAAAAAAATGAATCTGTATTTGTTTATAGACTTCCAGTTGTAGAAGGGCCTTTGTCTCGGTAATGGAGCAGCTTCTCCTACTATATGGGAAGTTTCTATGTAAACTTGACTCTTGGCTCCCTAAGCTTTTTGCCATATTGGTCTGAAGAGAATAAAAAGAAACCCAGAAAACCAGACATTTATACATTAGAAAATGCAAAGAGCTTTCTGTGCAAGAAAATAATAGATCTAGAAAAGCAGTGAGTAAAGGGAAGAAGTAAGACAGGTTGAAGAACAAATAGGAAAAATGAGGAAAGATCATTTTACATAATTGTTCGTGTTGTTAGGAATGTAATTTTTATTTACTTTTTCTAAAAACTTCAGAAAATACACAGATTTCCAAGACTAGATTCATATTCCCTACAGAGAAACTTCCTACTAATTATCTAGCCTTATACACTAAAATCCAGCAACTCTTGTCTTATATGTTTATGTGACATTTTGGAAGTTACATTCTTTCTCATTTGGTAGGCATTTTCCAGTTATAATTTTACCTTAGATTTTCTTCACATGTAGAAAACTGATAATGCTTGTTGTGTAAAACCATTTTGGTCACTTAGGCATATCTGAATGACCACATCAGAAGAACCAAGCAAGGATCTTAATGATTACTTAGCAAGCAGCCATAATTAATTAGAGAGCCAACAAGAAATGAACAAAAGAGCAAATGATAAATTTGTTCATGTAATAAACAAACTATAAGATTTCATTTGTTCTTAGACATCATATCTGTCTTGAATCCAAAGGATGATAGTGAATATTATATTCTACTCATATTCTAAACAATCTCTTTCTTTCTCTCTAAATCATCCCACAAACTATTGTGCATGGAGTAAAGATGATCGGATTCTGCCTAGGTATGGAGGGAAAGTCCACTCTGGAAAGTGACCAGAATCTTCAACTATAAATGACAACATATACTATCATTTTGGATTTTTCTAGAGAGTTGTTTATAGCCCTTAATATTTGTTATCTTCTTTGGAGCTCACAAAATCCCTAAGAGTTAGTAAACATAGCCATTGCATCCTGTTTGGTAAAGAAACTGCTTAAAAAATTGATGTCATTTTTGTTTACTGCAGAGCAAGTTCTAGAACACAGGTGTCCTTCTACTACTCCCACACTGTCTCATAACTAATTCTAAAAAAAAAAAACAGGCATTGTCTTTTTTGGTAGGCAAATAGCTCATATTTACAAAATCCCAAGGGCATAGATCAATTTAACAATCCTTATACCCCAAAAAATTCAGCTGAAAATTGGTCTCTGAATATAAAGGCAGTGTTGGTCAGAAGTAACTTCCGGGCTGGTAGGCTGGAGAAACCCCATCTCATTTGCTAGGCAGAAGGCCCTTATGCTATTTGGTCTGATTTTCCATGCCATTCAAGTGCATATTCTTACCTCTTAGGTTCTAAATCCAAATAAAACCCCAAAAAAAAGTTCTTCCCCAATGGTTCATTATAGCAGCCTGTTTATATACTACAGAAACCCTTTAGCAGACTTCATTAAATATCTTTAGGAAAATGGCAATTAAAAATATTTTTAAGAAAAATCTTTGTTTAATAACATTTGCATTTTTGGCAATATGTTGTATCCCCAAGAACTTTCTTGGTCATTTTTCACATTAAAATCTTGAATTTTCCCGATTAAACTGAGGATGTGAAAATAACTCTGTGTAACTAGCAAAAAACTTGAATGGGTGACAGCTTTAACATGAAGAGGACGTTCATTATCACCTACTGACTGCCCACTTACATGTGCACACACCACACACATAATCTCCGCCTCATTCCCTACTCTATTTATTGTGCAATATATTTTCTGCATGATTATTATATACTAATGGGCTGTGTAATATCCTTTCCAGATTTCATTGTAGGTATATTATAAAAATGAATAGATTCAATTATAGAAAAAATATTAAGTCCTTGCCTACTGTTGTTTATTTTAATTGTAAGTAGTTACGAATTTACAACTTGCACTCTTTGGCTTGCATCTAAATTATATGAAGGGTCGGATTCTCATTTGGAACTCTTTGTGCATTACCTTTGCATTATAGCTAGGCCAGGATGTGAATTTCTGCTATTATGTTGTACCCATTCTAATCAAAGCACGTAAATAAGCATTTGTCATGTTCAGATGTTGCAGTTGGAAAAAGAGGTTTCATTTATTTATTCATCCATTTCGCAAACATTTATTGCCTGCCTACTATGTACCGGGCACTATTTGAGGCACTGATGAAAGATCATTAGAAAAAAAAAAAAAAAAAGATAACTATCTCTGCTGTAATGAAACATTCATTCTAATTGGGGAAGACAGGCAATAAATAAGCAAACTAGTGAAATATATAATATGCTACACAGCTAACATACTAAAGAGGAAACTAAGGCACAGAAAGTGCTAGGGAGCTCTAAGCTGTTGCAATTTTAAATAAATTGTGGCCTTTCTCAGAAGCTATCGTTTCTTTTTTTTTTTTTTTTTTTTTTTTTTGGTGTGGTAGGCGGGCCTCTCACTGCTGTGGCGCCTCCCATTGCGGAGCACAGGCTCCGGACGCGCAGGCCCAGCGGCCATGGCTCATGGGCCCAGCAGCTCCGCGGCATGTGGGATCTTCCCGGACCGGGGCGCGAACCCGTGTCCCCTGCATCGGCAGGCGGACTCTCAACCACTGTGCCACCAGGGAAGCCCAGAAGCTATCATTTCTGAATAGACTCAAGGAAGATGAAGAAGCAAGCAATACAGATATCTTGGGAACATGGCAGGTAGAGGAAACAGTAAGAGCAAAGGCCTTGAGGCAAAAATGTGCATGGTGTCCTAAGGCTAACCCAGAGGCAGTGTGCCTGGAACAGAGAGAGCAAAGGGAAGAGAAGTAGGAGATAAGGGCAGAGAGAGCTAATGGTGAAAATTATACAGGTTTTGTAGGCTACTCTTAAGTACTTTGGTTTTCACTCTGAATGAAATACAGAGACATGATTTAACGGACATTCATCTGAAATGTGAAGTAGTTTGTCCGGTGATGCTCCAGCTGGCCGTCCTCTGCCTGGTGATTCAGCTGGATCCACGATGATCCAGCCTCTACTTGTGGCTTTATTATTTTAACACAGCTGACGTATTCATTAGGAAGGAGAAAGTGAACTGGAAAGTCCACATGACTTTTTCTTCTACTCACACTCCATTACAAAGAACTAGTCAGAAGACCCAACAAATACAGTCCTCCCAGAAGGAAAGGAAAACCAGATTTCAATGAGCACTAGGAATGTCAACCAACTGGGACAAATGTAGAAGCAGCAAAGCCAGTAAGAGAATATTGCAATTATCCAGGAAAGGAGATGACAATTATTTGAACCGTTTTGGTAGCAGGAGTCAGATTCTGGATATATTTTGAAGGTAGGAACATTGGATATACTGATGGTTTAAATGAGGGATTTTAGATAGGAAGAAAATTGAAAGCATGGAGTTACTATTTACTGATTAGAGAAGAATTCAGGAGTAACAGGTTCAAGGGGCATAGCAAGAGTTTGGTTTTACAACACTAAATTTTTTATGGGATATCCAAGTTGAGATGTTGAATAGACAGTTGGCTGTATGTGTCTAGAGTTCAAGGGAGAAATAATTTTAGGAACCATCAACCTAGTGATAGTATTTACAACAATGTGACACAAGAGACCTAAAGAGTGAGTGCAGGTAGAGAAGAGGAAATTTCCAAGGACTGAACTCTGAGGCACTCCAATGTTTATCAGTAGGATAAATAAGAAGGACAGACAAAGGAGCTTGAGAAGAACAGCTATGAATTAGTAGAAAAATCAGCAGTGTACAGTGTTCCAGAAACCAAGCAAAAAGGGTACTGCAAGGTGAGAGTCAAATCCACACTGTCAAATCCTGCTGATAGACCAAGTTAGATAAGGATTGATAATTGACCATTGGATTTAGCAACATGGAGGTCATTGCTGAGCTTGACAGGAGCCATTGTGTGGAAGACTAAAGCCAAAAGTTTTTTGGGAGCAGCAAAATGAGGTGATAGCTGGAGTGGGATATGGAGAAATTCAAAGTGGATGTATGCTGATGAGAATGACCCATCAGAACGAGAACAGAGGAATGCCCAGGAAGGGCAGGGGGCGATGCCTGGGATGATGTCTCAGGTAGATTAGAAGAAATAGGATCTGATGCATTGGTGGGAGGGTGGGAGGGGTTCATCTCTGAGTGGAAAGTAATAGTTTCATCTACTGAAGTAGAAAAAAGACAAAGTGTCTGGGCACAAATGCAGGTGGGTGGGAAGGGGTGATGGTGGGAACATGTAGGACAATCCTCTGATTGCTTCTATTTTCTCAGTGAAATAGGAATAAAAGTTATCACCTAGAACTAGAATGAAGAGAGAAGAGATGATGACTTATCACCTAGAATGTGGATGAGTAAATGGACTGGGGGTAGAATATTACTTCCATGCTGCTCCCAGGAACCATTTGAGCTCATGAACTTAAACCAGTTAGCGTGTTTGTATGTTTTTCTCAAGCCGTGGTCAGCTGAGTAGATACAAGGGTAGGTGTGAAATAGACAGAAAGTTGGGTTTTAAGAAATCTCATTTTCATTGATCATGATCTTGCCATTAAAGTCTTGATGATTTGAATGGTCTCCTTTCCCACAGAGGCTCTTGAGACTGATGAATCGCTGTGGACTCGGCCTCCCACAGCCCCCTGTAAATTCACTATCTCTCACTCCTTTGGTTCCAAACCCATTATCTATTCCTGGTTCCCCCACAGCACCAACCTCCTTTGCCAAGATTTCATCTTATTCCCACTTGGCCTCTGAAGGATATGGTTCCAATTTTCCTCAAGTGCAAATGAAACTGAGCAGGACCCTGTGGGGCCCTCGCAGGTACAAAAGCCTGTCTGTGTCCCCCGTTTCTTGTTTGGAGGGAAAAGGCTTCAACCTCCTAGGCCTTCCCGGAGCTCCAAATGGCAGATTCAAACAGTCAATGATTAAGGAAGTGTGGGAATGCAGAAACAGAGGAAAGGCAGTCAAGAAACAATCATACAGCAATGGGCAGGGTGCTGGGTCCTCCTTAGGGGACGTGCATAGCAATCTGATACATAACTTTTGCAGGACCTGGGGCCCCTACCCAGGTGGAGAATGGTAATCTCAGGCTAAGCACAAGCTTGTGGACCCCAGACTGGTTGGAACCAGAAGGCTGATGATTGAGATTCCTGGAACACCCCCTGTTACCTCTCCACCAACCAAACAGAAGAGAGTCACACACTCTGCAGCCCTGCCTCCGCCAATTTTGCCCTTAAAAACTCTTTGCAGAAGCCCATCAGGGAGTTTGGGCTTTTTGAGCATAAGCCACCCATTCTCCTTGCTTAGCCCTGCAGTAAATTTTCTCTGCTCCAAGCTCAGGTGTTTCGGTTTGTTTGGCCTCACTGTTCATTGAGCACACAAACTTGGTTTCAACAAGACAAGCCAGAAGCCTCTGAGCCAGCTTCCCAGTTCTCTGTCTCTCCCCATTCCTCCTGTTAAACCCTGTCTGAAGCCACTAGTCTGGATCATACCCAGGTTCAGGGAGTTCAGAATATGGATTTGAGCAAAGAGTCCCACTGCAGAGACCTGTTCTCAAAAAAAATAAGAATGAACTGAATACCAATGAGGGATGAGGCCAGAGGTACCAGAACCCCATTTATACCACCCTGCTTTCTGAGTCTGCCTTTCTCCTTCATCCAGAATCCAATTTGGAGGCAGTTTCGACTGTGAGTGATGTGAGGTGACAGACTGCATCACGGAGTCTGTGCTCCTCACCTTGAATTGGACCAATTCTTTCACAGTCCAGATGGTTAATGGTGCTGTAAAGACCTAGTCAACATGCTGAGTTTACCATCTTGAGTAAGTCACTCCCAAGGAAATGTGAGAAATGGTTATCTAACCAAATGGGAGGTCAGCTTGTTTAGTTTGAAAAAAAAAAAAAAGTCTCCCTACAGAAACATTTGGGCAGGTTTCAATTTAAGCAAAAAGCATTTTATTCATTTCATTTTAACGGTCTCTGTTGAATAAGCATGAAAAATGGTTTTCATTAGTCCTTCTTCCACATGATACCTGACAAGCGGGAGGAAAACATGAATTTTTCCTGTACTTAACAAATATTCTGTAGTGATATGGAGCATCAGGAGAGATGCAAAAGGAATAGTAATTTTGCAAAATGAAAGGCTTGGGCCAAAACAGATCATTTATTCCCAGGAAGGAGCAAGACTATGCTAGCACATGATAAAAAATAAACTGATGAAATTTCTAATATTGGAGATTATGATCAAAGATAATTTATAATTGGTCTGAAAGTGAGGTGAGGAGGAAGGCTTCATTTTCATTATTTTCCTCAGCCTTATTTATTTTCCCAAGCCCCATTCATTCAGCAGGGGACCCCCAACCCTCTCCATAGGTAGAACTTTTTGCCTCATGCCCTGCCTAAAGCTCGCTACCACACAGCTTATTTCACAAGCTACTTTTCTTGCTGGATCTAGGATTCTAACACTCATGTGATTTTTTTCTTTCTTTTTAATGCTCTGAGATTAATTGTACTTGTGGAATGTCTAGTTTTGAAATGTAAATGCCTTTGACATTTTACTTGAATTCCAATTTGGATAGTAATTTCAGGGTTTAATTAACAATAAAGATGAATCAACCAATAAAATGAATACATAAACAGGGAACAGCAATATACAAAATTGACAAAAAATTTTCTGATGCATTCTCTATAGATTCGTATTGGTGTGAGAGTTGTGTGTGTTTCTGTACTTCATCACACAATTTAGAATAGACAACCAAGCCTGAAATGTTGCCTATTCAAATAACATTTTAGGCCAGTTAGTGGCTGTGAATACAAGTAATAATAAATAGGAAAAAATGGCTATTTTGAGGAAAGAGTTACTATAGCAAATAAGCAGTAAAAGTCTAAAAACAAAACAAAACCACTTCCCTGTTCACATAAGCAAAAGAGTAACTCAGTAAAGTATGACAGAATTTGTGTTGAACTCTATGAGCCCAGGAATGTGCTAAATACTTCACTTGTATTGCTCATTTATCCTCATACAGCTCTATGAGATGGATCCTATTATTATTCCTAGTCTACAGATGAAGAGACTAAAGTTCAGAGAGGTGAAGTAACTTGCATCAGATCACACAGCTAGTAAGCAGCCTTGGCAGGATATAAATTCAAGTCAGTCTGACGCCAGACTTATTTAATACAAAGATCATTTCTTAAAATCTATTTTTCTTTATTAAAAAATCCTCTCAAAGTATATAGAATAGTATTAAGTCTGATCATGCAACTGCATACCCATTAAAATCAGATATATATTGGCACAATTTGGCACACTTTGAAAAGAATTTTCCCAGAGGCTGTGATACCAATTCTTGCAACACTTTTACCTTCTAGAAGCTCTCAGAAAAGTGTCACAGGTGGTTACTAGCCTGCAACATTCAAAGGCTACAACTTTCTTAACAAAAACAAGCTGGAGTATCCACTCTGGAAATGCATCCTATAAGGTGCACAAAGGAAATTGGCCTCATCTCCTCACTGTGGCAACACAACATGCTTCAGCTCATTAGGGATGATCTGGCAGAATGTATTCCTTTAGGTTGTTTTGGTAAAGGGGGAACTAGAGTAATATTTTCAGCGCACACAAGTCAAATGGCATTTTTCTTTGCAGAAACTGACATGTCAACAAATGATTCAGTCTTTTTCCTTAGAAAAGCAGGAAATAGAAAGGAGCTATATTTTAATGTGGAACATAAATAGGGAAAACTAAGTAGATAGTATGTTAAGTATTCATAAGCTCTTACATTACTATAGCACTTGACAGTTTATACAGCGCTTTCAGATAAAATTCATGCATTTTGATAAAGATCCCTTGAGTTGGGTGGCGCAGATTTTATCCTGCTCATTTAATAGAAAAGATAGAGGCTCAAGAAGGTCTAGGTGCTTGCCCAAGGTTACCTGGATTTTAAGTAATAATATTGGGCTCCAGCACAGGTATTTTGATTGCATCAAGATTTAATATTGGGGCTTCCCTGGTGGCGCAGTGGTTGAGAGTCCGCCTGCCGATGCAGGGGACGCGGGTTCGTGCCCTGGTCCGGGAAGATCCCACATGCCGCGGAGCGGCTGAGCCCGTGAGCCATGGCCGCTGAGCCTGCGCGTCTGGAGCCTGTGCTCCGCAACGGGAGAGGCCACAACAGTGAGAGGCCCGCGTACCAAAAAAAAAAAAAAAAAAAAAAAAAAAGATTTAATATTGATAAAATGTTTATTATCTGGAGGCTTTTATGGGCAATTATTTCTCTAAACAGAAAGCTCCCTTGGGGTTTTTCCTGAAGATTAATGCTTCTCACAACATACTACCCACGCCACAACATTTCACAGTACGAAATTCCAAGGATCTTCATCCCCAGATCACAACAAATTTCACTTCCTGGGTTCCTCTGTGCCAGACATTTTCAAATTTTAACTTTTTCAGTCATCACAAAAACCCTAATGAGGTAGGTATCGTTATTCCCTTCCCTACAGAAGAGGCTGAGAGAAGAAGTAATTATCCTAGCAATGCTGTTAAGTAACTATATCAGACGATGCTGCAGTTAAAAACAAAAAATAAAAACAATCAGACAATAAACACTCCATGGCTCTTCACTACAGAGGCGCACTTATTATTTGTTGGCAGCGGCTCTGGTGTGGCTCTACTCTCTGCCCTGCTCACTCCAGCACCCCACCCGTTGAGGCAGCCCTCTCTGGGACCTTACGGTCTGCTCAGAAGTTCATGTCCCTTCTTCTCACAGCCTGAAGCAAGCCACCTGAGCAAGTCTGACCTCAGCGGGGTGGGGATGTAGCATCCAACCATAGAGAGGCAGCACGTAGTTCGCACACAATCACACTTTACCAAAGTCTATAATCTGGGTTACAACTATTTGCTTCTTCCTTTATTGGAGTCAACCCCCAAATTTTATCTTGACATAAGACCAGACTGATGGGAACATATGTATATGTATAGCTGATTCACTTTGTTGTAGAGCAGAAACTAACACACCACTGTAAAGCAATTATACTCCAATAAAGATGTCAAAAAAAAAAAAAGACCAGACTGAAAGTCTAGGATTTTGTGAGGGTCTGTACCTAGTCTGGGTATCGCTCCTGTGGTTGTTGAGACCTATGAACAATCGATCAATCGGTCATTCAAATTAAATATGTCTGCTTCATCCTCACACCAGTGGTGTGCTGGAACTAGCTTATCCTTAGGAGAGTCGATTGTTAAAAGTTTCAGGAATGGGGCTTCCCTGGTGGTGCAGTGGTTGAGAATCTGCCTGCTAATGCAGGGGACACGGGTTCGAGCCCTGGTCTGGGAAGATCCCACAGGCCGCGGAGCAACTAAGCCCGTGCGCCACAACTACTGAGCCTGCGCGTCTGGAGCCTGTGCTTCGCAACAAGAGAGGCCGCGATAGTGAGAGGCCCGCGCATCGCGATGAAGAGTGGCCCCCGCTCGCCTCGCCGCAACTAGAGAAAGCCCTCGCACAGAAACGAAGACCCAACACAGCAAAAATAAATAAAATTAATAAACTCCTACCCCCAACATCTTCTTTAAAAAAAAAAAAAAAGTTTCAGGAATTTTGCAAACATCACATTGGTAGTTTAAAATTGGTCGTCATTGGGGTATTTACACCACAGAAAGAGGCAAATGCTATACAATGGGGCTTTTTTCACCAGAGGAAATTGTACCACGTTTATCAGCATATATCACTGCACGTTTGCCATAGACTGACGGCATAGGAACAGGATAATGGCAATAAATACTCCCGTTTGGAAAGAAGACAAAGGGAAACCACACAGCCGTCCTTGGCCCACAAGAATTCTGGAATGACTCCGGGCAGTTTTTGCAAGAGTCCCTCACCCTAGAGGTGGGGAACGCTCCTCTCTATTAACTGTTTCTGTTCCCTGGAAGTAGCTCTCCGGGAGACTGCTCTCAAAGTTCTCAGTCGCCTTGTCTCTGCCCTCCGGGTGATCCTTTGTCTTCCTTTTCCTCCTTGGTTTCATCTAAAAAATGCATTGGAAACGGCGCTCCTTAGAGGTCGTGCAGCTCTGGCTGCCTGCTTCTTGCCCACAGAAGATTAGCGCTGTATCTGTTTAATTCCAGTCGGTTTCATATGCCACTGGTCACACCACCAGTTCTTTTCCAGATATGTCCCCTTTAATGGCTAATAATTTGAGCCTATCAGGCGTCTGTGGGATAGTCTGGAAGTCCCTTTACCTTGAGCCATGTTTTCCATTTGAAAGAATTTTCTGGAGACCAGCTGAATTGATTCAGATTTCAACAAAGAACATGGAAGCCACACCCTTGATTTGATTTTTGCCAAGAATTGGGGTTTTAATCAGTCCTTGTAGCTCAAAGCTTTTCTCAGCTTTGTCATTTTTGGTTTTTAACACAAGTCCCAGAATTTCTGGATTCTCTCTATTCCTTTTTACTTCTTATAAATCAGTTGATTCTTTCTTGAGCTCATCTCTTTCTTCAAGTACCTTATCAAACACAACGAATAGTGACCAGTTTATGCTACAAACATTCTATTTTCCCATCTCATCACCTAGAGTTACAAGTTAATTAAATACATTATCTGCTTTCCAAGCTGCTGTGGGCAACGGTTTTGCTAATTGTCTCACTACTGCATTCAATGGCTTCCATCCTGCAATGAGTTCCTTTGCCACCCTCTGACTGGCCCCAAAACAAGTCACATAATTTCAGGCATTTTTTAACGGCAGAGATTCTACTTCCAGGACAATTTTCTGTATCATTCTGAACAGGCTAGTTTAATGGTAAGAATATCCCCAAATCTCAATGGATTACACAAACAAAGTTTATTAAAGTTTATTTCTCACTTATGTTAATGTTAGTTACAAGGGACTTGTGGCCCTGCTTCACTCCCCCTTCATTCAGGGATTAGAGCTGAAGGAGTAGTCTTTATGTGGGACATCACTGTCCAAGGTGGACATGACCTCCATCCCAAGGCAGAGGAGAAAGAGCACAGGTGGTTGGCCATGAAATGGGTCACTCCTGGTCACATTCCACTGACCAAGAAAGTTATAGAATTTGCACATCCCCCGTGGGCAGAGACTGTAGGAGCAAATATTTTGGAATAATAATGCAGTGTCCTGTGGCAGTAGTCTGTCTGACTCCAAAGCCTGTGTTCTTAACCACTATATCATACTCTGGGCTCACCAAACTATGGCTTAGCTTCGTTTTGTTATTTGATTCGTAACAAAAGTTCAAAGAATGCTTTGTGACCCGGAGCGATTACTGTTGTTGTGCTTTTTATTTTAATTCAACAGAATTTTATTTTGTTATAAACTATGAGGTTATATCCAACTTTTTTTTTTCAGATAGTTTCCCACATTGTCACAATGCTATTCAGTGTATGATACATATTTTCTTCATTGACTTGAAATGTCATTCTTTTTATATACATGACTGATGATTTGCTCAGTTTTCATATGTGATTTATTTATAGGGTTTTGATTTGATTCAATTTTTTTCTTTTTCTTTTCCTTTTTTTTTTTTTTTTTTTTTTTTTTTTTTACATATACATGTATCTATTCTTTTTCAAATTCTTTTCCCATTTAGGTTATTACAGAATATTGAGCAGAGTTCCCTGTGCTATACAGTAGGTCCTTGTTGGCTATCTATTTTAAATAAAGTAGTGAAGTCGTGTGTATATGTCAATCCCAAACTCCCAGTTTATCCTTCCCCCCTGACCTTTCCCCTTTGGTGAACTTCCCCATAAGTTTGTTTTCTAAGTCTGTGAGTCTGTTTCTGTTTTGTAAATAAGTTCACTTGTATCTTTTTTTTTTTTGCTACAGTTTCCTTTCTTAAGTGACACAAAGGCAGTAACAGTCAAGGTTACCAGTCAAGGCTGAACTTTCCTCAAACTAGACTGGGACAAAGTTTATTTCAAACAGTGAGACTTAAGGAAAGGGGTTTGCCCACAGTAATAGAAGGTATACAGCTGCACCCTCTTTAGAGCAATGAAAAAGTTAATAAAAAATTATGTTTTTAAATGATGTTTTTCATCTTGAGAGATTACTTGTAATTACTTATCATTAGCTATGATTTAAAGCACTTAAAGAAATAAATACTTTATCCCTCCTATTTTATAAGTTAGGAAATGTAAACCACGTCTGTCATTTATATATCGGCACAAGAAATTTGGAGTTTAAAGTAATTATACAGATGATACATATATCACGTATATATATATATATATATATATACACACACACACTTTGGAAATATATATATATAGCTTTTTCCCCCCTCATCTTTATTTAGCTGTGGTAAATCCAGCCCCAAGATCCTGACTCTCAAAAGAATATTTTAAAAGAAAGAAGTTTGGATCGTACGTTGGAGCATCATTTTTACTGAAGACTTGGTTTAGGAGTGGAGTGCCTCCAATGTCTCCTTCTATTTCCAGCGTGTCTAGGGTATACGGTGTAATGTGGGACTCAAGAGGCTACAGGCAACAGGGAGTTACAGTGTCAAGATTAGAGTCAAATGAGTGGGCAGCAGGTTTAGGTAATGATTATCAGTGTGCAATTTTACAGTTTTCTAAAGCTATCAGAACCAGGGTCATGCAGGGGCTCCAAGCAAGATGGGAGTAGTAAAATGTGGAACTCACCTCCTCCTACAAATATATCAAAAATACATCTACAAATGGTACAATTTTCACAGCACACCTACTGAACACAGCAGAAGACCTCAAACACATGAAAGGATAAGAAAGATCTTCACATAACCAGGTAGGAAAATAGGAAAAAGAACCAGGGTCATGCAGGAATTAAAGTCATATCTGGGCAGTGGAGGTTGAATATGTCCCCAAAGGGTCTTTGACCATTGTTTTTAAGCCTGTGAGATAAAGACTGGGGAGGAAATTGTTATTTAGCTCGATGCAAGTACTGACGTCCTGGAAACAAAATTAACCTGATTGATCACATAACAATCACTGGTTCTTTGGTCCTCCTTTTCTCTCCTGATTTCCAGGCTGAAGTTTCTCTTGACTTCCCACATTCGCCTACTGCCTTCCCAGTACTGACCTCCCTGAAAAACAGTGAGGTCCCAAGGGCAACGATGCAGACATCTTACATAATGGCCTTTAATAATGGCTTCATTCTTATTTAAACAATTTCTAAATCATAATGAACTAATTACTAATGTAGATTCTACTAATGAGCAATAGATATTTGGAACACGACACTGACAATAGGCTATTTAAGCCCCACACTTGGTACATTTAGATCATAGAGTGCAATAGTTTATTAGTCAGAAACAAAAGATATTTAGGAACAACAAGAACTTTTGAAGATTATACCCTGGAAGATACCTCTTCCCTCTCAAAAGCCCTCCCCCTTCATGTGATTTTAAATGGTCTAACCTTGAGGTATATGGGCAATTAGCTGAATTCAAGGGACCTTGTTTTACATTCTTCCTAGATTAGAAAATCACAATGAATTAACATTTCTGATTTTTTGGCTTCTACATAGGCTCACCATAAACTGAAGTAGAGATCTGGGGTAATTATCCAGAAACATAAAATCCTAGCTTTCTTAGATGTATTATGATGAAAATATTTTCTACTATGAAAAGCACTAGCATAAAAAGTAACTGAGAATTTTAATCAACAATAAGCTCATTTAGGTGAAAATATTAAATACACTGGCCTCACAGATCCTTGGCCTTGTGATTTCCAAATTAGTTTCAAAGGGTGTTTCCTCATGCTTTCCACAGGCCTCATCATCACTTTCAATCACTTATTCTGCTATCTCACAAGGGAAAGATTCTTTTCTAACCATTACCTCTTCCGTTCACTTTCAAGCACTTGGCCCTTCCCTTTTCTCTAAGTTCATTATCCAGCTTGGATCCTCTGATCATTTCTTCCTAGTTTGGTTTCCATAGCACCTCAAAACACCTTTCCTCCTTTCACCAAAACGGCAGTGTATTATGGGTCTAGACCGAGACATCTTGTGAGCCACGTTGCATTGATGGTGGCAGCACGAATGGTGACAATCCATCCCGCATGGGTACCTGAAGTTCTCACCAGGAGAGAAAGTGTCCCGCAAGGAAAGATCTGAAAAGCTATGGCCTTGAAGGATATGTGTCCTGAAGACTTTAAGAAAGAGAAAGAGAGCAAGAGAATACATGTGGATGCCAGTAAGGTGGCCTGAATAAGGAGTCAATGAAACACTGAGCTGGTCTGGAATATTTCAGATCTTTGGCAGTAGATTGCAGTACCAGATGATGACTTTATGAAAACCTCAGAGCCTTGGCTCGCCAGTCTTCCTTTACACAAATAAGACAGGTTTTCCAAAAGGGAAGTGGAAGATCTAATACACCACTCCACAGGCTGCTGATATAGTATCTTGAGAAGCATACCAGGCTGGGTTACAATACCTTACCTTGATTTTCAAGGTAACATGCTTGTTCATGATTGGGTTTACCCTCTCCCCCCATTTATAGCCAGAACCGTTTCCTTCCACTGGATCTTCCACATACTTCTGTTTCCACAGCTTGAATTTTATTCTCAAACTGATCATGACAGTGTAGCTGTTATCAAAGTTTCATCTTTTAATCAAAGAGCACGTATACTAGTAAAATGTGAGTGTGGGAAGAAAGAATATTGTTTTTATGAGTAATTGAATGCTTTGGAAAGACAGGGTTATAAAGAATAATTAATTGCTAAAAATGTAGACATCTGTATTAGTCAGAGTTCTCTGGAGAAACAGAACCAGTAGTGTATGTATACATTACATATATAGAAAGGTATTTAGGAAATTGGCTCAGAGAATTATGAAAGCTGAGAAGTCCCAGGATCTGCAGTTGGCAAGCTGGAGACACGGGAGGGCTGATGTGTAGTTCCAGTCTGAAAGCCAGCAGGGTTAAGACCCAAGAAGAGTCAATATTTCAGTTGGAGACCAGAGATCAGAATATACCAATGTCCTATCTCAAACAGTCGGGCAGGAGGAATTCCCTTTTACAGCAAGTCCCCTACACACGAACCTCAAGTTGCGAACTTTCAAAGATGCGCAAGTGCATTCGCATGTCCAATCACATAAATTAGCTCATGTGTCTGGTGTACATTGTCACATGCGTGCATCCTTTCCAAATGGTTGTACTTTATTACAGTACTGTATAGAGTACAGTAGTACAGTATCTTTATTTCAAGCTAGATCTGCAGAGTTCATTGAACTCCTTGCTGTGCAACACGAGGAGCTTAGTAATGAAGACCTGATGGAATTGGAGGCCCAGAGAAAGGACGAAGAGAGACAAGAGGAAAAAGAAGTAACTGAAGAACTGAAGAGATTCACGACACAGGAAATGGCAAGGGGATGTTCTTTGAGGAGGCACTGTTAGTTTTTGAGGCACAGCATCCAAACGTAGAATGGTACACCGAGGTTGCAGCAGCCGTTCAGAATGCAATCCAGTGCTCCTGTGTCGTTTATGAGGAGAAAAAAAGAGCTACTACCCAGACATCACTGGATCGTTTCTTCGAGAGGGTAGATAAAACTGAATCCAGCAAGGAACCAGAACCTGTGCCATCAGCATCAGGCGTGAGTGAAATTACACCTTGCCCTCTGTCTCCTATTGCTGACGATCCTTCAGCTCTACCATCTCCCCCCTCCTCTCCCTCCTCTAGTCAGTAGGTTCACTAGATGCCATGTTCACTCGATGCCAGCCCCTGTGTGCCAGCTGTTGTGCTGTACTACTGTACTTTTCAAGGTACTGTCCTGTAAGATTAAAAATGTTTTCTTTATTTTTGTGTTTGTTTTTTATGTATTATTTGTGTGAAAAGTATTATAAACCTATTACAGGCTAATTCTGTTGGACTTACGAACAAATTGGACTTACGAACCATTCTCAGAATGGAACTCGTTCGCATGTAGGGGACTTACTGTACTCAGCCTTTTTGTTCTATTCAAGTCTTCAACTGATTGGATGAGGCCCACTCACATTAGGGAGGGTCATCTGCTTTACTTGAGTCTATCAATTCAAGTGTTAATCTCATCCAGAAATACCCTCACAGATATATCCAGAATAATGTTTGACCAAATGTCTGGGCTCTCTGTGGCCCAGTCAAGCTGACACCTAAAATTAACCATCACAACACCATCATTGTGGCATTTATTTTAAAGTTAGAGAAATCCACAAGAATTTTGAACTCAGATGCAGTGTATGGAAATTATAGATGATATATTATGTGTATCGTTTATGTAGAAGAGGGGATAAAAGATCTTATGACTATGATTAGATTTATATCCTAAAAAAATCTATGTTCTACATTAAACATTTTGGAGAATAAACATGTTTTAAGGTAAAATAAAACGATGTTTGTATACTCTAATTTTTTTATGACTCTCCACTTTAATAGAATTTTAAAAATTAACCCACCAAATGGCTATTCCAGATAACATTAGGTAAGAGTAGCTCTGCTGTATAAGATGGTAAAATTGACAAGTACAGTCAAGGAAAAGAGACACATGACTGTCAGAACTGTTTATGAGGACAGCTTGATTTTGCCGAAATCTTTTTACCCTGTACTTCCTACATATATGTTAACTCTTGCTATTTGGTGTTTTAAAGGTCACTCCAAACCTGAAAATATCCATCATGGCCATTTCGAGCCTTGGGTAATGTCAATCATCAGATCACTCGTCTCTTACTATTGACAGCTGAGCATTGTTAGAAAAAACCACACAATCGTGCCAGCTGCTGTTACAACCAATCCACGCTACCCAACACCCACGGGGCTATCAAGACTGCTGGGCAATCGTTTATCTCTAGCGGACTGACTCTAACTTCATGCAATTTTTGTTAAACAGCTTTCCTGCTTTTTCCACTCATATGGAGTTCCCAAATGCATGTGCATCTCGTCACTTTCAGCAAATGGGCACCTTGCCTCCTACTTGAGAAGATAAAGACCATATTACCTGAATTGCCTCCAGTTCCCTCAATTCAGGCACAGTGAATATCACCCCTCCTTCTCTCTTACGTTCCTCCGCCTTCAGGATTTTCCTCACTCTGTCCCTCGGCAATCTCACTCGTTCTTACGCTATAATGGCACAAGCTGTCATTTGACTACTGGGTGTCCCCAACTAGACTTTCTGCTTATGATTTAAACTGAGTGCCCTTAAGTTCTTTAAGATTCCTTCCAATTCTATAAAATGTTGTGGGGTCTATAAAATTATCTGGATGGTAGTATTTATCCTCCAATGCATTTATTCAGGTCAAGATAGGTGAGAGGGTTGTTGTTGTTTTTTTAATCTCTGGCACTAGAATTCCATAATCCTTTTATCGTGTAGAATCCAATACCCTATCAAATTCTTCCTCCAGGACTTAGTCACATAATGCATTCACTTTGGCCATCTCAATTATGAGTTTATTACTGTTCTAAAGTGAGTCTGCATTTCCCTGCTTCTCCAAACGACAAGCTAAATGAAAGATCCTTGCCAACGGATTTCTTAAATGATAACTTAAAGTCGCCAAAATGCTCTCCTGAGAATTCTCCCTTCACTCGAATAGGATCTAAGTCTGATGGACACGAGCTCCCTGAAGGCTATACCTGCCAGCTGTCACCAAGTGCTTCCAGGTGGGCATCTCAGCTAATCGTCAGTGCTGTTGGAGGAATCGAAATCCAATTACAGTGACTCACTGCAAAGGCAATTTACCTTTCTCTCACAAATGGAAGGACAGAGTGCCAAATGCAGCAGGTTGCATATTTTTGCTCATAAAATACATAATTTGTCAAATTATTTTTCTCTAAACATTTTTAATGGAAATCCTTGGCAGGCCTATCCACTAATGACTTCCAGGTGAATTTAGACTCAGGTCTTTCATTTTATGCTCAAACTCTTTGCATCTCTCAGGTAGTGCTATTATGCTTTTACTATAATCACATACAGACCATTTTCCAAGGAAAAGGGCATCTCTGTTACATTTAAAGTTCTCTGTGATTCTCCTTGGATGGCTTGTGCTGAAATTAGTAATTAGAGGCTGGATCAACTGCAGGGCAACATTGAATAACTTCTTGCATGTTGAATTATGTGGACCCAGAATAATGAAGATAAACATTAACAAGGCAAAGGGAAAGGGGAAAAGAGAGTTTTCAAAGTTATGAAATCTCTTCTGTCAAATTTACCTTATTAAAAGTGATTTCCAGATTTCAAAAATATTAGAATATCATGCATTTTACTGATAAGTTTGATTTTCTTTAGCTATTTCAAAAACTTTCCTCAAATAAAATTTAAAAATTTTACCTCACCCCCTAATGACAGGGGCATTTGGCTGCCAACTTGATAAAGGAATAGAAAAGGAGAGGAGATGTGCTTTAAGAGAAAAAATCATCACCTTCCATTATATAATAATAGACCAAGAGTGAAGGTTCTTGGGCTGTGAAGTCTATGTGAGCTACATCAGTGGTCTTATTAAAATTCATATCACATTGCAAGTTTGTTTCTGCTGAAAACTGCTCTGCCTAACCAATGTTATCAGTCAGATTTTAAGCAGCACTCCTCTTACCTTTAAGAATGTGATAATGTGTCCTACTAAGCCTTCAACCTAATTTCGTATTTTGTTTAGTTTAACCCTTCAAGACACTGTTGCCAGAAGGGTAGGGAGCCCAGGGGAGGCCATTCTGTTTGCTACACAAGTGCTGGCGGCCCACCCTCCAGGTATGCATCTTCTATGTTTTCCTTGTCAAAGCTAAGCTATTCAAAGATCACAGCCCTAACAGTTTTTCTTCTCTTTTTCTCTCTTTGCCCTCAAGATATTCTCAGAGGGGCTTTACTGAATGCCATATGATGCTGAAGCTGTATAGAAGGATATGGTAATTGCATGCAAGCTACAGTTAAGGCCTAATGAACATTATGTTTATGAAGAATGTAGCTCTGATTTCTAAAAGCACTTTGGTAAATTATACAAATTAAATATTCATTACTTTGTACTTCATTAGTTCACATTTGTAACACTTTTTCTTCATTATAATAGCCTGGAGTAAAAGCTTTTTGGTTTCTTTTAATATATTTTATTCTGTTATTTTTCAGAAACTCTTAAAAAAAAAATAAAAAAAAAAAAAGAAACTCTTTACTTACAATATTAGGGGAAAGCTGTATTTTTCCATGGCGAGACCATAATATTCTGATTTTTCTTTTTTAAAAAAACTACATATTTATTTCATACAAAGAAAGTGAGTATGTGTGTGTTTGCCATTCTTATTTCAATAGTCAGCATAAAAATATGTAAACTTTTCATTCTAATTTTCACTCAGAGTTTACTTACTACACTTATTCCTATAAAAAATTGCTATTTCATTAGGGAGAACCCTTGGTATTAAGTTAAAAATACTTCAGAGTTATAAAGAATGTTCATTTTTCGTGTTGGAATAACTTTACAGTGATTGATTAGTCATCAGGCTCTGAGAAGTTAAAAATCCGTTAAATAGTAGGTTGTTTGTCTGAAATAGGTGATAAATAAATAAACAAGCTTCTCTGGCACATGGAAATTAAAACAGAAAAAAGAGTTATGATTGGAGCTACTCTTTTCTACTTTTTCTTTTTTTTTTTTTTTTTTTTGCGGTACGTTGGCCTCTCACTGCTGTGGCCTCTCCTGTTGCAGAGCACAGGCTCCGCAGCCATGGTTCACGGGCCTAGCCGCTCCACTAGTATGTGGGATCCTCCCGGACCGGGGCACGAACCCGTGTTCCCTGCATCAGCAGGCGGACTCTCAACCACTGCGCCACAAGGGAAGCCCCCTTGTCCACTTCTAAATACCCGAGTTAGCTAAAATGTATTCTTCCCTCAATGTATTCAGCAAATGTGTGCATGTGAAATACTGAAAATAAGTAACTGCTCCTCAAATTCTATCAATCGAATGTCGGTTGCAGCCAATCATACAGTTGCACCCGAACAAGTAGAAACAGATGACTTAAAAATGTACTTGTAATCAAATTAAATGTCTCTAGATCCAGAGATCTTCAGATTGTTTTCATTTAAGATTTACACAAATGGCAATTAATGTTGGGTTTTTACTAAAAGATGTTGGTCAGAGAAATGAATTCTGAGAAAAGATTTTTAAAGATTACAGATAAAATGGTCTGCGTGACTTGAAATGAAATGATATTTAAATTTTAGGGAGCAGTGATGGG
Source organism: Kogia breviceps (assembly GCF_026419965.1). Lineage (NCBI taxonomy): Eukaryota > Metazoa > Chordata > Mammalia > Artiodactyla > Physeteridae > Kogia > Kogia breviceps. The sequence goes on from NC_081321.1 coordinate 32,664,471, forward strand.
ACAGGAGACAAAAGACCTGAACTTGAGTTCTGGATGCATCATGTAGTCTTGCAGTCTTCATAAAACCCCGGAATCTCTTTAGACATCAGTGACCTAACCTGGTAAATGGGAATCATACTTGTTTTGCCCACTCCTCTGGTTTATGGTGAACATACAGTGAGATTATGAAACATTTAAAACATAAAATATTCTATAGCTTAGTGATATTAGAAAACCAAATCTTGGGCTCTATAATTTCATATACAAAGATATCAATAATAAAATATTAACTCCATTTTAAAGCTTGCAAAGTGAAGAGAGAACTGTGGTCCAGGCAATGAATGAGATGCTATCTCCTCTTGAGTGCTAGCCATATCCTGCTCTATGAGCAAGCTTCAGAGGGTCATCATTACACCTTTTAGGTGAGAGCTTATTCATTATTCTTTTTGCTTCTAGGATTTTTTTAACTGACTTTTATCTCTTAGGGAATTTAAAGAAAATAATAGGGTCATAAGAATAAGCTTTCAGCAGGAACTTGAAACAAAAGACAATGGGTGGCTTTGCAGGTGTTAAACCTACTTATTTCAAAATTGAAAGGATCCAGAGAATGTCATGAAGTGAGGAAAGGAGCAATGTGATGACTCAAGATGCTAGAGAACAAAACAGCAACTAGAACACAGGCTACGAAAAATGTGTTGGCCTATTGTTTTGTTTTTGCATAAGTTGGGAAAGAAGCTCTTGAAAGCGACTGAGAAAGAAGAAAGGTAAAAGTAATGACCCTACTTCAGAAAACTATGTGAAGCTTTGATTGAGATAGAAGTATTTTGCCTGCATCAAAGAAAAAATTACTGAAAGGAAGAGAGTCTTAGAAGCCAGAAAAGCAATCTACAAATAGAGTCTGGTATGTTATAAATAAACAACATCTGAATTTGTCAGAAAGATCCGTTTGAGGAGAGAATGGTAATTGGATAGAGTCAGACACAATAGGGAAATTGCAAGTTAAAGCAATGGGATGGATAGGGAGCTTCCTACAGGTTAGAATGACAGGCTAGTATAAATATTAAGACTAGCAAAGAGTTAAGCTGTAATCCTGTTCTCCATTGATTTAAGTTCATTCCTGACATTAAAACTTGTTTAAAATTCACTTTACTCAATATTCCTTTTCCTTTTTTTTCAGAAAAACCACAGAACTATGATACATATTTCAAGTAGTTCATTTAGCCATCCACGCCTTCAATCCTTTCAACAGCATTCCAGCCAATGGAATGTCTGGCTTACATATAGACACCTCCAGGGATGAGATAGATAGTCATGGTTTCCTGAAGCAAGATATGCCACATTTGGTGACTTTGCATGTGATAAAAGTCTTACATTAAGCAGAAATCAATCTGATACAGCTTCTTCCCATTGCACCTGTTCTACTCTCTTAGGGTCGCACAGCCTCTCAGCTCTACTCAGTTCTGTATTTTTTACTTCCTCATACGAATGTATGGAACAAATACCCAAACATTATATACTGTGTTATTATCATCCATCTCCCCTTTTATCTCTACAATGGTGCAGAGACCCCACCAAGCTCCATGTCTTGACATCACCACAGGTCCAAGGTTCTGTGACAAACCCACATTTCCTCAATTTCCCAGGAGGAAGAAAACTTACATTTGATAAATCCTGTGATGTCCCAGGGATATGACATAGATTATGTCATTCATCAACTCTATAAAACAGGTAATGTTATTTACCACTTTAAACAGATAGTCAGTTTTATCCTTTTACACTTAGAGACTGACTATATGATTACTTTCCCAGGCACTAAGTTTCCATGTGTACTCTTGAATTCCCTAATATATATTCTCTTTCAGTATTCATATTTTTATTCTTTTTTATATTTGTTCTTCTAGAAGTGTTTTCCGATGAGGCAAGATATAAATAAAACAGATGGCATTTAAAATTGACATTTCACAGACAGAGTGCTGAAGCTCAAAGAGGTTGAATAACTTGACCAAGAGATGATCAGACTCTGGAAAATGGATTCTCAGTAACCGAACTCTTGAGAATCTAATCTATAAATGTAAAGTTTCATTTACTACTTTTAGTGGAAGATCTATTGTGGAAGGACTACTGATGCCCACCATTGATTGCACAAACATCAGAAGACCAGGTCACAAATCAAATCACTGAAAAAGGAGTCTGTGATGCCAAAATGATATTTACATAAATATAAAATAGCTTAACTTTTAGTCTCTGTCTAGAGATATTTCAAGCTAAGAAGTTTTTTAAAGTGCACACTAAGATTATAGCATTAAATCTCGGATATTTTTGAAGCAGACTATCCAGGCTTTATTTTTCAAATTTCTTTTCTCAATGTTACCAACTAATCACCTACATTTTCAGCCACAGGGCTTCCTAATATTGTAATTTCAAATCTCATGGTAAATTAAATGTACTTTAAATATTTAGGAAGAAAATATTGTTAATATTCAAAAATACCACATTGATTTCGGTAAATTTTTTTTTTTCCATATCAGGGTACAACATTTTATGACCTCGTTCCTACATAGTAGGGATATGCTCTGTCTGAGACATGGAGGCCTGGCCACATCCTGTGAAATGAGTGGGATGTTTCCCTTGAAGAAAATGGGTGGTAACTAATGATGGGAAAAGGTCTAGGACACCAGGAGGAATGGATTCTGAAGTTCAGGGATGGAGGAATCTTTCAAAGAGCCCAGGTTCAGAGGATAGGCCACAGTCATAAGGACACAGGCCTGGGGCTGGGGAGGAGCCAGTCTGGGGGAACCCTAAGATGAGAAGGGCAAGGTGATGAACTCTAGGAGTCCCTATTTCTCTCATAGAACTCTAAATTTTCGTATTCTGGTATATAATCTTATTATGGAATCCTCAGGTCTTCAGGGAAATTTTCTTAAAATGTCACTTCTAAGTGTTGTCTTTGGTGGATTCAAGGGAGACGCAAACTTGGATTTCCTTAGGAGGAAGGAAGGGGATAATGAAAATTACATACGTGACTAACAATATTTGCCTCAGAAACTGAGCTGCAGAATTGGGAAAAAAGCAGTGTTTCTCCTGATGGTATCTATAAATATTGTCTTGAATTTTAAATTTTGACAGTCTCCATTGAATTTTCCAAATTATGATCATAATAAACCAAACTCCCAAATGGATATGTAAAATCAGGGACACATGGTTTTATTTTATTTTTAATATTCATTTATTTACTTGGCTGCGCCAGGTCTTAGTTGCAGCACTTGGGATCTTTGTTGCGGTGTGCGGGATCTAGTTCCCTGACCAGGGATGGAATCTGGGCCCCCTGCATTGGGAAGATGGAGTCTTAACTGCCGGACCACCAGGGAAGTCCCCAGGGACACGCGGTTTTAGAGAGACAAGTATGGCAATTTGTTGTACTTACACTGATAATACAATTAATAGAAAACATACTCCTCTTCTTGTTTTATAATTATGCAAATGAATAATAAATGATCATCAAAGGGAACTTAGAGCCATTTAAAATTCATTATAAAACTAGCTGTTACATATTTTGAGATTTTTTTCAACTAAGGCATCGTTTATATTTGGAACCAGGTTTTTTAGCCTCTCAAAAATCAATAAAGATTTCACATTTCTAAAACATCATTCACTAAAATTGATTTGAAATAATTTTAAAAGTTTTCTGCTATCAGAGACTTCAGAAGCACATAATAACTCATATTAGCTTATATTATTCTTTAACCTACAGGAATTAAGAAATTAAAATTTGAAGTAAGCTCAGTTCAATTATATTTTAAAAGCTAATCGGTGCTTTCAACTCTTTTATCTTTCTTAGTCCTGTCATATAAATATACATTATCAAGAGTATTAAGCTCATCTGAGAGGAATACAGATTTCTTAGGCTATGGACTCAAATGTGCAAAAAATGTCAATTTAATTTTCTATAATTGCACTTACTTTCTGTCTTGAACCTCTGTTCTATCTGATATCTACTTAATCTTTGTCAATTCAGAGTAAAAAAATGATTCAGAGTTTTCTCAATTTACACATTTTCTGAGTCAACTTCATTTTCCCTTTCAGCCCCTGCCATTGTGTACACGTTTTGAGAAGGTCCACACAATGAGTCTTACACAGACTCATGCCAGGTCCCCTGACTGTCCTTGTGCATGGCTGGTCTCCAGTTTTTAGAACCTGGAGGCCATCTGATTTTTCATTCCGTCTCCATTCACAGATTGCAGTCAAACTTGTTGCTGCATTACTCTCCCAAGTAATGTAATGCTACTTCTGGTCTATAAGATCTTTATCAACTACTGCTGTGTTTTTCTCTTGTGCACGGGTAATATTCAGATGCTGTCCAAAACCCCTCCGGACCTATGCGAAACACACTGGGCTATCTCCATCCTTCTCTGATCAGATACACGGAGGGGCAGCCCTGTGACTCAGGCAGGGCTCTTGGTGTGACTTCTAAGATGTCTGGGTAGTTGACTTATCTTATTCCACCAAGACTGGTCGAGGAATGTGCCCACAGCAGGCTTCATGAACGTGGGGAGGCTGAGAGCGACGGCCAAGAAGTATCAGTCCTCAGGGCATTGAGTTCTGTTCTTCACTAACTATAAATTCATTGTATACACCAGATTCCTGTGAGTCCAGGTGAATGGTTAATTTTCTTGTACATAGGAAAACACCAAGCCCTTCTTAGATATTTATTAGCATCTAAGCTCCCTCTTGTTCAAAACTTGCCCCATAGTCCCTCTCTGTGGAATTTTTATCTTCTTGACAACATCATGTACTTCTCTTACAAGATGTTTATGGAAAAACCCCTTGGCCATAAGTCCTCCAGGGCCATGGATTTTGAGATAAAATAAGAAAGGCATTGTAATTATTGCACAATGTATATGTATATCAAATCATCACATTATACATTTTAAATATGCACAGTTATATTTGTCAGTGATTCCCCAATAAAGTTGTGGAGGGAAGGTATTGAGACTCAAAAATGTGCTCTGTAAACTTTTATCTCTGCCATGAATTTTAAAAATCATTATATGATTCAAGGATGTATTAGATCATTTAAAAATACTCTGGAATTTAAAAGACTATAATTTATATAATTAAACATATAAACCCAACCAATTTTATTATCAGATAAACTCTTACCTTAATAACCAGCAACTGTATAATTTTCTCTGAATTATAAATAATTTCAACTTAAATATGACACTGTGCTTTCTTGATTGGAAAAAGTGTCCTCTTGTTTAAAACATTTTTTTCTAAGTCTGTTTTCTAACTCTTTCTCAGCATCAGCTCTTTACCAGTATTTAGAAGAAGTTTTTTTCTCATGCTAGTCTGGTTTTAACTATAGAACTCAGTCTTGTAACACAACTTCAAAAATAATCTCTGAAATCCAATTTTTAGACAATTTTCTTGCAAATTTCGATTTATCGTGTCATTAAATTTGTACCCTCATTTGATAATGCATTAATTCTAGTATTTTTGTATCACCTATGATTTTATTTCTTTAAAGGTTTGGCTTTATTTTATTTCAGTCAAACTAACCTACATAGGGAAGGACTGAGCCCAGCTTTTCCTACTTATTAAGGCTGGGAGTTAAGATTTCTGTCCCATAATATAAAAATGACTTTCCTAGTCACTTTCTAGAATGTAGATCTTAGGTCATTCTTTAGTAAATCAGTAAAAACTCCAGATTTACTTTTGTCAAACTGCTCTTCACATAAATACTCTCCTCCATGCAAAACACAAAAACATCAATTCTGACATACGTCAATGTCAAATACACGTCAAAGTCAAATATATGACTATGGTCTATAGATACTTTCTAAGTAGAAATCACTGCTGATGGGAGTATCAAACAATATGATCACTAGAGTAAATAATTCAGCAGCATTTAGAAAATTGAAAAGGAGTTACCTAGCAAACACATGTCTAGGTAAATACCTTAAAGAGACTTAAATATGTGCATAGGAGACACTTACAAGGATGTCATTACAGCATTCTTCCAAAGGTTAAAATCTGATATAGTCCAAATGACTTTTAGTAGAGGAATCAATAAATAAAATATCAGTACTTTAAAGTAGCTAAAAATAAATGTGATCTATATCTACCAGCACTACTAGATCTCAAAAACAATGCTGAGAAGAAAAAGCAAGCTGCAGTTTCAGATTAGTACACAGAGTGTGAGATAAACTGCATGCATTTAAAAGCACACAGAAATAGAAACATGTTATTCATTTGCATATATACTTATAGGCATCATACAAATTAAAAATGGATACACATCAAATTCTTCATCTAAAATGTAAAATATTCTTGGTCAGAAATGTTAGTCTTTTTTTTTTAACGATGTCTTTCAAGCATCTAGAATTCCCTCTGACACATAGTAGGGGTTCACTAAATATTTACTGGAAAATGCATTCATGATAGTGATTGCCTGGGAGTTGGTCTGGGAGGGAAATTAAATGGGGAGTGAGAAACAAGAGCATCAGCTTAATCTGTAATGAAATATTCCTCTTATCTGGAAAGAAAGAACAAAAGAGAGTGAGGAAGAGAGAGAGGAAAGGAAGGAGGGGAAAAAAGACTTGTAAATATTAGTAAGTTAACAAGTTACAGTTGTTAATTGGTCCATGGATGTCTTTTATAGCTTCCGTCTGCTTTTCTGTGTTTTTAGCTTAAAAAAAAATTCAATCTCATAAACTGCAACCCATAATTTTAGAAGCCATGGGACTTGAAAATTAATAAGGAATTTTAAAGGTAATTCAGCAGGAACACCTTCACCCTTAATTCTAAGCCCTTGACATTTTATAATTATATTCTAGTTGTCTCATGTGTATTCATTTTGTTTTCTTCTTTAAATTGTGAGCAACTCATGTAGAACCCCTCCATATTTAATTTGCCATGTTTCTCTTAATCTCCTGATTCAAAAGTCAGAATATTTGGCTTCTAGCCTCAGTTCCACATGTAACTAGCTATGTGACCTCCATCAAGTTGCTTAATCACTATGTAACTTTGCTTCCTCCCCTGAAAATTGGAGTCATTGCCAGTGATCTCTCTCTGAGCCCCTCTCATATTTAAGATTTTACAACTTGACAATCTATACTTGCTTTTAGTTCTAAAATTTGATTTTCCTACTAAATTCTTATTACACATTTTGTAACTTTGCTATAGCAATAAGCACACCCTCTCCCCTGCAATGACTACACAGTACATGGGAGGACACAGTAAAGATTTGCTGTTTTAGGGTGAATAAGTCCTAGAATGCTAATTAAAATTGTTGAAAAACTCAAATCTAATGTTAGTTTTATGTATTCATAAATGTTGCGTTAATTCAAGCCACAAGGCTATGAGAGAAGAGGCTGCTTATTGGATTGTTTGCTTAGATCAAGTCAGTGGTGGAATACATATTATTTTGTCTTAATTTTGCAACATATTGATATAAACATGCATATTGCCCATATCTTTCCCCCATGCCTTTGAGCAATCATAGATAAATGACATGTAATCTATGACTAAATCTCTGTTTTTCTCCAGCATGATGCTTTTGAAGCCAGTGCAAGGTAGACCTGTTTCTGTGTGACTTTTAAGTTCCATTTCAACAGCCCTGCTTGAAAATCCAGTTACTATGGTGATATGTACCACTGCAAATAATCTCCTTCTCAACGACTGAAGTTATACCCTATTCAGTAAAAGTGGTATCTATGGCTTAATAGTTCAGCAAAAGGCCAACAGATCTATAGTCTTATTTCCAACTGAGAGGTTTTTAATAAGCAGTTTGAGCTCCTGCAATCTGAGAAGACTGAACAGGCTCTGTCTAAATTTAGCAGGGTCAATCTTTACACTTCCTCCACAGATTAAATACTGTATAAATTGGCATATGCTGAATGGGCATGCTAATATTTGACTCTTTTTGGAGGCAATGGAAGAGAAACAAACCGAATAATCCCCGGGTCTTTGAAAAGAAAAGAAAACTGACTTACAGGGAGTGGACACCTCTCCCCCAGAGTGACACTCCTGCCAGGAGCCCCAGCTCAGCCCTAACTCACCCAGCGGGTCACCCACCAGCCTCCTGGAGCTTCGATTCTAGCTGTCACTCTCTCAGAAGATAAGGAGAGGGGCTTCCCTGGTGGCACAGTGGTTAAGAATCCACCTACCAATGCAGGGGACATGGTTTCGAGCCCTGGTCTGGGAAGATCCCACATGCTGCGGAGCAACTAAGCCCACACACCACAACTACTAAGCCTGCGCTCTAGAGCATGTCACAGCTACTAAGCCCGTGCACCACAACTACTGAAGCCCACGCGCCTAGGGCCCATGTTCTGCAACAAGAGAAGCCACCGCAATGAGAAGCCCGTGCACTGCAACAAAGAGTAGCCCCCACTTGCCACAACTAAAGAAAGCCTGTGTGCAGCAACGAAGACCCAATGCAGCCAAAAATAAATAAATAAATAAATAATTTTTTTTTTTTTAAAAAGATAAGGACAGTGCAAGAAGGGCAAGTTTCCTATCACTGCAGAGAAGTGATCTTCTTGTCACCCTGAGTGGTATCTCTGAGTGCATTTTTCTTAAACATATTATTATACATAAGGATTAGATTCAGTAACAGCATATGTCATGGGTTATGTAGGACGGTGGTTGATTTGTTGCATTAACACCTTCTATGTCCTATTTATATGACAAACTAAATGCTATGGTAGATAACTTTGTAAACTGCTACCCTATGAATACCTCAAAGGACAGCAACTGCTTTCTTCATCTTCATACACATCCAGCAATCAGCACATGCCTGACTGACAGGCACATGGCACCTCATAGTGTTTTGGTGTGAATAAGATAAGTGGGTAAGACAGGAATAAATTTAATCAGAAAGTCTTCTGATACGGGAAACATTTCCAGATACTTTTCATCTGTTTATCACAGTTTATCTTTAGCTGTTTTTAGGAGAGATTTTTCTAAAGATTAGGTAAAACTACCGGTCAAACCATCCCGTGACGGTACCAGCAAGTAAGGAAAGCAAAGAAGCTACGTGTTCACAAAACGAACCAATAAAAATTACGATTTTAATCAAGGACTGCAAATTAACAGGGTCACATTCTGTAAATAAGAACATCTGATGACATAAGCAATTAATATCTTAAATTAATATCTGCTCTGAGATAACTACACAGCTTGAGGCAAAACGCAGGCTGCTGGAAACACTCTAGTATGCACTATGTGATAAGGCCTGAGTCAGCAAATATTTTTATCATTAGATGGTACTTCTACCTTGGAGACTATGGTTTTAATTGTGATTTCTATTTATAATTACTAATCAAAATTCTATGAACAAAAAAAAATCTCAATAATATGGCACTATATTTTCACTGAGAAAAGATTAATTCTTCACTTCATGTGTGGTGTGTGTGTGTGTGTGTGTGTGTGTGTGTGTGTGTGTCTTCCAAGTTTGGCTACACAGTCTCAGTCAGCCATGAGTCCATGTTTATTTGAAACCCTTCCTAGGTGGCTAAATTGTAAATAACTCCAGATCAAAATGCTGAGAAACTTGTTACCTAAGCTCAGTGGCCATTTTCCCAGCTTACTTAGAGATAATCACAGTTTCTTTGAATCCAACTTTAAAAAAGATCTCTCTGAACATGAAATTCATGAATTGTATGGTTTTCGATCAAAACATTTTGCAAAACATATTAAAAATAGGTTTCTAAAGCATCCAATTGATGTGGTTTCTCTCCTTCCTTAGCTTCCCAAGGAGTCCACAAACCTAATTGTCTTTCTTTTTCTTTCTCTGCTGACTCTTGCTGTGGTCCCTTTTCCTCCAGTTTTATAACTATAAATGCTGTTTAATGTGCTGTCTTAGAGCTTGGCAATCACATTTTATTTCCTCTGTCATCTCAACAATTCCCCACCTCTTCAGCTATACTGCTATGGATGTGACTCCCTAAATCTACATTCCAGTCCTAAATTCTCTTCTAATTCCAGACCTGCCATCTAGAACTCTTTTTTAAAATAACATATCTGAACAATATGTATGTGCTTCCCCTCCCCCCACCCAGTAATCTCCTCTTGACATCTCTTTGCCTTATAAATACCTTTGCCAGACACTATTGCCACAAACTCCAAATCATTGTTAATTCTTTCCCTTCCTTGACCCCCACATCAAATTAGTTAGATCCTGTAGTTTATATATATCTACATTATTCCATTTCTTTCCTCCTGATCATTCCTAGCCCAGCTGTCTTTGTTCAAGTTCCCATTACCTTTCAGGTATACTATTACTCGAGTCACCTAACTGGCCACCGGATTCCTTGCTCCAAGTAACAAAGGTGGCACTGCCTAAAGTGCCTCAGGTACATAATATATAACATTACAGAAACAGCTGAATTTTTAAGTCATTCCCCCTGGTGTGTGTGTGTGTGTGTGTGTGTGTGTGTGTGTGTGTGTGTGTGTGTGTGTGTGTGTGTGTGTGTGTGTGTGTGTGTGTGTGTGTGTGTGTGTACACACATCTCCATTTATACCATTTGACCGTTTAAAAGTTTCATATGTCTCAGTCATTCCATTCCTGGGTATTTATCGAAGAGAAATTACTTAAGTCATTTTGATTTTCACCCTAATGCATTAGATTAACCAGTTTTTAAACCAGTATTTTTCAACATATAATGATAAGGCACAAGTGTGCTTTTGTAGTGTTTCACAGCACCCTAAATCAAGCACATTAAAGTGCTTGGAAGAAACAGAACTTCTCAGAGAATGGAATGTTTGGGGAAAACATCCTCTCTAATTGCATCAAAGAAACAAGCAGGAATATGGTGCTAACTTCATTATTTCTCCCCCAAAGAAATTGAACTTGTCTTCAGCTTTACTGGCAGACTTGCTATGTGTGAGTTTATTCGCCAGCTCATTGATGTGAGCAATTGCATTTACAGTAGACAAAACTAATGAATGCAGGGGAGAGGTGACTGTTGGGAAGTAGCAAACAGGACTTTTTAGTCATTAAACCTGTACAGACTCTGTCAAGCTCCTTTCCCTGAATACCTCCAAGGACTTTTTATTTATTAAATCTGTCTGATCCTGATGCAAGAAGAATAATAGCATCACCACCTCCTTTGGGGAGTTAGAAAAAGAAATACCTGTAACAGAAAAAAAGGAAGACACCTCTTTACTAAATGAGCTAACGACAGGAAAGAGTACAGAGCCTTGTTCCAAAGCTGTGGCCTCTGAACCTCAGACATCATCAGCTAGGTGACTTCAGTAGGCCAATTACATGAGAGAAAGGAGAGGGATTTAGCTAAGCATTCACCCAACTTTTGACTTTCTCAATTATCACATGTAACGCCACCTCTTCCTTTGTATCCCCCATATGTGACACATGAAAGGTACTCCACATTTTTTTGCATTTTAACATTTATTGAGGCATATGAGGCATACGTGACATATTATAAGATTCACCCATTTAAAATATGCAGAATGATTTTAGTAAATTTACAAAGTGACACACTATTATCACGTTCCATATTAGAACATTTCTATCATCCCCAAAAGTTCCATCGTGTCCTTTTGCAGTCAGTTTCCTTTCCCTCGCCTAGTTCCAAGAAACACTGATCTGTTTTCTGTCCTTATAGTTCTGCATTTTCTAGAAATTTCATATAAATTGAATGATACACTATATAATATTTTACATCTGAATTTTTTCACCTAGTATGTTCTTGAGTTTCATTCATGTTTTTGCATGGAACTGCGTTTTGTTCTGTTTTTTTCATTTTTATTGTTGGGTAGTATTTGATCGTATGAATATGCCACATTGTGTTTCCCTTCACCGGTTGGTGAACTGTGGACTGTTTTCACTTTTTGTCTATTATGAATGAAGTTCCAATGAACATTTGCATTACAAGTCTCAGGAACATATGCTATTTCTCTCCAAGATACGTACCAAGGAAGGAAATTACTAGGTCAAATGATAATCATATGTTTAACATTTTATGGAACTGCCAAATTGTTTTCCAAAGTAACTGTACCATTTTGCACTATCACAAGCCATGTATGAGGGTTCTGGTTTCTACACATTTTCTCCAACATTTAGTATTTTCAATGTTTTTTATTATAATTAATTTAGTGGGTATATATTTAGCTGTATCTCACTGTGTGTGTGTTTTATTGGTAGCTCTCTGGACATATAATTAAGATATGACAAACTGAGTATGTTCAAGGTATATAATTTGTTAAGTTTGGACATATGTATACAACCATGAAATAGTCCCCACAATCAAGATAACAAAGATATCCATCACCAACAAGAGTTTAATTTTGCCCCTGGGTAATTCCTCCATCCCACATTGCCATCTCTACTCCACGCCCAGGAAACCACAGATCTGCTTTTTGCTACTGTGAGTTAGTTGCGTTTTCTAGAATTTTACATAAAAAAATTAATTCATACAATATACGTTCTTTTTTATCTGGCTAACTTCACTCAGCATAATTATTTTGAGATTAATCTATGTTATTGAGTCTCTCATAATTCAGTCTTCTTTACTGCTGAACAGTAGTGCACTGTAGGAACTATGGTTTACCAATTTACAAGTTGAAAAGCATTTAGGGTGATTTTTTTCCCTAATTTTTGGCTATTACAAATAAAGCTTCTATGAACATTAATGTCTAAGACTTTGTATGTTCATATGTTCACATTTCTCAAGAGTAAACACCTAGGTGTTGAATGGCTGGAACATAGGTAAGTGTATGTTTAACTCTTCAAGAAACTGCCAAATTGCCTCCCCAAATGGCTATATTTTATGTTCTCACCCAAGGTATTAGAATTCTAGTAACTCCATTCTTACCAACACTTGGTATAATCAATCTTTTTAATTTAAGGCATTCCTGTAAGTGTGCAGTAGTATATCACTGTGGTTCTATTCACATTTCCTAATGACTAATGATGTTGAACATCTTTTCATGTCCCTTTATGAAAAATACTTGCAAACCAATATCTGAAGGAATTATAAAAAGAATTCTCAAAACCCAATAATAGGAAACAATCCAATAAAAAGTAGGCAAAATATTTGAACAGACTCTTAGACAAAGAAGGTATACAGAGAGCAAACAAGCATATGATCTGAGCTCACTTAGATAATCTCCTCACCTCAAAATCCTCAAATTAATCCCAACTGCAAAGTCCTTTTTGCCATGTAAGGTAACATATTTCCAGGTTCTGGGGACTAGGACATGTACATATTTGGGGAGGCTGTTATTCTAACACAAGTGGCATCCCATACATTTTGGTATGTTATATTTTAATTTTCATTCTATTCTAAATACTTTCTTATTTCCTTTTTGAAGTCTCCTTTGACCTACAGGTTATTTAAAAAGTGTGCAATTATGTTCCAGATATTTATAAATTGTATAATATCTTTCTGTTATTGATTTATATTTAATTACATGTCATTAATAACATTCTTTATATGATATAATCCTAAAATTTTTGAGACTTGTTTTGTGACCCAGAATTTGGTTTGTCTGTAAATGTTCTAAGTGTGCTTGAAAAGAATGTGTATTCTGTTGTTGTTGGGTTCAGTGTCCTATAAATTAGGTCAAGCTGATTCACAGTGTTTGATATTCTTACTGATTTTCTGTCCACTTATTTGATCAACTATTGCTATTGGGTGTTGAAATCTCCAACTGTAAATGTAAACTTGTCTATTTCTCCTTGCAATTTTTATATCAAGTATTCTGAAGCTCTGTTATTAGGTACATAATATACTTAGGATTGTTGTATGCTCTTAATTAACTGGTCCTTTTATAATCTTCAGGAGACACTTTTTATCTTTTATAGTATATTTGTCTTAAAATCTATTTCATCTGATAGTGATATAACCACACTGGCTTTCTTCTGCTTCATGTTAGAATGGCATATCTTTTTTTCATTTTTTTACTTTAACCTATTTACATCTTTATACTAAAGTGTATTTCTTATAAGCAACATATAGTTGGATATTCTGTTTTATCCAACATTACATTCACTGCTTTTTTATTGGAATATTTAGACCATTTACATTCCATTTGATTATTGATATTGCTGTGCTTAGATCTGTCATCTTGATATTTGTCTTTCATTTGTCCCATCTTTCCTTTGTTCCCTTCTCCACTTTAATTGCCTTTCTTTTGGATCAAGTAATTTTTATAATTCCATTTTATCTCTTTTGGTGGCATATTAGCTAGAATTTTTGTGTTAACATTAATGATTACTTCAGGATTTATAATACATTCTTAACATTAAAATCTACTGTCATGTGATATTATATTATTTTACATTTTGGTATAAGAACAATAAAACAGTATACTTATGTTTTCCCTCCTTGTTTTTGTGCAATCGTTGTCATACATTTTACTTTTACGTATGCTATAAATATTATAGTAAGTATACTATTGCTATTTTGGTTTTAAACTATAGTTTATCTATTAAAGAGATTCTTTGTGTAGATCCATCTTTTTGACTAATTATATTTTTCTTGTGCTTAAAGGACTTCCATTAACATTTCTGGAAGTGAATGTCTGCTGTTGAATTCTTTCAGCTTCTGTGTGTCTGAAAAGGTCTTTATTTCACCTTCTTTTTTTTTTTTTTTTTTTTTTTTTTTTTTTTTTTTTTGTGGCCTCTCCCGTTGAGGAGCACAGGCTCCGGACACGCAGGCTCAGCGCCCATGGCTCACGGGCCCAGCCGCTCCGCGGCATGTGGGATCTTCCCGGACCGGGGCACGAACCTGTGTCCGCTGCATCGGCAGGCGGACTCTCGACCACTGTGCCACCAGGGGAGCCCTCACCTTCATTTTTTAAACAGATTTATTGAGGTATAATATTCACAGTATAAAGTTCACCCTTTGTAAGTATACAAGTCAATATATTTATAATTCAGTACATTTATAAAATTGTGTAAACATTCTAAAATCAAGTTTTGAAAGTTTCCATCATCCAAAAACTTCTATCATTCCTTTTTTCAGTTAATCCCTGCTCCAGGTCTCAGCCCCAGGCAACCACGAATATTTTTCTGTCTATAAATTTGCCCCTTCTAAGCATTTCATATAACTGGGATTCTACAATACGGTCTTTTGTATTTGCCTTCTCTGAAGTAATATAATGTTTTTGTGGCTCATCCATACTGTAGTAAGTATAAGTAGTTCATAATTTTTATTGCTAAATATTACTTCATTATATGGATATACCACATTTCATTTTTCCTTTCACCAGTTGATGAGCATTTGGGTTGTTTACAGTTTGTGGTGATGATGAAGAATGTTTCTATGGACATTTGTGCATGTGTCTTTGTGTTGACATATGTATTATTTCTCTTATGAGTGACTACTTTCATTTTTGAAAGAGATTTTTACTGGGTGAAGAATTCTAATTTGACAGGTTTTTTTTCTTTCATTATTTTAATGATATTGCACCACTGTCTTCTAACTTGTATTCTTTCACATGAAAAAATCTGCTATCATCCTTATTTTTGTTTCTCTCTACATAAAGTGTTCTTTTTTCCCTCTGGCTCCTGCTTAGGTTTTCTATTTGTCACTGGTGTCAAGCAATTTGATTTTGAAGTGTCAGTGTAGTTTTCTCCATGTTTCCTTGTGTTTCATGTCTGATAAGCTTCCTCAGTCTGTCAGTTTATACTTTTCATTAAATTTGGAAATTTGGGGCTATTATTTCTTCAAATGTTTTTGTTATCATCCACATCTCTCTCCCATCCCCATCAGTTCTGCTTCTCAATAGTCCTCATCTCCACTACTTTCATTCCTCCTCATTTTCAGGCACAGCCTTCCACTAACTGTCCTCTCATCACAGACACTTACACCTACCAGACGGTGGTTTGTTCCGTTTCTTCACACTCCCTCCACTGCACATTGCACTGATGTTGAGTGCAATAAACATTTCAGCTGTTCAAAAACTGTTCTAAAATCTATGACATAGTTAGCTTTGTTAACCATTGTTAACCACGCTGGTTGTCCTGGGAGACTGTGCCTTCGTTAACCTGAATGACTTCTCCAAATGATAATAAGTGACACATTTTTAAAAAGAAGTACCTTAAGAGAGTACTAAACACAGCAGAATGAGTAACTCTGGGCATGGAGGTGTGTAGGATTTTCTTAAGAAAGCATCATGGAAGAGGTGATGTTTGAATTGCATCATGAAGGAAGAGTAAGAGTTTGTCAGACAAATAAGAAGGGAAATAACATTCTAGGTAGAGAAAACACCACATTCAAGACTCAAAAAGGGAAAGAACTTTGGGCTTCCCTGGTGGTGCAGTGGTTGAGAGTCCATCTGCCGATGCACGGGACACGGGTTTGTGCCCCGGCCCGGGAAGATCCCACATGCCGCGGAGCGGCTGGGCTCTTGAGCCATGGTCGCGGAGCCTGTGCTCCGCAATGGAAGAGGCCACAGCAGTGAGAGGCCCACGTACCACCTCCCCCGCCTCCAAAAAAAAAAAAAAAAGTGAAAGGACTAAATATCTTTTGTGTACAATGAAAAGTTAAAAAATTCTGTAACCTGTGGAGAGGTTATAAGGGCAAGTTGTTGAAGGACTATTCCAAAGATAACAGTCCTATTAAATCCTTTTAGAAAGTTTGTTCAGTAAATGGTGTGCTAAAAATATTAAAACAAACAAGCAAACAAAAATAAACACTGTTGGCTTTGTTTTTTGCATCTGGAATTTCTCTAATTGTCCACCACAGATCATTGTTCCAGGGCCAGGAAAGCCCAGTCTTTCCCTAGCTCCCTCTCTGACTGCCCTTAGTATAGACAACTTTAATGGACTGATGATTCAACCTCCACACTGATCTCCCTCCAGAACTTGACTTTTGTATATGCCTTCTGGTTCTATTGACCATGATCTCTGGAGAGAACTTTATGCTCTCCTCTTCCCACCCCCATCTCCCCCCCACCACCACCACACACACACACACACCCTGCCTTGGGTTACATAGCAGTTACCTGCTGGGTCCCCGTCCCCCACCCCCCGGCCCCCGCCTTCCTCATCAGACACCGGGATCAGGCAATTAGCAAAACAAAGTCAAAGAGTGGTTTCAAGCAAAGAAAAAATGTGTTAGAGTCATCAAGAGTATTAATATTGGCCTTTTCCCCCTTATTAAATATAAAAGCAACAGTCATTAAGATATTAGAGTTCAAAGAAAACCAGGTAATGAAACTTCAACAAATTTTCTCAAGTGATAAGCCTATGAATGGCAAGTTTTTACAGATTAATTATGGGTCTAAGAACACACTCCAACACAATAAAAATAGTAAACTGTACAGGTTTTTTTCAGAATTAAATATTTGTCTAATATCCATTTTCTCCACTGCCATGAATTTCATTAACCAAAATAACATGAGAAGCCAAGAAAAGAGACAGAGAAGGAAGAGTGTGGTATAAGATAACAAACATGAGTACTCATTATTGGACTGTAATGCAAAGTAATATTAAAATGTAAATCCCCATAGCATGAATTTAGAGAGATTTGCATGATATCAATGTCATCTGTTATTAGTTTTTCTGCACTTAGAGATAAACATAGCCAAGAAAATCTCCATTTTCCTGGCTGCAAATTTTATGACTATGATGTAATATTAAGCTATTGAATTGAAGAGTGTTGTCTGCTTTAACTACTCGTTTTGAATATAACATAAATAATCAGCATGAAATAGTATTCTTAGACCCCTCATTGTAATCAGCATGTCATTGTTACAATATTATGGTACCCAAATAAAGTAGAGTCTCCTCATTCTTAATTTTTGAATAAGTGTTTAAGGCATAAATTATAATAATTTCCAAACACATGAAGGACAACTTTGTAAGAGTGCATCTTTCTCCTAAAAATGATAAGAAATTCACTAATGAGTCCATTAGACAGAGTCCATTAAAGGTGACAAGACAAAGATCTCTTGGAGACCTCATCAAGCGGAGACAATATGCAGGATTAATTCAATGTCCATTCAGCTTTCTGCGCTCAGACGGGAAATGAGATTTGAGTGACAACTTTATTTAGCAAGTCAAAGACTGCTGAAAATTTTATGAAATGGTGCAATTCACATGCAAAACAGGGCAGAGTTTTATTAGGAGAGTTTGATATGATACTGTGAAAAATGTGAATAATTCTCATTAGATATAAGTTAATAAAAGTCATGAAATATAAATTAGTTTCAGGCTTGACTTGCATAAAGTTGAATTTATATTTGTGATAGTGCTGTTATCACTGTATGTTTATTAAATGGGATCTCAGTTATTGTTCTGTCTCCTTTTATACTCAACTCATTTGAAATCATAATGGTTCCTATTAGTTAGGCTTCATTTAAAACTATCATTGATTGTTTAAACATCCATCCTTAGAAATTTATTTATAATTGCCATTTTTGGTTCTCAGAGATTTTGCTTCATTCAAGAAAAAATTTTTAAATTAAGAAAATGTCTTATATACACAGATATACAAAGCAAGGGTTACTTATACTTCAACAACTGGAAGACTGAATTCTAAGGGGTTAGTGGAAATATTCCCATATTTCCATGGAGCGGCTGGGCCCGTGAGCCATGGCCGTTGAGCCTGTGCGTCCGGAGCCTGTGCTCCGCAACGGGAGAGGCCACAACAGTGAGAGGCCCGCGTACCACAAAAATAAATAAATAAATAAATAAATAATAAATAAATAAATAAATAAGAAACTGAGGTTCAGAGAAATTGAGTACTTTTCCCAAGTTTGCTGTTCATTTCCAAGTATGGTGCCTCTCAGGCATCCCCATCACCCTAATCGTTAACCATTTTTCTGTGCTTCATTGTTTCCAGGCATCTCTGTGAAAATGAACAAACAAACGAACACAAGAAAAAAAGCAAGTCTCCACAGGCACATTTGGATCCAAATGAATATGTGAAGAAGGCCTGGGCGGGAGAGGTATTATCTAACACCTATGGCTAGAACTAGCTCAATACCACCCCTACCCAGCCACCTCCGAAGGCATAGAAAATTCACTATACACCCTCACTTTTGCTTTACCAAATGCCATATCTAATTGCCAGCAAAGTGGAGTGGAATGCACAAATCCTTTGTGACAGTGGATACTGATCCTATCTGCTTTGGTATCAGAGTACAGAGTTACATTGAAATAATACCATTTTATTAAAATTTCTCCCTATTCAACAGTATGAGATCCATCGATAAAACACCTGATATGAGTCTAGGTGGAATATATGAAGAAACAGTACATGATTAAGAATTTGTTTTAGAAGCCCTAATGAATTTCCTGACCAGAGACTGTTTTCACGTGACAGAAATTAGCCACAACTTCAAAATGGCCACTAAGATGTCATTGTTTCAAAAATAGCAGAAGCCCACACACTCTACAGGAGTGGCTTGATTTCCTGTAAGGGTGAGTGTCAGAGATTCAAGGGAAAGATTCTGCAGGCCCTTTTCCATTGATGCTTTGTGGTAGAAGTAGGGGGAGGTAGTGAACTGATTGTTCCTTTGCACATAGAAAAAAAAATAGAAACTCCATTGGTTTGAATTTATATCTCATTTTCATCAAGCTTACTTTGTCCTAGAAGAGAGTGTATTACAAAGTTTCACCTCTGGGATTCATGATAGCAATCCATCTCTTTCCCACATCTAAAGCTAGAATTGGCAGTATTCGCCTTATTCTGTGAACTACTTTTAAGTGACATGCAGGAGAAGAAAGACACTGTAGTTAAATATATAAAAATAAATTTTTTTGGCTTACTGGAGTAGCAAACAAATATCTATGAGTAATGCCCCTATATCACCAGCTAGCAGGGCACTTAATAAAACCCAAACAACTGTCACACACAGGTTATAAGGTCATTTCTCACATGTAAGATAAACTAGAAATCTATACAAAGGATAGAATCACAGAGAACGTTATGAAGTTTACTGGAAAATAAAAAACGAGTTTCACATGTTATTTCATTTCCCAAGGCCACTTTGATAAGCATACACACATATTGTCAATGCGTGTTGGGCCCCAGTGCATGTTAGGGACACAGAAACAAGCAAGTTCAAAATAGTAAATGTCATGTAGTAACAAATTAAATATTTGCCACAGGTGATAGGAAAGCAAATAAGTAAAATAAAGCTGTATTTTTTCTGGTTGCCAGCAATGTGGAGAAAGACATAAATGTAAAATATAAAGACACTGTCCTTCAGGAAGGTAATGATAATGTTTATATTTATAACATTTCCATTTAAAATAGCCACAGAGGCTTGCCCCTGTCCATGTTTGTTGAATGAATGAATGAATGAAAATAAATGTTGTGGGAAGTGAGTTTATACTCACTTGTAAGGAGAAAAGGGAGTTCATGGACATTGTTTCAGAATGGTTTAAGAAGCAACAGATTTCCAAATAAAATCTAAGACTAAAGAAACCATTAGTTTTCAACACTTTCCAATACTGTGCACACATGCACAACAAAATTTCTAACCTAGTGGTGTTTAAACTTCTGTTACACTAAGATTCCCCTGGGGCATTTAACCAAAATGGAGATTCTGATGCAGGCCCAGGAATTCACATTAAGTGCAGCCCATGTGATTCTGAGACAACATGGCCCAGAGACAGTACTTTGAGAAACACTGCTCTATACCAAGTGGCAGGCCTGAGGGGAGGTTTGGGTTTCCCCTCTCTCCTCTGTGGGTTTTCTTTGATAGCAGTTTTTATGTTGTTTGTTTTTATTGTCCACACCACACCTCACTGTCCAATACCATACAGCCTTCTTACTGTGAAATACTATTTCTTAAGCTCAGAGTTCATATTTGAAATGTATTTTAAATTAGAACCATTCCCACAAAAGCCAACATTTAAACAGAGAAAATAAGTTAATCAAGAGTTTTGATTCTGTGGTAATTAAATGGAATTTGTAGTGGAAAATGTCACACATAAAAATTGTTCTCTTTATATTAAAAATTAATTAAAAGTAATTAAAATACATATAAGGGTTGCCTGATAAAATATAGGATGGTCAGTTAATTTTGAATTTCAGATATACAATGAATACTTTTCTAGTATAAATATCATCCTGTATTTTTATTTGTTAAATATGGTAACTCTAATACTTCCCATGCACAACTATTGTTAAAAACTACTTCTCTGGGGGCCATAGAGTGAAGAGCGTGAGTGATGTATCTTTGAATGGATCCCTGATATAACTGAGATCTGACTTCCACTTGAAGGAAACTTTACAAGGTATTTCCCCTACCTTGGGAACTACCATTTATATCAAACGTCTGAGAAATTTCTGCAAAGACTATTTTACTCAATCAATAGAATTCTCTACCAGCAAGATCCTCTTAATACCCCACAGACCTTTTTGATGAAAGTGTGTAGAGGGCAGTTCAATGCACATTCATTTTTAAGTGTATGTAATTATCTAATAACAATGTTGTATACATTAGGCTTTCTCTTCTTTCCCATGGAAAATTCATTTGTGCCTTCCTGTTCTGAGTTTTTTTGAGTGTGTCTCTGGTTTCCTCAAGGCATCCTAATTTACTTCTTCACAACAACAAGCTTTTTTTTTTCAATTCAGCATTATTGACATTTGGGGTCAGATAATTCTTTTTTGCTGGGGGCTATTTTGTGTATTGTAGGATGTTTAGCAGTGTCTCTGGCTTCTACCACTAGGCAACATTTTGAGTATTAACCCATCAATAACTTTCCACATTTACTTTATTGCAGAAAACAAAACCAAAATGCATCTGCAATTGTTTCCAGGGTTATTTTTCTTTAAGAAAGATAGAATTTGTTTTAAATATGAGGGCAAAAAATCCTTCTCAATATTTATAATGTCTTTCAGTATGTTGCAATTATCTAGACCACTCTAAATTTAAAAGTATTTTTCACTTAGCAATTAATCTTTTTTCTGTCTTTCTACAACATTCAACTTAATTTTCAAAGAAATACCTCTCTTCGACACTCATATTTTGCTGTTTTAAATAATATGAAGTTGAACATTAATTATATAATACATATAAATTTCAAGTGGCATGAATGAGTGTGGGAAGAGCACAGTTGACTCTTGGTAAGAATACGATAAATACACTTTAAATAAAACTGTACAATTGGCAGGAGATCCTCTAACACTAGCAGGACCCTAATTGCAAACTAAGAAAATAGACTAGTGCATTTCAGGCGCTTTCTGACCATAAAGATTGAAAGATAAATCCTCAGGTATAAGAATGAGTGAACTCTATAATGCTAAAATGGGTTGATGTTTGGACTGTACATTGCTGTATTATAAAGAGGAAGGAGGAGACCTTCACGATGGTGGAAGAGTAAGACGCGGAGATCACCTTCCTCTGCACAAATACATCAGAAATACATCTACACGTGGAACTGCTCCTACAGAACACCTACTGAACGCTGGCAGAAGACCTCAGACCTCCCAAGAGGCAAGAAACTCCCCACGTACCTGGCCGTGTAGCTGACACAGCCTTGGTGCTCCAGCTGAGTGTCAGGCCTGTGCCTCTGAGGTAGGAGAGCCAAGTTCAGGACATTGGTCTACCAGAGACTCCCTCCCGCCAGCTCCACAAAATATCAAACAGCGAAAACTCTCCCGGAGATCTTCATTTCAATGCTAAGACCCACCTCCACTCAACAACCAGCAAGCTACAGTGCTAGACACCCTATGCCAAGCAACAAGCAAGATAGGAACACAACCACACCCATTAGCAGAAAGGATGCCTAAAATCATAATAAGGTAACAGACACCCCAAAAAACACCAACAGACGCAGTCCTGCACACCAGAAAGACAAGATCCAGCCTCATCCAACAGAACACAGGCACTACTCCCCTCCATCAAGAAGCCTACACAACCCACTGAACCAAACTTAGCCACTAGGGGCAGACACTAAAAACAAAGGGAATTATGAACCTGAAGCCTGGGAAAAGGAGACCCCAAACACAGTAAGTTAAGCAAAATGAGAAGACAAAGAAACACACAGCAGATGAAGGAGCAGGTAAAAACCCACCAGACCTAACAAATGAAGAGGAAATAGGCAGTCTACCTGAAAAAGAATTCAGATTAATGATAGTAAAGATGATCCCAAATCTTGGAAATATAATGGAGAAAATACAAGAAATGTTTAACAAGGACCTAGAAGAAATAGGAGCAAACAAACAATGATGAACAACACGATAAATGAAATTAAATATTATAGAAGGAATCAATAGCAGAATAACTGAGGCAGAAGAATCGATAAGTAACCTGTAAGATAAAATAGTGTAAATAACTACTGCAGAGCGAATAAAGAAAAAAGAATGAAAAGAACTGAGGACAGTCTCAGAGACCTCTGGGACAACATTAAATGCACCAACATTCAAATTATAGGGATCCTAGAAGAAGAAGAGAAAAAGAAAGGGACTGAGAAAATATTTGAAGAGATTACAGTTGAAAACATGCCCAATATGGGAAAGGAAACAGTCAATCAAGTCCAGAAAGCACAGAGAGTCCCATACAGGATAAATCCAAGGAGAAACAAGCCAAGACACATGTTAATCAAACTATCAAAAATTAAATACAAAGAAAACATATTAAAAGCAGCAAGGGAAAAACAACAAATAACATACAAGGGAATCCCCATAAGGTTAGCAGCTGATCTTTCAGCAGAAACTCTGCAAGCCAGAACGGAGTGGCAGGACATATTTAAAGTGATGAAAGGGAAAAAACTACAACCAAGATTATGGTACCCAGCAAGGATCTCATTCAGATTCGATGGAGAAATTAAAAACTTTACAGACAAAGCAAAAACTGAGAGAGTTCAGCACCACAAAACCAGCTTTACAACAAATGCTAAACGAACTTCTCTAGACAGGAAGCACAAGGGAAGGAAAAGATCTACAATGACAAACCCAAAACAATTAAGAAAATGTTATTAGAAACATACATATCAACAATAACAATTACCTTAAATGTAAATGGATTAAATGCTCCCACCGAAAGACACAGACTAGCTGTATGGATACAAAAACAAGACCCGTATATATGCTGTCCACAAGAGACCCACTTCAGACCTAGGGACACATACAGACTGAAAGTGAGGGGATGGAAAAAGATATTCCATGCAAATGGAAATCAAAAGAAAGCTGGAGTAACAATTCTCATATCAGACAAAATAACTTTTAAAATAAAGACTATTACAAGAGACAAAGAAGGACACTACGTAATAATCAAGGGATCAACCCAAGAAGAAGATATAACAATTGTAAATATTTATGACCCCAACATAGGAGCACCTCAATACATAAGGCCAATGCTAACAGCCATAAAAGGGAAAATCAACAGTAACACAATCGTAGAAGTGAACTTTAACCTGACTTTCACCAATGGACAGATCATCCAAAATGATACTAAATAAGGAAACACAAGCTTTAACTGATACATTAAACAAGGTGGATTTAATTGATATTTATAGGACATTGCATCCAAAAACAACAGAATACACTTTCTTCTCAAGAGCTCATGCAATATTCTCCAGGATAGATCATACTTGGGTCACAAATCAAGCCTTGGTAAATTTAAGAAAATTGAAACAAGGATCTTTTCCAACCACAGTGCTATGAGACTAGATATCAATTACAGGAAAAAGTCTGAAAAAATACAAACACATGGAGGCTAAACAATACACTACTAAATAACCAAGAGGTCACTGAAGAAATCAAAGAGGAAATCAAAAAATACTTAGAAACAAATGACAATGAAAACATGACGACCCAAAACCTATGGGATGCATCGAAAGCAGTTCTAAGAGGGAAGTTTATAGCAATACAATCCTACCTAAAGAAACAAGAAACATCTTAAATAAACAACCTAAACTTACACCTAAAGCAATTAAAGAAAGAAGAACAAAAAACCCCCAAAGTTAGCAGAAGGAAAGAAATCATAAAGAAAAGATCAGAAATAAATGAAAAAGAAGTGAAGGAAACAATAGCAAAGATCAATAAAACTGGACTTCCCTGGTGGCGCAGCAGTTGAGAGTCCGCCTGCCGATGCAGGGGACACAGGTTCATGCCCCGGTCCAGGAAGATCCCACATGCTGTGGAGCGGCTGGGCCCGTGAGCCATGGCCGCTGAGCCTGTGCGTCCGGAGCCTGTGCTCCACAACAGGAGAGGCCACAACAGTGAGAGGCCCGCATACCACACACACACACAAAAAAAATTTGCTCTACTTGAAGAACAATTTGTGTTACTTTCTTTAGTATATATCTGCTGTCAAATTATTTGCTTTGTTTTGTTGTTTGTTATTCATCTAAAACTGTCTTTGTCTTCCTTCTTGTAGGGTTTTGTTTGTTTGCTTTTTTGTTTGGTTTATTGGCTGATAGGTTTTTGGTTCTGAGGAGGTTTTTTTTGCATATATCATTCTTTCAGCACTTACAGACATCATGCCATTATTTTCTGTTTTCCATTGATTTATTCATTTACTGAATGACAATTATCAATCTAAATGTTGCTCCCTTAAAGACAATCTGTTGTTTTGTTTTATGTTGTTTAACTGCTTTTAAGATTTTTGTATTTGTCAGTCTAGAGAAAACTGACAATATTGCTTCTAATTGTTCCTCTCCTCTTCTGCTGGGCCCCTGATCAGTTGTGTTACCGAGTTGAGGCTCATGCTGCTCACTGCACGTCAAGACAATGAATTGAGAGACAAGCTGTTGGGGCAAGGAATAGTGACTTTATTCAGAAAGCCAGCAGACTGAGAAGATAGTGGACTAGTGTCCCAAAGAACCATCTTACCTGAGTTAGAATTCAGGCTTCTTTTAATACTAAAAGGGGAGAGGGTGTGATTGGTTGTTGCAGACTTTTTGATGCCAGATCCTTTGTTCTTGCAGCTGTCCACATAGTTTTGGTCATGATATTCCCGTAAAGCTCCAAGAAGACAAATGTTATTCTCTGTTCCTCGACTTTTTATCTCTATTTGAATGAAAAGTGTTATATTTTTAAAAGTCAAGCCTGGGAGGCAGAGCCTTGAAAATGGACCAGCATGTACATTTCAGGCTCTAGGCAACGTTCTTTCAGACAAAGGTACAGAGCCAGCATGACTAAGCACAGGCAACAGAGCACAGATGTTAGAGCTAAAGGCATAGTTGCAATATGGAGTCAGGTTTGGTCTTCTCTGTTACCCATCTCTATTAGACCTTATCATTCTCTTGTCTATGTCTCTTAATCCTTTCTTCTCTACTTTAAATCTCTTATTTTTCATTACTTTTTTGTTGTTACTATTCTAATTTATCTTCTTGTTCAATAAATCTCAGTTTTATCTAATGTGCTGTTATTCTCATCTTTGTGCTCTTAATTTTGATTTTGATACTTTATAGCACTAGAATGAACATTTAATATTTTCCTATGGTTTCCAATTCTCTGACAAAATAATCATGTATTTTTTCAATTATAAACATATATATATATATATATATATTTGTGTGTGTGTGTGGTACGCGGGCCTCTCACTGTTGTGGCCTCTCCCATTGCGGAGCGCAGGCTCAGCGGCCGTGGCTCACGGGCCCAGCCGCTCCGCGGCACGTGGGATCCTCCCGGACCAGGGCACGAACCCGTGTCCCTTGCATTGGCAGGCGGACTCCCAACCACTGCGCCACCAGGGAAGCCCTATAAATGTATATTTTTAAAAGTCTCTGTCCAATAGCTTCATCCTTCCAATATTTGAAGGCCCTATTTGTCTATCTCTATTGTTTGTTATTTCTACTGTTTGTTCATGTTGTATTGTCACCTTGTGTGCCTGATTTTATTTTAATTGTATGCCAGACATTGTATTTGCAAAATTGTTTGTAAAATTAACTTGGGCCTAAAAATTATCTTTCTCTAGAGAGAATCTGGAACCGATCAGAACCCTGTACCCCCACTCCCCCAGTACAAAGGCCCCTCCACGTCCCCTTCCCTTTGTTTGTCGAAAAGCTGAAACGTCCCAGGCCTCCCTGAGTCACAAAAGGGCAGGCTCAAGTCATTAAAGATTAGGGCAACAGAGTCACAGATTCAGTATCTGATGTACATTCCTGAGTTGTTTTACCGATACTGTAACTGCCACCAGAGGGGAAAAAGCTAACTGCACAATGACCAGACTACAGCCATGACATAAGCTGCTCCATCTTGAGCAATACTGAATCCATGGCTAGCACAGTGCCAAGAATTGGCCTTAAGAGAATGGGATTAACACTATTGCTCATAATAATCTATATCTTTATGTGCATCAAAATAATTGTAGCTTGTCCTGCCCGTATATGTAAACAGGCAACTACAATTGTCAGCGAAGAGATGCTACAGACCCATGTCAACATCTTCCACTCTAAGAACACAGCACCCTATGTCAGCAGCAAGAAGTTACAAAAGATAGACCTTTGCCCATAATCCCATAGAAATGGAATGATGTTCTAACAAGCAGGGATTTGTAAGCAGTTTTTGGCAGGAAAGAGCTTTCTGCAGGGGGCCCCTTGTCTTGTCGCTTTAGCAAAGCTATATTGTGACTAACCTTAAACCAGGCACCACATGCTCTGCTCATCTCCAGCACAATCACACCTTTTAAATCTTTTGATCACACAATACTTTGCTTAATCTGTTGGTTCTTTCTGTAGCTCAAAGAAGTAGAAGTGAAGAATAAGTAATTAGCCAATGACAAAATCTCTTCCTTAGCTTCCCCTTCAGTAATCTCACAAACTGTGTGAACAAGATAGCATCTAAAGAAAGATCACTAGAAGTTGACAAGCCTGCATGCAGTGTGGGATGGTGAGGACTCTAACTCCCATCTCAAGGATTAACAGATTATTTCCCTTTTCCCTTTAAAAACTCTCATGGCTGGGCAGAATCGTGGGAGTTGGTTTTTGGGGACGCTGAGTCTGTGCTCTCCCCATATTGCCAGCTCTCTGATTAGAAGCTACGTTTCCCATTCTACCAACACTTGACTCACAGGTATTGATTTTCGATTGGTGAGCAGCCAGACCTGTTTGGTAACAAGTCTATGTTGTTTTTGTCAACTATTTGGGGCCCCTGGCCATCTGGGACCACTTTCTTTTAGTTCAGAAATAAAAAGTATTTGTAGGAAATCCAGTCCTTTCCAGGGTTGTTTACTCTGGTCTGTCTTTAGTCCTATAATGTAGCCCCATGGAGTATGAGCCCAAAGCCAGAGATTTTCACCAGAACCTTTTTGTCCTCTTTCCAGCCCTGAATTCAAACTTCTATTCCTTTCAGGGCTGTCAAGACAACCGGTCAGGTTCTCAGTCTCTTATTTCTTTTCTCTAGAGCCAACAACACACACCCTCCTAAGGAAAGCAGCCCCAAACAGGGAACTCACTTCTTTGGATCTCAATCCTTCCAGGTTCTAGCCTGATTTAACTCTACTCTCTTGATAACTCTCTGATGTCTTTACTGATAAATCACTGTTGCCCTTTGGAGCCTCTGAGCCCAGCACAGTGGGGCCAGTTTTCCTATGTGGGTCGTAAGCAAAAAGCATCATTGTAACATCAGTGACAGTAGAAGCTGAGGATGAGGCTTCTTTCCCCAATATTCCTTAACCACATAGACCCATGTTTTCTCCTTGTATTCAGTGGAAGAATTTCCTAAATCATTTCATAACAGCAATTACAGACGTGGAAGCCAACTTGTCTGTGGTTAATGTTTTTTGGTTCCCTTTGTTACAGCAGTTTAGGTTTCAGACTGACTAATAAAACACTTATAAAAGTTGACCCATGAATCCTATTTCTTGGGGAAAAAATGATATGCTACATGATATGTATTGTAGCATTATATACATGATAGGAAAATCTATTGAAATGTGAATATGGGCCTAATTCTTAGAGGACATATAAGAAATTTTTTTCCCTTCCTTCCTTCACACAACGGACATGTATAACTTTGTAATATTATAAAGTTCAAGGCTCTTCTTGGAGTGGAGTTCCTGGGTGCTTAACAAACTCTTGTTCTCTTTATTTCAGAAGCTGCCCAAAGTAAACTCCCACAGAGGCCTTGGTTTGAGAGGTCTGGATGTATAAAGGAAGACATTAAAATTGTCTGACACAGGATGGGAGCAGAAGCTGGGACCACCAGAAGAGCAAGTTAATGCCAGAAGACTTCAAGGAGGGTTGGGGTTTGGGTTTTTTATGGGGGGAAAACTGCATACGATTGAGTACAGTGCTCCACAAGTAGCAGAGGGAAGGTGGCTACCTATCAGAGCTGCTACCAGTGGGGCAGGGCTTCTGTGAACAGTCATCACTCTGTCACTTGGAGCAACCGTAAGAGCAAGATGGTGGCGACCAGCCCCCCACATTGGGCTGTAACAGAAAACAAAAGGAACAAAGATGAGCTGAGGTTAGGAACCCTTCTCTAATTTTCTGGAGCCACATTAGCTCCAGATTTCTGGTAAAACCAATGAAAGACAAAGAAACTGTTTCAGAAATGACTGGGATTGTATTTCTCATTAACCTTCACAGGTGGGAGCCCTAGCCAGATTTCATTTGATTTAGACAAATAAAGAAAAGTGAACTTTCTAATATTGGAGGGTCATGGAGCAATTTATTTAGGTTAGATTCATAATAGTAAAGTATAGAAAACAACCTAAATGTCAGACAACAGGGCAAAGATAGTTGCACTATAGCAACTCTATAATATTTTATGCAGTTATTAAAAACTGTAACTACTCAGACTATTTAGAAATATAAGGAATTTTTATGCAACATCTTAAATGCCAAAAGAAAGCAAAAATTCATCTATGATATCAGTTTTTCAGAAATTGTGTACAGATAAAAATGAAGTATGGAATAGAATAGAAAATAATGTAGATGATCTTTGGGTAATATACTTTGGGTTAATGCTTTTCTGTTTTGTTTATCATCACTACTACTATTATTATTATATATCTTATCCCAAAGTTAAGTGATTTTTTTGATGATACATGATTTATTTGTCTGCAAAGATTCAGTACATCTGAATTCTATTATTTGGTTGATTATTAATCATTAATTCATTCAAAAAATGTTTATTAAGCATTTTAAAATGTACCAAACACTATTCTGGGTGATATTATTATAAATACTATTTACAATAAAACTGAACAAATCTCCCATGGACCACAAGCTGGGAGGGGGTAGACATAAACAAAGCAAAAGTACAAATATGTATTTCAACTTTTAACTGCTATTTTTCAAATTACTCCTTGCTAAGAATGAGTGGCATATAACACTCTTCAGGGAACTTTGGAATTAACATTCAAGCTGAGACTTTAAAAATATGGAGCTAGGTAAGAAGAAAAGGGAAGAAACAGCCTTAGAGAAGATGCGTCAGAAAGTATCAGGCCCCGTTTTGAGGCTAGAAATGAGAGCAGAACATAGTAAGAGAATGGGAGCTATTTAATGGTTCGAGTTTCCCTAGTGTGCATCATGTTTGCTCAGATGAAGTATTATTAGTCAAAGAACAACCTCCATGCCATACTCTCTCATACAATTTTAATTTCTTCCCTCTATAAATTGGTCACTGGAGGAGAGTTTAATAATGGAACTACGTGTAGAGACTCAAAAACACAGCAAATAGGGAAGCCACAAGGGGTAGTGCAGTACTCTAGGACAAGTAATGGTAGGAGGCTGTACATGTCCCCAAAGTGAAAGATGGAGAGAAAGAGCAATTACCAGAATCTGAAACAAGTGCTGTGTGGAGAGGGCCACCTGAAAGGGGCTATGACCTAGGGCCTGGGCAGCAACCCTGAAGAGAGGGGATAATTATGTTCACTTTACTCTTTTTCCTCCCATTGATCTCCGGATGGTGTTACTTATTGGCCAAACCCAACTGGAAGCTGAAGGGAAAGAGAAAACTGGAATGCTTGCTACATGGGTCGGGCTCCCAGGGTAAAAAGCAGTGAGGAGAAGGGTAGAGAGGGGAATCTGGAAAGGCACATGGAAAATATCCAGAATGGAGGATAAGTTGACGTTGGCTTTGCTGTTGGACAGAGAACCAAGAGGTCCAGCAGTCACGAAGCCAAGGTCCAGAAAGGGTCACTGCTATTGCATCCATTGCCGGCCACATCCAATCCAAGGTCTAACTGGTCCTGAGACATTCTTGCTTCCCAGGGTAAGAAGTCAAAGGAAAGACAGTTGGTGCCACCTCTACTTTTTCAGTCTTCTAAACCCCCTAGATTGGCTTCTATTCTATGAAATAACTATTCAATTGGTCCACATGGCAGGTTAGAGAGAATCAGGGTCAGCTAATGCTCTTAACCCACCCTTCCAGCAAAGGGCTCAATGAAGCATTCTAAAGTCCTTTTTACTCCTAATGTGTGAGTCATAAATATTTTTAGTTTTCTATATCTTCTCAAAAGTCCTCTGTCAACTAATTATGGATAGATTTCCTTTCCCTTTTTCCTTATATACATTCTGAAATGTTCTTACTAGTTCATTCCAGGGTACCAAAAAGCCCATTCAGCTTTGAATGTCAGGTTAAAGGATATACAGTCCATCTTGGGAACTGCTGTGATTTTAATGCACTGCAAATGAGTGTAATCAGTAATAAACACAATTGCTGTACCCCTTTTGAAAAGGAACAAGAACAATCCCACAGCAACTGCCATTGTCTTGAAAAAACTCTTTCCTCATAACTAAATGAAGGAGTTGACTTCTTGACTAGGGCTTTAACAATTAGCTACTCAGGCTGCTGGGTAGTTTGAACACAATTTGCAAAGTATCTGCAGAGTCACAATAAAAAAAAACAGGTCCAATATTATAATGGGCAAGGCTTTATCAAATAAGACACAAGGTAATCCACAGAAAAGTGATAAATTTGATTTTCTTGAATAACTTCCATTATAAAAAGACATCATTAAAAGAGTTAGAAAGGTAACAGAGTAGGAAAAATATTTGTGATAAACATAGCTGACAAAGGACTCCCATCCAAAATATACAAAGACCTTCACACACCTGTCAGAAGGACATTAAATAACAAAATTTTTCAAAGTGGGTACCAGACAGATGCTCCACACACACAGACACAGACACACACACACACACACACACACACACAGAAAAATGACCAATAAACATATGAAAAGGTGCTAAACAACATTGCTTATCAGGGAAATGTTCCCTAAATGAAATTCAGGAATATATCACCAATCCCTCACCAGATTGGCTAAATTTTTAAAAGACAGACACAGTCCCGAACAGTGAGGATGTGGAGCAGGTTTAACTCTTACACTATCAGTAGGAACATACATTAGAAAAGTCACTCACTTGGAGAATTATTTGGCAGTATTTATAAAAATTATGCCTAGGCCTGCACAATGGTCCAGCATTCCCACACGGGAAGTATATATTCAAGAGAAATGAATGCATAGATCCACCAAGACACTCAAGAACATTCACAGCAGTTTTATTCACAGTAATTCCAAGCTGGAAACGACCCAGATGCCCAAAAACTCCCCACGTACCTGGGTAGGGCAAAAGAAAAAAGAATAAACAGAGACAAAAGAATAGGGACGGGACCTGCACCAGTGGGAGGCAGCTGTGAAGAAGGAAAGGTTTCCACACACTAGAAGCCCCTTTGCGGGCGGAGACTGCGGGTGGCGGAGGGGGAAGCTTCAGAGCCGCGGAGGAGAGCGCAGCAACAGGGTGCGGAGGGCAAAGCGGAGAGATTCCCGCAAGAGGATCGGTGCCGACCAGCACTTACCAGCCCCTGAGAGGCTTGCCCGCTCAATCGCCGGGACGGGCGGGGGCTGGGAGCTGAAGCTCAGGCTTCAGTCGGATCCCAGGAAGAGGACTGGGGTTGGCAGCGCAAACACAGCCTGAAGGGGTTAGTGCGCCACAGCTAGCCTGGAGGGAGTCCGGGAAAAAGTTTGGACCTGCCTAAGAGGCAAGAGACATTTTCTTGTCTCTGTTTCCTGGTGCGCGAGGAGAGGGGATTAAGAGCGCTGCTTAAAGGAGCTCCAGAGATGGGCGTGAGCCGCGGCTATCAGCACAGACGCCAGAGACGGGCATGAGATGCTAAGGCTGCTGCTGCTGCCACCAAGAACCCTGTGTGCGAGCACAGGTCACTCTCCACACCGCCCCTCCCGGGAGCCTGTGCAGCCCGCCACTGCCGGGGTTCCGGGATCCTGGGACAACTTCCCCGGGAGAACGCGCAGCGCGCCTCGGGTTGGTGCAGCATCACGCCGGCCTCTGCCGCCGCAGGCTCGCCCCACCTCCGTACCCCTCCCTCCCCCCGGCCTGAGTGAGCCAGAGGCCCCTAAACAGCTGCTCCTTTAACCCTGTCCTGTCTGAGCGAAGAACAGACGCCCTCAGGTGACCTACACGCAGAGGCGGGGCTAAATCCAAAGCTGAACCCCAGAAGCTGTGTGAACAAAGAAGAGAGGGTAAGGTCTCTCCCAGCAGCCTCAGGAGCAGCGGATTAAAGCTCCACAATCAACTTGAAGTGCCTGCATCTGTGGAAAACCTGAAGAGACAACGAATCATCCCAAATTGAGGAGGTGGACTTTGGGAGCAAGATGTATTATTTTTTCCCCTTTTCCTCTTTTTGTGAGTGTGTATGTGTGTGCTGCTGTGTGAGATTTTGTCTGTATAGCTTTGCTTTCACCATTTGTCCTAGGGTTCTGTCCGTCCGTTTTTTTTGTTTTGTTTTATTTGTTTGTTTGTTTTACTTAAAAATTTTTTTCTTAATTATTTTTTATTTTAATAACTTTATTTAATTTTACCTTACTTTATTTTATTTTATCATATTTCTTCTTTCTTTCTTTATATTTTTCCTCCCTTTTATTCTGAGCCATGTGGATGAAAGGCTCTTGGTGCTCCAGCCAGGTGTCAGGGCTGTGCCACTGAGGTGGGAGACCCAACTTCAGGACACTGGTCCACAAGAGACCTCCCAGCTCCACGTAATATCAAACGGCGAAAATCTCCCAGAGATCTCCATCTCAACACCAAGACCCAGCTTCACTCAAGGACGAGCAAGCTACAATGCTGGACACCCTATGCCCAACAACTAGCAAGATGGGAACACAGCCCCATCCATTAGCAGACAGGCTGCCTAAAATCATAATAAGGCCACAGACACCTGAAAACACACCACCAGACGTGAACCTGCCCACCAGAAAGACAAGATCCAGCCTCATCCACCAGAACAGAGGCACTAGTCCCCCCAACCAGGAAACCTACTCAACCCACTGAACCAATCTTAGCCACTGGGGACAGTCACCAAAAACAATGGGAACTACGAACCTGCAGCCTGTGAAAAGGAGACCCCAAACACAGTAAGATAAGCGAAATGAGAAGACAGAAAAACACACAGCAGATGAAGGAGCAGGTAAAAACCCACCAGACCTAACAAGTGAAGAGAAAATAGGGAGTCTACCTGGAAAAGAATTCAGAATAATGATAGTAAAGATGATCCAAAATCTAGGAAATAGAATAGAGAAAAATCAAGAAATATTTAACAAGGACCTAGAAGAACTAAAGAGGAAACAAGCAATGATGAACAACACAATAAATGAAATTAAAAATACTCTAGAAGGGATCAATAGCAGAATAACTGAGGCAGAAAAACAGACAAGTGACCTGGAAGATAAAATAGTGGAAATAACAACTGCAGAGCAGAATAAAGAAAAAGGAATGAAAAGAACTGAGGACAGTCGCAAAGACCTCTGGGACAACATTAAACGCACCAACATTCAAATTATAGGGGTCTCAGAAGAAGAAGAGAAAAGGAAAGGGACTGAGAAAATATTTGAAGAGATTATAGTTGAAAACTTCCCTAATATGGGATAGGAAATAGTTAATCAAGTCCAGGAAGCACAGGGAGTCCCATACAGGATAAATGCAAGGAGAAACACGCCAAGACACATGTTAATCAAACTATCAAAAATTAAATACAAAGAAAACATATTAAAAGCAGCAAGGGAAAAACAACAAATAACATACAAGGGAATCCCCATAAGGTTAACAGCTGATCTTTCAGCAGAAACTCTGCAAGCCAGAAGGGAGTGGCAGGACATATTTAAAGTGATGAAGGAAAAAAACCTACAACCAAGATTACTCTACCCAGCAAGGATCTCATTCAGATTTGATGGAGAAATTAAAACCTTTACAGACAAAGCAAAAGCTGAGAGAGTTCAGCACCACCAAACCAGCTTTACAACAAATGCTAAAGGAACTTCTCTAGGCAAGAAACACAAGAGAAGGAAAAGATCTACAATAACAAACCCAAAGCAATTAACAAAATGGGAATAGGAATGTACATATCGATAATTACCTTAAATGTAAATGGATTATATGCTCCCACCAAAACACACAGACTGGCTGAATGGATACAAAAAGAAGACCCATATATAGGCTGTCTACAAGAGACCCACTTCAGACCTAGGGACACATACAGACTGAAAGTGAGGGGATGGAAAAAGATATTCCATGCAAATGGAAATCAGAAGAAATCTGGAGTAGCAATTCTCATATCAGACAAAATGGACTTTAAAATAAAGAGTATTACAAGAGACAAAGAAGGACACTACATAATGATCAAGGGATCGATCCAAGAAGAAGATACAACAATTGTAAATATTTATGTACCCAACATAGGATCACCTCAATATATAAGGCAAATACTAATAGGCATAAAAGGGGAAATCAAGTAACACAATCATAGTAGGGGACATTAACACCCCACTTTCACCAATGGACAGATTATCCAAACTGAAAATAAATAAGGAAACACAACGTTTAAATGATACATTAAACAAGATGGACTTAATTGATATTTATAGGATATGCCATCCAAAAACAACAGAATACACATTTTTCTCAAGTGCTCATGGAACATTCTCCAGGATAGATCATATCTTGAGTCACAAATCTAGCCCTGGTAAATTTAAGAAAATTGAAATTGTATCACGTATCTTTTCCGACCACAATGCTATGAGACTAGATATCAATTACAGGAAAAGATCTGTAAGAAATACAAACACATGGAGGCTAAACAATACACTACTTAATAACAAAGTGATCACTGAAGAAATCAAAGAGAAAATCAAAAAATACCTAGAAACAAATTACAATGGAGACATGACACCCCAAAACCTATGGGATTCAGCAAAAGCAGTTCTAAGAGGGAAGTTTATAGCAATACAAGACTACCTTAAGGAACAGGAAACATCTCGAATAAACAACCTAACCTTGCACCTAAAGCAATTAGAGAAAGGAGAACAAAAAACCCCAAATTTAGCAGAAGGAAGGAAATCATCAAGATCAGATCAGAAATAAATGAAAAAGAAATGAAGGAAATGATAGCAAAGATCAATAAAACTAAAAGCTGACATTTTTTACAGAACTAGGACAAAACATTTCACAATTTGTATGTAAACACAAAAGACCCCGAATAGCCAAAGCAATCTTGAGAACAAAAAAAGGAGCTGGAGGAATCAGGCTCCCTGACTTCAGACTATACTACAAAGCTACAGTAATCAAGAGAGCATGGTACTGGCACAAAAACAGAAATATAGATCAATGGAACAGGACAGAAAGCCCAGGGATAAACCCACACACATATGGTCACCTTATCTTTGATAAAGGAGGCAAGAATGTACAGTGGAGAAAAGACAGCCTCTTCAATAAGTGGTGCTGGGAAAACTGGACAGCTACATGTAAAAGTATGAAATTAGAACACTCCCTAACACCACACACAAAAATAAACTCAAAATGGGTTAAAGACCTAAATGTAAGGCCAAACACTATCAAACTTTTAGAGGAAAACATAGGCAGAACACTCTATGACATAAATCACAGCAAGATTTTTTTTGACCCACCTCCTAGAGAAATGGAAATAAAAACACAAATAAACAAATGGGACCTAATGAAACTTAATAGTTTTTGCACAGCAAAGGAAACTATAAAGACATAAAGACCAAAAGACAATCCTCAGAATGGGAGAAAATATTTGCAAATGAAGCAACTGACAAAGGATTAATCTCCAAAATTTACAAGCATCTCATGCAGCTCAATAATGAAAAAACAAACAACCCAATCCAAAAATGGGCAGAAGACCTAAATAGACATTTCTCCAAAGAAGATATACAGATCGCCAACAAACACATGAAAGAATGCTCAACATCATTAATAATTAGAGAAATGCAAATCAAAACTACAAAGAGATATCATCTCACACGTGTCAGAATGGCCATCATCAAAAAATCTAGAAATGGGCTTCCCTGGTGGCACCGTGGTTGAGAGTCTGCCTGCTGATGCAGGGGACAAGAGTTTGTGTCCCGGTCTGAGAAGATCCCACATGCCATGGTGTGGCTAAGCCCGTGAGCCATAACTGCTGAGCCTGCGCGTCCGGAGCCTGTGCTCCACAATGGGAGAGGCCACAACAGTGAGAGGCCCACATACCACAAAAAAAAAAAAAAAAAAAAAAAAAAAATCTAGAAACAATAAATGCTGGAGAGGGTGTGGAGAAAAGGGAACACTCTTGCACTGTTGATAGGAATGTAAATTGAGGCAGCCACTATGGAGAACAGTAAGGAGGTTTCTTAAAAAACTACAAATAGAACTACCATACGACCCAGCAATCCCACTACTGGGCATATACCCTGAGAAAACCATAATTCAAAAAGAGTCATGTACCAAAATATTCATTGCAGCTCTATTTACAATAGCCAGAACATGGAAGCAACCTAAGTATCCATCAACAGATGAATGGATAAAGAAGATGTGGCACATATATAAAACAGAATATTACTCAGCCATAAAAAGAAATGAAATTGAGTTATTTGTAGTGAGATGGATGGACCTAGAGTCTGTCATACAGAGTGAAGTAAGTTAGAAAGAGAAAAACAAATACTGTATGCTAACACATATATATGGTATCTAAGAAAAAAAAAAAAAAGTCATGAAGCACCTAGGGGTAAGACAGGAATAAAGACACAGACCTACTAGAGCATGGACTTGAGGATATGGGGAGGGGAAAGGGTAGGCTGTGACAAAGTGAGAGAGTGGCATGGACATATATACACTACCAAACGTAAAATAGATAGCTAGTGGGAAGCAGCCGCATAGCACAGGGAGATTCAGCTAGGTGGTTTGTGACCACCTAGAGGGGTGGGATAGGGAGGGTAGGAGGGAGGGAGACACAAGAGGGAAGAGATATGGGAACATATGTATATGTATAACTGATTCACTTTGTTATAAAGCAGAAACTAACACACCATTGTAAAGCAATTATACTCCAATAAAGATGTTAAAAAGGATGCACCAAAAAATAATAGGGAAAAAAAGAAAGATGGTTGAACAAACCGTTACATTCTTTCTCAACATATTTTTTAATGAAATAGGTATATGAATATGTATTTTTAAATGAAATGAGTATATAAATATACCAGTTTACGTAGGTCAATGGAGATCCATTATCATCAAATAAACTAAACCAAGGACTCTGCAATGGGGAAGGATGAGAAAAAAATTTTTTTGAAAGTGCTTTGTGCTCA
The DNA here is from genome assembly GCF_026419965.1 of Kogia breviceps. Classification (NCBI taxonomy): domain Eukaryota; kingdom Metazoa; phylum Chordata; class Mammalia; order Artiodactyla; family Physeteridae; genus Kogia; species Kogia breviceps. The sequence continues at coordinate 32,702,931 of NC_081321.1, forward strand.
TTTGCAGCCAAATTCAATAGTTTTCATGCAGAAACCCCGGGGAGTTTTTGTTTAATTCAGTCCTTGAATTGTTTCAAGCTAACAGGCTCAATTCTATTTACTGCATTATTTTCTATTAAAGGACAAAGCCTGGAAAGTCAAAGAATTTAGAGCTACTGTTTTACTTGAATAATCAACACTTCCTAGGCTGCCTTTATCGTTCCCTTATAAAAGGATGGAAATCAAAATGACTGCTTTTATCAGTTGAGCTGAAACTTTCCAGGAACAGAGATTTGCATAAATATATATATATACAGTAACTATAAAAATGTAATCAGCCATGAGAGGAAGCCAGTTATGATCCTATAATGGAAACAACTGGAATCAGTGGCCTTCTCACACTGAAAGATGGTGAGAAGGAGTCTCAGTTACAGCTCAGCTTCTCCATGACAGCAGATCTCATGTGTAGACACTTTGACTTTGTAATGCAGCCAAAATATTTGACTTAAAGTTACCTTCTAAATTCTGAAGCAATCTTGAGCAAATCTCAAGAAAAACCACCTCTCATCACTCACTGATCTAGGAAACAACCAAATAACTTATTCTTTTAAAAATTAAAATTTGAACAAGTTTTCATTTATTCCAGAATCCATCACCTTGGTACTACAGGCTTTGAAAAATCCCATCCCTGATCACTTAGTTTAAGGGGGTTACCTAGGCATTTATACCGAAGTCTTTCTTTTAATTTTTTTAAGGGAATTATAAATTGCAATCAAACCATGGGTTTAAGTGACCTTTCAGAAGTAATATTCAAAAGCCCCAAGAGGACATATCAGGACTTCAAATCCTGTGTTTAAAGCTTATGATGGTTTTTATATTAGTTAGCTATCAAAGCACTGGAACAAAAACTCAGATCTGATCATTTCTAGATAGACCAAGCCTTTCTCTACTAACCACAGTGACCTTCCTCTGCCCCCAGACATCTCTACCATTGACCTTGAAATTTCTTCCATGTTGTAATGCAAAGAAGTATCTGGGATAACAAATTTATTAAGCTATGGCCCATTGTTATACCTACTCACCCTCAGGAGAGCAAATCATCCTTGAAGCATTGAAGGTTCTTTCCCTCCAAAGAATGGGTTTCTGACCCTCGACACCACTGAGAGTAGCTGCCATCAGGAAGATGAACAAGTGGCCAAGTAGCTCCACTGTCTGCAGAAAGTGGTGCAATCACATCTTTTTGTGTTTTGAGAATTTAAAAGAGATACCACCAGACCCTCGCATAAGAAACTAGAAGAAGGAAAAGCACCTGAGTTCTGGTAAATTCTGACCTGTGCTCCGAAGCCAAGGTGTAACTGTGGTCTTGAAGGTTCTATGTATGTGGACAGAGAAGAACTTCTGTAAATGGTCACTAGGGCTGTGACATAGCTATGATAGAAGACCCAGCTTGACACCACTGCAACCTGATTATCTTATTACGAGAGCTAGACTATCATTTTTTTTTTTACTATTACTATTACTACTACTTACACTACTTGTTCTAAACTGTCTTTTGGCAACTCAAAGTCACTATCACTTTCTTCTAAGATCTCAGGAAAGGAGCCAGGAACAACAGTTTTTAGTATTTCTTCTCTGAATGGTTCCACGTTAAATAATAAGAGACACTTACTAGGGATTTGAAAAGTGGAAAAGGAAAAGCCACTGTTCTCCAGAGGCAGCTGCAAGCAGATTTGAGCTTCTTTAGAGCAGCTTCAGGGGAAGCTTTTAAAAACTACCCTCTTTAATGCTTCAGGCTGATAATCTTGCTGGAAGCTTCCTTGCCCTTTGTTCCTACAGACTTTCTAAACATTGTTTAAGACTTTACTTTCCTTATTAAAATGTTTTTCATTTGAAATACAGAGAGTGGCATATGTTTTCCTGACACTTTCCATCTCAAAGTTCTGAGATGAACTACTATAACATCGTGAGATGCTGGTATTACCATTTTTCTTTACAAAACAATTATGCAGTCGAACAGCATTATTCATGGTAGTTACGTCCTACCAAGTCACCACAAACACTGAATCTGTGAATACTAAACCACTGCTCCTAAGGGAAACACAGGGTTAGGTTCCTGTGAGCCTCTGGGCACATTTTCATCAATCAGTCAATACATTGCCTTGTTTTGTGTGTGTTTCTCTTTTAGAGACACTTCATTTAATATATATTGTTGCTTACATTTAATATATATTGTTGCTTAATTAACATTGAACTCGGGGCCAACAGCACTATAACTCATGTCTCAATGAAATGTAACTAACACATGTTCCTCCAGAAAGCACATCATAGCCTTCTTGCTCTTAGGAACACAAAACAGCATTAAGCACTATGCTTGGGGGCTATTTTGAAAAGAAAAGTCACCAACAAAAAAGTAAAAATTGGAACAAAATGTGGCACTTAATAGAGCATGAGAAGGCACTTGTTTACAGCATAAGAGCTGAAACCTTGTTTGATCTCAGCAGGGAACATGTGCTTAGGATGACAAGTTTTTCATTGCTCTGTGCCTGTCCACGAATAACAATAAAAATACCGTGAGTATTGATTTGGGGGTTACAAATAAATTCTAGCAAGTAGGCAAATTTGCAAATATGGAATTATATTTGAGAAATTAAATGCCTTCACTTATTGACAGTCAGTGACAGAATTAGGACCAGAATCTCTGCCTGCTGCTTCCAAACCTGCTGTCTTCCCTTCCTATGCACAACTGTATTCTTTCTTCTCTTTTTATTGCATCCATCCTGTAGGACCAGTAAGCAGGGCTTACTGTGTTTATAGCTTAAGAAATAAATTCATAACTCAAAACTACTCTGAAAACAAAAACAAAAACGAAAGTCACTCAAGACACACTGGCTGGGAAAGCGTGTGGAAAGCTGTCAGCAATGTCACAAGTTTCTGCAGACTTTGTTGTTGTTCGATCAATTAAAAATGTAAGGAAATTGCAAAGAAGTAGGAATGAGTTAATACTAATAACCCACTGATTAGCCCATATTTTTATAATTATCTAGTTTATTCTGACCTATTCATAAAAGATATACATGTAGAACCAGGTTTCATAGCAAACAAAGAGAGGACAGACCAGGAGTTTTCAAGCCCATCCAGAGAAGAGCTTGGTGGACTGCGGTTCTCCTTCACGCCACATGTAAAGCATCCACATAATGTGCACTTCAGTGCCTTCTTATCCTCCCCTTTCCTATAACCAAAATAAAACTTCCGTATTGCTTCATCAACTAGCGGCATGATGGTTATAACAACACATACATTGTTCTGTCTCTATATTCTTTAGAATTTCAGGGAGCTATTTTCAATGCTTTGGGGTCAGTTGTGCACATAAAGTATTTAAAACAGATTGCATTCCAGCTCTCTAACGCCTGAACGCTGAAAGAGATCCTGTCTGTTGAACTTAAAGCATTTAAAACCTGTGAAATGCAATGGGATGAATCTGTCCAGGACCAAAAGAAAACCTATATTTATAGCAGCTGATTTATTTGGTTGATATACATTATGTGCAGTGGTTTATAATTTTTGAGGCATGTGAACTGGGACCCATTAGATATTACAGAAAGAGTGAGTTGATGGTTTACAAGACTTCATATCAGGCCTACTGACCTTCTCAATAAGAAAGGTTGGTGGTCATAAGAGCACTGACAAATGCAGCCCTCGGGAGTCAATTTAATGTAGAATAAACTCTTTAAACAGCCAGCAGGATGACCATATCAGCGTTCGGTCTGCAGATTATGCTGCTGTTGTAAAAAGCACTTTTTAATAAAAAATGCATAGGCTTTATTTTTGAAAACATATGTTTCCCCTACCCAACCAGCAGTTTCTCCCACATAAGCACCCTTGCATTGCAAGAATACTGGGTGTTAACAAAAGCAAAAAAATGAGGGGGGGAGTGCCCTATGTTCCCAATACAAAGAATTCTGGCAGCAATTTGCTTAGTGTCCTTCTAAAAAATAATTATGGGTCACAAAACACAGATATACCTGTGTGCCCTTTGTTCTGATTAGACACAGTCATCTCATTCTCAATGCAAACAATATAAGTCCATGTACAACCCAAAACAATCAATAAATGGACTCAGCAGTTGATGGTACCTCATGTTAACACCCTCACTCTAAAGTTGATCTTTTGATGACTTGATGTCTCACTTAATTACCAGAGTCATACGTCAAAGGGATTCCATACTAAACCTGTCTCAAACATAGTAAATCAAGATTGAAAAAAACTCTAAAAATCTTCTTTATTAGCACAGATTTACTGGGAAACCATTCACCTTTCTACCGCTGGAATTAAGAAATAAAAATGTATTATAACTTGCATGGTCTTTGACTCTGTTTAGGGGAGGGGGGTGTTTCCATAGCATTCCATAAGCAATTAACCGAAGTCACTCAGGGAAAAAAAGGAAGCATGATTGATCCCTGTAGAAAAAGTCAAACTTTTAAATATTAAAAAATATTTTTGTTTATGAAAACAAAACAGTAGTTGAGTGAGACTGAATCTGTAAACAACAGTAGAGCATTGGGATGCAAAGTGAAAAACTGAAACAATACATAGCATAATCTAGTATTTGCCAAGCAATGAGTTTGGTTGAGTCTTCTTACTGTGTCAGTTTTTTGGATGATCAAGACAAAGCTTACCATCCCACAACTTCCCTTCAAAGATTTCCTTTTATTTGTAAATCCATGTGTCCACCCCTCTATCTTAGAACTTATGCCATTGCCAATTTGTGTCTCCGTCTCCCTATTATGTTGTGAGGTCTTTGACATTGTGACCATTTCTTAGTGATCTTTGAATTCTCCTAACCTAGCATAGTATATCTAGCACATAGAAATCATTCAATAAATACATTTTAGATTGAATAAGTTGTGTCTATGCAAGTCCTTTCAATACTAATGGTCTTTTCTGTAGTCAGACTCACTGGTACTCATCAGAAGTTCCCTGGGATACAAGTATCCTTTTGAAAGTATCCAGTAAGTCAAAATTTAATCAACATTCATTCATCCAACATATCGATATATTTATGGAGCAGCTGCTGTTTGAAGTCACTCAAACAGGTTATGTCGAGGATAAAAAGAACGTTAAGATGCTGTCCTTGCCTTCAGTAAGACTTTATTCAGAATGAGGATATAAAGTTTAAAATCTAATAAGGTAAAGAACACAGAAAAGAGTCGCGCGGGAATGGATGAATAATTACCAGGTGAATGGAACAGGCAAGAAACACCGAGGGGCACAAACAAAGGAGACGTTTCTTTAAGCTGCAGACTGGATGATCAGGAAAAGACATATAACAAGTAGGATGTGAGGTAGGTCATAAAGAGAAAACGTGCTCTACTTAGTACAGAAAGCCCGGGAAAGCAGCTGAGTCGTTTGAAGGGATCTTATATCCTTTCCCCAACTTCCCTTTCCCCTCTATGCCATTTCTGGTCAGGACTAAGATGCAGTAGCAGCAGAACAAAGCATTTTAAAGCAATGATTAGTATGTTCGGGAGTAAAACACGTAGGCTGTGCTGCTTGTGGGGCTTCTCCTTCTCCGGCGAGCACTGGTGAACTGTCTCCAGGGGGGCTGCTTCCGCGGCCACCTCCTCCGGGGAGAGAGCTCAGTGCCTGGCGGAACACGCCTTCCTTCAGCACTGCTCTCTAGCTCCCTGGGGGTCTTCTAAGTCTCCTTTTCTAATATGAATTCTGGTTGCAAGGAAGCTTCCAGAAAGGCAAATATCATAAAATGTGACTTTTTAAAAGGTAAAATGCATTCTAAAAATGTTTAGTTTTAGTTTGGAAAAATGCAATCTGGCAGATACATTTACAGTACTTCTTAGACTACAACAATGCATAGGAATTTTTTTTGTCCTCAGTTCAACTGATAAATCTCTTTCTCCCCTCTCCACACACAGACAGGGAGAGAGACACGTACATTTCATGGAGCAGTCAGTCATCCAAGGCTCTTCAAGACACTATTACGAATTCTTGATGAATTTTTTCTAATAGAAAAGAGGAAAGGCAATTAATTTTTTAGGTTGATAATCTCCAAAATATTTAAATCTCCGTGCAGGTACACATGCACTAATTGATATTTAAGTAAACCTTCAGAAGTTCTTAACTTGGATATCCTCCAAGATGGCCTGCCTGCTGGAGAAGTTAGGTCAGTTTTCAAATGTCGATTGCTAGGCATTCCTTCTGAAACAGTCTGACTCTGGGTTTGAAGCCAAGTTTCCTTAAAATAGTGCTTCTCACTGATGATGCCACAAACTCACTGATAGGGTGACAAGGTTAATGACTCATGTAATGAGGCTCTCTGTGGAGAGGAGGGTAACTTCTGGTCCAGAATATCTTGAACAAAGGGCAGGGTGAGTGGTTTGGGAGTTTTATTGTGGTTGGGGAATGAGGCCAAGGTGAGAGTTTCCACCTGAAGTTCAGGGTTTGAGTGGTTTGAACTTCTGACCCAAGGGAGGGAAAGTGGGGGGCAGGGAGGTTCTTACCAACTTTGCCAGATTTGGGACAAGAGGGGAAGAGGCAGTAGAAAGACTTGAAAGATATCAGCAGTCAAATATGAAAACCTGAGTCAGGGTTCATTAAAATTCACCCCTGATGTTTGACCAGTGATGGAAATATGTCATGTCTCCTTTAATTGAATTGGGATGGGCTGAAGTAAACAATGATGGCACTCTTTGAGGTCTGCCCTGTGAGGTCAGTAAGAGTTCAGCATTGTGCACTTTGAGAAGTGAGTGCCATTGGGTATTAGTTTCCTATGGCTGCTGTAACAAATTACCACAAACTCAGTGGCTTAAAACAACAAAAATCCATTATCTTACAGTTCTGGAGGTCAGAGGTCCAAAATCAGTCTCTGGGTTAAAACCAAGGTGTCAGCAGGGAGGGTTCATTCCTAGAGGTTCTAAAGAGAATATGTTTCCATGCTTTTTTCCAGCTTCTAGAGGCTGGCCACGTGCCTCGCTTTGTGGCCCCTTCCTCCACCTTCAGAGCCAGCAGTGTAGCAGCTCTCTCTCTGATTTTCTGATTTCTATTTCCACTTTTCATAGCTCTTTCCCTGACTCTGGTCCTCCAGCCTCCCTCTTATAAGGACCCTTTTGATTACTTTGAGCTCATAATCAGGAATAATCTGCACATCTCAAGAGTTTTAAATTAATTGCATCTGTAAAATCCCTTCTATTAGGCAACATATCCACAGATTCTGGGGATTAGAATGTGGACATCTTTAGAGGGTTATTATTCCCTATATCAGAGTTTGTAACCTTCAGTAGTGTCTAGAACTTCAAAGGGGATAAGGAATATTATTGAGGCTGTGTTCTATGGTTTCAGTATATACATAGACATGTGTAGCCTTAATTTATATTTTGGATATCTGTGAGACAAGAAATTTCCAGAGTTTTTTACCTCAAAGAGGAGGACCTTGGATATGGAATTGTTGTTGATATTGTTAGGACTAGACAGCCAGACCATTGGCAATGGGCCAAAAGTCTAAAATGGTACACGTGGAGCTGATTGTTGGCCAGGGCAGCCTCCAGTGCTAAGATAATTGCGTGAAGTTCAGCCTGCTATGCTGACTTCCAGATCTCATGCTTGATCAGAGACAACCCAGTCAGGGGATGGACAGCAGACTCTATAACAATCGATGGTGACACTACCATCCATAAAGTGCACAGAATCCCTTTCTGGATCACTCAGGTGACCTCCAGAGGCTTCCCAAGGGGCCAGTGGATCCAAAAGAGAGGTGATTTCCTTTCGTGTAATTACACCCAGCAAGGAACTGAGGACAGGGAAACCACTCCCTCGTGTACGTGGGATATGCTAGAAGGCCAGGAGTTGGATCTATCTTGCGAGTACCACTTTATGTCAATAAGGGAATCTCTGTGGCCATGGCAATCCTGAAGGGTGCTGCCTCCATGACCTAAGATGTAACGGGCAGCTGGGGGCAGGGAGTCACAGGCTCAGGACTTACGAGAGCCTCTGTCTTCAAAGGGCCCAGTGTATGGCCAAGAGTTGCCATCCTAATGGTGTGCGGTGTGGACTGAGAAGGGCAGTTTCTTGCACTAGAAGCTAATGGGCAACTTATGGCCATCATGGGTTGTCCAGGGACTCCAGGAGGCTTGAGAGAAGCCTGATAAAATCTCAACAGTGAAGGGATCTCTGGGGATCCCTAATAGTTGTGCCGCAATTTAGATGGATTTTAGAGCATTCCTTGTACAAGACTCCACTCAAAATAGGCCAATTTGTGGGATAGTATGAATGGGCTTAACTAAAGCTTAGAAATAAGAAACATGTTGCATCTAAAATCTAAAAAGGCCTGTTTCAATATTGGGAATGCCAGGAGGGACATTAGTTGCTTCCTCACAGTGTAGGGACAGAGCACATCAGTGGGTGCCCAAATAATTAGCAGAAATTTTACTGAGGTTTCCGGACCTTGTAATTTGTATGAGGCAATGGGCCATCCCTTCTTGTGAGAGCTCCTTTGTAATTGTAGGTCCTGAATGGATGTGTTCAGTGAATCTCCTTGGAGAATATCATCAGTAGGATGTCAGACCTGTGTTCCTGGGGAAAGTTGGATGTGGCTGAACTCTTGTCTGCAAAGATTGTGTGCACATAAAAACCTATGTTGTACAGGTGCAAAAGCCAAATGATACCCCTTTTACCTTTTTTAGTTTTGGTTTCTTTCTTTTTTGTCTGTTTTAATTTCTGTTTCCTGTCCTTGGGTCAAGGTGTTTTGTTCTGGTTTGTTTTGGTTTGGTTTTGATGGTTAGAGATACGCTTTGGGAAGCTCTACCCTGATCACATTGACAAATTTCTTCCTCCAGGGATCGCCAAATCAGTATCATCAGGGTAAGAGACCTCCCCCGTTGCTCACTGAGTTTAGGAACCCTGGGCTTAACCCTTTGCTGTGTTGATAAGCTGCATCACTCAATCAAACCCACAGTCTTTGTCCATTTTTCAGGTGTTCCACAGGGCAATGGTGTCTTTGCATCCTTTAAAGGGCATGGAGTAAAGCATTAAGGCTGCCATTCTTAAGGGTCCGGCCTATGGGTGCATTCCCTAAAATCCAGAGGATCACAATCTTCTTGATGACAGAGGCCCGGGCAGCAGCAGAAGAATCGTTTTGTAGAGTCCTAATGAGCCATGGGCTTTTTGGAGTGTGGACCTCAGCACGCCACACAGTGACTACTCTTCCTCATGTGAGTGATCACCTGATGAGCCATATACTGTCCAGAATAGTCTTTCCCTTGAGACAGAACAAAGGCCAACGCCTACTTGAGACAGATCCAACGATCACAGGGTAAGAGTCATTCCCCTTAGTCCAGTATCAATTACCGCTTATGCTGAAATTGAGACACACAGTTTAGTCCAAGACTCATAGATAGATCCAGGACAAAACACACGGCCCATGGCCACTTAATAACCAAGACATGGCAATAATAAGTGTCCACTGACAGATGAATAGATAAAGAAAATGTGGTATATATGCACAATGGCATGTTATTCAGCCTAAAAAAAGAAGGAAATCCTGCCACTTATGACAACATGAATGGACCTTGAGGACATTTTGCTATGTGAAATAAATCAGACAGAGAAAGACAAATACTGTATGGTCTCACTTATATGTGGGATCTAAAAAACCCAAACTCACAGAAACAGAGAATAGATTGGTGGGGAGCAGGGGCTGGGGGAAATGGGTGAAAGCTGTTAAAAGGTACACACTTCCAGTTATGAGATAAGTAAGCTCTGGGGATGTAAGGTACAGCCTGGTGGCTACAGTTGATGATACTGTAATGTATATTTGAAAGTTCCTACAAGAGTAGATCTGAAAAGTTCTCATCACCAGGAAAAAAAAAAATGTAACTACGTGAGCTGATGAATGTTAACTAATTGTTGTGGTAATCATTTTGCAATACATACATATATCAAATGAAAAAGAAAGAAAAAGAAGAAGAGAAGAAAGAGAAGAAAGAGAAGAAAGAGAAGAAAGAGAAAGAGAGGAAGAGAGGAAGAGAGGAAGAGAGGAAGAGAGGAAGAGAGGAAGAGAGGAAGGAAGGAAGGAAGGAAGGAAGGAAGGAAGGAAGGAAGGAAGGAAGGAAGGAAGGAAGGAAGAAAGAAAGAAAGAAAGAAAGAAAGAAAGAAAGAAAGAAAGAAAGAAAGAAAAGGAAATAAGAGAAAGACCCAGTCTTTTCCTCCTGTCCCTAAGCACCAGTTACCAAAACTTCCAACAACTTGGGTCAGTGAAATCTATAACAGAAGTTCGGTAGGACTTGGCAAATGTAGTATAAAGTGGGACAGTTCAAAGCATACACTAGCCAGCAGGCAGGAGCTCAGAGTGCACGCTCACTGTTAGCCAGTTAGCAAACCAAAAGCCAGAGAAGAGATAGTCACCACCTAGACCATCCTGCTCATAACACCAATCGTTTTGTGGTTGCCCTCAGACAGCAGGATCAATGCCCCACACACAATTGGTTCAGATGTTGAGATTATTCATGCAACACATGCACTGTAAAGGTTTGAAAGGTTTATTATTCACATAATGTGGCTTTCTGGGGGAGCCGGGGCAGACACCCAAGCTGGTCCGAAATGGCTTGAGTGAAAGGAGTGAGTGGCTTTGGTTTTTACTGTGGTTAGAGTGTAGGGCCATGATGAAAGTTGCTGGCACCAAGGGCAGGAGTCCACAGCTTCCAATAATATTGGCTTGCCCAGATGTGGGTATAAAAGCTGTCAGCAATCAGCCATCAAACATGGAGTCAGACTCTTTACTCCACCTCAAGAACCATGGTTTTAAGTTAACTGATTCGAACACTTTTCTTGGTTTATTTAGTAACAAACTAAACTTTCTTCTCTCTTTACTCTGAAACAGGAATGTCTAAGAAATCTATTCTTTGATTCCCTGAATCTCCAGATATTTTCCTAGTGCCAGGAGCAGAGATTCAACTCTACATGTGCAAAACATAAATAGTTAGAAAAAAATCTAAGTCTTCAGCAAAATGCAACTCAATGATTTGAAATGCCAGAAATTGATTTGTCCTATTCTTATGCTAGAATCAAGAGTAATTAGGAATTACTTTTTCACTTTTTTTTCCCAGTCAAAAATGAATGCATTCTTTTTATTTTGAAAGGAAAGCTGAAAATGTATGATTTTTGTGACATAGAATCTGGATCCAAAAGACTTCAAAAGCTTCCAGAAAAATAAAGCATTTTGGTGTCATTAATGCAATTATCCTTCTCAAGGAAAAAAGAAATAACTTTCCAAATTAGATACATCAATAAAGACTGAAAGTTAGTCTGCAAAGAACACAGGTCATGTTTTTATGTGGTCACTGACTCAGATCATTTCCCAGCTTAATTTTTTTTCCAGCCAACTTAAAAGACTTCTTCAAAATCAATGGAATCAATGATCTAGTCAATTCAATTTAGTTATTAAGGCAGGTAAAAACAATGGATTGACTCTATTTTTGATCCAGTTTTGTTTGGGGAGATATTTCAGTCAGAGAGACATGGCAATACATTTTCTTTGAAAGGAAATCTGGGTGGGAAAAGAAATGGCAGCGTTAGCTAATAAATGTTGCTTTTCAAACCCACTAATGCTCTCAGATGATTTATCACGATTTGAAAGCTCTGGGCTACTTTACCAAAGAAAATGCATCATCCCTTGAAGTTGTGTAAAATTTTTCTCAAAGTCACATTGATAAAACCGAATACCACCTGAACCACGCAAACTCCAAGTTGTCCAGCTGCTTGATACCTAATGGCCGACAACAGCAAGGCAGCCTGAAGGATCTTCTGCCCTCTCATTTCAAAAGCTGAGATTTCACATATCCTGTATCTCCAGATGCTGGCTTCCCATGCCCCTCTCAGAAAGGAGTCTAACTGGTGAGAGTATTTGAATGCTGGTCACAGAAGTCTCCCCAGAGGTGGTATCTGGAGTACTCACTCCTATCTATCTGATGAGAGGAAGATGGAAAAAAAGAAACCCTAAGAAACAAGACTTTGGAAGACACTACACTATTTCGAGGACTTTTCTACGGATGCCTGTGTGGTTTGCCGAGATAGAGCTCCCTGATCGTCCACAGCCCTGTCGAGTCCCAGCCAGGCCTCGTGGCGTGAGGCAGCTAAGAGATAGTCAGTCAGTCCATGGTAGGGCAAAGGAATATAAACAAATCCCTCCTGCTTTGTTTTCAAGTCAATGGCAAGATTTTCCAATGAGACGGTACAGCGTTTGGCAGGCGCAGTTTGTATCAGCAGCCGCATCAGAGGAAACTTCAACCCCTGAAAATGAAACACGCTATATACTATTGATCATTCACTGAGAGTTCATTGACATTCTGTGGTTTACTTTTACTCTTCTTACCCCAGGTATAATTCATCAGAAAACACACATGGTCTTCTAAATTTTTATGAAGAGGCAACTGTTCCAGCTGAAAGTTAAAAAGTCCCCCAACGCCCCCCCCCCAAAAAAAGAGAGAGAGAGAGAGAGAAAGATGTGAAAATAACCTGAAGTGAGGTTTCAAGCAGATAAGCTTCCTCTTTCCTCTGCAAGTCCAAGTTGAGAAATCTCTTTCTCGTTTAGTAATAAATAATTACTGAGCACCTACCGTGTAAAAGATGTAAGACCAGGCTCCATGGTCATACACACAAAAACTGATAACTGTATCATGATAAATAATAGATAAGTGATAAAGTGTATCATGGGTGATAGAAGGCTTGCTCAAGAGGGGAAAAGTGAAGAATTGTACCATATGATTTGTTATTTCATTCGATGTAAATAATTACTCATGGACGCACGGCTACTTGTTTATTTATTCATCTGACTCTATGGATTAAAACCTCATATTGTCATTATTTTGTTGCTTAACTGTTTCAGTTTAGGCCATTAGAAGCTCCTTCAGGTTGGCTCCTGTGTTCTTTCAATAAGCACCACCACTTCCGGGTCTTTTTGAGCATTTCCTTACTTTCTGGCACCACAAGACATTCCAGGCTAAGTTTGTATTTTCCCTGCAGCAGCCCCAGCATCAGCCACTTCTGCAAGGAGCCTTGGTTCCCTTTGTTTTGGAAGATGGTGTTTAGAAACCAAGATCACTGTTTAGACGTCAGTGATTCTTGGTCCTCTCACTGGACAGAAGTGTATGTATAGAAGTGTATGTATGGACTCTCTACCACCTCACACACATATCTATATTTATGTATTTATCCACCTGTATGTGTAATAAAAAACCAGGAGCTCAAAGTGACACCTCTGATTCCAATCCAGTCCTGCAGCGTTCATTTTAACTTTCCCTTTTCTTTATTCATAACTTCTTTCTCTAACAAAGAGAACCCAGCTTTCATTATCTACTATCTATTCACCTATTTATGCAATTCTAGTAAGTGCTTAAAAGAGTTTCAGAATTCCCAGTCCAGATCCTGGTGACAGAGAACTGACCTACTTTTACTGACGGGATAGCTGCGAGCACGTGTACAGTTCTTTTGTGTTGGCCTCAGAGTAACTAATCCAAGAAGCTGTTTTCCAGTTACTTAAGTTAGGTCTTTTCTTTCCTGCCCCGTCAGTGTGGGTATGTTATATGTTGGTAACACAGGAGGTTTGTTTGTTAGTGTTTGTATTATTCCATTTTGTGTTCTTCCCACTGCCTGCTTGCTTTTCATTGTTTACTCTTGAAGTGTGTGAAATAGTACTATGATTCTAAGAGTCAGAGCTGTACAAAAATTACACTCACAAAGTGTCATCCCTCCTTGTCCAGCTACCCTTTTCCCATGTCCCCTTCTTTCCAGCCCATCGCCTCCCACCCTTTAGGAAACCAGTCCCTTAAGTTTCTGGTTTATCTTTCCTGATTTTCCTTTGGCAAATATAAGCAAATATCTATGTAAGTACCTATATCCGCTTCCTTCTTACAGGAAAGGAACAACTATAGATAGTCTTCTGCGCTTTCCTTTTTTCACTTAACAGTGTGCTATTGCTGCAACTTCTTGCTTAGGCTTCACTCCTGGCTCTATCTTTGGTAAAACTTATTCTTCTTACGGAGTTCACAGGGTTTTTTTTCTCTGACTTCTAGTTCACTGAAAATGTCATTTATGGGCTTTGTTTTTGTATTCTCCTTGTTGCTCTAAGGGGGTTTCCAAGAGGGAAAGCAGATTCTGAACTAAGCTGTTACCTTATTTCCACTGAAACCAGAAACCCACAAAGTATTTGCATTTTAAAATGTTTCCCCTAGAAGAAGACTGAAGACGATGACTTTATAATGCAGTTTGAAGCACTGAGTTCCTTCCTGGAGATGACTGAACTCAGTGAGGAGGGAGGGGCCTTTATAAAAACGGTATCAATTCATTACTCAGGCAGAGCCACTTAGCAAGTGGTTTTCAGTGCCTACTATGCGACAGCATTGCTCTAGGTACTGGGCACACACCAGTGATCAAAGCAAAGATCCCCATCCTCATGGAACGTTCTTTCTATACGCAAGATACTATACTAAGGACTTAAAGGAAAATAGATATATAAAAGATAGAAATAAATAGGTCCCTGCCTTAAGAAGTTTCCATTCTCACTACTAGACAACATGTATACACCTTCTGAGGGGAACTAATGTGCAGCTTCATGAAAAATACAAAGTGCCAACATCCTAAGTTCCAAATGATTAACATGAGTTTCTTTCTTCTTTCACTTAAATATTTATGGAGCATCTACTACGTGGCAGTCACTATTCTAGGCACTAAGGATACATCACTGAACAAAAGAGGAAAAAAATCCTGTTTTCATAGAGCTTACAGTTTTGTGGTGGTAGAAACCCCACTGATCGATCAAAAAATATAAAGTCAAAACACATCAAATATCAGGTAATATAAGTGCTCTGAAGAAAAATAAATAAATAAATATAATTTTTTTAAAAAAAGAAAGCAGGAAAGGGGAATGAATGGGGTGGACCACAGGGTCCTGGTGGTTGGACCCTGTGGGGCTCCCGGGCACAAAAGCCCCACAGGGTCCTGCTTGGCTTCATTTTCCCTTGGATGGCTCACAGTCTTCTAAAACAGCCCCACAAAGTGACCTTCCTTCACCTCAGTCTTCCTCTTCTCAGTAAATGTTATCATCGTTCATTCAATTCACAAGCCAGAAACCTAGGAGATATTATTTTCTGGTTGCTTCACCCTTTTCATCGATATCCTCCCAGCGTATAGTTCCAAGAGTACGAAAAGGCTGTGCTCTCTGCTCACCTCCACTGTAACCCCCACACTGCAGCCTCCCCCATCTCTGTCCTGTGTGACAACCTCCTCCTCCTATCCTGTTTCCTTCATTTCTTCTCTCACCCATCCCATTGTCCACTTGCCTGCCAGGGTGATCTTAAGAAACAGAAGGCCCTCTTCTTCCATGGGTCCCTATTCATACTGCATGATTCTGTCCCTCCCTTTCTCTCTCACCACGTCTCAACCCACTCTCACCATATCCACCGAGCTCCAGCCACAGTAGTCTTCTTGCAGTTTCTAGAACAGACTATACTACTTCTCACCTCAGGATCCTTATCCATCTTGTTTCGTCTCCACACCGTGTGCTTCTCTCCCTCTCTAAATGGCCAAATTCTTTCTCATGCTTTATGCCTTAGCTTTTGAAAGAGTGGAAAACCAATCTTCGATGTTATGGGTGTTGGGTTTTAGCCGATAAGAATGTAGAATGAATATCAAGCAGGATGAGTGGGAGAAGGAAGAGGAAGAAAGCAATAGAAGAAAATAAACTAAAATTGATGAACACATCATGTACCAGGTGCTATCACTTGAGCAGATAACAGAGATGCATACAGGAGCAAAATGAGACTTAGCATGGGGCCAGGGAAGGGAAGAAATGAGCAGAATTGAAGACGCCCTCACTCAGGGAGGTTCCACCTCACTTCATAATAACAACCACAAGGGAGGTTGTTGGGGAAGACAGGAAACCAGTACATGAGCCAAAGAATGACTGATGTCACTGTCCAGCATCAGAATTTCACTTAGAACTTTAGTGTCCACTCATCACAGCTTCCTTCCAAGCGTCAGGAGAGAAGCACGGGCCAGGCTGAGTAGGCATGGGTACATGCCGTGTTCAGACACCAGCCCAGGGATATGAGCAGTGGAGCACCATCCACCTGGCTGGGGTGCAAGATGTGGGTGCATGGTGGGGCAGACAAAGGGCAGGGAGAATGGGCAGGCCCAAGGACAAACACTTAAACTCCATCCCAGAGTAACTGCTCAGTGAGTATATGTACAGCACCCTAAGTCCTTAGCATAATGAAGGTCCTTACTAACTCGGAGAAAAACATTTTTTAAACACAAAATTAAAGTCTCAAAATTAAAGTTGTGTGGTTCTAAGAAGCTACACCTTAAACCCACTTTTCCAAAAATTAGCAAATTAGAAAAAAATCTTGGCTTTGAATATTTTACCATACTTTGTTTTTCATTTTTCATGCTAACAGTATTTTATAGAGATACAATTTACATAAGAGTCATATGCACAGGGCTCCAGTACCCAGGTCCATGACTGCTAACATAGGTATTCACCCTCTGTCACCACTGCCCAGCCCAAGAGGACAATGCAATACAAGTACTACCATTGGTTCCAAGGTGAGAAACACAATTCCTTGTGCTAGGCAATACCCATTATCGGTGACCACCCCCTGACCTTCAGTCTAAAAGAGCCAAGGTAATTTTGGTATGGTTGAGTTAATGCCTGGCATAGAAAAGCCATTTTCACTGAAGTTACCTGTACAATGTCAAAAACCCAACAGATACCATTCTTTTCTAAAAGAAGTGCCAACCATAGTAGCTTTATATTTAGAGGAAAATGAGAAAAATATTCTTATGCTTTGGAGAGTCATGTGTGACCCTGCTTCTCTGAGTGGGGTTTTTCCAGGTTATTCTGTTTCTTAAAGCCACTAATAACCCCAGCTCTACCGGTTTTCTTTACCCTGTGCCCCCAGAGGGACATAGGTACAGTCCTGCCAGGTGTAAAAGCAGAGGGACAAGAGCCTTTTTAAAAATCTGTTATTACACTGCTTTCGCCTTTGTGGGTCTCACCCTAGTGGGAGGGTCTGTGGTTTCCATGGCAATGATACCTGGCATCAATGCTGTGCAGCCTTCCAGGGACTGGGGTTGGAAGCTGTGAGGCTAAAATACGTCTGTCAGAGGTAATGAAGAGTTCTCTGTGTAAATATTTCTATCTGTCTGCTCCACTCAGCCACCTGCACAGGTCCAGAAGGTAAAGTGAATGATGCAGGGGTAGGGATCGGGGACTGGGAGTGTCAGCCTGAGACTAACATGACACGTATCACACAGAGCGTCTCTATCGCATGTATCATGATAGGGCCAACACTGCCACCCAAACGGATGGCTTATTTATCCAGATAATAAATTAAAAGCTGATGCTGGGTGACTGCTGGAAGTCTTTGCAAAAGATTTGCAACAATTCTCAGATTCAGCTCTAAAAGCTGAATTCCCTGTGTTCCTACTCCCTGCCGTCTTTCATGAATTGCTTTCCCTAAATTTACTGTCTGTTAACACTATCATCATTTTCCTAGGCATCTAATGCTTCAAGTTGGGCTTGCAACCCATTTTTAAAATCGAAGTATAGGTGACATAAAATAATAGTTTCAGGTATATAACATAATGATTCGACATTTACATACATCACAAAATGATCTCCACGGTAAGTGTAGTAACCATCTGCCACCATTCAAAGGTATTACAATATTGTTGAGTAATTTCCTGTGCTGTACATTATAGCATGACACTTATTTTCTGACTAGAAGCTTGTACTTCTTAATCCACCTCACCTATTTCCATTCCCCCTCCCCCTTCCTGTCTAGCAACCACCAGTTTGTTCTCTGTATCTATGAGTTTGTTTATGTTTGTTTTACTTGTTTGTTTTGTTTTTTAGATTCCACATATGAGTGAAATCGTATGGTGTCAGTATTTGTTTTTGTCTGATTTATTTTGCTTAACATAATACCCTCTAGATCATACATGTTGCTGCAAATGGCAGCAAGAATGGCTATTATCAAAAAGATAACAAATAACAAGGGTAGGTTGGGGGGGTTGTGGAGAAAAGGGATCCCTCTTGCACCGTTGGTGGGAATGTAAATTGGTGCAGCCACTATGGAGAACAGTACGGAGGTTCCTCAACAAATTAAAATAGAACTACCATATCATCCAGCAATCCCACTGCTGAGTATCTATCCAAAGAAAACAAAAAACATTAACTCAAAGAGATACAGGCACCCCTATGTTCATCACAGCATTATTTACAGTAGCCAAGATATGGACACAACCTAGGTGTGCATGAACAGGTGAATGGATAAAGAAGATGTGGTACATACGTATAATGGAATATTACTCAATCCACTTTTCTAATTGAGTCAACAAAATAATCCTAACAGCTTCTACTTCCCATTTTTATATCAGCCATTCATATCCATTCATTTATTCATGCATCCATTCACTTAAAAAATACTGAGGATGCAACAAAGAACAAAACAGAAAAAAAAAAAGTTCAGTGTCTACAGACACACTAGCGCACGGAACAAGGTGAGAGCTGTAACTCTCTATTGTGACAGCTCAAGTCAGATTTCTGCCCACTAGGCTAAGAACTTTGCCAGTTGTAAAGATCAAGTAATCCTCTGGTAGGCTGCCCATTTCTTTCATACCTCTGGCCTTATGATGAATTAGCCACCAGGAAATATCCTTTTCAGGTCTACGTATTCTGATAATATTCCTGTTGTTATTTACTGTTTCTACTCTGTTGGTGCCTTATTTCTAGAAGTAAGTGCTGGTGTTTGATCTCTGCCACTGTAGGGAGCCCTTCATCCCCGTCATAATGACAACATCTCCCGCCACCAACCTAGCCTACGGAGGCAGCTTCCACTGAGCTTTTCAAGAATGCTGGTAATTGATTCACTAGTTTATTTTTTAGTGCCTTCCTGAAGTGAGTACCTCGGGGGATTACCAAAGCACATCCACCAGAGAAGAGGCTCTTAATATCCAGCCATTCAAAGAGGTGTGTTTTGTGGCAGGCAGCCGCTTTCCCCAGCCACCTCAAGGTTCTCAATGGCAGGGATGGAGGAGCTTACGGTCATGGAGTCCCGCTCTCCAAAGCTGAACTGGCAATCACTATGGCTGAATGTTTAACCTACCGAGAGCGTAGACCAAAACTATCATTTGAGAGAGCTACCTAGTAGAGGATTACTTGTATTGGAATGCTTCATCATAGGAGGGAGCCACTTGGGCTGATGGGAACATACACGTATTAGAGTATGGACTTCTCTTCCCTGTCTCTAACATTTCTGCCCATGCCATTATCCTCTGACTCACATAATGCCTTACTCACCGACATGGTATCCCACACAATATTGCTTTTAACCAAGGAACTTATTTCATGGCAAAAGAAGCACAGTGGTAAGTCCATGCCCATAGAATCTACTAGTCTTACCGGGTACCACATCACTCAGAAGTAGCTGCTCTGATCAAATGGTGAGATGCCAATTAAAGGCCAGTTGAGAGAGAAAACCCTAAAAAAATCTAGGCTCTATCCTATTGGATGAAATACATGCTTTCAACCAGTGACCAAATACATGGGGCAACTTATCCCACAGGCATAATCAAGAGGGAGAATTTGGGAATAGACCCTCCTACAAATACATCTTATAATCTACTGAGATAGCTTTTGTTCTCTGTGCCTACAGTGTTGGCTTTGCTGGTTTAGGGCTCTTAGTTCACCAGGAAACATGATTCCACTTAAGCTTCTCTGACCATTTGGGTTTCTCATGCTACTGAACCAAAAGGCTCAAAAGAGTCTCATATACGGCTGGGAAATTTGGGTTCTGCCCCTCATGGGGACAGAAAGGACTATGTGTGCAAACTGTAGTCTTCTACGGGTGTCTCCTAGTACTTACATGTTTAAAATTTGTGGAAATCTACATCAACCCACTGAAATAACAACTTCTGGGAATTCAGACCCTTTTAGGAACAAACGTTCGAGTCATGCTACCAGTAAAGAGGCTTTACCAACGGAGTTGCTACCTTAAGATAAAGGGAACATCAAATAGGTAGGTAGTGGAAAGGAAATTATAAATATCAATCATGGCCTCAAAAACAATTACAAAAGTGTCACTGTTATAAATATTTTCTGCCATGTTTGTAGTGTAGACATTGCTAATGTTAAGTCATCTTTTTCCTCACACCTCCTTTCTCTTATTATTTTACTTAAGCACTACAGTTGGTGTAACAAATCTATAACTTTTTCTTTACATTACAGAATATTCAGATATATGTGCCTATGATTTCTGTAGGAAATCTCTCCTTTTGGGAAGAGAGTACAGTCTTGGTTTGTATGAAAGATAATTGCATCTTTAGTCAGAAGCATAAAACTCTATCTTGGTTGGCAGAGTATGGATGCTGATTAGCTGAGGAGATAGATGGTATTGGTTATTTACCTGTTTTTCCTCAGTGCCCCCAAGTGCTTCTGTGCTTCTGGGCCTAGATCTGCATACTCCATTCTTCACACTAGTTTGCCAGTTGGCATTCTAATAGGTTTTGCTGCTGGGAGGCACCAAAGGAACGGAAGGTGGCAAGAGGAGAGAAGGGACATTCCTCCTGTTTTCAGCCCCTCTAGCAAAGCTCCAGCAAACACAGATGATTGAGTCCAGCCTCCAGCCTTCTTCAGTATTCCCAGCATCAGCCTTTCCACACCCCTTCATAGGTACCAGCAATAGTGAAGAGGGGGAGTCTTTGGCATTCCAGCACTAACCACATCACAGTCCCTCACCTGCTGGGCCTGGCCCCCCTCCACACTCTGCACTCCTCAGATCATGCTGACTCCCATGAAGCCCAAGCGCCCGCTAGGTCACACACCAACCTCAGAGGTCCAGCACTCCCCTACCTAGACCCTCCCTCAGGATTCTGAACACCAACAGTGAGGGGGTGTTTTATTTTTTGTTAATATAAATTCTAATATTGCTTTCAAAGTGATAATATAGTTCTATATGTTTTCATTACCAAAACAGAGTTCTGTCTATAATAGGAGTATCATGTATTCTGACAGTAATCAATCTTTCTAAAGAAGATTCCTTCTTTGTTTGCAGTAAAACTGGCGTTCATTCAAACATTCCTGACGGAGGGTAGTAAGTGGGAAAATGATGTGCTCTGTTTCAAATGTCTAGTTTCTTTGGTTTTGTGGGGTTGTTTTTTTGTTTGTTTGATTTCTTTTTTTTTTTTTTTTGCGGTATGCGGGCCTCTCACTGTTGTGGCCTCTCCTGTTGCGGAGCACAGGCTCCGGACGCGCAGGCTCAGCGGCCATGGCTCACGGGCTTAGTTGCTCCGCGGCATGTGGGATCTTCCCGGACCAGGGCACGAACCCGTGTCTCCTGCATCGGCAGGCAGATTCTCAACCACTGCGCCACCAGGGAAGCCCTGTTTGTTTGATTTCTAACTGGACCCTGCTTGATATAGAGAAGAGTATCAGGTTTGGAGGGGAAACTAATTACCACCATCATTCACTGTTACTGTATTCATTCATCCCTTCCACATTTGACACTTATTGGATACCTATTAGGCTTTGGGACTATAAAGATCAGCCAGGCATTGTTTCTTCTAGCCATCAAAGAACTTAGAGTTAGTGAAGGAAACAGGCAACTAAAGCAGCAAGAGAGTGTAATAGATGGTAGAAGAGTGCTTATTTCAGTCAGGGGTTGGGAGAGAGTGAGCATAAGCTTCCAGAAGCCATGGTATCTGAACAGAAACACAAAGTGTGAATAGGAACTAACAAGGTAGAAAGTGGGGGTTGGGGAGAAAATGTTCCATGCAGAAGGAACAAGTGCCAAGAAAAAATGTTTAAGAAAATGTGACAAGTTTAATACAGCAGTAAGGATGGAGCTTAGCTTGCAGAGTGGGATGGGCCAGAGCTGGGAAGGTATAGAGGAAAAACCAGGCAAGAGAACAGAGGCTGGGGGGCTTCCCTTGTGGCACAGTAGTTAGGAATCTGCCTGCCAGTGCAGGGAACACAGGTTTGAGCCCTGGTCTGGGAAGATCCCACATGCCGCGGAGCAACTAAACCCATGCGCCACATCTACTGAGCCTGTGCTCTAGAGCCCGCGAGCCACAACTACTGAGCCCGTGTGCCACAACCACTGAAGCCCGCGCGCCTAGAGCCCGTGCTTCACAAGAGAAGCCACCACAATGAAAAGCCCGTGCACCGCAACAAAGAGTAACCCCGCTCGCTGCAAGTAGAGAATGTCCACATGCAGCAACGAAGACCCAACGCAGCCAAAAATAAAAGAAATAAATAAGTAAATTTATAAAAAAGAATATTATCTTGTCATTGAATGAATACAGTAAATAACTTGAGTAAGTGTTGGGAGTGTGTTAGAGAGCCAGTTGAACAAATTCTGTGTGAGATAGCTACCTCTCCTTGCCAGGCTCACAGTGAGGTTGGCAGCAGAAAGAGATATTCTTAATGCCTGGTGAGTATTCCCAAATCCAAGAAGATTGTGAATTCATCTAATTACTTTTTAGTAAAAGATTTTGTGAACAAAGTACAACCTAAGTACCGTAAATGATTTTTAAATCCATTTCAAACGCTGCATTTGAAGTTACAGGATTCTTTGACTTACATGAAGGATGTATTCCACGTGCAATTAAAATTTTGTTAATGAAATTCTACCTCCCCTGATTGCCACATTTAAGCCATGTCTATATTCCCTCACAAACTATATCCTGGCAGCAACAGTTGGATATTCTTGCCACATGTAAGAATGCCCAGCCATCATCCCATCACTTGAAATCCAGAGCAAACACGGAACCGCACAACCATCCAGTCACTGTTGCGAAGAGAATCACCAAAGTAAGATGTAAAATTATGTGTGTAAAAATAAATCTCTCTCCCTCACACATGATGTCACTCCAGGTTTCCTTCTCTCAATACTCTCTATCATCAAATATGGTGGCACCATGCGTATATTTTTCTATTTTCCAAACTGTCTACAATGCAAATGTATTCCTTCGTAATTATGTAGTAGAGCCTCTACACGAGGTATTCAAATATCTGGGAATATCTGGTAAACCAATGGGGTCAGCCTTCCTGATATGTATTTGCATGAGGAATTGAAGAGACTTCTCAGAGAAGAGGTCACAAAACGGAGCCAAGAATGAGAGTCTTGACCCAGCAAACAAGCCATAGTCATCAAAAAGGAGGGGTGATCCTGAACACATCCTGATATGGGTTATTGGATGTGGCCGTGTCAACTTTGGTTTCATATCTGAGTTTTTTTGTTTTTTTTTTTTTTAGGGGTCGGGGGGTACGCGGGCCTCTCACTGTTGTGGCCTCTCCCTTTGCGGAGCACAGGCTCCGGACGCGCAGGCTCAGCGGCCATGGCTCACGGGCCCAGCTGCTCCGCGGCATGTGGGATTTTCCCGGACCGGGGCACGAACCCGTGTCCCCTGCATCGGCAGGCGGACTCTCAACCACTGCGGCACCAGGGAAGCCCCATATCTGAGTTTTTTAAAGAAAGTGTGGCTGAGAGAAATGTTAACATCTCTGTATCATTTATGACACTGGGGTACAAGTAGCCCAGGTTCAGGACCCCTCTAACTAGGTATAACACAGGGACAAACATTCTTCCCTCATTCACGGTGGAACTGTCTCGGCACCTGAAGCAATCTGGTGAGAGACTATGATGCCCAGCAAGAGTATGTTGGGTCTGGAAGTCACAGAGATGCTCAACTAGGAAGAGAAGTGACTCTCTGCAGAAGCAGTGGTATTACAAGATGATTCTCACGGAAGAGGCAAAAGGGCCCATTAGATGTGAAAGGTACCCGGTGGACCCTGAGGTTGTATCCAGAAATGTGAGACACAGCGGTGTGCCTGGCAGACTTGTTAAACCACTTGAGGAAGCCAGTGCCAGGAGGAGACGAATAAAATCCCCAAGCCACATGGAAACACATCAGACATTCCTTGGGGACTCCCAGGAAAGCACAGCAAGAATTTTCAGTATACCAAAGCAAGAGTTTGAGAAGGACATCTAACAGTATCTCACACAGTGTACGTATGCAAGCTTTTTCCTTTAGAAGTGTGAGTTTAAATGCCAGTAGAGCAGGTAGAGAGGATGATACAAAATGAGTGACTCATATTTGTAACGAGGTGGATGGACCTAGAGTCTGTCACACAGAGTGAAGTAAGTCAGAAAGAGAAAAACAAATACCGTATGCTAATGCATACATATCAGGGCAGGAATAAAGATGCAGATGTAGAGAACAGACTTGAGGACACAGGGGAGGAAGGTGAAGCTGGGACAAAGTGAGAGAGTGGCATGGACATATACACACTACCAAATGTAAAATAGGTAGCTAGTGGGAAGCTGCTGCATAGCACAGGGAGATCAGCTCAGTGCTTTGTGACCACCTAGAGGGGTGGGATAGGGAGGGTGGGAGGGAGGCTCAAGAGGGAGGGGATATGGAGATACATGAATACATATAGCTGATTCACTTTGTTGTACAGCAGAAAATAAAACAACTTCGTAAAGCAATTATACTCCAATAAGATATTAAAAAAACAAAACAAAATGAATGACACAAATTTATAAACGTATCCTCTAAATAGTGTTACAATCTGCTGGAGGAAATGTCTGTCTTCTGGTCCTTGCTCTGCTCTCCATAGCAGCAACTTACCAAACTGCATTTTATGGATTATTGGAGGCTACTCAGAGGGAAAGTGAACGTCTGGGGGAGGGGCTCAGGAGTGATTTCATAACTGATTTTGCTGACATAAGAAAAAAAAAAGATTTTTCTCAACTTGAGACAAAGTCACTGCTGTATGGCCATATAATGTAAGACAGCTTATTCTTCAAAACCATAACCCTTAAGATATTTGAAGACAGCTGTCATGTCTCTGCTGAGTCTCTTCTGAGGCTAAACACCTTGGACATCTGTTCCTCAGATACCACGGCTGCGGCCCCTTCCACATGCCAGTTCCTTTCCTATGTTGCCCTCTGGTTAGTGAATCCATGTCTTTTTGAAAAGGTGTGTGGCTGAATCAGAATTCACAGATGTTGACGCAGATGTGCTTTTTAAGACGTTTTCATTGTCGACAATTATTTTTGTCTTACACACAAGCCCCTTTCCTCATCATGAAAAGAAAAATTAGACTTTCCAAATAAATCTAACTATTTCTCTTGACTTAAGATATAGATTATTCTGTTCCAACGCACATTTTTATAGCACCAATTACTCATACATGATTGGTTAGTAGGAGAATGATGTCAATATAATGCAGAAGTTACTTTGGTTCATACATCATGCCTGCTAGGCACGGGAGAGAATTAAAACCATCAGCAGAAAAAAAAAAAACAAAAAAAAAAACACCCTCAGCTTGACACCTGCACAAGCAGGAGGCTTCTTCTACTCTGCACTTTAAGAAAATTAAAAATGGGCCCCTACTGATGAATTGTTTGTTCGTTTGTTTTAATCAACACCAGGGGCTCTTCCCTGGGCTCAGGACTCCAGCTCACCTGCCTTCCCTCTGCACAAAAAGCCTGTGCCCTTGCACTATTGTTTCTCGGAATTCTTATTCCCTAAGGCAGCCTGAGGCCACGGATCAGTGCTGGGCAGTCCATGTCAGCCCTTAGCTAGATATGATTGTTCGGTTAGTGCTCTGGCGAACCAGGCACATAGGTTTTTCCAAGTGGTTTGTGCCTAAACTTATTTTTCCTACAAACCTGTTATTCTTCCTGAGCAATTTTACAGAATGAGAGGTTTTTCAGGTACAGGTACAAGGAGTCGTAACAGAAAGACCCAGAGACTCAGCCATGTCAATATTCAATCAATTCAAATGTAGCCTCTCCGTAAGGCTGTTTCTCCCTTCTCAAAGCAACTCCCACCCCCCACCCCCTGCTTTTCCCAAAACAGTGTGTAAGTTCAGAGGCGGCTTTTGTATCCTAATGGCAGGAGAGATGGGCAAGGGCCTCTGACCTCATTCAAGACGATCTCTGGGTCATCACTGTCCCCTGTGGAGATGATGTTCCCTCTCATCTGGTTTCTGGTCCTCTGGGCTGCCATCAGTGTGCCCCGTCCTTCCTAGTGTCTCTAGGTATTATGTGAGCACCAACTGCTAAAAACACTGATCCTTCCTATACCCTTCACTCGCAAAGTCCGTCACCTGACCCGAGACCGTGCCTGGTCCACAGGCCTCCCAACGCCTCCACCCCCCACTGGAAGAGGCCAGACCCGTGGGTACACTGCTCAGCCTTTGCAGGATGCAGGCGACCAGCAGCATAGCCCAGACCCCTCCCTCCACACTGCTGCTCTTCTGCTCCACACGGTGTTAAACAGTAGTGTGGCAGGAACTCTCCTTACACCTTATCTTCCACCTTCTTCAGATCTGCTTTCTCTTATAACTCTGTGCTCAGACTGTCATAATGCACCCTGGATAGCTAAAGGGAAACGTGGAACTTTACAACCCCTTTTTGTCTGGATTTCAAGATTATTGTCTCTCTATATTCTCAAGAATAGTCAAATTTGAGTCTCAATATTGAAAAACATCTTTCCCATTTTTTTCCCATTCCCATAAATGGCTAATAAACAGCCATTTATTAGGCTGTTATTTTCCCTTCCCCTGAAACAATGATTGTCAATGATTTGGGGGTGAAGGAGCCACGGGACAACAAGGAAGTCAGGAGCTTCGGGAATCAAGACACACTGGTGGATATGTTTCTAAAGTTTATCAAGGTTTCATGTGACGTCCAGAACTGAACATGGAGGTCTGACCAACAGAGAGCTCAGTGGGACTAGAGCTGGGAGTGAGTTGACCTCAGTAAAGGGTCTTCCTTTTTTTACTATGCAAATCACGTTTTAGATTCATGTAACTAAGTCAAGTGACTACTGTGGAAGGGAAGATGTGGTCCGCCCTTGGGTCTGCAGGGTCCCACACTAGTCGTTTCCTGAGCCAAAGATCCTGCTGAGATTTCCCCACCTGCTATTTTCATCACCATGAGCTGCCTCTGCTCCAGGCCCTAGTGATCTATTAGTTTCACTTGTTCTATTACCTTATGTCTCCAAGTTCCTTTCTCACAGGAGTTCCCTGCAGCTGCCAAACACAGGCAACAATGAGGCAGCCTTCCCCACAGGCAGCGGACCCAAGCCTCCCCACCCCAGACACCACGGTCGAAGAGCACCCGGACCTTCGGGAGGAGAGGCTCACCTCATCCCATGCCTGCTCTCTCTGCTCTCCACGGGTCTCCTAGAGCCCTTGCCTGCTCCATGCCTTGCAACCTGATCAAGTACTCTTGTTATTTTTTTCTTTCTTTTCAATTAATAAACTTCTAGAAGAGGGTTTCAGCATCTAGAAAGGGCTACCAAATGGCGAAGTTCATGTTAAAGAAGAAACAACTACCTGGTTTGCCCTGGCGGCTTCCTTCCAACATCCCTAAATCAGGAACATCCCTGCCAAGGGGCCCGTCAGACAACCTGCATCTGACATGCAGAGCTCAGGGTCCTCTGCAGGGGAAATGTGTTTTTATACAGTTTTAAAACCTAATTAGTGGGCTTCCCTGGTGGCGCAGTGGTTGAGAATCCGCCTGCCGATGCAGGAGACACGGGTTCGTGCCCTGGTCCGGGAAGATCCCACATGCCGCGGAGTAACTAAGCCCGTGAGCCATGGCCGCTGAGCCTGTGCGTCCGGAGCCTGTGCTCCGCAACGGGAGAGGCCACAACAGTGAGAGGCCCGCATACCGCAAAAAAAAAAAAAAAAAAAAAAACAAACAAAAAAAAACCTAATTAGTATTTTTTATTGTCATCATTTTAGTAGGTGATTTCACTTCAAATGAAGTAATTGCCCATTTTTTTTTACTAGCTTTGCTTTAATTGGAACAAATATTACAATAAGTTTAGGGGAGGCCTCAGGATATGAAATGACAGACTTGCTCACTCATCTTTTGACTCTCTTTCTCCCCTAGAAATGATAGAGAAAAAAATTGTATGACAGAATGAATTCATTAGTGACAAAATGAAAGCAAAATAGGATTTTTGCTCTCAGAACTCAACTCTTGAAGCCTAAGAACTACATTTTAACAAAAGTGTGTTATCTGTCTAAAGAGGAAGTAAGGATACACGACAAGGCTGACAGGACTGGAGGAAGAAGTCAAGTTTGAGATAAACCTCGACCTCCAGGAAACAATGAAACAGAAAAGGAGTGAAAGAGATCACAGCTCTGCATGCCCAGAATCATGTTACCTGCTCAGGTGCCCTACAAGGAAATATTGGGCTGACATGCCCCCAAATACACACACCTGGCGTCAGCCCTCTTCAGAAGAGAGGTCTTCTGGACGAAGAGCCACCCACATCAGCCACCTGTACTCATCAGTAGAGCGCTCCACTTGCAAAAAGGAATGGAACACCCAAAGAAATCCAAAAGAATGGGAGAACAGAGAGGGCAGACAGCAGAAGCAAGAACTACAATCCTGCAGCCTGTGGAACAAAAAACACATTCACAGAAAGATAGACAAGATGAAAAGGCAGAGGGCTATGTACAAGAAGAAGGAACAAGATAAAACCCCAGATAAACAACCAAATGAAATGGAGATAGGCAATCTTCCAGAAAAAGAATTCAGAATAATGATAGTGAAGATGATCCAGGACCTCAGAAAAAGAATGGAGGCAAAGATCGAGAAGATATAAGAAATGTTTAACAAAGACCTAGAAGAATTAAAGAACAAACAAACAGAGATGAACAATACAATAACTGAAATGAAAACTACACTAGAAGGAATCAATAGCAGAATGACTGAGGCAGAAGAACACATAGTGACCTGGAAGACAGAATGGTGGAATTCACTGCTGTGGAACAGACTAAAGAAAAAAGAATGAAAAGAAATGAAGACAGCCTAAGAGACCTCTGGGACAACACTGAATGCAAAAACATTCACATTATAGGGGTCCCAGAAGGAGAAGAGAGGGAGAAAGGACCCGAGAAAATATTTGAAGAGATTATAGTTGAAAACTTCCTTAACATGGGAAAGGAAATAGCCACCCACGTCCAGGAAGTGCAGAGTCCCATACAGGATAAACCCAGAGAGAAACACACCAAGACACATAGTAATCAAACTGGCAAAAATTAAAGACAAAGAAAAATTATTGAAAGCAGCAAGGGAAAAATGACAAATAACATACAAGGGAACTCCCACAAGGTTAACAGCTGATTTCTCATCAGAAACTCTACAAGCCAGAAGGGAGTGGCATGATATACTTAAAGTGATGAAAGGGAAGAACCTACAGCCAAGATTACTCTACCCAGCAAGGATCTCATTCAGATTCAATGGAGAAATCAAAAGCTTTACAGACAAGCAAAAGCTCAGAGAATGCAGCACCACCAAACCAGCTTTACAACAAATGCTAAAGGAACTTCTCTAAGTGGGAAACAAAAGAGAAGAAAAAGACCTACAAAAACAAACCCAAAACAATTAAGAAAATGGTAATAGGAACACACATATCAATAATTACCTTAAACATGAATGGATTAAATGCTCCATCCAAAAGACACAGGCTTGCTGAATAGATACAAAAAACAAGACCCATATATATGCTGTCTACAAGAGACCCACTTCAGACCTAGGGACACATGCAGACTGAAAGTGAGGGGATAGAAAGATATTCCATGCAAATGGAAATCAGAAGAAAATTGGAGTAGCAGTACTCATATCAGATAAAATAGACTTTAAAATAATGTTACAAGAGACAAGGAAGGACACTACATAATGATCAAGGGATCAATACAAGAAGAAGATATAACAATTATAAATATATATGCACCCAACATACGAGCACCTCAATATATAAGGCAACTGCTAACAGCTATAAAAGAGGAAATAGACAGTAATACAATAATAGTGGGGGACTTTCACACCTCACTAACACCAATGGACAGATCATCCAAACAGAAAATTAATAAGGAAACAGAAGCTTTAAAGGACACAATAGACCAGAGAGATTTAATTGATATTTACAGGACATTCCATCCAAAAACCACAGATTACACTTTCTTCTCAAGTGCGCATGGAACATTCTCCAGGATAGATCACATTTTGGGTCACAAATCAAGCCTCAGTAAATTTAAGAAAATTGAAATCATGTCAAGCGTCTTTTCTGACCACAATGCTATGAGATTAGAAATCAATTACAGGGAAAAAAACCACAAACACATGGAGGCTAAACAATACGTTACTAAATAACCAAGAGATCACTGAAGAAATAAAAGAGGAAATCAAAAAATACCTAGAGACAAATGACAATGAAAACACGATGATCCAAAACCTATGGGATGCAGCAAAAGTGTTCTAAGAGGGAAGTTTATAGCTATACAAGCCTACCTCCAGAAATAAGAAAAATCTCAAATAAACAATCTAACGTTACACCTAAAGGAACTAGAGAAAGAAGAACAAACAAAACCACAAGTTAGCAAAGTTAGCAGAAGGAAAGAAGTCATAAAGATCAGAGCAGAAATAAATGAAATAGAAACAAAGAAAACAAGAGCAAAGATCAATAAAACTAAAAGCTGGTTCTTTGAGAAGATAAACAAAATTGATAAACCATTAGCCAGATTCATCAAGAAAAAGAGGGAGAGGACTCAAATCAATAAAATTCGAAATGAAAAAGGAGAAGTTACAAAAGACACTGCAGAAATACAAAGCATCGTAAGAGACTACTATAAGCAAGTCTATGCCAATAAAATGGACAACCTGGAAGAAATGAACAAATTCTTAGAAAGGTGTAACCTTCCAAGACTGAACCAGGAAGAAATAGAAAATATGAACAGAGCAATCACAAGCACTGAAATTGAAATGGTGATTAAACATCTTCCAACAGACAAAAGTCCAGGACCAGATGGCTTCACAGGTGAATTCTATCAAACATTTAGAGAAGAGCTAACACCCACCCTTCTCAAACTCTTCCAAAAAAATTGCAGAGGAAGGAAAACTCCCAAATTCATTCTATGAGGCCACCATCACCCAGATACCAAAGCCAGACAAAGATACTACAAAAAAAGAAAATTACAGACCAATATCACTGATGAATATAGATGCAAAAATCCTCAACAAAATACTAGCAAACAGAATCCAACAACACATTAAAAGGGTCATACAACATGATCAAGTGGGACTTATCCCAGGGATGCAAGGATTCTTCAATATATGCAAATCAATCAATGTGATACACCATATTAACAAATTGAAGAATAAAAACCGTATGATCATCTCAATAGATGCAGAAGCTTTTGACAAAATTCAACACCCATTTATGATTAAAACTCTCCAGAAAGTGGGCATAGAGGGAAAACTACTTCAACAAAATAAAGGCCATATATGACAAACCCACAGCAAACATCATTCTCAATGGTGAAAAACTGAAAGCATTTTCTCTAAAATCAGGAACAAGACAAGGATGTCCACTCTCACCACTGTTATTCAACATAGTATTGGATGTCCTAGTCATGGCAATCAGAGAAGAAAAAGAAATAAAAGGAATCCAAATCGAAAAAGAAGAAGTAAAGTTGTCACTGTTTGCAGATGACATGATACTATACATAGAGAATCCTAAAGATGCCACCAGAAAACTACTAGAGCTAATCAATGAATTTGGTAAAGTTGCAGGATACAAATTATTGCACAGAAATCTCTTGCATTCCTACATACTAATGATGAAAAATCTGAAAAAAGAAATTAAGAAACACTTCCATTTAGCATTGCAACAAAAAGATTAAAATAGCTAGGAATAAACCTACCTAGGGAGACAAAAGACCTGTATGCAGAAAACTAGAAGACGCTGATGAAGGAAATTAAAGATGATACTAATAGATGGAGAGATATACCGTGTTCTTGAATCGGAAGAATCAATATTGTGAAAATGACTACACTACCCAAAGCAATCTACAGATTCAATGCAATCCCTATCAAATTACCAATGGCATTTTTTACAGAACGAGAACAAAAACTCTTAAAATTTTTATGGAGACACAAAAGACCCCAAATAGCCAAAGCAGTACTGAGGGGAAAAAAACAGAACTGTAGGAATCAGACTCCCTGACTTCAGACTATCCTGCAAAGCTACAGTAATCAAGACAATATGGTACTGGCACAAAAACAGAAATATAGATCAATGGAACAGGATAGAAAGCCCAGAGATAAACCCATGTACCTATGGTCAACTAATCTATGACAAAGGAGACAAGGACATACAATGGAGCAAAGACAGTCTCTTCAACAAGTGGTGCTGGGAAAACTGGACAGTTACATGTAAAAGAATGAAATTAGAACACTCTCTAACACCATACACAAAAATAAACTAAAAATGGATTAGAGACGTAAATGTAAGACCGGGCACTATAAAACTCTTAGAGGAAAACATAGGAAGAACGCTCTTTGACATAAATCACAGCAAGATCGTTTTTGATCTACCTCCTAGAGTAATGGAACTAAAAACAAAAACAAACAAATGGGACCTAATGAAAGTTAAAAGCTTTTGCACAGCAAAGGAAACATAAACAAGACGAAAAGACAACCCTCAGAATGGGAGAAAATAGTTGCAAATGAATTATCGGACAAAGGGTTAATCTCCAAAATATATAAAGCTCATGCAGCTCGATATTAAAGAACAAACAACCCAATCCAAAAATGGGCAGAAGGTCTAAATAGACATTTCTCCAAAGAAGACATACTGATGGTCAAGAAGCACATGTAAAGTTGCTCAACATCACTAATTATTAGAGAACTGCAAATCAAAGCTACAATGAAGTATCACCTCATACCAGTTAGAATGGGCATCATCAAAAATCTACAAACAACAAATTCTGGAGAGGGTGTGGAGAAAAGGGAACCCTCTTGCACTGTTGGTGGGAATGTAAATCGATACAGCCACTATGGAGAACAGTATGGAGGTTCCTTAAAAAACTAAAAATAGAATTACCATATGATGCAGCAATCCCAGTACTGGGCATATAACCAGAGAAAACCATAATTCAAAAAGACACATGCACCCCAATGTTCATTGCAGCACTTTTTACAATAGTCAGGTCATGGAAGCAACCTAAATGCCCATCGACAGACAAATGGGTAAAGAAGCTGTAGTACATATATAGAATGGAATATTACTCAGCCATGAAAAGGAATGAAATTGGGTCTTTTGTAGTGACGTGGATGGATCTAGAGACTATCGTACAGAGTGAAGTAAGTCAGAAAGAAAAAAAACAAATATCATATATTAACGCATATATGTGGAATGTAGAAAATGATACAGATAAACCAGTTTGCAGAGCAGAAGTAGAGACACAGATGTAGAGAACAAACGTACGGACACCAAGGGGGGAAAGCTGCAGGGGGTGGGGGTTGTTGTGTGATGAATTGGGCGATTGGGATTGAGATATTGTATTGGTCATCCATTTTATACACATCAGTGTATACAATTGGGATTGTATACACTGATGTGTATAAAATGGATGACTAATTAGAAAATTAATTAATTAATTAATTAACATAAAAAAATAAAATAAAAAGAATGGGAGAACAAAGACCAAGATGAACAAAAAGACAAACAAATCTGAGAAACAATGGCAGAATCAGACTTTAAGTTGTACTTGTCCACAAGGACAAATTGCTACAAAAAAGGAACAATTCAAGAACAAGAAAGATTGGAACCTTATGGTCAACTTAATGTAAAGGATAGATTAAATGATAATAACAAAGTAGTCAAAGATAGGACTGGTGATATATAAAATAGAGTCCAGGAAATCCTCCAGAATGCAGAACAAAAGTCAAAATAATGTAAAATATGAAAGAAAAATTTTAAAACTTTAGTATTCATTTGATAGTTCCAAAAACACAAAACAGAGACACTAGTGTGGAAAATATATACACATATAAAAGAAATAGTAAAAGGTAATTTGCCTCAGTTGAAAAGGCCAAGGTCTGAAGATCCACACAACTGGTCATTTCCTACTGAAATTTTAAGATAGGATAAATTAAGATCTGAGAAACTTCCAGAAAGAAAAAGAAAGCAGGCTAACTGCAAAGGAAAAAGCCACAGTTGATACTACAGAATAAAGAGCAGAGTCCAGAGAGGAAAGTTCTCTCGAATCTAGAAATCTATGGACAGTACAGTCAAATTCTGAACCACAGATGAGGAGTTTTTTAATGTTTTTTGACACAGGATATCACAAAGTTTAAAACCCATGTTCCATATATGAAAAAAAAAAAACTTAGAAGTAAATAGCAGCAAAAGTAAAAAAACAAAGACATCCAACAAAGAAAGGACATAAAATAAAAGGAACAAGAGCAACCATGACACAGAAGTAGTAAAGGAAATGAGATGGAAAACAAAAGAAACTCCTTAGGCTGCTAAACTTTGAAGATTTTATTTCAAACAGCAAAAATTTAATTTGCTAGATTATATTTCAATTCACCTTGCATCTAATTATTCTATGTAGTTCTGGAGTAAATAAGTTTATAATTGTAATATTCAAAACATTAATTAATTTTCTTATTTTAGAATCAGCCTATGGACAGAATATGAGAGTTAATTATAAGCACAGAACTGAAGGACAAAATGTAAATATTATAAATAATGTACAATAATAAAAACCAGGAAATAGATGGAAAAAAGTAAGAGCAATGTAGTTGGAAGAAATATTATTAAAATGACCATACTACTCAAGGCAATCCACAGATTCAGTGCAATACCTAGCAAAAGAAAAATGGCATTTTTCGCAGACCCAGAACAAATAATTCCAAAATTTGTATAGAAACACAAAACGATCTTGCGGAAAAAGAACAAGGCTGGAAGTATCATGCTCCCTGATTTCAAACTGTACTACAAAGCTACACTAATCAATACAGTATGGTACTGGCACAAAAACAGACACACAGATGAATAGAAAAGAGAGCCCAGAAATGAAACCACATTTATATGGGCAATTAATATATGACAAAAGAGGCAAGAATATACAGTAGAGGAAAGACAGCCTCTTCAATAAATGGTATTGGGAAAACTGGACAGCTACATGCAGAAGAAACAAACTGGACTACTCTCACACCATGCATACAAAAAATTCAAAATAGATTAAAGACTTAAATATAAGACCTGAAATCATAAAACCTCTAGAAGAAAGCATAAGCAGTATGCTCTTTGAAATCGGTCTTAGTAGTATTTGGGGGGTTATGTCTCCTCAGGCAAAGGAAACAAAAGCAAAAATAAACAAACAGGGCTATATCAAACCAAAATGCTTTTGTACAGCAAAGGAAACTATCAACAAAACAAAAAGGTCACCAATGAACTGGAGCAGGTATTTGAAAATGATATATCTGGTAAAGTGTTAATATCCAAAATATACAAAGAACTCATACAACTCAACACCAAAAAAACCAAACAACCTTATTAAAAAATGGTCAGAGGATCTGAATAGACATTTTTTCCAAAGAAGACATACAGATGGCCAACAGGCACCTGAAAAGATGCTCAACATCATTCATCATCATGGAAATGTAAATGAAAACAATGAGATATCACCTCACATCTGTTAGAATGGCTATCATCAAAAAGACAACAATAACAAGTGTTGGTGAGAATTTGGATAAAAGGGAACCCTCAGGCACTATTGGTGGGAATGTAAAGTGGTGCAGCCACTATAGAAAACAGTATAGAAATTCCTCCAAAAATTAAAAATAGAACTACTACTTGGTTGAGCAATTCCACTCCTGGGTATTTATCTGAAGAAAATGAAAACACTAATTAGAAAATATATATGCACCCCTATGTTTATTGCAGTATTATTTATGATACCCAAGATACAGAAGCAACCTAAGTATCCACTGACAGATGAATGCATAAAGAAGGTTTGGTGTATATGATGCAATATTACTCAGTCACAAAAGAAAAGAAAGAAATCTTGCCATTTGGGACAATATGGATGGACCTAGAGTGTATTATGCTAAGTGAAATAAAGAGAAAGACAAATACTGTATGATTTCACATATATGTGGAATCTGAAAAACAGAACAAATGAACAAACATAACAAAACAGAAACAGACTTATAGATACACAGAACAAACAGGTGGTGGCCAAACAGGTGGGGGATGGGAAGAGGAAAGAAATATGTGAGGGAGATTAAGAGGTACAAGGTCCCAGATGCAAAACAAATAAGTCATGGTTGTGAAATTGACAGTGTGGGAAATATTGTCAATAATTATGTATTAGCTTTGTATGGTGGGAGATCGTGACTAGACTTATCATGGTGATCATTTTGAAATATATAGAAATATCAAATCACTACGCTGTGTACCAGGAACTAATAGTGTTGTAGGTCAATTACACTTTGAAACAAGCAAACAAACAAACTCATAGAAAAGAGATCACATCTGTAGTTACCAGAAGCAGGGCAGTGCATGAAGGGGGAATTGGATGGAGGCAGTCAAAAGGTACAAACTTCCAGTTATAAGATAAATAAGTCATAGGGATGTAATGGACAACATGATAAATATAATTAACATCACTGAATGTTATATATGAAAGCTGTTAAGAGACTTAATCCTAAGGAAAAAAAACTTTTTTAAATTTAATTTTGCATCTATGTGGATACATATAGATGGATGTTCACTAAACTTATGTGATAATCCTTTCATACTGTATGTAAGTCAAATCATTATGTTGTATGCCTTAAACTTATACAGTGCATATACAATTACATCTCAATAAAACTGGAAAGACAAAAAGAGAGGAAAAAAAGAATAAGGTAAGGACACTAAACTGCTCATGTTTCATAGCAAAGTTAATATATAATGTTTAAAATCGATAAAGCAAGATATAGAGGCATAAAAATATTATCTCAGTGTATAATGGAAACCTCCAGAAGCACTAAAAACCAAATCTGCCTCCACAGTTGCCTCTGGGAGCTAAGACTGGAAACGAGGTGTGGTGAGACCAGGAAATTGTATGTTTCACACTATACTCTTTTGTACCGTCTAAATCGTTTATCTTTTTGGTGCACTCATTCTATTACTTAGTACAAAAATGTGGAGAAGGGAGCACTATACATGAAGAGCATACCCTTAATCCTTAGTGTATATATTTTGGCTATTTAAATAGAAAAACAAAATAGGTCCCATTGTATGTTTAAAACTTTGTTTTTACAAATCCTGAGTTTTCAGAATAAAGTCTGGGAATATTTCCATTAGAGGCCCAAGTAGCTATGGGTCCACCAGACTTGTAATCCCCACAGTTATTTGCGGCTTTGGATTCAGACATGGAAGGCATTGGCTGAAATGTGCAGTAATCTGCAAGAACAAGGTAACTGATATTTAACCCTTTGTTAAAGGAATGAGAATTTAGCATAAATTAGTCAATCAGATTAGCTAGTGAGTCACAAGGATGCCCAAAATTAATTGGAGTTTTGGTTTGGAAACAAATGGGACAGTAAAATGGAAGAGCTCCCCTAAAAAGAATGTCCCATGAAGGACCAAGAGGATACCATAGAGTAATTTGACACCTAAAGACGGGAAAAGGCAGGAAGGAAGCTACCTATTTCACAATATCGCTTTGGGTCAGCCCTGACTGTAAACCTGGACAAAGCTGAAGTCTTATCTGAGGTTTGAACGTCACATTTTAGATCACTTTACAAAAAAATGTCATTGATATTTTTATCACAGGCTTCTAAAACAAAGCTTTATCCAGTCATCCTCAGAAACCAGGGCCAAAGTAAGGAGTCTATCTAGGCACAATGGGATCCATGGTGACCAGAGGCAGGTATACTTTGTAAATATCAAAGCTGACTGACCCCAAAGCACATTTAACAATGAATCTTTTATAAGAATGAAGACTATCAAAAGGGCTGTATGAGATATTAAGGTAATAGTCACACAATATTAGGTAATAGTTATAAATGCTTTGAGGAATAATAATATTTACCAACTTGCTGGTATATTGGTTTTAAGTGTAATTGTGTAAGGTCATTTGCATAGAGTTCTTTTTAGCTTATCATCTCTGTGTCTTTTCTCATTCTTTGAAAATTCGTTTCAGCTATGTAACTTATGGTATCTTGCTGGATACAAACAGCTACGTCAATCTGAAGCTGACATTCAGCACAAGAAGAAAACAGGTGACAAATACAAATCAAAGGTGTTAAAATAAATCATATGGGATCACCTGAGTGATAAAATATATTAATAAATGGACTACAATTTTTATCATTTTCATTTAACCCTATGAGTGAGAAAAAGTAACTGTTAGAAAAATTTGATCTTGAGGCCTCTAGAGCAAAATCTGTACATTGACTAGAAGAGCAAGGAAGAAATAGAAAGGCATCTTGCTATCAAATGCAAACAGAGAGGACTTTCCCAGAGCTTCCAATGAAGTGACAGCCCAGGTGGGTCTGGGGCTGGCTGCTGAAACACCTCTCAACCTCCATCTAGCCCCTTCTCAGGCTACCCCTGTCCTGTAATGACACCTCCCACCGCTCCACAGTTGCCTCCAGGGCTCACCTTGTAACCCTGTTTTCTTTGTATGTTTGGGAAATCCTCAGTTTGACTTATTTTGGGAATTCACCTCTATCTCAGATCAACTGGAGGAAGTCTTAAAGAATAAATCTCCAAGAGAATAAAATATCTGATTAGCTGATCCCATCAGGATGACAAAATTTAAGGAGAGAGCAACTCATGTTCCAATACGGTTTCTATTTCTTTTCATTTTCATTTTGAAGGCAAACGGGACATTTTTTAGTAACATATCTTCTGTACTACAAAGATGGCACAGCTTTAAAATTTTCTACAACTGAATTATTTCCCATGTTTCTCTGACTCTTTCCTTGTATAGGGTCTGAATTTCTGTATCATATTTATTGGATAATTCACCGATCTCGCGAGCACATGAAAGCCCTTCTAACTACCGATCTGAAGCATTCATTAAACTATTCTGAAACACAACAGGCACCACTCTATCACATAAAATAAGGTGCAGGGTACACACGCGTGCCTGCCTGTTTAGCGGTCATACAGATTTTAGCGTGCACTTGTCATCCACTTCAGGTTCTCATTAATGTCCTGCTCACCCTAATTCAGTGATGTATCATCTTCCTGCATTTGTCTAAATCAGTTCAGCAGCCGATAAATCAAAGCTTTTCTTGCCCTTGTCCTTCCACACTGTTCAAATCATCCATCTGACCATGGAAGAAAGGAAATAATCACTTGCTTGGAAGAAGAAAATATCTGCATTAACTCTACAGTAAACTTCTACATCAGTGTATGAAAATATGCACGTGAAGCGTGCATGTGCACATATCCTACACACTGACGTCACACACCTGGGGTTAGCTTCTGAAAGAAAAACATCAAAGCCTCAAAATGTTTCATTTTTTTTTCTTTAAGGAAAGAGAAAAGCCATTTTCAATTCTCTTCTTTTAAGAATACAGTATGGGGCTTCCCTGGTGGTGCAGTGGTTGAGAGTCCGCCTGACGATGCAGGGGACACGGGTTCGTGCCCCAGTCCGGGAAGATCCCACGTGCCGCGGAGCGGCTGGGCCCGTGAGCCACGGCCGCTGAGCCTGCGCGTCCGGAGCCTGTGCCCCGCAACGGGAGAGGCCACAACAGTGAGACGCCCGCGTACCGAAAAAAAAAAAGAATAGAGTATGTCCTCCATTTCAAAAGCCATGTAAGATCCTATTTTTACATCCTCAAGAGCTGTAGGCGCTGGAAATTAATTGGTCCTTTAACTGGCAAATCCTTTGACAGACAATACGCCCTGGCATTTGGAGGCCTAATCCATTTTTCTCTTTGTGGTTCAACAGAGGAAGAATCCTAAACCAGGAAAGACCTCCTGGGTAGACCTACAGAAGGCAGCAGCGCCCTCTTGTCCTTTTCATTCCCTTTCTCTGGCCCTCTCCCACTTTTTGATATTTTATTTTACTTTTTTTTTTCTTGCCTTTGGAGCTTTTGCTTCTTTTTCTAGGAAGACTGTTACTGGAAAATAAAAAAATATATATATATAGAAAGCAAGGGCTACGGCTGTGACAAGGGAGACTAAAGTTTCCACCATATCCTCCGCCGGCATCTGCTCCATTTCCCATGTCTCCATCAGGACAGGGGCTACACAGCTCTTCCCTCTATTGCAGAATTAACTCTGCTGCTCCTGGAGCATTTGCTGGCATGTCAGAAATGAAATCAGGGCATTTGTCTTCTTTCACGTTCTGCGGGATATCACACAAAACTCCATTTTTAAAGAAACAATAAAATAGACAGGAGTCTCCCTGTGTTCTGGAAGGGATCCAAACGTGCTTCTCTGAACTGGTTTTACTGTGTCACTTGTGCCCAGGGTAGAATCTCGGTTGAACTCTGGAAACTAGGATTTTGAATTTCTTTCTCTTGAGGCAAAAGTAGCAGAATGTTGTTGTACAGTCTATTTATTTCAGTTTATAATTTTATCAAAAATTGCACTCTCTCCCCATCCTACTTACTCTTTTGTTTTATTATTATATATGTCTTTATACATATGTTCTTTCTCTTTTTTTAGGATTTTTTTTTTTTTTTTGCAGTACGCGGGCCTCTCACTGTTGTGGCCTTTCCCGTTGCGGAGCGCAGGCTCCGGATGCACAGGCTCAACAGCCATGGCTCACGGGCCCAGCCGCTCCGCGGCATGTGGGATCTTCCCGGACCCGGGCACGAACCCGTGTCTCCTGCGTCGGCAGGCGGATTCTCAACCACTGCGCTACCAGGGAAGCCCTCTGTTTTTAAAAGACTTTTTTTAGAGCAGTTTTAGGTTCACAACAAAATTGAGAGGAAGGTACAGAGGTATCCATATACCCCCTACCCCAGCACATGATAACCTCCCCCAATATCAGCATCCTCCGCCACAGTGGTACATTTCTTACAATGGATGAACCTGCACTGACACGTGATAATCACCCAAAGTC
This sequence comes from Kogia breviceps, assembly GCF_026419965.1. Lineage (NCBI taxonomy): Eukaryota > Metazoa > Chordata > Mammalia > Artiodactyla > Physeteridae > Kogia > Kogia breviceps. Next base: position 32,743,876 of record NC_081321.1, read on the forward strand.
TACAGTTTACATCAAAATTCACTCCTGGGGTTGTAAATTCTATGGGTTTGGAGAAATGTATAATGACATATGTCCTTCATTACGGTATCATACAGAGTATTTTCACTGCCCTAAAAATACTGTTCTCTGCCTATTCAGACCCCGACCCCAGCCCCATCCATGGCTACCATGGATTTTTTTTACCATCTCCATAGTTTTGCCTTTTCCAGAATGTCATGTAGTTGGAATCATACAGTATGTAGCCTTTTTCAGATTAGCTTCTTTCACTTAGTATATTATGCATTAAATTTCCCCTATGTCTTCTCATGGTTTGATATCTCATTTCTTTTAGCTCTGAATAATATTTCTACTGTCTGAAGTTGCTACAAACAACTGTGCGCAGGTTTTTGTGTGGACATAAGTTTTCAACTCCTTTGGGTAAATACCAGGAGTGTGATTGCTGAATTGTATGGTGAGAGTATGTTTAGTTTAGTAAGAAATCGCCATCAAATGGTCTTCCAAAGTAGCTGCACTATTATGGATTCCCACCAGCAATGCATAAGAGTTCTTGTTACTCCACATCCTCATCAGAATTTGATGTTTTCAATGCACCTTATATTTTATATAAATTAATTTTCTCATTATGAGCCTAATATTTTTTAATTAACTGATAAAAGTAATATATATTTTCTTTAAAGTTTTCATGTCATGTGTCTGTGGGTATAGATACACACAAACACATACGTTCTCTCTCTGGTTTTGGAGAGCTTTTCTTTTGATTCTTTATGATTTTGTCAACATTCCTAGGCTTACTGCCTCTGTATTATTCCCTTTGTATACTAATTCTGTCTTCTCTTTCTTATCCTAAAAAATTCTGTCCTAATGTTTCACTGGACAGCACCCAGAGGAGCGAAAACCTCCATAAGCCTGCAGGTTCATTTCCTCCTTGGATCTGTTAGTAGTTCAGAGAGAGCTGACTCAACTCCTCTGAGTTAGCTCAAGAGAACAGACTGAGAGAAATCCCTGAGTCCCAAAGGTTTCCCTTTCTAACAAAGCTACTTTCCTGATTGGGGAGCACAGCTATAACCTGCTCCTCCAGTCCCTGCAGTACATGCAGCATCACAGGTCCCAGGCTCTTCTCTATGGACCATTGGCCATGGTGCACACAGTTCACCCATGTCCCACACACCAGCTGTGGGATAATGCGATTTTGATGGATTTGTGTGCACTCTGCTACTTCTCTGCTTCTGAGTTTTTCCTCAGTGAGGTCTATTTTCTACCTGCCCCAGTGGCTCTGGTGGTCTATTTCCTGACCCCTCCTTACATAGTTCAATATCTACCTGGTAACTCTTTTCTTTTTTTTGACAATATACAGTATGTATTTATTGAATACAACTTGACAGATGCTAATATAGCAGATGTGAATTAATATTGGAACAAAAGGACATGGAATACCTATAGAATACTACACCTTTCTCATTTTTACTTTAAAAGCTCTGGTTTACTAGAAACTTCTGAATAGAATTAATTGGGAATTTTAAATCCTTGTAAAAGAATATTTTCCATGCACATTTCAACAGCACATATGCTAAAATGTAATGATACAGAGGAGGTTAGCATGCCCTGAGCAAGGATGACACACAAATTCATGAAGCATTTATGTATCTTTATGAAAACTCAAAAAAAAAAATCAGTTTTCACTTTTCCAACTCAGGTGGACCAGATATCTTCTGAACTGCCCTCTCTTTTCTCCCTCCTTTCTTTGTTTTTCATAAATCATTTTTTTTAACATCGTTATTGGAGTATAATTGCTTTACAATGGTGTGTTACTTTCTGCTTTACAACAAAGTGAATCCGTTATACATATGTTCCCATATCTCTTCCCTCTTGTGTCTCCCTCCCTCCCACCCTCCCTATCCCACCCCTCTAGGTGGTCACAAAACACCTAGCTGATCTCCCTGTACCATGCGGCTGCTTCCCACTAGCTATCCACCCTATGTTTGGTAGTGTATATATGTCCATGCCAATCTCTCACTTTGTCACAGCTTACCCTTCCCCCTCCCCATATCCTCAATTCCATGCTCTAGTAGGCCTGTGTTTTATTCCCATCCTACCCCTAGGCTCCTCATGACATTTTTTTCTTAGATTCCATATATATGTGTTAGCATATGGTATTTGTTTTTCTCCTTTTGACTTATTTCACTCTGTATGACACACTCCAGGTCTATCCACCTCACTACAAATAACTCAATTTCGTTTCTTTTTATGGCTGAGTAATATTCCATTGTATATATGTGCCACATCTTCTTTATCCATTCATCTGTTGATGGACACTTAGGTTGCTTCCATGTCCTGGCTATAGTAAACAGAGCTGCAATGAACATTTTGGTACATGACTCTTTTTGAATTATGGTTTTCTCAGGGTATATGCCCAGTACTGGGATTGCTGGGTCGTACGGTAGTTCTATATGTAGTTTTTCAAGGAACCTCCATACTGTTCTCCATAGTGGCTGTATCAATTTACATTCCCACCAACAGTGCAAGAGGGTTCCCTGTTCTCCACACCCTCTCCAGCATTTATTGTTTCCAGATTTTTTTGATGATGGCCATTCTGACCGGTGTGAGATGATATCTCACTGTAGTTTTGATTTGCATTTCTCTAATGATTAATGATGTTGAGCATTCTTTCATGTGTTTGTAGGCAATCTGTATATCTTTGGATAAATGTCTGTTTAGGTCTTCTGCCCATTTTGGATTGGGTTGTTTGTTTTTTTGTTATTGAGCTGCATGAGTTGCTTATAAATTTTGGAGATTAATCCTTTGTCAGTTGCTTCATTTGCAAATATTTTCTCCCATTCTGAGGGTTGTCTTTTGGTCTTGTTTATGGTTTCCTTTGCTGTGCAAAAGCTTTTAAGTTTCATTAGGTCCCATTTGTTTATTTTTGTTTTTATTTCCATTTCTCTAGGAGGTGGGTCAAAAACGATCTTGCTGTGATTTATGTCATAGAGTGTTCTGCCTATGTTTTCCTCTAAGAGTTTGATAGTGTCTGGCCTTACATATAGGTCTTTAACCCAGTTTGAGTTTATTTTTGTGTATGGTGTTAGGGAGTGTTCTAATTTCATACTTTTACATGTATGCGTCCAGTTTTCCCATCACCACTTATTGAAGAGGCTGTCTTTTCTCCACTGTACATTCTTGCCTCCTTTATCAAAGATAAAGTGACCATATGTGTGTGAGTTTATCCCTGGGCTTTCCATCCTGTTCCATTGATCTATATTTCTGTTTTTGTGCCAGTACCATACTCTCTTGATTACTGTAGCTTTGTAGTATAGTCTGAAGTCAGGGAGCCTGATTCCTCCAGCTCCGTTTTTTGTTGTCAAGATTGCTTTGGCTATTCGGGGTCTTTTGTGTTCCCATACAAATTGTGAAATTTTTTGTTCTAGCTGTGTAAAAAATGCCAGTTGTAGTTTGATAGGGGTTGCATTAAATCTGTAGATTGCTTTGGGTAGTAGAGTCATTTTCATAATGTTGATTCTTCTAATTCAAGAACATGGTATATCTCCCCATGTATTTGTATCATCTTTAATTTGTTTCATCAGTGTCTTATAATTTTCTGCATACAGGTCTTTTGTCTCCTTAGGTAGGTTTATTCCTAGATATTTTTTTATTTTTGTTGCAATGGTAAATGGGAATGTTTTCTTAATTTCACTCTCAGATTTTTCATCATTCGTGTATAAGAATGCCAGAGATTTCTGTGCATTAATTTTGTATCCTGCTACTTTACCGAATTCATTGATTAGCTCTAGTAGTTTTCCGGTAGCATCTTTAGGATTCTCTATGTATAGTATCATGTCATCTGCAAACAGTGACAGCTTTACTTCTTCTTTTCCGATTTGGATTCCTTTTATTTGTTTTTCTTTTCTGATTGCTGTGGCTAGAACTTCAAAAACTATGTTGAATAACAGTGGTGAGAGTGGGCAACCTTGTCTTGTTCCTGATCTTAGTGGAAATGGTTTCAGTTTTTCACCATTGAGGACGATGTTGGCTGTGGGTTTGTCATATATGGCCTTTATTATGTTGAGGAAAGTTCCCTCTATGCCTATTTTCTGCAGGGATTTTATCATAAATGGGTGTTGAATTTTGTCAAAAGCTTTCTCTGCATTTATTGAGATGATCATACGGTTTCTCTCATTCAGTTTGCTGATATGGTGTATCACGCTGATTGATTTGCATATATTGAAGAATCCTTGCATTCCTGGAATAAACCCCACTTCATCATGGTGTATGATCCTTTTAATGTGCTGTTGGATTCTGTTTGCTAGTATTTTGTTGAGGATTTTTGCCTCTATGTTCATCAGTGATATTGGCCTGTAGTTTTCTTTCTTTGTGACATCTTTGTCTGGTTTTGGTATCAGGGTGATGGTGGCCTCATAGAATGAGTTTGGGAGTGTTCCTCACTCTGTTATATTTTGGAAGAGTTTGAGAAGGATAGGTGTTAGCTCTTCACTAAATGTTTGATAGAATTTGCCTGTGAAGCCATCTGGTCCTGGGTTTTTGTTTGTTGGAAGATTTTTAATCACAGTTTCAATTTCAGTGCTTGTGATTGGTCTGTTCATATTTTCTATTTCTTCCTGGATCAGTCTCGGCAGCTTGTGCATTTCTAAGAATTTGTCCATTTCTTCCAGGTTGTCCATTTTATTGGCATAGAGTTGCTTGTAGCAATCTCTCATTATCTTTTGTATTTCTGCAGTGTCCATTGTTACTTCCCCTTTTTCATTTCTAATTCTATTGATTTGAGTCTTCTCCCTTTTTTTCTTGATGAGTCTGGCTAACGGTTTATCAATTTTGTTTATCTTCTCAAAGAACCAGCTTTTAGTTTTATTGATCTTTGCTATTGTTTCCTTCATTTCTTTTTCATTTATTTCTGATCTGATCTTTATGATTTCTTTCCTTCTGCTAAATTTGGGAGTTTTTTGTTCTTCTTTTTCTAATTGCTTTAGGTGCAAGGTTAGGTTGTTTATTCCAGATGTTTCCTGTTTCTTAAGGTAGGACTGTATTGCTAAACTTCCCTCTTATAACTACTTTTGCTGCATTCCATAGGTTTTGTGTCATCGTGTCTCCATTGTCATTTGTTTCTATGTTTTTCCTTTTTTTTTTTTTTTTTTTTTTGTGGTACGCAGGCTTCTCACTGTTGTGGCCTCTCTCCTTGCAGAGCACAGGCTCCGGACACGCAGGCTCAGCGGCCATGGCTCACGGGCCCAGCCGCTCCACAGCATGTGGGAATCCTCCCGGACAGGGGCACGAACCCGTGTACCCTGAATCGACAGGCAGATTCTCAACCACTGCGCCACCAGGGAAGCCCTCTAGGTATTTTTTTATTTCCTCTTTGATATCTTCAGTGATCACTTCGTTATTAAGTAGTGTATTGTTTGGCCCCCATGTGTTTGTATTTTTTACAGATCTTTTCCTATAATTGACATCTAGTCTCATAGCACTGTGGTCGGAAAAGATACTTGATACGATTTCAATTTTCTTAAATTTACCAAGGCTAGATTTGTGACCCAAGATATGATCTATCCTGGAGAATGTTCCATGAGCACTTGAGAAAAATGTGTATTCTGTTGTTTTTGGATGGAATGTCCTATAAATATCAATTAAGTCCATCTTGTTTAATGTATCATTTAAAACTTGTGTTTCCTTATTTATTTTAAAATAAAAAATAATTATTAAGAAGAAAAATTTTAAAAAGTAAAACCAAAAAAAACGGGACGGTCCGAACCCTCAGACAAATTGTGAAAGCAAAGCTATACAGACAAAATCTCACACAGAAGCATACATATACACACTCACAAAAAGAGGAAAAGGGGAAAAAATAATCTATCTTGCTCCCAAAGTCCACCTCCTCAATTTGGGATGATTTGTTGTCTAATCAGGTATTCCCCAGATGCAAGGTACATCAAGTTGACTGTGGAGCTTTAATCTGCTGCTCCTGAGGCTGCTGGGAAAGACCGCCCCCTCGCCTCTTTGTTCGCACAGCTCCTGGGGTTCAGCTTTGGACTTGGCCCCGCCTCTGCGTGTAGGTCGTCCAAGGGCGTCTGCCCTTCGCTCAGACAGGACAGGGTTAAAGGAGCAGCTGATTCGGTGGCTCTGGCACAGGCCGCGGGAGGGAGGGGCACGGATGCGGGGCGAGCCTGCGGCGGCAGAGGCCGGCGTGACGTTGCACCAGCCCAAGGCGCGCCGCGCGTTCTCCCGGGGAAGTTGTCCCTGGATCCCGGGACCCCGGAGGTGGCGGGCTGCATAGGCTCCCGGGAGGGGCAGTGTGGAGAGTGACCTGTGCTCGCACACAGGCTTCTTGATGGCGGCAGCAGCAGCCTTAGCGTCTCTTGCCCGTCTCTGGGGTCCGCGCTGATAGCCGCGGCTCGCGCCCGTTTCTAGAGCTCCATTAAGCGGCGCTCTTAATCCCCTCTCCTTGCGCCCCAGGAAGCAAAGAGGGAAGAAAAAGTCGTTTGCCTCTTTGGCAGCTCTAGACTTCTCCCGGACTCCCTCCCGGCCAGCCGTGGTGCACCAACCCCTTCAGGCTGTGTTCGCGCTGCCAGTCCTCTCCTTGCGATCTGATCGGACGGAAGCCCAAGCCTCAGCTCCCAGCCCCCACCCGTCCCGGCGGGAGAGCAGACAAGCCTCTCTGGGCTGGTGAGTGCCGGTCGGCACCGATCCTCTGTGCGGGAATCTCTCCTCTTTGCCCTCCGCACCCCTGTTACTGCGCTCTCCTCCGCGGCTCTGAAGCTTCCCCCTCCGCCCCCCGCAGTCTCCACCCGCGAAGGGGCTTCTAGTGTGTGGGAACCTTTCCTCCTTCACGGCTCCCTCCCACTGGTGCAGGTCACCTCCCTATTCTTTGTCTCTGTTTATTCTTTTTTCTTTTGCCCCACCCAGGTACGTGGGGAGTTTCTTGCCTTTTGGGAGGTCTGAGGTCTTCTGCCAGCGTTCGGTGGGTGTTTTATGGGAGCAGTTTCACGTGTAGATGTATTTCTGATGTCTCTGTGAGGAGGAAGGTGATCTCCGTGTCTTACTCTTCCACCATCTTCTCTCTCTAGCTGGTAACTCTTTGCCTAACTTCTTATGAGGCATCCCTCACCATCTAGAGGGGTGGTTTATAAAGTATTGTACAAGTTTCTCAGGCTAGTTCCAAGGCGTGCATCTTAACAGCATTAATGTTTATTTCACACAGTGACCTTGTTTCTGATTCAAGCAGTTTTCTGACAGCATCTCTCACAAGAGAGCCATCAAGGCAAGTCCCATTCTTATAAGAATTTAGGAGGTTATGAGCACAGAACCAAATGAGTTGAGTGGTGTGGTTTTTGTCCGGCCACAGTTATCTGCAGATGAAGGACCTTTGACTCTGGCTACTCAGATTCCTGCCCTTGTTGTCCCTTTACTAGTTGGTTTGTTCTCTTGATTTAGGGCAAGCGTATGCGTGTAGAGGGTAGGGTGGGATGATAGCATATGTTAGTCACGATTCTAATGTTTTTCAAATTGTTGAAGCACGCATTTAGAATACTCACCAGTCATTGCCTGTTGCCTCTAAAAATATCTAGAATTTTCAAATAATCAGGCAGAATAGAAACTCACAAAGTTATCATGTGTTCTTTTATATATAAAAACCCCAATTAAAAATTATAGCTAGAGGTGTCAAACATAAAAATAAAAATTAAGTAATAGTCTGTGTTTGGAAAAAGTTTAAATAAAGATATCATCAATTCACCAAATATTTTATGTACTATAGGGAATTTAAGGAAACATAATTCCTTATCTTTCTACATTTCAATGAAATCTTTCAGCAGCACATGTTCTACACAATTTAGTCAGAAACCTCAGAGGATTCAGAAATACAGTCATGGGAAGAGTGCTGTTCCAGAATGACAAGCCGACAAGAAGTGAAAAGAAAATAAATGGATTACAACAATCATACTAAAAAAGGAAAAATAATGTTAGATCAATTTCCCTAAGAAACCAGTGATAAAGGAATAGATTTTGTCTGGTTTTTTAATATGCTTTCTTTTCTTATTTCCAAATAACATGTGCAGTTCAAAAAATAAGATAACATCAAATAGCATTACTTTCCAGTTTATCTCAGGGGAGCTTAGTATTATAAAATAACAATAACAAATAATAATATATTTCAGGGCTTAGGACTGATTTATTAAGAGATTCCAATTACAGAAATCTAAAAGGGGCGAAGACAAAGGATATGGTACATTAATAATTCTTTATAAGCAGCAAGCATCCCTAATGGGAAAATAATTTAATTAACATAAAAGCGCTGAACAATTAGTGGTCTTTATCTGGCTCAGGACTCATAAATTCAGTTATCACTAGTCACCCCATTAGTTAAGCTTAAATTTGAGAAACTTTGGAAACTGTAGACGAGAATGTGATTCAACTTCAGTGTTTGCCAAGTTTGAACACAAGTACCAGGTAAGGGAGAGCCGTGCGCCCCCCTACATTTTCACTGCTCTATGTTACAGCTGAAATATAGCATTGATGCCAACAGAGTGTGGTACAGTGTCCGGCGAGAGCTGAAAAATGTGGGAACAAGGGGCACAGTTTATTTCACTTTCACTTTGAGAGGTGGAGTTTTGGAAGACAGGCATGATAGGCTCAAAAAATTCTCAACCTACATACACCACTGTTACTTCCCCTTAACCTCTCTGAGAGCCAACCTGAGGACCCTTGGGACCTCTGTTGGGATGTTGGTTTAGAAACCACTGGTTGGCAAGAGCAAATGCAGAGGAGCGTGTCAGGGATGGAGGTGTGAGTGGACAGGTGAAGGAAGTACTTCTAAACTCTTCCATCAAAGAAAAAAATGGTGTCAGTGTCACCAGCCTATCATAAAGAAAGCATTGCAGGCCAGATTAAAGATTTTGGTCATCCTCCTAAAAGCATCAGGGAACCCCTGAAAGATTTATGTGATGTGATGCTATCTCACTGAGGAGTTACTGGGTGTGAAAATAGTCAGATACTTGAAAGCACAGTCTGTCCACAGATGAACCTTTGGAATTCTGCCATGTTTCTTGTACAGCCAAGAAGCCCAGACTGCCAAGCCCTTAGACATCATGACATGTGCTGCTTGTGCAAGATAACACGCCCACAATAGAGGTTAGTAAATAGATCGACACTCCAGAAACCAAACCAGAGGAATGGGGTCCATCTGGATGTCATTGCCACGCACGACTCAGAAAATAAGACAAAACCATGATAATGGCCACAAAGCACTGTAAAAGCCTGTTCTGCATCAAGACCATGCTCCGGGCAACGTTCTGGTCATTCCAACACCTTTTCAGTAAAACAATATGTATAGTATCTTCTTAGCCCCTCAAACCCGGCCCACCTATTTACTTATTTCCAGAAATGGGGCTTCATATAAAATTGAGAAGCACTTATCTGAAAAGTGGAAGAATCAGGGATCAGGGGAGCAAAATTCTTATATCAGAGCATTATTTTTCAGATTCAAACTAATTAACAGCGATTCTGTAATAAAGTCGCTTTTTTTTGAAACACGATTTTTTTATACAATTCATGTGCTTAGATTAGAATTAGTGGGTAGTATTTTCATTTTAGCTTGGCTAATATATATTTTCTTTATATTTCCCCTTACATTGACTATGTAAATTCATGTCTTTTTAAATTAATAGATAGAAAAAGAGTCTTTTCCAACAATCCTTTAAAAAAGTAAAGCTGTATTTTAAAAATAATTACGAAAGACCAAGGTGGCAGCTTGAGCCTAAGCACCCAAAGACAAAGACTCTCCTTTGACTAAACCTGAGTTATAATACCCTGAGCACATTCCTCTACTAGGTCTTGACCTTGGGCTCTGTCCTTGGCCTGCTTAGTCCAGTTTTAACAAGAATCCTGCCAGGTCCGTTTAATGGAAATCCCCCACTCTCAATATCTAACCAAATTCCTTATCCCTTACCCTGGATACCTTATTGCCCTGGCCTGCCTTCAGCAAGAATTCCTGTCAGGTTAGTTTAGCCAAAATCCTCCCTTACCTCTGATGTTTCCTCTTAGTAATTGTCTATCACTGACCCCACTCTGCTTCTTTGCTCTAAATCTCCATTTGTCTTGGCTGCATTTGGAGTTGAGCCTGATCTCTTTGCCCTACTGCAAGACCCCCCACTGAGTTGAAACCCTCTTGAATAAAGTCTTCCTCACCATTTTTAACAAGTGCCATAAGTAATTTTTTTTCTCTAACACCAGGATTCTTCAAAATTCACATAGAAATGATCAGAGAACGTTCTGAGAGAAACATCTTCATCCTTATTGCAATCAGGAATGATCACCATACATATACCAGAGATCTGGATGAACGTCAGTTAAATGCAGTCCCTGTGGTATGAATTGATGAAAGGCAGGGACCACCACTGTCAGCATCCCTTGGAGAGCAAAACACTGGGAAATTAGTGGAAGGTGACACCGACACTTGCAAAAACCAGAGTTGCAGTAACGGTAGATCAAAGTAATAAGAAGGGTAATGAAGAATTTTGGTCCTCTGGTTCTTCTGGCGTCTATAGCAATGCGATCCTACCAGTCAGAAAAGAGGCATAAGGGAAACTTTCTCTGGAAATACTGTCCCTGTCGGTGTCCTTGAAAACCTCTCAGCTATGGCCCTGATCCAGCTGCCTCCCCAATCCGCAAAACTGCTAATCCTATGATGGTTCTCTCCTGTTTTACTTCTTTCTCTACATTCTAAATAGAGAAATCTTCCTATAAAAATCATTGGCCGAGAAACATACATCAAACTGTGTTAAGAACCCAGCCTAATCCTACTTAACAAAAAGTCAATGAGATGGTTTCTTATAAAGCTAATCATACACTTATCTTGCGACCCAGAAATCCTACTCCCAGGTATTTGCCCATGTATTAGTCTCCTATGGATGCTGTTACAAATTATCATAAATTTAGTGGCTTAAAAACAACCCAAACTTATTGTCTTGCAGTTCAGAAATTCAACACAGGTCTCACTGGGCTAAAGTGAAGGTGCTAGCGAGGCTGCATTTCTTTCCAGAATTTCAAGGGCAAAATCTATCTCCTTGCCTCTTTAGCTTCTAGAGGATGCTTGTATTCTTTGCCCCTTCTATCTTCAAAAGCTAGTAACAATGGATCAAGCCCTTCTCAAGCTGCTATCTCTCTGGTTTTCTACAACAGTTAGGAAAGGTCCTCCTCTTTTCATAACTTATGTGATTTGGTTGGGTCCACCTGGAAAATCCAGGTGATAAGCTCATTAGCAACTTTAATGCCACCTGCAACCTTAATTCCCTTTTGCCTGTTACGTAGCATATTCACAGGTTTGAGGATTTGGGGATGGGCGTCTTTGGGAGCCATTGTTCTGCTGTTACAATCCAAGAGAAATGAAAATATATGTCCATACAAAGACTTGTATTCAAATGTTCATAGCAGTTTTATTCATTAAAGCTGGTAACTAGAAACAATCCAAATGTCATCAACTGGCAAATGGATAAACAAATTGTGATACATCCATATAACAGAATACACTCAGCAATAAAAAGGAACAAACTACTGATACACACAAAAAATAAATTATGCTGAGTGAAAGAAACTAGCTATAAAAGGCTCTATAGTGTATAAATCTATCTGTATGAATTTCTAAGCAAAGCAAAACCATAGTGTTAGAAAGCAGTGATAGGATGCCAGAGAGGAGAAGAGGCTTACCACAAAGGCAGAGAACTTTTTGACATGATGGGCATGGTTTGTATCATGAGTGTGGTGGTGGTTACACAATCATATACATTTGTCAAAACTTATCGGATCATACCTTAAAATTGGTGAACTTTATTGCATATAGATTAATTAAAATATAAAAATAAAATATGTAATTATATAAAATATATAATAAAATATAAATTACATTAAATATATAAAGAAACTGAAATAGATTTTTAAGAGCCACTAAGAGGACTATCATGGACTTCCTAGTAAGAATGAGTAAAGAGTCATGAGGTCCATGAAAAATTCTGCAATGCAAAAGATAAATACAAACGAAGAGAACTCTGGAAACTGACTTTCTCTGCAATAAATTTTCTAAAAAGACCAAAAAAATCAAAATATTATCTGATCTTTATTTTCACCTAGAGAAACTGCACCTATGAAAGAAGAGGGAAACATCATGAAAAAGAATAATCTAAGACAAGGAGAAACTGGACAGAGATGTTAAAAAGCCAACATCATATGGAAATTAAAATCCACAGAGAAGACACTTTTCCCACGTGAACTAATTGTGTTTACTCATTTGTTTACTTGGTGATTGTCTCTTCCCCCGATGTAACCTGTGAGCTCCCTAAGCACCAGAACCTTGTCCTCTGTGTTCACCTTCTGCCCTTGGTATCCAGCAGAGCCTTGCATTTTCCAGGTCTCCATAATACTGGTTGAATTAAAGGATGCATTATTTAAAATTAGAAAAAATAAAATGAGTTACTACACAAAATGGAGGGATACACAATGAAAAAGAAACCAGCCCCTCCATAAGAAATCAGTGCCACTATTTGTAACTAGAGAATTACCAGGAAACCTCTAAGAGCCCTTCAGAATACGAGTGGGCAGCAGCCCTCTGTATGCAGCCTTTTTGCAGTTGGCTAGGTTCCCCTTCCTTTCCCCTGCTGAACATGAGCTCTCCTCTCCCTGCAGTGAGCATCTCCTCCCCTGCGTGTCACAAAGCAATCTTGGAGAAAGTCCTATGTTGCACTCGGGTATGACAGCTCGATAGGAGCTAGGGTGTGGCGAGGGCCCCTGCCAGCTTCTTTGCTTTTCTTCCTTCCTCCTACAACGCGGTTCTTGTACACAACATCATCGTACTTAAACTCTTAGACTGTGGTCTTATATTCTACAAGAGTAGCTATTAAGGTAATGCGAATAAAATTTTGTCATCAGGAAAATGCTTATGATGTGACATTAAATTTTTTAAAAGCACTAGATAAAAATACACAGAAAAATACTGGGAGAAAAGTAACTACGTTGCTAATAATTGTTATTTCTGTATGGTGGAATTTGAGTCACTTGAATTTTTATCTTTATACTTTTCTAGTGTTTTTCTTTCATTATTTAAAAAAATTTTTTGAAGAAAGAAAATGACAAACAAGAAAAATTTGAGTGTTCTAAATGAAGTGTGATCTAAAAGGAATATCAGTTATTTGTGTTTAATAGTGAGCACCAGCTATGTCTGAACACTAAGGATTCACAGTCTAGAAGGGATGCCCACATACACACTTATACCTATAGTAATAGACAGAAGGTGGCAAGTACCACACATAACACTGCATGGGAGTTTCAAGCATGAACACATGAATATGTATGTGAGCCTTTTAAGACACTACTGAGAACTGTTATACTTGACATATAAGAGAGGATGAGGAATTTTCCTGTAATCACTTGAAATCATTAAAGTAGTTCGGAGACTGGGAAGGAGAGAGGGACAGAGATTTCGACCAGTGGTTTTCAATCAACATGGTTTTGCCCTTCAGCAGACATTTGGCAATATCTCAGAGATGTTTTTGGTTATCACAACTGATGGAGGGGTATTACTGGTGTCTAATGGGTAGAGTCCCAGGATGCTGCTAAAAATCCTGCAGTGCATAGGACAGCCCTCCACAACAAGGGATCACCCAACCCAAAATGTCACCACTGCCAAGTCTGAGAAACTCTGAATTAGACAGATAATATTGTATTGGGTTGGCCAAAAAGTTCCTTTGGGGTTTTCCATAACATTTTATGGAAAACCCCAAAGGAACTTTTTGGCCAACCCAATATAAAGCATGTATGTATTTACATAGTGGAAAATTCATTTGAGGGATTTATAATTTATTAGATATATAATATTAATACTTTACCCTAAGATCGCTAATAGGTAGTTGAGTAATCCTGCCAACACTTATACTATTGCCAATGACCATATCCTAAAGGATTTTGAAAGACTCAAATTCCTACACTAACATCAGATTAAAAACATGAAACATTGCTTAGCCCAGTTCACGAATGTTGACTGGAAAAAAACATAACTGCCTATGCAAACATAAACAGAAGACAGAAGATCTGTCTGATGTGTCTCAGATGTGATATTCATCCTACAATTACAGATTAGGAGGTGAAAGGGAAGAGAAAGAGCCCATCATTCTCTAGAGCCATTTTTCTGAGTATTCACAGCTCCCTGGGAGTAATCTTTTGTTTGGTAGATAGCAAAATTTGTGCAGCTCGCTGAGTCGGTCATTAAACATTTGCCTGAAGATCTGAGTGTTAGCATCAGTGACAGGGCTTCCTAAACATGTCACATCTCCTCCAGCTGTCATGAAGAAATTATAGCTTCTGCGATTCACATTATAATAGCAGCTATTTGTGATATTTTAACCTAACGTACAGCCGCAGAGGAGAAACAACAGAAACAATAAAACATCTGCCAGGGACTTGCTTGAAGGAAGGGCTTCTGAGTGTTCTCAGGATTCCAAATTAAAGAGTAAAGTCTCGGGTGTCAAACACTAAAGGGTATGCCTTTATTAACTTCCCAGTAATTTATGTCTTGATTATCTCCACACCCCAAAGGGGGACATTCTAATTCACCTATGTTGGCTTTATTTGGTAAAATCATAGGCAAAGCCAGAAAATGTAAAGAGCCTAATTTTGTTTTTCTATTTCCATGGGCTGGGGTGGGGCAGGGGAGCTACTAATCTCAAATACAAAAAAAATCCTCTTTAATGACAGTTTATTCTTCTGCATGGATTCCTGCCATGGCTAGATTTTTGCTGTGTGGCAGGAAGGGAGGGTGGCAAGGGAATTGGTTGTTTTCTTTTTTAATGAAAAGCCCAGTGTCAAAACCACCGTCAGGATTTCTCCTTTCTTCCTCTTCAGCCTATCAGAGCCAAAGATTCGCAACAGGCTCTGGAGAAGCGAGCACCAGCTTTGGAGAGACCAAATCCACTAAACAAAATAAACCGTGTCATTTCATGCTAATTCAAAAACTCATTCCAACTGCTGTGTGATGAGGAAGCCAAGAACCGAACTGTAACACAAACACAAACACGTCGCATTGCCAGGAAACGGCTAATGCGGCCTCCCATTACACAGAGCTTTCAAAATGTTTTAAGCGTTGATGAACACCTCGTTTTGGGAAGAGTTCAAACATACGCAGCATTAATTCTACAACTATATCTTTCTTTCAAAAATAATCCCCTTGCCTCGGAATGTGGATGAGGAAACGGGGCCTTTGGGTCGAGGCGCGTGGATGGTGCCTCCCGGTGGTTTGCTCAACCGCAGTACGGTGCCCAGTTCCTGCGGCCTCATCAGAGCATCTTCCACTGCATTTATCTCCCTTTCCGAGAAAAGCACAACCATGCTGGAGCCTTGCTCTTCAAGAACGCGAGATACATTGAAAGTCTCTTTTAGGGTGCCCTGTGCAACCCCAGGCTTCAGGGACAAAGACACAAGTGTATTCACTTTAAAATTGATTTTTGAAGAGAAGGAAATGTGATCCTCCGTCCCATAGAAAGGAGTATATGAAGACTGATAATCCCCTTTGTGCCCGTTTACAGGAAGGTGCAGCAAAATCCACAGGGACTATGGAACATGGTGAATAGCCATCGGGCACCCTTTGCAAAAAAAAGCTGCCCCTAAAAGTAGGTTGGCCACAAGAAAAATATTCCTTCATCGAGCCAGTTTGAAACAATTTCAGGGGCTTCCCTGGTGGCGCAGTGGTTGCGAGTCCGCCTGCCGATGCGGGGGACGCGGGTTCGTGCCCCGGTCCGGGAGGATCCCACGTGCTGCGGAGGGGCTGGGCCCGTGAGCCATGGCCGCTGGGCCTGCGCGTCCGGAGCCTGTGCTCCGCAACGCGAGAGGCCACAACAGTGAAAGGACCGCGTACCGCAAAAAAAAAAAAAAAAAAAGTGATGAAACCATTTCAATCTGAGTTGAGCTCTGGACTTATTTTAGTCTACACCTAGACCTGCTTTTAAAACTCAGATGAACACAAGAAGTTGCTCTTCCAAAGGTTCTAACTGGGTGCCGCCAAAGCCAATGTGAAGACCTGGGCCAGGCCCCTCTGGCGAACTGAGGAAGCCCCCAGGTTAAGTTAGCTGGTGCTTCACAGTGGGAAGGAGAAGCATTTCAACCTGGCTGTGCCAGTTTGTTATTTACCCGTTTTCTCTCCACGCAAAGGAGGAAGGGAGGGGACAAGGGTAAAGGAAACGGGTTTGTGGAGAAGTCAAGGTTTTCCACCTGCTGGAGGATCAGCTGAAAGTGAGGCTGTGGATCCGCGGTGTCCAATGGGGCACTCTTTGAAAGATGGCTAGTATGACTCTGGGACTGAACGTAAGTCATGTTTTGGTACTCAGTTTGGTTATGTTTAGAACAACTTAAGTAAGTGAATGTACTCTTTTAACTGCACATTTTATGAAATCTATGTAGAGATGAATTCTCTCTGATGAAAAGGTTGCATACAAGTTGAGATATGCTATAAGATACATGCTGGATTTTGGAAGCTTCACATTTTTAAAAAAGAATGTAAACATCTCATTAATAATTTTTCACAATGATATGTTAAAATGATACTATTTGGGATATATTGAGTTAAACTAAACATATTATTAAAATTAATCTCACCTGCTTTTTTTGTCAGTGTGGTCACTAGAAAAGCTTAAATTATTTATGTAGCTTGCATTCTACTTCTATCACACCATGCTGCTCTGGGCTCTGATTTCTTTTTTTTTTTTTTTTTTGTGGTACGCGGGCCTCTCACCGTTGCGGAGCACAGGCTCCGGACGCGCAGGCTCAGCGGCCATGGCTCATGGGCCCAGCCACTCCGTGGCACGTGGGATCCTCCCGGACCGGGGCACGAACCCGTGTCCCCTGCATTGGCAGGTGGACTCTCAACCACTGCGCCGCCAGGGAAGCCCTGGGCTCTGACTTCTTATAACGTCAATATCAAGGCTCTTCATCCAAATACATTGCGTTAGTTACTGTGCATATTGTACCATGTAACAAAAACCAACTCTGGATAGTTTAATAAGAACAAATTGCTGGATACCAAAATAACAGCAAGCAGAGTAGAAACCTGAAGTTAAAACACAAATGTAAAAATGTCTGGAGAACCAGCACTAAGCTGAGTTTGACACCAAAGAACTCAACCTCTGTATACTTCCTCACGTCCCAACATGCTATTGTAGAGCCAGATGGCAAACAAAATAACAGAAACACATAAACAGCAAAGCCAGATAAAAGAATATCCCTCTAATTTCAATCTAACAGTTGCAGATAATTAGCTTATGATGTCTGAGTCATTCAGTATGCTTTCAAATTTCACAACAAAGTCATCCAAATGATGACAACACATTTGTTACGAGTCAAGGTTCACCAGTAAAATAGAGTGAGGATTCTGGATTTGGGGTTTCAGAGGAAGAAATATAGTAAGATAGCATCAGCAATTATACCATACACTTAAATTGTACATTTCTGTGTAGTTCCATAAGACAGGTTTCCTATTAAATGTTGTCTCTTTTCTTTTTTCTTTTTTTCTTTTTTTTTTTTTTGCGGTACGCAGGTCTCTCACTGTTGTGGCCTCTCCCGTTGCAGAGCACAGGCTCTGGACGCATAGGCTCAGCGGCCATGGCTCACGGGCCCAGCCGCCCCGCGGCATGTGGGATCTTCCCCGACCGGGGCACGAACCCGTATCCCCTGCATTGACAGGCAGACTCTCAACCACTGCGCCACCAGGGAAGCCCTGTTGTCTCTTTTCTAATCATAAAAAACTAGTTTGCATACAGAATTTTTCTCTGTTATAGCCAATATGTTTCCATTACAATTCTTTAAATTCTGTAAGAACCTACAGACCAATCGAGTAATATGCAAATGCTTATTCAATGTCTACTAGGAAACAAAGCACTACGTCAGGGGCTTGCGTGTTGAAGAAATAACCGTGTCTTCTTGGCAAGAAACTTGCAAATGAGAGAGAGTGAGAGAGAGAGAAAATACAGAATACTACAACTTTAGCTTTGGGAGAACCTTAGAAGTCACCTAATCTAATCTTCTAGCTGATGGATAATTCAGCTTCTGCAACTGTCCCTGTGAATATGCAGCTTCTGTTTAAAGCTTCTTAAACAAGAACAGATAATTCTCTACCTCGGGATCCTGTCTACTCCATGTTTGTAGTGCTTTGATTTTTAACAAGATCTTTATGCTAAATCAAAAAGTGCATGCTTATAATTTCTACTCACTGTTCCTTTTTGTGTCTTCCTTTACAAATAATAGACCTTCAAGTATTTAAAGTGCCTTATCATATTTCTGTCTTCTTTTTTATTGGCAGTATTGCCCTAGTATGTTTCATGAAAGGGAAAAGAGAGCATTCCATGGGGAAATACTCTTATAAAATAGAACATACTTTAATCTTGTCTTGAAAATACAACTTTTTTGAAGCTCTGAAGGTTTGAGCAGTAAGGAAACCCATTTGACTGCACTGCACTTTCCAAACCAATTTGACCACAGAAATTTGATTTCTCCCAATTTTACCCTTTTAACATCACACAGATTTATGGTTCAATGGAAACTTTATCTATTCATTCACTCATTCAA
Organism: Kogia breviceps; assembly: GCF_026419965.1. Lineage (NCBI taxonomy): Eukaryota > Metazoa > Chordata > Mammalia > Artiodactyla > Physeteridae > Kogia > Kogia breviceps. The sequence goes on from NC_081321.1 coordinate 32,762,476, forward strand.
CAAATATTCAGTAAGCATCCATTTTGCATCAGGCATTGTGATATGTGCTGGAACACTATAGTAGACAAAACAGAAATGATTCCTGATGTCCGAGAGCTTAAAGTCTAGCATGATAAATGAATGATTAAGCAAAAAAAACAACATAAAAAGTTAACATAGGAGTTGTTGGGGAAGTGCAGTTCCATGGGTACACACTTTGGGTACTTACTGCTGCTCTGTGCTGAACAGTCTCAGATTTTTCCCTGGTTCTTTTTACATCAGAGTTTCCAGAGTTTGTGCCTTCCTGATTCTTTGCACACCACCTAGTTTGTCAATATCCCTCAGACAGGGCCCCAAACTAAACATAATACCACAGGAATGATTTGACCACTAGAGTCATGGGCAAGATAATATCTTCCTTGTTCTGGGCACTGAATGACTATTAATACAACCCGCTGCACAAATATAAAACACTAAAAACCACCATAAAATAAAAAATAGCTTATTGCAAAAAAATTAGGAGCTGCTCCAAGAAACCCCTTTATACTAATTATCAATTAAATGGTAGACCAAAGTGACTATCAGAAAAGAAACCTCATCTCCATTGAGAGACTAGATAAGACTTCCAGAAATATTTGAGTTAAATCTTGATAAGAGAGTAGAATTTGGATGGGAAATGCCTTTAGATCGTTCACAGAAACATAAAAACTAAATGAGATCTGGGAAACTCAAGCTTAACCAAGATCCCTATAAGCTGCTTAGAAATACAGAAAACAAACTCAGGGTTCAGAAGCCAATTTGTGGCATCTAATCATAGATTCCAAGCTTTGCAATGAAAATGGGTGGCATATCAGACCATTTGTTTTTAGAATGGCCTTGACTGAACTTTCAGATTCCTCGGGAGATGCAAAGGTCTGCCTCCTCTCACCTAATGGAAGCTAACAGTGAGTACAAGTGGTGCTTCTCATCCTGGCAGTGGTTCAGGATGGGAACAACTTGGCTTAAGGAAAATCTGTGCTTGAATGGATAAAGAAGATGTGGAACATATATACACCAGAATATTACTCAGCCATAATAAAAAAAGAAATAATGCCACTTGCAGCAACATGGATGGACCTAGAAATGATCATACTAAGCAAAGTAAGTCAGAAAGAGAAAAACAAATACCGTATGACCTCACTTATATGTGGAATCTAAAATATGACACAAATGAACTTATCTACGAAACAGAAGCAGACTCACAGACATAGAGAACAGACCTATGGTTGCCAAGATAGGGGTGGGGAGGGGAGGGATGGATTGGGAGCTTGGGATTAGCATATGTAAACTATTATATGTAGGATGGATAAACAACAGGTCCTAGTGTAGAGCATAGGGAACTATATTCAATATCCTGTAATAAACCATAATGGAAAAGAATATGAGAAAGAATACATATATATGTATGTGTATATATATGTAACTGAATATATATATATGTAACTGAATCACTTTGCTGTATACCAGATACTAACACATTTTAAATCAACTATACTTCAATTTAAATAAATAAATAAATAAGAAACTGTGCAGAAACAGAGATCTTAAACTAACCACAAAGAAGTGACCATCTTTTATGTTAAGATGGCATCATAACTAACATGTCATTACTATTAATAGGTAAAAGCAGCCCTGAAGGTAAAATGTGAAACAAACAGGCAAAAGAGCAGACTGACTTCCTCATTGCCCACATAGCCCTCTGGAGCCCCTGATGTAACCAGTACTGTGCTTGCTAAATCTTCCCCACCATTTCCAAAGGAAAGAATAGATAATTCAGCCCTTTCTACTCCTCTGGCTAAATGGTAGAGGATATTCAAAGGAATAGCTGAGGGCTTCCCTGGTGGCGCAGTGGTTGAGAATCCGCCTGCCAATGCAGGGGACATGGGTTCGTGCCCCGGTCCGGGAAGATCCCACATGCTGCAGAGCAGCTGGGCCCGTGAGCCGTGGCCGCTGAGCCTGCGCGTCCGGAGCCTGTGCTTCGCAACGGGAGAGGCCACAACAGTGAGAGGCCCACATATCACAAAAAAAAAAAAAAAAAAAAAAAAAAAAAAGGAATAGCTGAGATTATTTTTTATTATTACTATTATCATCCTGGTTTTCATTCACCCATGCCTCCTGTCTCCCCGACTGGCATGGATAATTGAGAGCTGGAGGTGGTACGCTGCATTTAAATCAGGAATATTTAGTACTAATAGCCTGATCCTCTTTCCCCCTCCTGACATCACACCACCTGACTGCACCTAATGCACTGAAGGACCGAATGCCCTGATATCATAATTGGCCACAACTCATTAGTTACACATGAGAAACCCTCCTCTGTTTACTTTTAATTTGAGTTTCAGAAATTGTTCTATTCATCATCAACAATGGAGAATCCGCAAGGGCAAACCAAAAGCTGTATGCCAAGCACCCTGATGAATGAAAATTTTAAAACAATCGTCTGAAGAGGTTTTCTATACCTAGTAAAGCCTTCAAAAGTATGGGCACTTTTAGGTAACTGACTGAATTTTTCATATTTAATTAGGTTGCTTGACCTCAGTATTTATTTACATTTCCCTAGCTGGATATGCCAATAATCTAAATTAGCTGTGAAAATGACCAGCAACAGCCAGGTATGCTTTATTTCCAGCCAGGCTAAATAGAAATATCATTGGAGGGAGGGAGAGGAAATTGATGGAGGCTAATGGAACAGAGAAAGATGAAATGGAAGAATGAAGGAAGGGAGAAGGAAAGAGGGCCAACAAGCAAAGTGCAGAGTAAATCACTTCTCACATGCCTGATGCATGTAGGAACTGCAAAACCTTCATTACTTTTTCTATGTGTTTGCTCATTTAATTGATGAGGTTTTCTGTTGAGTGATGAGCTTTTTTCTTGGTAATTTTATGAATGGATACAAAAGAAAATGAGAGTCACCGTCTTGGCCTTAGATCACTTAAAAAGCTAAGTGTCGAGATTTTCTTTATTCCAATGCAGTGGGCTGGATAATGGCCCCAAAGATAGTCAGGCCCTAATCCCTGGGACATGTGAATGTTAATTTACATGGAAGAAAGATCTGGTTAGATGAGAATAAGCTAAGGATTTTGAGATGAGGAGATTATCCTGGGTTATCCAGGTGACCCTTAACTTCTGTCATATGTTTCCATATAAGTAGGAGACAGAAAGAGATTTCACTACAGTTTAACTGTAGAAGGCTATGTGACCATGAAGGCAGAGACTGGAGTGATACAGCCATCAGAAGCTGGAAGAGACAAGGAATGGATTCTCCCCTAGAACCTCCAGAGGGAGCATGACCGTACCAACGCCTTGATTTCAGCCCAGTGAAACTGGTCGAGGACTTCTGACCTTCAGAACTCTAAGAGTATACATGCATGATGTTTTAAGCCACCAAGTCTGTGGTAATTTGTTCCACCAGTACTAGGAACTGATATACTACATGAAAAAAAAATTTTAAAGCAAGCAGCCAGTATCTTCAAAATCCATTCCAAACTGCCAAGTATTCTTTGGCAAAGAGGTCCCTCTCCAGGACCTCAAGCCACAGATCCCATACATTCCCTAGGTACCCACTTGAAGAACCAAAGCTCATCTCCTCCTGGGAAAATAGCCAATGTGGGCACCCATCAGCAGTGAAAGATTATAAAAATGAAGTTTTTACCTTGCTCCTTCATCTGTGACATATTTTTTTGTCGTCTCATTTTTTTCTTTTTTTTTTTTATGAGTGGGATTGTGTCCCTGTTTTACTGGTTGTTTGGCCTGAGGCTTCCAACATGGAATTTGTAGGCAACTGGGTAGAGCTGGGTCTTGGTGCTGAGATGAGGAGTTCTGTGAGACCTCATTCCAATGAATATTTCCTTGGGTCTGAGGTTCTCTGTTAGTCCAGTGGTTTGGACTTGGAGCTCCCTCCACAGGAGCTTCCCCCCCGACCCCAGGCTGTGAATCAAGATCCCACAAGCCACATGGGGTGGCAAAAAGAAAAAGAGAGAGAAAAATAACAAAGTAAAAAATAAAATTAGACTAGGAAACTAACAGATATGTTAGAAAGAATGTAAAAATTCAAATGTAGATGAATTGATAACCAGAAGGTACATCAGTACCACAATAGTAAAAAAGAGGAGGGGGGAAAGAAAATAAAAAGGGGAGAGGAAGGCCTTGGCTGTGGAGAGCAGGGTTTGGGCAGTGGGCAGGGCCAATGCTCAGGACCCACAGAGCTGGAAAAGGCCCTGGGGGCTGTGGGGGGTGGGGCTTAGGGTCAAGGAACAGAAGGGGCCCAGGCATGCCCCCCAGCCCAGTCTCAGGGGCAGGGGACCTCACCTGGGAGCCTAGCAAGTTTCCTGGGCTCGAGTGGGTGCAGCAAATGTCCTCCTCTCCTCTCCTGCTCCTCTGGTCTGGGGTCTGAGAGGGCCCCTCCCGCCTGCCTCTCTTGATCTCCCCAGCCTCCCTCCTATGCCCCCAGGACCAATATGGCTGGTGGGGGGGAGGGGGACCTTGCAGGGCAGGGGAGCAGCCTGGGAGCTCAGCAGGCTCCCCTTGCCCAATTGGGTGGGGCAATCACCCTCTGCTCCTCTCCCACTCCTCCCTGAGGGCCCCTCCTGGCTGCCTCTCCTGTTCTCCTCTCGGCCTCCTTCTTATGCCTCCAAGGACCCACGCAAACTGGAAGGGGCTTTGGAGGGCAGGGGATTGGCCTGAGAGGTCAGCAGGCTCCCCGGAACCCAGGGGGCAGGGCAATCGCCCTCCTCTCCTCTCCCGCTCCTCCTGGATGGCCCCTCCTGCCTGCCACTCCGGATCTCCCTGGCCTCCCTCCGATGCTCCCAGGACCCATGCAGCCTGGATTCAGCTTTGGATGGGGGGGGAGGGGAAGCAGCTTGGGAGCTCAGCAGGCTCCCCTGCCCAAGTGGGCCAGGCAATCGCCCTCTGCTCCTCTCCCAGTCTTCCCAGAGAGTCCCTCCCACCTGCCTCTCCTGATCTCCCTGGCCTCAGGGGCGCTGATCTCGTCTGGCCTCCACTTCTCCTCCCTCCTCGGTCCCCCTACATCCTACCAGTTCACTTTGGGGTTCGTCCTGTCTCCTTAGGGATCAGAGTCCCCCACCAGCGGCCAACAGATGCCCTAGTTGTGGGGAGACGCTAACTCCGCATCTTCCCACATTGCCATCTTGACTCCTCCCCCCCAAATCCTTTTAACAAATTCATTTTCTGCTCAAAATCAACCAGAGTATTTCTGTAATTGCACTGAAAACTCTGACTGACAATATCGCTATAGAGCTCTTTGCTGCCTTTGTCTAAAGTTCTCACCTATTCCAGGAAGCAGCCAATCTTCCATTGTTTCTATGTATTTTCCTTCTTACCCCAAATGGTACCTCACCCTGTACAAGACCATGTTAGTCACTTGGCTTGATGACAGGCTGCCATGACAGTGTGTGTCTTACATCTTATGTATATCTTCACTTAAAGCAAAAAACAAACAAAAAACATTTTAATACATATGTGTCTTCATTTAAAGCAAAAATATATTTTAAATATATATTTTAGGAATGTTAAATATATCGTAAATATTGATCTCAGTTGCATACTTATGAACTGTGTGAGGTGCAGAAGTGTGAAAAATACTGAGTTAGAGTATGGAAAATGGATCTACTCAATTTCTGGAGGCAGAGAAGAGAGCCTAAGGCAATGGTTACCAATCAGATGATCATTAGAACATTCCAAGAGCTTCTGATTTTAAATATAGATTCCAAGTCCCTCAGAGAAACTTATTTTATATATCTAAGATATAGCCCAGAAATGCGAGCTTTTATAATGCTTAGCAGAATCAAAAGAGACTGTCCAAACTGACCAAATAAGAATGGAAGTTCAAGTTACAAAGGTAAGCAATAAAAAGATTAATGTAAAATATAAGTAACAAAACTTGGGAGAAGTGTTGTGGAGTAGGGAACTATTATAAGAAAGCTAAATACTTCACCTTTTATGATGAGGGGTCAATAGATAAGGACTAAAGATGATAAATCTACAAATGGACTTATAAGCCTTATCACTCAGAATTATGGCAGCAACCATCTGGAAAAACTAAAACTGTACCTTTTCAAGGTTCTGGCCCAATTAACTTCATCCACAGTCTCTTCCTGCCCATTATGCTCTTTTTTTCTGCAATTCTTTATACTTTCTATTTGATAATACATTTTTATTTGTTTATTTCTAAAGTTATAGCAAGGCCCATTAGGCAAGGATCTTGTCTGTCTTGTTCTTTGTGTCCCCACAGTTGGAACAGTGCCTGTATATAGCAGGTGTTTAATAAATTTTTGAAGAAGGAAGGAAGGAAGGAAGGAGGAAGGGAAAGGAAGGAAGGAAGGAAGGGAGGGAGGAAGGGTGGGAGGGAAGGGAGGGGGAGAGGGAAGGGAGGGAGGGAGGAAGGAAGGAAGGAAGGGAAGGAGGGAGGGAGGGAAGGAGGGAAGGAGGGAAGGAGGGAGGGAGGGAAGGAGGAAGGAAGGAAGGAAGAGAGGGAAAGAGGAAGGAAGCAAGGGAGGGAGGAAGGGAGGGAAGGAGGGAGGGAGGCATATGTAATGATAGATACTCCTAGGGAGTAGAATAAGGATGGCAGAATTTTACACTTTATTTATGCTATTCTGGACCATTTGAACATATTTTTCCATGAAAATGTATTATTTTCTAATAAAAAAATGTAAATGCTCTCCTAGCGGCTCTGATGTGTAGCCAGGTTTGGGCACTGGACTAGGGCATGAAAGAAAATGCCTATACGGTTAGAGAAGGATTTAGATAGATAACTTAGATAAGTGTGTGTGTGTGTGGGGGGGGGGGGGCGTGCTGATTTTGTTACTAAGCTTTTTTGTTTTAACATTTTTCCTTTTTTTTCTGATTGTGTTAGTACTAGGCTGTCCCCCATATTATGTGATGCAGATAGCCTTGGAAAGACAGTACCCAGTCTTCTACTAACAATTTAAAATTATCCATTCCTTTATTCAAAAAACTTTTCCAGATTGTTTATTCTAGTTGGATGCTCACTTCAGTCCTCTTTTAAAATGCGAACACTCTATAGAGGGGTGGCACACATTATGTGCTCAGTATCTTAGTGTGAATTTCTTATGTGGTTTAATCATCTTCTCACTCTGTTTAAATGCCAAAACACAGAAAAAGGAGATAAATCTCTCTACAGGGTTCCAGCTATGAATGTTTCATATGATGAATGATGAATTTGATCTTCTCTTTCATATTTGCATTTACACAAAGGCTGAGAGTAAATACGGAACTTTCAACTTAGCCTTTTTTTCTTTTTTTGAAAACTGATTTTCCCTTTTTTATTGAAATATAGTTTATTTACAATGTCTCAGGGTACAGGAGAGTGATTCAGTTATATACATTCAGTTATTTATACATATATATTCTTTTTCAGGTTCTTTTCCATTATAGGTTATTACAAGATATTGAGTATAGTTCCCTGTGCTGTACAGTAGGTCCTTGTTGGTTATCTATTTTATATATAGTAGTGTGTATCTATTAATCCCAAATTCCTAATTTATCCCTCCCACTACCTTTTCCCCTTTGGTAATCATAAGTTTGTTTTCTATGTCCATGAGTCCATTTCTGTTTTATAAATAAGTTCATTTGTATCAATATTTTAGATTCCACATATAAGTGATATCATATGACATTTGTCTCTCTCTGTCTGACTTACTTCACTTAGTATGGTAATCTCTAGGTCCATCCATGTTGCTGCAAATGGCATTATTTCATTTATTTCGTTCCTTTTTATGGCTGAGTAGTATTCCATTGTATATATGTACCACATCTTTTTTATCCATTCATCTGTCGATGGACATTTAGGTTGCTTCCATGTCTTGGCTCATGTAAATAGTGCTGCTATTGAAACCACACTCCTTCAGATGGGGCTCGAACCCAGCCGCACCTCAGATTGGGACTTGAACCCACAACCCCTGACTTAGGAGGGGACTTGAACCCAGTGTCTTAATTGAAACTGCTCACCTGGAGTTAGGACTTACTGAAGCTCAGGTTCTTTTGTTTCAGCACAAAATGAATTCAGTGTGAGGCAAAGTGATAGGCAAAGAGTGAGTTTATTAGCATAGGATGCTTGTGACAGATACAAGCAGGCAGGCAAGGGAGCACAGCCCAGAGAAAAAAGGGGGCTACATTTTTATAATCAAGGGAGAAGACCACCTTCTTTCTCATTCTTCTTCCTCATTCTTTGGTAAATGTCAAGGCTTACACTAAGAACATTGGGGTGCATGTGTCTTTTCCAATTAGAGTTTTCTCTGGATATAAGCCCAGAAGTAGTATTGCTAGATCATATGGTAACTCAATTTTTACTGTTTTAAGGATTGAAAACTGATTTGATTTAATTTGATTTTTTATAGGTTATTACAAGATACTGACTATAGTTCCCTGTGCTATACAGTAGGTCCTTGTTTTATTTTTTTAATATTTATTTATTTATTTTGGCTACACCAGGTCTTACTTGCAGCACGTGGGATCTTCATTGAGGCATGTTTAATTGCGGCATGAAGACCCTTAGTTGTGGCATGCGTGTGGAATCTAGTTCCCTGACAAGGGATTGAACCCAGGCCCCCTGCCATTGGGAGTGTGAAGTCTTACCCACTGGACCACCAGGGAAGTCCCTGAAAACTGATTTTAATAACAAGGTAGTGAAGCTCTTGACAGAGTTTGCCTCATATCTGTATAAGCTCCATTTGGAGTCAGTGTCATATATTCAAGTGTACCAATGATTCAGTATTTTTAAAGGAAGAGGAAGTAAGTGAGTGGCATGGCTTGCTTTTGCTGATGCACTCTTATATCTACTTGCTCTGAAAGAGATGAAAGCTAGTGTATAACGGAAAGTCCTCCCACACAGACACCGCTGTGGTGTATTCTTCAAATCACTTCCCTTCTAAATGGAAGATCAGGCAGCTCTTCTGCCCCTAATATAGATTCAGGGCTAAGGACTCAGAGTGATCCAAGGTTGCAGAAGCCCAAGAGTCAGGTCTCAGGACTTACCATACAGGTTTCTGGAAGTAAAAAGTTCACATCACCTTTCATTACCTATGTCATCCATTTTTAGGTCAGTTTGTTTTTCTTCTGCATATACTACTTTTTCTCACTTTCCAGTGATGACCCAAAAGATTAGAATCTACACACCATAAGGAGCATTTTTCTTTGATTCAATACAATAAAATTCTCTATCCAAATAAGTTTTACTCAATTCGATACTTATCTTGGGAAGCCAAAGATTCATTCCACTGATGTACCATATTTCAGAACATTTTCAGAGGTCCTTGGAAATTGTCTTCAGGGCCTAGAGTACATTTTTTTTTTTTTCTTTAAGTTCACAGTGGTAGCAGGTAAGTCTTTAGGAATTTAATTGACTTAAAGCAGCAGGTCTCAAAATTTTTGGTCTCAGGATCCTTTCACAGAGGTAAAAATTTTTGAGGATTTAGAGAATGTTTATGTAAATTGTTTTACAGTATAAATATTTAACCATGTTAGAAATTAAAATAGAAATTTAAAACTTTTCATTGACTAGCTCATTTTAAAATAATAAACCCATTAAATGTTAATATTTTTATAAAAATAATCACTTTTCTCAAACAAAAAACTTTTGTGAGAAAAGTAGAACTATTTTACATTTTTTTGTAAATAATTTTAATGTCTGGCTAATATAACACAGCTGGATTTTTATATCTGCTTCTGCTTTCAATCTGTTACAATGTAATTTTAAATGAAGTATATGAAGAAAATCCAGACTCACACATATGTAGCTGGAAAAGAAGGATTTTAAGAGTTTTTTCAAATAATTATGATATTCTTCTTTGACACTTCACTCAAGTGGTAGTTTCTTAATGATTAGTTGCAAAGTGAAATCTGAAACCATATCAATAAGCTTTCATATTCTATTACATTAACATCCCTTGGTCTAACTTGCACTTTGAAAGAATTGTTTATCCATGCATAATTTTGTAGCATCATGCATTAGCTATTTGGAAACTATCAATTCACTGAGTTGTGCAGATCTTCCAAATATCAATACATTTAATTATATAATGGTATCACGTGCCATGAAACCTCTGGAAAACTCCACTGTACTCTCATGAGAGAAAAAGAAAAAAGACAAATAATGTCTCAGTATTATTAGTTAAAAATAGGTTTGCGGGCTTCCCTGGTGGTGCAGTGGTTGAGAGTCCGCCTGCCAATGCAGGGGACACGGGCTCATGCCCCGGTCCGGGAAGATCCCACGTGCCGCGAAGCGGCTAAGCCCGTGAGCCATGGCCGCTGAGCCTGCGCGTCCGGAGCCTGTGCTCCACAACGGGAGAGGCCACAACAGTGAGAGGCCCGCGTATCGGGAAAAAAAAAAAAAACCAACAAAAAAAAATAGGTTTGACTTTATTGAACCCCCCCCCCCCAAAGAGTTTCAGGAACCCCAGGTCCCCAGACCACACTTTGTGAACTCAGACTTAGAGGACAGTCTAAAAGTCTTTCAGAGTCAAGTTTTATAAGGCATGTTTTCAAATTAAGCAACACAAAGCATCTCATTTAGGAACTTAATAATTTCAGCTACTTTAGCAGCTTTTGTGGAAAAATACATTTCAATGAATTTTTTTTGCTGTCAGGTGTACTGATTAATGTCAAGTTTCATCCCCTTACATCATATAAGACAGTTCATGATGTTGGCCCATTTTAGGTGCTAGAGTTGCCCTAAATCACACAGCCAGTTAGAAACCAAGCTGGGTCAAAGTCCACAAAATTTAGCACTGTCACAACAAAAATATTTTTATTTTCTAAACCCAACATGGGGGCCCATTTACTTCAAGAAATGTACAAAAGGACCGTGGTTAGTATTAGGAATAATGTGGATATCCTATAGCGTTTACTGGAAAAGGATTTTCTATAGCTCTAATGTTAACATTGCTGTATGTTGGAATGTGGTTTAAACTGTGATTTACAATTGTAGAATTGAAGAGCTATAAAGAACTAAGAGGCAATCTACTCTAATGTTCTAATTGTATAAATCATAAAAGTGAAAATCAGAAAATCAAAACTACGTATCTACTCTGAGGCAGAGCTGAAACCAAAATCCAGATCACATGACATCCTGCCCAGTATTCTCTGCATAGACAAAGAAGGTTCTCAAAAAAAAATTATCTTATCTCAGCTTTGTATTTTCCATTTATCACCCAATCCAAATTGGAGATGTGCAAAAATGTGTCCACTAATTTAGAAACACTTTAGACCTTTTTTCTTCCAGAAACAAGTATGTCAGTTTTTTTAAGTTCTATTCTTGTAACCGACCCAAAAGTTATGTGATATTTTATAAGCAAGGGATTAAGAAATATTGAAATAATTTGGTGAAATGCCGACACATTACAAAGCTAACCAAAATCAGAAAATTATTATCTATTTTATCTGCCTTGGTGATATTCTTCCAAATGTAATAAATTAAGGTTCATGGTCTTGAAATAGGCAATAAAAATGATACTTAACAAGAATGACTAAAGATAGGTGGAGTGCCATTAATTAAGCAATAATCCCTTTGAAATCAGTCATTACCAGCAGTTTTTCCTATGGGCCATTACCACTCTAACTAGCAAGTCATTAATAGTGGTAATAACCAATTCTGAGGGGATATTGCTCAAATAAACTAGATATAATGCTTTTTAAGCTTTGTAAAAATTTTCACACTTTTATGTTAACCTTTGAATAATAATTATGAAAGGAATTGGCTGAGAATATTACTGGCTAATTTTTTAAAACATAAATATTTATCTCTCTCTATCTATTCCTATGTATTTGTCTATCATGTCCTTCACATTTGAGGGTGGTGCTCCTGATACTCCAGTATGTAGAGGGTTTTGCTATCCTCGTTTTTTTTTTTTAATTGAAGTATAGTTGATTTACAATGTTGTGTTAATTTCTGCTGTACAGCAAAGTGATTCAGTTATACATATATATATATATATATATATATATACACACATTCATTTGCATGTTCTTTTCCATTATGGCTTATCACAGAATATTAAATATAGTTTTCTGTACTTTACAGTAAGACATTGTTGTTTATCCACTCTATACATAATAGTTTGCATCTGCTAAACCCAAACTCCCAATCCACCCCTCCCCCAACCCCCTCCCCCTTGGCAACCACAAGTCTATTCTATACGTCTGTGAGTCTGTTTCTGTTTCATAGATAAGTTCATTCGTGTCATATTTTAGATTCCACATGTAAGTGATATCATATGGTATTTGTCTTTCCCTTTCTGTCATTTCACTCAGTACTATAATGTCTAGGTCTATCCATGTTGCTGCAAGTGACATTATTTCATTTTTGTATGGCTGGGTAGTATTCCATTGTGTGTGTGTGTGTGTGTGTGTGTGTATACACAGCACATCTTCATTCATCTGTCAGTTGTTTCCATGTCTTGGCTATTGTAAATAGTGCTGCTATGAACATAGGGGTGCATGTATCTTTTTGAATTATAGTTTTGTCTGGATATATGCCCAGGAGTGGGATTGCTATCCTCTTTTTATACAATCTTTGTAATGACTGTGTGGTGGTTTGCAAACTGCCCTCACTTGTTTAGAGCCCAGCATTACTACTGACTTCATCTTTTAAAGTCCAAACCTGCTTGAAGTCATTTTTTGTCCAATTTCATCTAGGTCACTTTGCTGATTTTTCTTTTTTTGGTATGCCTGTAACACTTGAGTATCTTCAGTAATGTAGACAACCTCTATAGCTTGCTCTAAGTGTAAAGGGCCACACCCAACACAGAAACTGACCCAATTTAGGGGAGGGGGATTGGTAAAAGGGTTCCCGATTTTTTGATCCATAATGGTAGCCTACAGGTAAACACTTTGGCCCTGGCTTCCTCCTTGCTCCCCAGCTCCTGGAACTCCAGCAGGGCTTTTGGTGGTAGCTCTACCTTAGTTGCCTAGTTATCATAACGTGTTCTTTTTTTCCTTCATGCTGCATCTAGGTCAAAGAGGGGATGGGTGTTGGACCTCTCTGATATAGTTCACATCACAACTTGACTCAGATAATTTTACAAATTATAAAGCAATATTGGGTAAACATAGACCCCCCCCACCAAAAGAATTAGTCAAATAATGGGTATAATAACTATTAATGGACTATAACTTTTAAACACTGTGAATCAGTATGTTGTCCACCTGAAACTTATATAATATTGTACATCAATTATACCTCAATTTTTAAAAAGTTTAAAGAAAAAAAGAGAACGAAAAATCATGGGATACATGAAAAGATCCTGGAAAGAAAAAAAGAACACTGAGTAGGGAAAAGAGAAACACCCTTCTTCAAAAGAATTAAAATGTATTCTTTGCTCAGAAATAGTATTAAGGCATAAGGATAAAACCTTCTATTTTGTACAACCCTTCAGAGAGCCCTTATATCTACTAGATGGGAAGGTGCCCGATTCGTGAATCATTCAATAACGCCAATTAGATCTTCAAATTGACTCAGTTGAATTTTGTTTTTTAACACTACGAACTGGGTTGGAACATGTGACTACTTTGACCAATAAAATATGAAGAAGCTCTGCCTTATGACTTTCATAGCTAAGTTACAGAAAGGATACAACTTCCACTTGGTGATTTCTCACCCTGCGGTGCTCATTCTAAGAACCCAGCCCTGTGACGTGAGGAAATCAAGCAGACACATGAAAAAGCCATGTTCTAGCTACAGCCTCAGCTGTTTCAGTCTCCCCAGTCAACCACCATTCTCAACTGCTAGACACCTGATGGAACCACGTGGAGCAAAGATGAGCCTTCCCCACTGAGGCCTCCCCACATTGCAGATTCATCAGCAAAATAATGTTTCTTTACCATCCTCACAACTCTCATCTGTGTTGATTTAGAAGTCTCAATCCCCCCCCAAACAAATGTTTCCAACAGGGGCTACCATGATGGTCCAGTGAACTGGAAGTTATTACTACCACTGAGCCACTCTGACCTCTCCAGGCTACTGAACCAACAGGCAAAGAAGGGACTACAGTACTGGCCTGGGAAATTACCATTATTAACAAGGGGAAATTGGGTTCCTGCTCCACTTTGTGGGTAAGATGGACCATGTCTGGAACTCAGGGGATTCTCTGGGGCACCTCTTAGTAGTTCCTGAGTAATGTTTAGGATTATGGTTACTGGAAGTTTACAAACTTTCAAAGTAATATGCTAAATCTTTTGGTCCAAGGTGAAGACCAATGGGACAATCTTGGTCACCAACTTTACACACAGAGCCCAAACACAATGAGCCTATGCACAAGAGGGGACAACCGTGACCACCTAGGTCCTAGAAGAGTGAGTCCCTCAAACTCAAGAGAAGATCCCTCTCTGAAGCATCGAGTTTTCAGAAGTTCATGTTGCCAGATTGGATGGAAGGAGATAGGGGGACAAAGTAAGCTTGGCACCTGCCCCTGTACACTTACACATTTCATCAGTTCTAATTCCAGTCATGGATACATTTTTATCTTTCCCAATCCTAACTGCATAATATGATTTACAAAACCATCTTATGAACCAATTATGCTCACATATAAAAATTAGAATACATTTTCCATTTCTTTATGGAGATGTTCAAGTATTCAGAATCTGTTTTCTAAACAAGATTTCATTACTAAAGATAAGAAACTTTTAAGGTTAGAAGCAAATAAGTCTTTAAATAGAAATTCTTCCTCCATTTGGACTCAGCAAAAAAAAAAAATAGTGACTTGTTTTCTACTTTTTTTTATTTTTGGGGTACGCAGGCCTCTCACTGCTGTGGCCTCTCCCGTTGCGGAGCACAGGCTCCAGAAGCAGAGGCTCAGCGGCCATGGCTCACGGGCCCAGCCGCTCCGCGGCATGTGGGATCTTCCCGGACCGGGGCACGAACCCGTGTCCCCTGCATCGTCAGGCGGACTCTCAACCACTGCTCCACCAGAGAAGACCAGTTTTCTATTTTTTAAATGGGGAGGTTCAAGCTGGTGTCAGAACAGCTATGGAAACACAAGTGAAAGTTGACAAAAACACACAGCAAGTGAGATAGTTGAGAGAGATGCAGGAAGGAAGAAAATACTTGGTTGAATACATAAATACCCTCTGTCTGAATTTGTCTAATCTTTTTCATGTTCCCTGAAAACTGATAACTTATCTTAAGCTATAAACCCCAGCCAAAAAAACAACCAAAATATGTAGATAGTATTTAAACAAACTACCCAAACTATCATGTAACCCAATTTTCAGTCTTCCCTCACTTCATGGGTCGGACCTTCTTTGTCAGATTGCTCATGTATTTTTTTTTTCTCATTTAGCCTTTAAAGGAATTTTGAAAAATGATGTACCCCCCTCACCTATTTGTTTAGTTCAAAATTAACTTTTTTATAACTTTTCATGATTGCAAAGGATCTACTTTCCAGTGTGTTAAAAATATTAACATTTATAGATATAATTGTTACTGCACTCTTTTAAATATATCCAACAGATCCTAAGTATTATGATTTGGGGATTTTTTTTCAAACTTTAACATCTCAGAAATTGAAATGAATCTTATTATTGCTCTGATCAGGTAGCAGGTGTGCCTGTGTCAATCACTAGGAAGAAAATTCTAGAGAAAATAGCATTTAAGAAATGCTGTACCAAGGCTTTTGATGACTCACCCAGACACTGACAGCTAAGCAAAAAATTGTATTCAAAGACTGAGACTCTGAAGGTTAAAAAGTTTTAGTAATAAAATGTTCTGGTACCAGTTCTAACGTGGTGGGAGTGTGGTCGGGGGGATAGAGTGCCACACCACCAAGCAATTCTCCGACACCAGATGGGAGTCCTACATTTCAATTCAATTCTGACACTATCTACCTGGACACAGCATCAGATTCCACAGGTTAAGGTCTCAGTCCTACAAGACAGGCCCCCTGTCTCCCTACTTCAGACACCAGTCACAAATCCAGGTAGTGACTTCTGACCGACAGGCTGCTGATCTGAGGTTCCAAGGACACCCTCCTTGGGTCTGATTAATTTGCTAGAGCAGCTCACAGAACTCAGAGAAACATTTCACTTACTTGATCACAGGTTTATTATAAAAGGATACAGTCATCCCTTGTATCTTTGGGGCATTGGTTCCAGGACCCTTCTCTGATGTGAAAATCCTCAAATGCTCAAGTCTCTTACATAAAATGGCATAATGCAATCAGCCCTTCATATCTGCAGATGCAGAACCCATGGATACAGAAGGTATAAACTCAGGAAAAGTCAGCTGGAAGAGGTGCATCAGGCAAGGTCTGGGGAAAGGGTACAGAGCTTCCATGGCCTCTCTAGCCTGCCACTCTCCTCAAATCTCCACCTATTCACCAACCTAGAAGCTCTCCCAACCCCATCCTTATAGGTTTTTATTGAGATGTCATTACATAGGCATGATTGATTAAATCATTGGATACTGGTGATTGATTCAACCTCCAGCCCCTCTGCCTACTCTTAGGAGGTCGGGGGTGGGGGGTGGGGGGTGGGGGTGGAACTGAAAGTTCCAACCCTCCAATAATATGGTTGTTTCTCCTGGCAACCAGCCTCCATACTTAGGTGGGGTCCAAAGTTATCCCATTAACATAACAAAAGACACCTTTGTTGCTCTCATCACTTAGGAAATTTCAAGGGTTTTCAGACCTCTGTGCCAGGAATAGTGGACGAAGACCAAATATATATTTCTTATAAATCACAATATCACAAGTAGTATCTTAAATAATTTGTTCTGTTCATATTTCCACATATACATGAGCGTAATTGATGGTAAAGATCCAAATAAGTCTAAAAGATCTGTTTCAGTAATAATAGAACAAAATTTGTAAGTGATTAAAAACCATCATAGTTTGTTACAGATTTTTTCTGGCTTAGTTATACACATATAATAGTGCATCTAAACAATCAGTGGTATCTAAGATTTAATAAAGTATGAGACTAATGATTTAATACCCACAGATATTCACTTTTTTAAAGTTACATGAATAAACTCTTATGTGGTAAAATATATATAACACAAAATTTACCATTATAACTACTTTTAGTGTACAGTTCAGTGGCATTAAGTACATTTGCTTTGTTGTACAATCATCACCTGTATCCATCTCCAGAACATTTTCATCATCCCAAACTGCCACTCTGTACCCACTAAATAATAACTCCCCATTTTCCCTCCTCCCTCACCCCTGGTAACCACTATTCTACTTTCTACCTCTATGAATTTGACTATTCCAGGGACCTCATATAAGTGGCATTGTACAATATTTGTCCTTTTGTATCTGGCTAATTTCACTTAGCATAATGCCTTCAAGGTTCTTCCATGTTGTAATATGTATCAGAATTTCCCTCCTTTTAAGGCTGAATAATATTCCATTGTATGTACGTACCACTTTTTGTTCATCCATTGAGGGACATTGGTTTATCTCTACCTTTTGGATATTGTGAGCAATGCTACTATGAACATTGGTGTGCAAATATCTGTTCAGATCCCTGCTTTCAATTCTTTTGGGTATCTAACCTGAAGTGGAATTGCTGGATCATATGGTAATGCTATGTTTAATTTTTTTAGGAACCTCCACACTGTTTTAAAAATGCTTTCTTTATAGCTATTTCCATTCCACTTCTCCCACAAGAATTAACCTAACATAAAAATATTTATTGTTTAATTTTTTTGATTATTTATCATAATCTTCTACAAAAAATAATATAAATTAAAACATAAATTTCCTATTATCATAAAGACCTAGGTGTTAAAATTTCTTCTAGATTGAGTTATCAATGACAGTATTACATATTTGATCAAAACAACATAAATGGGTTATAGATTTTATAAATATTAAGAAATGGATTGTTTACAAGTCAAATCATTTTAACTTTCAAATGAAATTGGTATTACTTTATAATTTTAGTGAACTGCTATGAAGATTGGATGAATGTATCTTTTCAAATTAATGTTTTTGTTTTCTTTGGATGTATACCCAGGAAGGGAATTGCTGGGTCATATGGTAGTTCTAATTTTAGTTTTTTTGAGGAACCTCCATACTGTTTTCCATAGTGGCTGAACCAATTTACATTCACACCAACAGTGTAGTAGGGTTCCCTTTTCTCTACATCTTCACCAACATTTGTTATTTGCTGTCTTTTTGACAATAGCTATTTTGACAGGTATGAAGTGATATCCCATTGTGGTTTGATTTACATTTTTCTGATGATTAGCAGTGCTGAGCATCTTTACATGTGCTAGGTGTCCATCTGTATGTCTTCTTTGGAAAAATGTCTATTGATGTCTTCTGCCCATTTTTTAATCAGGTTGTTTGTTGTTTTCATATTGAGTTGTATGAGCTGTTTATATATTTTGGATATTAACCCCTTATTGATCCTATCATTTGCAAATATTTTATCCTATTCAGTAGGCTATATTTTTGCTTTGTTAATGGTTTCCTTTGCTGTGCAAAAGCTTTTAAGTTTAATTAGGTCCCATTTATTTATTTTTGTTTCCTTTGCCTTGGGAGATAGATTCATGAAAATATCACTATGATTTATGTCGAACAGTGTTCTGTCAATGTTTGCCTCTAGGAGTTTTATGGTTTCCAATCTTACATTTAGGTCTTTCGTCCATTTTGAGTTTATGTTTTTATATGGTATTAGAGAATGTTCTAATCTCCTTCTTTTACATGTAACTGTCCAGTTTTCCCAGCACCACTTCCTGAAGAGAGTACCTTTTCCTCACTGTATATTCTTACCTCCTTTGTTATAGATTAATTGAAAATAAGTGCATGGGTTTATTTCTGGGCTTTCTATTCTGTTCCATTGATCTATGTGTCTGTTTTTGTGCCAGTGCCATACTGTTTTGACTACTGTAGCTTTGTGGTATAGTCTGAAGTCAGCCAGCATGATACCTCCAGCTCTGGTTCTTCTTTCTCAAAATTATTTTGGCTGTTTGGGGTCTTTAGTTTTCCACACAAAGTTTAAAACTATTTCTTCTAGTTCTGTGAAAAAAAAATGCCATTGGTATTTTGACTGGGATTGCTTTGAATCTGTAGATTGCCTTGGGTAGTATGATCGTTTTAACAATATAAATTCTCTCAATCCATGAATATGATATATCTTTCAATCTTTGTGTCATGTTCAATTTCTTTCATCAATGCTTACAGTTTTCCAAGTAGAGGTCTTTTACCTCCTTAGTTAGATTTATTCCTAGGTATTGTTTTTCTTTTTGATGGGATTGTAAATGAGATTGATTTCTTAATTTCTCTTTCTGATAGTTTGTTGTTAGGTATAGAAATGAAACAGATTTTTGTATATTAATTTTGTATCCTACAACTTCACCAAATTCATCAAGTTCTCAAAGTTTTTTTTTTTGGTGTTGTCTTGAGGATTTTCTATGTATTACTATACATAGAAATATATATAATGTCATTTACAAATAGTGAGAGTTTTATGTATATCTCAGAAATAACTAAATTTCCTTGTCAATTTCATTATTATGAACTTTCATCAAATCTTTAACCGTGGTCATTTTTAAGTCTTTTGTCATTTACAGACAGTTCTGGGTGTACTCTGATGCTTTTGCAAAAATGTTCCTATAAAGGGTTTCATCTTCAAGGAATTCATGGAAAAGACTCTGACAAGTACCGGTTTCTGGTAACTGACTATACTGCTGAACTGAATGAATAAGCATTTTCAGAACTCTAATGGAAAACTGGTAAATTCATAAAAGTGCTAACAAAAGATCAAGATGAAAAAAACACTAATTACATGGGACTGAGTGAACTGATGAGGATGATTATAATTTTGGGGACTTTCTGTTTGAATTTTTTAAAAAAGCAAATAGTGAGAATTTTAATTCTCCCTTTTCAGTTTAGAAATTTTATTTCTATTTCTGATTGCTGTGGCTAGGACTTCCAATACTATGTTAAAAAGAAGTGGCAAGAGCAGGCATCCTTGTCTTATTCCTGATTTTAGAGCTTTCTAAAAAAAAAATTATTTATTTTTATTTATTTATTTTGTATTTGGCTGCATTGGGTTTTCATTGCTGCGCACAGGCTTTCTCTAGTTGTGGTGAGTGGGGGTTACTCTTTGTTGTGGTGTGCGGGCTTCTCCTTGTGGTGGCTTCTCTTGTTGCGGAGCATGGGCTCTAGGTGCGTGGGCTTCAGTAGTTGTGGCACATGGGCTTAGCTGCTCCATGGCATGTAGGATCTTCCCAGACCAGGGCTCAAACCCATGTCCCCTGCATTGGCAGGCAGATTCCCAACCACTGCATCACCAGGAAAGCCCAATTTTAGAGCTTTTGAAGCTTTCAGCTTTTCACCATTGAGTATGATGTTAGCTGTGGATTTGTCATGAATGGTCTTTATTATGCTGAGAAATGTTCCCTCTATACCAACTCTGATGAGAGTTTTTATCATGAATGAATGTTGAATTTTTGTCATGTGCTTTTTCTGTTTCTATTGAGAGGATCATGTGAGTTTTATCTTTCTTTTTGTTAATGTGATGTATCACATTGATTGATTTGGGATATTGAACCATCCTTGCATTCCTGGAATAAATTCCATTTGATCATGGTGTATGATCCTTTGTATACATTGTTGGATTCAGTTTGCTAATAACTTGTTGAGAATTTTTGCATCTATATTCATCAGAGATATTAGGCTGTAGTTTTCTTTTTTTTGTAGTGTTTTTGGTTTTGGTGTCAGGGTAATGGGTGGCCTCATAGAATGAATTTGGGAATGTTCCCTCCTCTTCAATTTCTTGGAATATTTTAATAAGGAAAGGTAGCTCTTCCTTATATATTTGGTAGAATTCCCCTGTGAAGCTGTCTAGTCCTGGACTTTTATTTTCTAGGAGATTTTTTTATTACAATTTCAATTTCACTACTAGTGATCAGTCTGATTAGATTGTCTATTTCTTCCTGGTTCAGTCTTGGCAGGTTGTATGTTTCTAGAAATTTGTCCATTTCTTCTGGATTGTCCAATTTGTTGGCATAACATTGTTCATAGTATTATCTTATGATCTCTGTAATACTGGTTGTTATTTCTCCTCTTTCACTTCTTATTTTATATTTGGGTATGCTTTTTTTCTTGATGAGCCTGGCTAAAGATTTATCAATTTTGTTTACCTTTTAAAAAAAACAAGTCTTGGTTTCATTGATCTTTTCTGTTGTTGTGTTTTTTTGTCTCTATTTTACTTATTTCCTCTCTGATCTTTATTATGTCCTTCCTTCTACTACTTTGAGTTTTTTGTTCTTTTTCTAGTTCTTTTAGTTGTAAGGTTAGGTTGTTTGAGATTTTTCTTCTTTCCTAAGGTAGACTTGTATCATTATAAACTTCCCTCTTAGAACTGCCTTTGCTGCTTCCAATATTTCAAAGTGTTCCTTTGACCTAAAGTTTAAACACCCAAGGACAATGTACCAAGCGGTGCATCTCAGTAAGATTTTAATGGGTGAGAGATTTGACTCTTTTGTAAATTGGGAGAAAGAAAGTTTATAGCTCTGGTAAATCTAGGGGAAATGGAACTTGTTTCATACCCACCCAAGTCTCAGCTAAGTAGCTGTTCCTGCTCATCCTGTCACCCCTCCTTGGGCATCTGCCAGCTTCATCATGGTCACACCTTGAATTCCAAACTACTCTTATCCTTGATAGTGCTGGCCTCACTGAGAGGCTGAAATGGGAAAATCCTATACTTTCCTTTGTGGTCTAATCCTTAATTCCCTTCAACTACCCCAACATGAGGCATTGCAATAACAGGTTTTAGGTTCTAAGATGCTATAGACAACCAGAGAAATTGCAAAGCAGAGGTAAAAACTTGAAACTGCACTATTCCCACAATCCAAAGAAAAAGCTGAATAAAACAGGCAAAAATTTAGAATCGTCCTTGGGTGCCATAGTGGACACACTTGCCCCTGTCTCAAGAATCAGCCTCCTCTCCTCCTGTCTGAAACAAATCCATCCTTATTTTTTCCAGTGTGAATCTCCATCCATTGCTGCATTTGGAAAATTTAATCTACTCAGAAGGGATAGCCATGTCCTCTCTCTCTGGGGGATGGGGGGCATTCCAAGGCAAAAAATTACCATCAGTAACACCTTTCCTCAAGCTTAAATTAATTGAGAATAACATCATGAAAGGCTCCAGCTAAACAGTCCAAATTGGCTTTGTTACCTTAAGTCTTGTACCATTCAAGATCTCTCTGCCAGTGAATTACGTTTATATTCATCCCCTTCTCCCTGTAGTCTTATAGTGGTACATATTGGACCAAGCATGCACACACACAGACATAGACACACACACTCACTCCTTTTAAAGAAAAAAATTACAGTAAGTCCCCTACATATGAACCTTTAAGTTGAGAACTTTCAAAGATGTGAACATGCCTCTGGTTCCAGCAAGGAATCAGAACATGTGCCATCAATGTCAGATGTGAGTGAAATTACAGCTTGCCCTCCATTTCCTATTGCTAACGATCCTTCAGCTCTACCATCTCCCACCTCCTCTCCCTCCTCCAGTCAGTAACTCTTCTTGCCTGTTCACTCGATGCCAGCCCCTGTATGCCAGCTGTTGTGCTGTACTACTGTACTTTTCAAGGTACTGTACTGTAAGATTTTAAAAGGTTTCTTTATTTTTTGTGTATATTTGTTTTTTATGCATTATTTGTGTGAAAAGTATAAACCTATTACTGTACAGTACTATACTGTATGTATAGTATAATACTGTATGTAAACTGTGTGTGTGTGTGTGTGTATATATATATATATATATATATATATATATATATATATCTCCGATTGTGTTAGTTGGGTACCTAGGCTAACTTTGTTGGACTTACGCACAAATTGCACTTACAAACGTGCTCTCAGAATGGAACTCGTTAGTATGTAAGGGATTTACTCTATTTCCAAAGACAGTACACATTAAGTCCGTATTAAAATAGTGTACCCATTAAGATAAGAATCAGCTGCATATAACCACAGGCCTAAAGAAGTGACTTTAACAAGGTAGAGGTTTCTTTCTTTATCATAGTCTGGAAGTAAGCAGTCCTGAACTGGTCTGGTTAGGGCCCAGGCTCTTTCCAACTCCCCACATCCCTGAGATCTGGCTTCATCCTCATGGTAACAAGATAGATGCTTGAGCTTCAGCCATCATATCTGAGATCCTGGCCCTCCCTTTGAAAGGACACCTCTGGAAAATTTTATATAACTCTTCCATTTACATGTCATTGGCCAAAATTTCACAAATTTCCCTACCCATAAAAGAAAGCAGGTTTTACATTATGGTACCAATTATTTTATCAATACCCGAGGCCCCTCATAAAAACAGGACTCATAGCAATGTCTTGCCAAAAGCAAAACTGTATTATCTGATGACCATTTTAGTTATACCTAAGCCTGGAAGAAGCATTGATGTTTTTTCAAATTTGGATCCAAGGTAAATTCCAGTGTTGAGCATCCTTCTCTCACTAACATTTATAATCTGAATGGTGGCCATATATAGATTCATTATGCTCTTTAACAAAGAAAATCCTCTATGGTCAGAGAGAAACTGAGGGGTGGGAAAGCTCATTTTAGGTTTACTCGCATCTTGCCACTTTCTTAATTTTACTTGTATGTGTCTAATGAGTGGCAGCTTTTTCTTTTTTTATATATATAATATATGGAATATACTTCCAAGTGTAGCACCCAAAAAAGCAAGTTTTAAATGGCTCATTGGGTAAATTGCAGACTACTATGAATGGGAGTGAGAGAAGAGAGCAATTGTAGTAATGCAACAGTGATTCAGTGACTTCTGCAAAAGGAGAGATGTTTTCAGTTAACCATCAAATTGGAAGTTTTCTACTTTCCACCAAAAGCAAAAATTATCTATATAATCCCTCCCACTGATACATCACAGAAAATAAGGAACTCTCTTCAAGTGTTAAGACCCTACATCAGGCATTTTTCAGAAAGTTCACTGAAGCAGTTTTCAGCATCTCATTGTTGCATAGATCCATACAATAGAAAATTTAGAAATTCAGAAATAACATTAATAACTCCCTATAGTTAAAGTGTGCGTTTTCAACAAATAAATGTAGAGTTTCTGAGAATTCTGTGTCCAGGAATGAGTGAAATTTGGACCAGCATGGAAAGAGAGGAAGTAACTGACAGATGTTCAAAAACCCCTTGAAAAAGAAGAGAAAACTCAGGAAGAATTAGAACACAGATATTTCTCTTAAACAAATGTAACAAAGTATGTGTCTGATTGATTATTCAGTGAAAAAGGTTAAAATTAATTAATAATATACTACACTGTATATTATTTCTACTTTGTTATGTGTAAATCCATTTATAATACAATATTTAAAATATGGTATGTAACCCATATTTCTCCAGGTCACACAAACCTACAAGCACTAATCAGTTAATATAAACAGCATAGTGGTAGAAAATAACAGGCTATGGACAGACTATCTAACCAAAAAATAGAATAGAGAGCTCAGAAACAGTCTCTCATATATATATATATATATACACACACACACACACACACACACACACACACATATGGTCATCCGACTTAAGACAAAGGTAACACTGCAGTGCCATGGGTGAAAGAGGGCCCTTTCAGTTAATGGTGTTGGAGCAACTGGATATGCAGATGGAAAAAAATGTACCTTGACCCCCAACTTCACACCACACATTTAAATAAAGTCCAGATAAATTACAGATCAAAATGTGAGAGGTAAGCAATAAACATAGGAGAACACATTCATGATCTTAGGGTGGGCAAAGATTTCTGAAAGAGAATGTACAAACACTAGCCATGAAAGAAAATAATTGATAAACTGAACTATGTTAAGGTTAAGACTGTCACTGTTCTTCATGATGTCTTCATAGAACATCATAAGAAAGACACCATAGTCTTCATAGGAACATAAGAAAATTAAAGGCAATCCAAAAAAAGGAGGACATATCACAACACATATCCAACTAATGATTCGTATCAAGAGTATAGAAAGAACTCCAGTACGGTGGTAATAAAAAGACATATAACACAATAGGAAAATGGGCAAAAGTCTTGAGCACACTTTTCACAAAAGAGGGTAAACAAATAACCAATAAACATGAAAATGTACAGGTTAAAGAGAATTAAAACAACCCACAGCATGATACTGCTTCAATCCTGCCAAAATGGTTAAAATGAAAAAGATAGGAAATAACAAGTGCTGACAAGAATATGAAGCAACCCTAACTCTCACATGCTGCTGGTGCAAAAGCAAACTGGTTCAGTCACTGTGGAAAACTATTTGACAGCACCTGCTAAAGATGAACATACATCTACTCCGTGACACAGCAGTTCCACTCCTAGGTGAACACCCAATAGAAATGTATAAATAGATTTACCTAAAGACATGTACTAGAATATTTATAGCAGTACTATCATCGATAGTCAACACTGAACTCTACGCAAATGCCTACCAATAGTACAATGAATCAAATATTAGGCAGCAATAGGAATGAACTAGCGTGCAAAAACATAGATAAAACTGGCAGACATAGTGTTGTGTAAAAAAAAAAAAAAAGCCAGACATAAAAGAGAATACTGTATAATTTCACGTATAAAGGGTACAAAAACAGTTAAAGCTACTCTATGCAATTGGAAGTCAATAGCAACTGGAAAGGGACATGAGGGATCTGGGACACTGGTCGTGATCTGTTTCTTCCTCTGAGTACTGATTACACACGCATGTGTGGTCTGTAAATGTTAATCTGTACACTTAAAATATGAGCACTTTTCTGTATGTATATTACATATTAGTAAAGAGTTTTTTTAGAGTAAGTTATGGATTGAGACTGCCTAATTTCACATTCACTAGCTGCATGATTTTCAGTAGACTAACTAATCTTAGAACTTCAGGCTGATAAATTAGGAATAAAAGTAGTATCTACTTCAGATAACTACAGACAATATTAAAATTCCACCATAATGTAATAAATAGGGGCCCCCAAATTCGACTAGGTATAAATATAAGTCACATCGAAAGGTTAATCAAATGGCAAGGCAGTCCTGTGCAACTCACCACCTGGGGGCTCTAGGAGTCCAACTATACAATTCAAATCCATCCCAGTCGTGGCAAATGTAGGCTTTGGTTTGAATATAATGGCATCCAATTGTAATATAATATAATTATAGTATAATAATTCTGGATTATATGGATAGCCAGGACTTCCAACACAAAGAGTTAGTTGGTGCCCATTTTGTCACCCACGGAGAAGCTAGGTTGGAAAAGTCTTGGGTCTCTACCTTCTTGCTTCCTGAGCCAAGATTGCCTTCAGTTTCCTAACTTAGCATGACCCTCTCCTCCATTTTCCCCCTCTCTTTGAAGAGGAGAACTCTACCCCATCCTTTTTATTGAGAACATGGGGCTGAGCAGAGGACAGGAAAGGAGCAGGGTCATTCTGGGCTCCGGAGCCAAGTTTCATGCTGTCTGGACTCGCCTTGTCTTTCGTATCTGCTTCATTCTTTCCTGGAGACCAGCTTCTTCCACATTGTAGAGAAGGTGGCCCTCTGAACTCCTGTGGCTCTCATAGCCAGAGAGGGGCCGCTGTCCTTGGTTACCACATGAAAATCCATGGAGAAAGCGATTGGCAGCACCTCTGTCAGATGCCTACCCCCAATCCAATCAGCAAGGGCCACGGGGTTTGTGTTCCACGGGACAGACAACTTTACAAACCAGAGCCAATCCAGAGAAGGAAAATTATTGATGTCTATTACAAAGATACATTTCTGTCTGCATGCAACATAGTTTCTATCCTGATTATGACATTTACCGAATGCAGGGGGTAAAACTAACTGAGTAAGTCACAAAAGAAGGCAAAATCAGATCCTAAGAAGTAGAAACCAGTACGTGGTTTTCTCAGTTGAAACAGCCCACTTGAAATCGGGGTTGGATTGGATATCACAGTGGTGTGAAAGTGAGTGAAAGGGAGTTGTTTGTGACAGCCTGATGGCTCCTCATGATAAGGCACTGGTCCCCATCTTTAATAATAACCGATAATAAGCACACTGCACGACTCGCTTTTACTTCTAATATTATGGGTAAAATTGTGCAGGCCGAATCAAACGCAATTACCACTTAAGGCTGAATGGATGAAAACCCACAGCTCCTACACATTAAAAAGATTCAGTGGGTGAAAGACCTACAGGGGGAAGATGTAATAATGTTTTTTATGATTATTACTTCCATTGTTATTATTTTGGCTTGGGTTATTATAATTATTATTATGATAATTACTTTTTTATTGATACTTCTCGTTACTTTTATCTTGAGACAGAAACAATAACTGCCCAGCTCTCCTTGTAAAAGTGCCAAGGGAGTAGTTGGAAGTAATGATGAAAAAATCTTTTTCTTTTATATTAGTTCTGCCATAAAAGGGGTGGTTACTCTTTCTATAAAGGTAGCTTATGTCGCATAAAAGAAAGTCATATATTTTTTCCAAAGCTGTTCACTCAAATCTGGAAGTAACTTCTTCTTCCTTATGAAAGGGCATACTTGAGTTATTATCAATC
The DNA here is from genome assembly GCF_026419965.1 of Kogia breviceps. Classification (NCBI taxonomy): domain Eukaryota; kingdom Metazoa; phylum Chordata; class Mammalia; order Artiodactyla; family Physeteridae; genus Kogia; species Kogia breviceps. The sequence continues at coordinate 32,790,049 of NC_081321.1, forward strand.
AAATCTTCTGAACTTCCCTTCCTCATATAATATACGGAGTTAATAAAGAGGCATGGCCCCTGTTTCTGTGCCTGGGTCCCTTTTTCCCCCACGTTCCGGTGCTTCGTTGAGTCCATTGATTAAACAGCTCACATAGCAGGGTTTCATGTGACCAGTGTTTTCCAGGAGGCGAAGAACAGGGATTAATGGATCTTTTGTCCCTGAATAATACTAGATGATAGAAATTTAATAGGAACTGGTAGATTTCAATATCACCAGGAAGCCATAGAGAACTTGACATTTCAATTTGTTTCTGAATCATTCATACAGGAGAAAAGCCAGGAATATACATATGTTAATAAGCTTTCTGACAGAGCAATGAGGAGAGAAGGAGAGAAAGAGCTATACGGATCATTCATCCATAGGAGACTCAGCAAGAAATGGGTTTGGGCCGTGTGTAGAGATTTCTTTTCATCCGTGTTTACGAGCTGGGAATAAATAAGTGTGTTACTCTGGGGGATTATTCCACTGAGAACCCAAATTTAAGGTAGTGCAGATTTGGGAGATTTTAGGGGACCTGGGCAGCTCCTTGACCCCTGCTTCCTCCCCAGCTGAGGCCCCTGTCACCTGCACTGGGCGTGAACAGTGGGTGAAGCTAGTGCCCTGTGCCCCAGCACAGTCCTCCTGCACCCTCCCTATCGTATCAACACCTCCCTCCGCCTCCAGGCCATCTCAGTGCCCAGCCCCTCTAGTCACAGCAGGAAGCAACCTAGATAACCCTCTCTTTTCCAGGCAATAGTGACTTGTGTCACCTCGGGGTGGGGGAGGATTGAGCTGGAGGGTGACACAAGAGGGAAGAGTTATGGGAACATACGTATATGTATAACTGATTCACTTTGTTGTAAAGGAGAAACTAACGCACTATTGTAAAACAGTTATACTCCAATAAAGATGTTAAAATTTAAAAAAAAAAAAAAAAAAAAAGAATGACCTAATTACGGGTGTTTCTGCACCCTGCAGCCCAGTACCTGACAAGTACTGCTACAGAGGACAGTGCCTCCTGCAAACCCCTGGATGCCACAGGCTGTACTCATTAGAAAATAATAGCTTCTAATCTAAATAAAGATATAGATTTTTCCTAACTTACCTTTCAGAGCACCTAGATGAGCCCTCCTTAACTAATCTTGATAATAGACATTTTAGAAAATTTTGCTTTAAGGTTCTTGGTAAAGAGTGAGAGTAAAGAAAGTCCATTCAAGTATTTTTTATGTAAAAAATTAATGTGCACACAAATTTTTAAGAAAAAAAACATTGAATAAAGAGAGGTTTGCCACACGTACATGCGAACACCACCCTTGTTAAACTCAAAAAGATGAAAAATGGACAATTAGACCACATCCATTTAAGATGTCTCCATCATGGGAACTAATAAACCATCTGTGGCTTTATGAGCTGTTTACACCTGGGGTAGCCTATGTGGATGGTAATTAATCATCATACATCACCAAGCTCCACTCACTGCCTAACAGATGAACCCTCTGCAACCCTCATGGTTTCCCCACATTTCTTCATCTGTGAATTCATTTAACCTTCAGAATACTGCACAACTAACTGAGTGATTCTGCATCTCAAGTAACTTTTCCTTCACTTTGACTTTTTGTTTGAATTAACATTAGCCAGGTGTAGTAAGAAAAGTAATGCCCACCTACCCCCAAGTTGTTCGCATCCTCATTCCCCAGACTCTGTGAAGATGTTTCCTTATATGGAAAAACAATTTTTGCACATGTGAGTAAATTAAGGATCTTGAGATAGAGACAGTATCCTAGACGATCTTGTTGAGCCGCGTGATGTAATCACACGGGTCCTCACGAGAGAGAGGCAGAGGAAGATACTATGGCCAAAAAGGAGCAGGTGATGTGATGCCGGCAGCAGAGACAGGAAGAAAGCATGTTGAAGATGGAGGAAGGGACCACACGACAAGGAATGTAGGTAGCCACGAAGCTGAAAAAGGCAAGAAAATGAATTCTCCCCTCGTAGCTTCCAGAAAGACCCAGCCCTGCCAACATCTTGACTTTAGCCCAGTGAAACTGATTTCAGACTTCTGACCTCCCGAACTGTAAGATAATAAATTTGTGTTGTTTTAAGCCCCTAAATTTGCGGTACTCTCTTACAGCAGCAAAAGGAAACTAACATGCCAGACAAATGTTTTGTTATCATGTGAACAAATGCCCTTAAAATTAGGAGGACGTTTTTAACCTCCTATGATGTATGTTATTTGGGAAGCATGTAAATAATACTGGCATTCAGGATAAAAATGAAAACAACCCATCTCATAGTTATATGGATTATTAATCAAAGAGTATTTACTCAATACCTACTTTGTAGAATGCATTGTATTGTGAGAGACAGCTGCATAAGTACATTGCCCTTGAACAACTTTTTTAAAATGGTAGGAAAGCTAAACATATATAAAATTAAATAACTTTGAGTATTGTTTTCAAATCACCTGTTAATCTCCAAAATATTTTCTGGAATATAGTAGGAGCTACTTGTATTCTATTGCACTATATAAATTAAGTTCGTGTGATGTAAAACAACAGTGCAAGTATTGTTGTGAAACAGCCTGTGATTAGCTGTGAAATTGCTGGTATTTTCATTAATAGCCGAGGAACAGACAAAGAGAAGAAAGAAGAAAAGGGAGGAAAGAGGAAGAGAGGGACTAATTCCTTATGTTAGAAGTCAGAGTAGAGGTTACCCTTGTGGAGGGGGAAAGGTTTGTGACTGGAGAGAGGACACAGAGGAGATTCTGGGGTGCTGGTAGTGGGTTTCTTGAGTTGGAAGCTAGTTACACACATTGAGTTTTCACTCTGAGCAAACTCACTGAGCTGTATACTTATGAACATTTACATATGTAATGTATTTATATTTAATATGTGAGATATACATCATATAAATATTAATCAGTAAAAAGTTTGCAAAATAAATATATGTCATATCATCTAACTTCACTGTTCAAAACCCCCAATGACTTCCAGTCAGATTAGTAAAGGCCAAAGGTCCACTGTGGCTTCAAGGCCTTGTTTGATCACCATCACCCATGTCTGATCTGACCTCCTATGACTTCTCCTTGCTCACTGTGTGCTAACAATACATGCCCCCTTGCTCTTGCTGCCTCAGCACCATTGCACTTCCGGTTCTCTCTGCTCTTCCCCCAGATATCTGCATGGCTTGTTCCCTCCTCTCCCTTAGGTTTTGTGCAAACGTTATATTTACAGTGAAAAATTTCCTAACCACAATGTCTGAAATGACAAGCCCTCCCTCCTGGGACTTTCTATCTCCTTTTCTGCTTTATTTTTTCTCATAGAGTTTATTACCTTTTAATTTGCCATATTATTTGTTTGTTTGATTGGTTTGGTTTTTTTATCTGTCTCCTCCACACTAAAATGTGCTCTCCCTGATGGTGAGGATATTTGTCTGTGTCATTCATTTCTGTATCCCCAGTGCTTGGCATATGGTAGATGTTCAATTAATATTTGTCAAATGAATGCATATAGCTTTTATACCTTTATTACATTTGTTTGTTATGGGTACATCTGTCTTCTCCAATAGGCTATAAATAAGTCATAGGTTATATATTAGTTTCCTAGAGTTGCCATAATAGATGGCAAACTCGATGGCTTAAACAGTGGAAACTTATGTTATCAGAGTTCTGGAGACCAGAAGTCTGAAATGAAGGTGTCAACAGAGCCACTCCCTCCGAAAGCTCTAGGGGAGAATCCTTTCTCACCTCTACCAGCTTCTGGTGGCTCCTGGTAGAATGTGTTATAGGCCTGGTTGTCAATGACACACAGAGGAGGTCAGCTGAATTAAAGGCCTGGACTTTGAGGTCAGTGAGGGACCCAGGCAGAAAAGGCCATGCATACCCTGACTATCATATGGCTTCTGTGACAGAGAGGAATCAGAGCAGGATTCACACAAAAGCAAAGTATAGCAAATTGCGTAGAAGGAACAAAGGTAAAGGAGGAAGGTAACGTCTCAAGGTAAGCATCTAGGAAAGAATAAGACTACGTATTATGAAACTACAAGGCAAACTCATAAATATAATTGACTTCATGGATAACAGGTAAAGAGGGGATGGATTTCATGTGCATTGCTATAATGAGCTGAATTTATGGTGCTGTGTAAACATATACATTTAATGGGGATGGTTTAATAAAAAGTCATGATTTAAAATGAAAATAATTTCTGTTGTGATATGGTTGTATCTGATTATTGATTACATGGACCGTGTAGTTTTACAATTAAGATAATGATCCATATCTTGGTCTAAACTCTGTCTCTCATTCTGCAAGAGGAAAATATAAAAAAATAAATCACTGAAATATCACCATTTATACGCTTTAACCATATTGGTGACTTGTGGTTAGCTGATGATTTCTAAAAATCCTATCTTCTATGCCCACTCTTACCAGCAGAGAACCTAACATCATTTCTGGCAAAAGTAAGCATGGGCCCCACAGCCCTAGGATCCATTTTAACAAAAAAATCAGGGGGAGTCAAAACCTGTTAGCTCTAGATTCATGTGTGATCTCATGAAACGTAAGCCCAAAATGGTGACCCCAAACCTTTTGGGATGTGGTAAAATTTAAAGCTTAGAAATTTCTTATTTCTTCAAAAACAATCCTTAACTCTAATAAAACCATATGGTGAGACAAGAGTCTGACTGTAAGGTCTGCTAGTAAGGAGAGATCGATAGTTATCTGAGGCACAAAATAACTGAGGTCACAGTCTCAGAGCCTAATTGAAATCGAAAAAGTTTATCTTCCTGCATGAATATCTTAATAACAACCCTCATATATTGAGTTGGCCAAAGAGTTCATCCGGATTTTTCTGTAAGATGGCTCTATTAGCTCTTAGTTGTCTTTAACTTCATTCAAAACAATTTTGTCAGATTGTATTGTGACAGCTGTCATATCAATGTGCATTTTTTAAAAAATCAAAATTGGTGAATTTTTGTGTAGCCATTTTAATATTGAAGATGGAAGAAAAAAAGCAACATTTTCAGCATATTATGCGTTATTATTTCAAGAAAGGTAAAAACGCAACTGAAATACAAAAAAAGATTTGTGCAGTGTATGGAGAAGGTGCTGTGATTTATCGAAGCTGTCAAAAGTGACCTGCGAAGTTTCGTGCTGTAGATTTCTCGCTGGACGATGCTCCACGGTCAGGTAGACCAATTGAAGTTGATAGTGATCAAATCGAGACATTAATTGAGAACAATCAACATTATACCACACAGGAGATAGCCGACATACTCAAAATTTGCAAATCAATCACTGAAAATCGCTTTGATGTTTGGGTTCCACATAAGTTAAGCAAAAAAATCTTCTTGAAAGTATTTCTGCATGCGATTCCCTATTTAAACGTAACGAAAACGTTCCATTTTTAAAACAAATTGTGACAGGCGATGAAAAGTGGATACTGTACAACAATGTGGAAGGGAGATCATGGAGCAAGTGAAATGAACCACCACCAACCACACCAAAGTCCAGTCTTCATCCAAAAAAGGTGATGTTGTGTATATGGTGGGATTGAAGTTCTCTATTATGAGCTCCTTCCGGAAAACTAAACAATTAACTCCAACAAGTACTGCTTCCAATTAGACCAACTGAAAGTGGCACTCGACGAAAAGTATCCAGAATTAGTCAACATAAAGTGCATAATCTTCCAGCAGGATAACACAAGACCGTATGTTTCTTTGATGACCAGACAAAAACTGTTACAGCTTGGCTGGGAAGTTCTGATTCATCCGCTGTATTTACCAGACATTGCATCTTTGGATTTCCATTTATTTCAGTCTTTACAAAATTATCTTAATGGAAAAAATTTCAATTCCCTGGAATACTGTAAAAGGTACCTGGAACACTTCTTTGCTCAAAAAGATAAAAAGTTTTGGGAAGATGGAATTATGAAGTTGCCTGAAAAATGGAAGAAGGTAGTGGAACAATACGGTGAATGCATTGTTCAATAAAGTTCTTGGTGAAAATGAAAAATGTGTCTTTCATTTTTATTTAAAAACCAACAGAACTTTTTGGCCAACCCCATAGCACAGCTGATTCTAAAAGGCTGAATAAACACCCAGTGAAGATATTTGGCCTTCAAAATATTTAAAGCCCTCTCTGAATGATCAACTCTACCTTTGCTCTTATTAATCCCTCAAACCTGGTCCAGTCTATGGACTGAATGCAATTTGTCCCATATTTAAAATGGAAATTGCTTAACCTTTCACAGTTAAAATACCCCTCCGTTATTTCAGCGAGGGTAAGAGAGAACAAGGGAAGAGACATTCCATCCAAAGTGCAGTGGTTTCCTGCTTGAATAATCTCAAATCCAGCCCCTCAGGCTACCGTGGTCTATGAGGAGCAGGTGGGTTCACCTCAAAATGGACCCATTCTGTACCACTGTTAACAACTGACAGTCTTCATGAGAAATTTGCTAAGGATTATATTCAATTATTGCAACTTTTAACCATCTTTCCTCAAACTTTGACTCTGTGCTCCTGAGTTAGAGAATGTCAGATTTTTCTTTTTATCTCACTTTGAACTGAGGTCCCAAGACAATAGAAACCCATGACTCCCACATTCCAAAATAAACTACTTGATCACCTATAAGATTTACAAAAGAAGTGCTCAAGAAAGTTGTACGACCCTTCACTGACCACCTGCATTCAGTCTATAAAATTTGCTGGCAAAGGTAAGAAAGGAGATGGAAATTTGAAGCTGCTTATAGTCACCTCCTGAATTTGGGTGAGATGATGGAAAAACCCATTGAACTACACTCAAAATATCAACAGACAACCAAGAAACATAATTAAAAAAAAAAAAAAAAAACAAGGGGCTTCCCTGGTGGCGCAGTGGTTGAGAATCTGCCTGCCAATGCAGGGGACATGGGTTCGAGCCCTGGTCTGGGAAGATCCCACATGCCGCAGAGCATCTGGGCCCGTGAGCCACAACTACTGAGCCTGCACACCTGGAGCCTGTGCTCTGCCACAAGAGAGGCCGCGACAGTAAGAGGCCCGCACACCGTGATGAAGAGTGGCCCCCGCTCAACGCAACTAGAGAAAGCCCTCACACAGAAACGAAGACCCAACACAGCCAAAAATAAATAAAAAACAAGAACAGGCTGCCATAAGGAGAGAATCAGAAAACAAGAATTAAATGTTAAAGACAAGAAATAAGTGTGAAAACAAGAATTAAATGTGAGACAAGAATTAAATGATAAAATTTTAACTGCAATAGAAAGACTGGAAGAAAAAGTCAAGGAACTCTCCTAGACTATAAAATAATAATAAGAAGAAATAAAGGGCAAGAGAAGAGCAGAAACACAGAGAATCTGTCAAGACATCCAATACTGAGGTTCTAGTAAAATAGGGAAAACAAAGAGACAGAACTTGAGAAAATTGCCTAAAGCTAAAGAAAGAAACGCTTCTTTAGACAGAAAGTCTAGTCAATGCCAAGAACAAGGAATGAAAAAGGACCTCCACCTAGACACAGCCTCATGGAATTTCAGAACACCTTAGACAAAGATCCCAAAGACTTCCAGAGATATAAACATGTCTAGAAAGAAATAAAAATCATACTGGATTCAGAATTCCATTAATAACAATAGATGTAGGCGTCCCTGGTGGCGCAGTGGTTGAGAGTTCGCCTGCCGATGCAGAGGACACGGGTTCGTGCCCCGATCCGGGAAGATCCCACATGCCACGGAGTGGCTAGGCCCGTGAGCCATGGCCGCTGAGCCTGCGTGTCCGGAGCCTGTGCTCTGCAATGGGAGAGGCCACAACAGTGAGAGGCCCACGTACCGCAAAAAAAAATAAAAAATTAAAAAAATAAAAATAGATGTTAGAAGATAATGAAAACTTCAAATCAATGCCTTCCATAGTTTGAGGAAAAAATAACTCCAAAAGTCTAGAATTCTAGACTCAGTTTAAACTATTAAGCAAACGGGGAACAAAATAAAGATACCCAACAACAAAGAAAAGTTTACCTCTCAGGCATTCTCTCTAAAAAACTTACTTGAGGTTGTGCTCCAACAAAATGAAAACTATCCACTCTTTTTAGATCCAAGAACAAAAAGGTATGAGACCTCCCACCCCCCCCACACACGTAAAGAATGTATCTAACCCACAAGTGGCATAGAGGGTAATATTAGGCTAATGACCGTACCACTGGCATAAAGGGCAGCCAGAACAAAAGCAGGAGATGAGGAGAAGGGGTACCAAGCTGAAAACCATAAAGAAAAGAAGACGATCACCACCTTAGCATAAAGTTAAGATATAGTATGGTTAGGAAGTTGGATTATTTTGGTGATAAATTGAAGGCATTTGCTTACATCTCTCATTTACAAAAAGAAAGAAACATCAGAAAACTTAAAAACTATATGAGAAACCTGATGGCAAAATGAAAAGCAAATTAAAATGTGGTATTCTCCGATAAACTATGAGAATTTATTTGCCCTTAATTGTCTTGACATTTAAGCCTTATTTGTCTTAACTCCTGGGTGCACAGGTCTAGCAAAATAGCATGGGCTTCCCTGGTGGCTCGGTGGTTGAGAATCTGCCTGCCAATGCAGGGGACATGGGTTCAATCCCTGGTCTGGGAAGATCCCACATGCCGCAGAGCAACTAAGCCCATGCAACACAACTACTGAGTCTGTGCTCTAGAGCCTGTGAGCCACAACTACTGAGCCTGCGCACCACAACTCCTGAAGCCTGTGTGCCACAACTACTGAAGCCCACATGCCTAGAGCCCGTGCTCTGCAGCAAGAGGAGCCACGGCACTGAGAAGCCCGTGCACTGCAGTGAAGAGTAGCCCCCGCTCACTGCAACTAGAGAAAGCCCACACGCAGCAATGAAGATCCGATGCAGCCAAAAATAAATTTTTTTTAAAATAGCATGAATCTCCTTCCCTGGGTTCAAACAATTTTTGGTTCTATGATGAATAATATATTAACATGTCATACTAATATAATGCTCTTAATTCATTTTGTAGTTTTTGGATAACTTATTAAAGCATGAAAATACATAGTTACAAAATAGAGTGTAAATGTGAGAGCCCTCAATAATACAAAACAATGTGTCAATCTATATGAAAGAAGGTCATGTGTGATGAAGAGGAAGTGATGTGAGGGGAAGATAGGAAAGGAAAATGTGAGTGTAATCATTTCCTCATCATCTTTCCTAGTGAAAATTTGATGAGTTTTAAAGTTGATAAATTAAGAAATAAAACTTAAAACAAAAGTGGCTATGAGAAGTATTTCTGTGGGGCAATGCACTATAGATGAGAGAGGGACATAGAAGGAGAATTTGGCTTATATTTTTATGATTTTCTGAAAGGTTTCAATTCATTGTTATTTACAATGTATCTGCTATTGCTTTTAGTCATGGGAGAAGCAATTCAGAGAACATGGGTTAAAACAAACTCCAGAGCCAAAACATGGGTTCACATCTCGGCCCTGCCACTTCCTAGCTGTGGTGGGGATTTGGCCAAGTTAAACACTCTGTGCCTCATCTATGAAAAAGGGATAATAACAGAATCGCTTCACAGAGATGTTGTGAAGATGAACTTCTTTTTAGTATGAAAATTTTAAAGCATAAACATAGTGGTACCCATATACCTCATGTTTAATTATATTTTATTTCACTTGATTTGTTTCAAATCATTGGGTATTCTTTTAAGAAATAAAATACAGATACAGTGAATGCTCCTAACTGATCCCAGTAGACTCCCTCCCTCTTGAAGGAAACCACCCTTAAGAGTTGGGCATGTATCTTTTATATCCTTGTTTTTATATTTTTATTACATTTATACGGACACAGGAATAATACATGGCATTGAATGTATGTTTATAAGTTACATAAATGATGTTTAACTCTACAGATCTATTTTCAACTTGTTTTTTCTCATGATTTTGAAGTTTATCCATTTTCACATATATAGATGTAGTTCAGTCATTTTTATCTGCTGTGTGATACTCCATCACATGATTATAGTACGGTGTAGGTATCCATTGTCTACTAATGGGAATTTATGTTTTTCCACTATAATCTCTTTCTGCTTTAAAATATTTTTCTAGCAGTTATTATGAGCACTTGCATACAGTTTGTCCTAAATCATCTCTTTGCCTATTGCACTTCCTAGCTACTCTTCCCCATACCACCAGCATGATTTTTCTGTATATAAATTATATCCAACCACTCAAGCACTTTATCGTCTCTGAAAATGAAATGCAAGCTCCTTAGCTAGGCATGTAAGTCTGGCTTTTGCCCAACCTCAGCCCTGGCACACAACTGCAGATTCCTGAAGGCACCATGCTTTTTGCAGTTACCTATGAGGTCTATGCCTTTTTTTTTTTTTTTTTTTCCTTGCCTGGACTGGAAGCCTCCTCTGTCCTCTTCAAGCAGAAATAAATGTTTCCTCTTCTCTGCTCCCGTAAGACATTGTGTATAATGCTACTAAAATGCTTACACAACTCATTGTCATTTTTTTCAGGTATGTCCCCCTACGATTCTGTATATTTCTGGGAAGGAAGGTCTGTATTCTAGTCATCTTTGTATCCCCAGAGTACAACAGAGTAGGAGCTTAATAAATGTTGACTGAAAGAATGAATTGAAGAGCGGAACTAATTGTAGAGCAACTGAGAACACCTGAGTATTTGTGATAAAGAGAGATGAAGAAAATCTGATGTCTGTGCTTGACACTGCTTAAAATGGAAACTAGAGGCAAGAAATCAAGTTAAGAAAGGTATTGCAATGTTCTAACAAGGTGTCAGCATGTGTTGTTGCCTTATATCAAGGGATATGATTTAAATAGTGGTATGTCTTAACATGTGTAATACTAAGCTGTAACAGGGTCTAAAATCAGGCAGGAAGCTGATTGCAATTACGTTGATGGTAATTTCCTTTCACACGTACTGTGGTGTGCCCCTAAGCCCCATCTTCATTTCCACTATGGGACATGTGTCATTTACAATTTCCCAACCTCCAAAAAGCTATTCCATGGCAACAGACTGCGAGCTTCTAAGAAAGGCCTTAAGGCACTCATCCAGGGACTGCTGTGTGCGAATAAATGTTTCTTAAAATGACATGGAAGTTATGTATTAGATGAATTGTGCACTTATTCATAAAGAGATCATTAATTAAACTTTTCTATAAACAAATGTGTCCACACGTATAATATCAAGCAAGAGCTCAGAACGCTTGTTGTTCATCCTTTACCCACTCTGAGGAACAAAGAGAGATGACCGATTTCAGAGTTGGCAGCCCAACAAAGTTCCAATAAGAATGCTGGCGCTTATGGGCAGCGCATCAGGCTTGGCTAAGTACTTCATGTACATTATTTCCTTTAATCTTGACCACAAGTCAATGTCCGTTCTTACCAAGTAAGACACTGAGGCTTAGATGGGTTAAATAATTTGTTTGGGGTCACACAATACATAGGTGATCGAGTGAGAATTTCATGAAGTTTTTCTGACTCCAGAACCTTTGCTTTTAGCTGCTATTATGACATTGTGTTGGCAGCTGTTTCCACTTCAGGTATGGGGCCAAACCCAAGCTCATGTTTTTCATCTTATCCACTGCTCAATTAAGAAAATTACTGCAGTGTGCTTTGGGTGCCTAGCCTTCATTTCCTCCTTCCTGACGGTATGCTGGCTTTTTCCCATTGCTGAAGCCAAGAGTTTCCGATGTCCCTTCTATCTGAGTCTTTCCTCCCAGTGTAGTCAGGGGCTGGCCTGGAGCAAAGCTCAGCTCAGTCAACCTCTCTCTCCCAGGGCTCTGAACCACCAAAGGGCCTCAAATACCATAGAAACCACTGGAGTTAATGCATTCTAGGCCTCAGGCGGGAAGATTACTGAACAGGTCCCATTAAAGAGACCCAGCAGAGATGCCTGGGCTTGCACTTCCTGGCCCTGCTTTTTCATGCTTCCTGTCAATTTTGTGAGAGCTACATCTCCTTCTAAGGAATTCTATTTTGCTTAAAATATACAGAGTCATTTTCTGTGACTTCTAAGCAAATAACTAAATTAACCAAGTTCATCCCTAAATGTCCCCTTACGGAGAACAACATACAATGAGTACCATAAGGCCAAAAAATGCACTTAATACAACACCCAAAACTGTGTCAGAGGACTTCCCTGGCAGGGCCAGTGGTTAAGACTTTGCCTTCCAATGCAGGGGTCGCAGGTTTGAACCCTGGTCAGGGAGCTACGATCCCACATGCCTCAGGGCCAAAAAACCAACACAAGAAACAGAAGCAATATTGTAACACATTGAATAAAGACTTTAAAAATGGTCCGCATCAAAATGAATAGAGTAGGTCCACGTCGTGAGTGTCCTGTTATGACTTCAAGATCATAATCTTTCCCACCATGACCGCAGAACGCCCCCTCCCCGCAATGCTAGAAGAGAATCTGGCACCCACCTCCCCTGACCCCCTAGCTTCTTTGTTGAGCAAGGTACTGAGACTCTAAACTGTTGCCAGCTGCTTTGAACTATAGGGGAAAATATAAGAGAAACAGTGGTCATGAGCTCAACTCTAAAGGTCCTTGCAAGTGGTATAGGAAGACCGAATATGACTTGTATGTTAAGAAGAATGAATCAGTGTAGTGATTTAAAATCAGATAAATGACAAAAGACATCTCAGAAGCTAGACTGGGAAAGTGAGGCAAGAAACAGACAAATGGACTGTGTGCAGGATGGTAGGGACCATGAAGAGGAAGCCTCTGGGTGTCAGGATACGGCAAAGAGTGGATATGAGAGTCAGGGGTAGGAAACTAAGGATTCCACTCTGTATCAGGGCGTAGCTATCACAAATGACACTTTGCTCCCATCAGTTAGGAAATCACTATATAATGACTGGAATATATGGGTGGAATATAGAATAAAAGACTGCAAGGACAAATTCCAACATTTTAACAGTAGTCATTCCAGGCAATGAGATCATAGGTGAGTTTTATTTTATTCTCTATATTTTCTGAATTTTTCAATAGTCAGTGTTCAATTTTTCTGAATTCTTCAAATGTTCTGCAATGAGAATTTTTTTTTTTTTGGGGGGGGGAACTCTATAACGTCTAATAAAGTGGTTCCGGAACTCTGGAGTCTCCTAGCACATCAGTGTGACTTGGGGATGATAATTCTCTGTGGAAAGCTCTGTAATACCCACTTGCCTAATACCCATTTTTCCTTTAAGTGGAAAAATAAATTACGCCAGACCCTGTATTTCCCCTAATCCCATCCTGCAGCCCTCCTCCCAGGCATCTGCTGATAAAGTTGGCCAATTTACCAATCCTCAGCATTTACTCTGTCAATACCTAGAGAATGTGTTCTCCCCGAAACAGTTGTTATTCAATACAGGAACGGGACCTTGCTGTAAACAAATTTCCTGGAGTTTCTACAGCCTTCATTCATTCAACAAACATTTATTTGGAACTTGCAGTGGTTGAAGAAAGTTAACTTTTCTCTGTTACATGGAGTAAGTACTCTGCTCTTTGGTCTATGTAGGTGGCCACTCCAGTGGCCAGAAAGAAAAACAACTTATTTCCTTTCATAAGAAAGAGAGGCAGGATTCATGGCGTAAGATAAAGAAGAGGTCCACTGTGTATTATTTGTCTTGCGGGCTGACCGTGCTCAGTTGAACATGGTAGAAGCCCTCTTAGCCGAAAAAATGGGACTAATATTTGGTGGCCCCGATGATTAGAATTCTGCGTCATTCCTAAACGACCACACCTAGAATGCATGTTTGCCACTGACGTTTTGCTTTTTTTTGTTGTTGTTGTTGTTTTGTTTTGTTTTTCCGGTATGCGGGCCTCTCACTGTTGTGGCCTCTCCCGTTGCGGAGCACAGGCTCCGGACGCGCAGGCTCAGCGGCCATGGCTCACGGGCCCAGCCGCTCCGCGGCACGTGGGATCTTCCCGGACCGGGGCACGAACCCGTGTCCCCTGCATCGGCAGGCGGACTCTCAACCACTGCGCCACCAGGGAAGCCCTGACGTTTTGCTTTTTTGAAAGTGTAACAAAAGAACATCAAGATGCTTGCAAAGTTCCCGAGTACAACGCAATCTTTTCCAATTGTCTTACCTACACTTAACTCAGTAGATGTTCACAGACAAATTAATAAATAAATAAGTAAGGGTGCTGAGAAGGAAGGAAAGGCGTTGACTCTAACAAAGTGAGACAATAAGCAGGAGATACAGGAGCCCTTAACGATGTACTGGACAAGGACTCTTCAGCTATTTCAGACCTGCCACTTCTACTGCCTCTCCCACCTGCAACGTGGAACCAGAGGAGTAGCTGGGTGTCTTGCCCGCCTCCACCAACTTCACAGTCCTCTAAATAACTGCAGGAATTGCAAACATTTATTGAACTTTGAGGATATATTGAGCCCAGCTCCAAACACAGAATTAGACTCTGTGTCTCCCTGTAAAGCAAATCCAAAGAGCTACCAAAACACCAGCAAATAAAGACTTTTCAACTTAATATCTCGAGACAAATATGTACATGACCACAAAGGTTAAGAGCTCTGCTCCCAATTACTAAAGAGTGCCGGGCTTCTTCATTTTTAATCATCGGTTTTATTGCTATTTTGTTGTCAGAGTCATCACCAGGGTGGCTAGCTCATTTTTTATACAGTTAATACAGATCTTTATCAAGTGTGAGAAGTGTGCTCATTTTCCTTCTTAACGCCAGACTCCTTCATGAATTGTCTCTGACGGTTGAGATGGGATGAATCCTGTTTGGGATTAATGAGAAGCTATACTGTCCGCTCTGAAACCCTTTCATTTACAAGCCCTCTTGAACATTAACATGATCAAAGGATTTCAAAGAAGCCAGGACCGCTATTCACACTAAAGCAAGAGTCATCCAAGGAACCCATCTAAGAAAGAAGGGCTTTTAAAAACAAATGCAAAAGCCAGTTCTCAAAATTTAAACAGGAAGGCGAATCTTAAACAGCCTCACATGCAACTCGGTGTTTGTTAACCAAAGAATAAAGATAAAAAGATTAAAAGAGAGGCTTGCTGTTCCAGATTTCCTGGTTTTCTTCACACAGCTCAGAGACCATTTTTGCTAGCAGTCTTTTGACAATGGAACTACATGTCACACTCAAAACACAGCATGGTGATTTCAAATTGATAAATCGTATGCATGGTATTGGTATCTGAATGTATTAAATCACTAAAGCGAGGCAATATTTCAATGCAAGCACATGAGTGGGCTTTAGCATAAAACTTCCAGCAATCAGTACTACACACAAAGGGGAAATGTCAGGCGTGGAAACTTTTGTCCTTCAAATAAGCAATTATACTCCAATAAAGATGTAAAAAAAAAAAAAACACCCATTTATTAGCTCACAGAATTCAGTTCCTTTTTGTTTGTTTGTTTTTTGGTTTCTTTTATTACTTTTTAAAAAATTTTAGGACTTATTTGAAACATGTAGTAATAAAGAGAATGTGGTAGTCTGTGAGAATAGAAAAACAGGTGGTGGAACAAAATAGAGACTAGAAATAGGCCACACACGTAGAGTCCGTTGATTTTCAACAAAGATGTCAATGTAAGTTAACAAAGAAAGGATAGTCTTTTCAACAAATGTTTCTGGAACAATTGATATTTTTACTTTCCTGGTTTATCTCCGTGTAAAGCATTATAGAGAATATCAGAAGAGTACAGAGGTCCCTATTCTCCAGAGACAGGATGTAGTTAAACAGCCAAGGCTAACATGAATATGTTAAACAAAAACTAATACAAGGTGTATTCGTTTCCCATGGCTGCTATACCAAATTAATACAAATTTGATGACTTTAAACTATAGAAATGTATTCTCCCACAGTTCTTTAGGTCAGGTGGTCATAATCAAAGTATTAGCAGAGCCACACTGCCTCCTGCCTGGTTCTAGGGGAGGTTCCTTCCTTGCTTCCTTCCTTGCTTCCTTCCTTCCTGGTTCCTTCCTTGCTTCTTCTAGGGTTTCTGGAAGCTCCTGACATTCCTTGTCTTGCGGCCAAATAGCACTTAAGAATGGAGGCTGCTTGCCTGTGGAGCCAACCAGGTGTTTAGAGGGTTGTAACTTTCAGTCCCACCCCTTGACCTCGGGGAGGGAGAGGGACTGGAGGTTGAATCAATTTCCAATGACTGTCTTCATTCGGCCTTCTTCCCTGTGCGTGCCTCCTTTTCTTTTAAGGTCAACAGTTACTAGGTCTGGGAACTCACTCTAATCCAGTAGGAACTCATGTTAACTAGGTACGCCGGCAAAGTTGTATTATTTGTAAATTACAAATAAGGTCACAACTGAGGTTCCAGGTAGACATGAATTTGGGGGAGGGACACTATTCAACCCACTACACAATTTTAAATTTAAATTAAGGGCTGAACTGTTTAGCCATAGGAATTCAAAGAAAGATGTGATCATTGTGATCTGAAAAGTTAGAGACAGTGTCACTGGACGATTAGCCCTGGAGTTCTGCTACTGAAACTACGCCCAACTCAGGTGAACCTTAGCGCAGCACGATCTGGCAATGGAAGGGGAGGGACACAGAGGCAGATCCGAGTGACGGAGAAAAGTTCCCACTGAGGAGGGGGAATAAGATAAACAGAGTGAAGCCAAGTTACGAGAGTCCTTGAAAACTTGGCAGATGCGTTTAGACTTGATCCAATAGGAAATCGGAAACAACTGTAAATTCCTGAGCAGAGAAGTGACATGGTGAAAGCAGTGTTTCAGAGAGATTATGTCGGTGACAGTATGCTGGATAGACTGGAGGTAAAAGAGACTGAGGGCTGATGTACTTTGTCCTTCTGTTCTGGATGAATCTATGGTAGCAAGATATATGAAGTTTAATTTTTAAAAAAAGAAAATGCACCACTACAAGTACTCTCCTAAATCTTATTAAACCTTCCAAGCTCTTTCTGAAATGGAAAAGTAGCTCAGGTGACATTGAACCTGAAAATGCTCATTATTCCTCAGTTAGAAAGTCCTGTTTTAGGGAAGAATAGGCAAGAGCTTACCACAGCTCCCTGTTACCCAAAGTACCACATCAGCATCACATGGGAGCCTATTCGAAACACAGAACCTCAGGCCCAGAATCCCAGACCTACAGAACCAGAATCTGCACTTTTACCAAAATCCCCAGGAAATTCCTATGCCTTGAAACTTCATATTAAAGTCTGAGATGCACCGTCATGGTAAATTTCTGTTGAACTTCTGCAGTTTGTAAAAATGTGGGTATATAACTGCTGCAACTGTTATGTTAACTTGAGAAAAAAGTAACTATGAACTCTGCTTCCTATGATGAGGCTGTCACATCGAGGCGCTCGCCAGCCCCCGAGTCGTGGGACTCACTCACCCACCTCCCGGTCTCATGGGGAATAATGTTACACGGATGAAATGGAGCATCTGGTTGCCTTGTGAAATGTGTCACTTAGCACTTGTACTTGAAATTGAGACATCTGTTTGTCTCCCCACCATTCTGTGGACTTTTGCTCTAAAGTGACACTTTCTTTCTCATTTGAAATGTAGCTTCCTACTGCAGTGGCTTCATTGCCTTAACTTGAGAGTACAGAAGGAGAGAACCAGATGGGTGCAGATAATGAAAATCAGCAGACCATTCACTTATCCAGAGCCATGGCAGGACCACTATCTGAGGATCACAGTTCCAGCCCAACCAAGCAATTTTTCCCTCTGGCACTCCACTCCACAGCTGCAAATGTCAATGGTTACTCCAGCTCATCACAAAGTAAAAAATATTTGGTAACTGTCCCTTCTGTGTCCAGGTTGCTAGGAGAAACTGAGTTTGCAAGGCCACACTGGAGAGAGCTTCTCAATCTTTAACATATATACATATTACTTGGAGATCTTGTAGAAAGACACATTCTGTATCAACAGACCTAATGTGAGGGCTGAGACCCTGCATTTCTTTTTTTCTTCTTTTAAAGCTTTATTGAGGTAAAACTGATAAATGTAAATTGTATAATTAAGGTGTGCAACTTGACTTTTTGATATACATGTACATTGTGAAATAATCCCCACAATCAAGTTAATTAACATATCTATCACCTCAAGTAGTTACCATTTCCGTGTGTGTGTGTGTGTGTGTGTGTGTGTGTGGTGAGAACACTTAAGATGTACCCTCTTAGGAAATTACAAGTATTCAATAGAGTGGTATTAACTATAGTCACATTGCTGTACATTAGATCTCTAGAAATTATTCCTCTTGCATAACCGAAACTTTGAACCCCTTGACCAACATTCCATTTCCCCCTGCACTTCTAACAGGCTTCTAACAGGATGCAGGTGCTGGTGGTCCAAGGACCACACTTTGAGCAGCAAGGCCACTTGCTTGGCAAGATTACATCAAGCAAGTCAAGAAAGCAATAGCAAAATGGAATTGTAGAAATATCTCTGTTGGTGGGAAGAAATAAAGTCAAAGATAAGAGTTATGAACAGACTTGAAATGGAAGAACAGAAAAGATAGTTAAAAAGAGAAAGTTGGGGCTTCCCTGGTGGCGCAGTGGTTGAGTCTCCACCTGCCGATGCAGGGGACATGGGTTCGTGCCCCGGTCCGGGAAGATCCCACATGCTGCTGAGCGGCTGGGCCCGTGAGCCATGGCCGCTGAGCCTGCGCGTCCGGAGCCTGTGCTCCGCAACGGGAGAGGCCACAACAGTGAGAGGCCCGCATACAGCCAAAAAAAAAAAAAAAAAAGAGAGAAAGTTGATTAAGAAAAGAATTTATAAAGATGAAAACGTCAAAGGAGTTTTAAATATATCAGAACTGGGTTAGTCTAGCAACCTAGACTCTGTTTAGCAATACGTCTACTAAAGACATATACAACTAGCTATTCCTGATGGGGATGGATTTCCAAATCCCTGAGCCAGCAGGATGACAGGGGAAAAGTATTGACTCTGGCAGGCAAGATCTTCCTCACTGATCCTGGACATCTGGTCCCTAAATCTTCCAGAAGTGTAGATTAGAGATGGTGAATCGAAAACCCCTCCAGCAGAGGCACCAATAGTGATTTTTAAATGAGTGTGGAAGCTAGCCAATCTCTTGCCATCAGCTCTGCAAAACCACATTACATATTCAGTCTTGCAACTAGAAACAAAAGAAAAACAGTTTGCCAGACCACTTCTTCTAAGGCCCCAAAGTGTTACAAGGACAACAAAAAGAGTGAGCCAAAGACTTATTTATTCGCCCAGAAAAGGTTATGGCTCAACTAGGTCAAGCAGCTTTTAGTAAGGTAACTTCCACATGGCGACAGGGAATCTCTACAACAAGGAAACATTGAAAACAATTACAGTACTGTGTACCTTGAAGATGCTCATGGGATGACGGCTTTTTCAAATGGACACTTAGCAGTCAGCAGAATTTACACTTAGGTTTCTGTAATGAAGTAAACAAACAGCTACACATACTTAGCTTATCATTTTGTTTGAGGTTTCATGATATACTTTCATCAGGAACTGAGGGCAGAAATAGACTCTGCTCAGTTTGTCTTCCTATAACAATGCTGGGGGAAAAAAAAAAAAAAAAAAAAAAAGAAGGGCGGGGGGGGGACAAGTCAACATAAAAATCCAAGATCAATCTACTCCAGGAAATCTCCAAATGCCATCATCCCCCCCACCTAATGCCATCACCCACAGGGGATGCAGGTGATGGGTCTAAACTAAGTAGCAGCTGTCAGTAAAACTCTATTTTCCGATGCGAACAAGCTTTACTTAAACTGAGCACTGAATTTACATGCCTTCTTCTATAGTCTCATTTTGTCTTCCCTGATTGAACTTGAAGACGAAAGACAGGCCTTGACGGATTGTACGCCAAGGAGCCTAGCACAACGTGATCCTACACCCGTCCTCCTGCTCCTGCCCCACGCCACCCCGTGGCGGTGACTCAGTGCCCGAGGCTGACGGTGGAGGGCCTGCTCCCCTCCTCCTCCCCGCCACTCACAGTCTCCCACGGTGGATCTTTGATGGTGGGGAGAATCAAGAAGGGGAATGAGCCACGTGCTGTAAACTCTACCTCCCTCCCACTGTGTACCTGACAGAGACAGCCTGACAGACCACCTCTGCAGCCACCCTGTCTCCTGGCAATCCCATACCAGGTTCTTTTTTTTTGTTTTTTTTTTTGTGTGCGGTACGCGGGCCTCTCACTGTTGCGGCCTCTCCCATTGCGGAGCACAGGCTCCGGACGCGCAGGCTCAGCGGCCATGGCTCACGGGCCCAGCCGCTCTGCGGCATGTGGGATCTTCCCGGACCGGGGCACGAACCCGTGTCCCCTGCATCGGCAGGCAGACTCTCAACCACTGCGCCACCAGGGAAGCCCCCCATACCTGGTTCTTGACTCAGATGTGAAATTGATTAGGAGTCATGGCCCCCAAATCCAAAAATATATATATAGTAGTGTCTAGTCTTGGAAATGGGAAGCAAAAAAGTGCAGCTATGGTACAAGAACTCGGAAACCAACGCAAGATCTACTCCGTGGGTTCTGTCACTTAGAGAAAAGAGTACTGTACATGGCCTCTCTGAGCTTCTGTCTTCTCCCTTGTAGAGATAATAATGCCAGTATCACAAGTATCTGAGGATCCAAAGAATGTATTTAAAGCTGCTAACACATGGCCATCTCTTCTATAAAACGTTTTTTAAAGGAGTCCAGTGCAAGAAACAAAAATGGAAGGGTGCTTACAATAGAAATCCACAACTGTTCACTTGTTCTTTTAAAGAAAAGCCATCTTTGTCTTAAGACTTTCTTATTTAAAACACAAACATGTCCAAAACTTGTCTCTGATGTTCTATATATCTTTGAGACTGTTCTTAATTATTTAAGCCCTTTTCTAAGGCTGTTGTAATTTTTCTTAGACCCTTTAACAATTTCTGTTTGAGAACTTTATCCACCTTGAAATCCCTGTAAACATATTTGGTGGGAGTAAATTGATATTATTGCCAGCAGTTAGGTGTCCTCTTACTGACTATATGAATTAAACCCTCCTTCTAAAATGAGGAGACTCTTTTCTTTCTTCATCACCTTCCAAAGTAGGCCTTTAGCCCTCCTTTCTTTGCCGTAGCCTCACAGACCTCCAGCTCCTCCCAAGCACAGAGGCGGCGCTGAACAGATCGTGGAGGCTGCTTGGGGGGTAGAAACCTGCAAGCCGCAGCCTCGTGGTTTCAGGAGGGATTCAGGCACTTGTGCTGGAGGCAGTGCTTGCCAGCCATGTGCCAGACATGCTCATGGGTCCGTGGCAGAAGCTACACAGCACGCCTCCAGTACCCAACACGTGTGTCCCTCGGGCCGGCCTGTTGCCACAACCGTCCCGCATCCCCAGTCACCATCTGGCCGGGCTTCACGACAGCTTTGCTGACTTCATGCTCAGTGTCTTGGACCTTCCTGCTATGGGCTAAGGGACCTTCGTTAGAGCCATTTCTTCCCACGAAGGAGTTAATCATTTGTGTTTTCAACCATACAACCATCGGGGCATCCGACGCCAGCCACGAAGTAATTAGAGGGAAATGTTGCCGACATGTCCAGGGATACTTAATACATATTTCTTGAATGAACAAATGAGGCTCAGCAACTCCACATTTGTTTGCTCCACAAGAGGATAATCGAGAAGCTTCTTATACTTCTCTGGGCCCCTTTCGATGTCCCGAAGGCCCCCATACCTCTGCCCACACTCCAAGCGTGGCTCTTAGAGCTCTTCCCTAGTGTCCGTCCTTGGGCGACTGCTCTTCCCCACTCCTCTCCGGCATCTCATCCATTACCTCCACTATAAGCATCACCTGCATTCCAATAATTGCCAATATTTATTCCCAGTCTACGGCACTTCCCTCAACAGACTTGAAAATCCAACTTTCTAACGGTCATTTCCATCAGACATTCACGGGCATCTCAAACTCCGCACGTCCAATACTGAGTTCATTATTTTATCCCTAAAGTGTTCTTCCATCCTCATGTTCTATCTCAGTTGGTGGCCTGACTATCCACTCTAAAAGTCCTGGGAATATTCCTCAACTTCTCTAACTCCTGTGGCCACTCCCAAGCAATCAGTTTCCAAGTTCTGTTCATTTTGTCAATACTTCCCAAGTATTCTTTGAATCGGACCCTTCTCCTTCCTTCCAGTTTCCCCACTTCTGCCTCAAGCCTGCATCATCTCCAGTCTGGAGTGCTACATTAGCCTCCTCATCAGTCTTCCCGGCTCCTTACTTCAAGTTCACGGAGAAGTAAGAATGATCTGGATCAATACAAACTCGGTTCTCACATTCCCTTTTTTGAAAACCTTCAAATGGTTTCTCTTCAATTAACTATAAAGCTCACACTGGGTGTTTATGTACCAGGCTATACACACACCACACCTTCCCGGGATATTGGTTTTTCCTCAAAGAGTTGGCAGGGCAAACTTTATTTTTTATGAAGATAAGCAACATTATATAGTAGAGTACAATGCAAAATTGAGTGACCCATACCTGTGAGGTAGCATAACCTCCTTCCCCTGCAAAATTCAATTTATTGCTTGTTATTTTCAAGGAATATCTTCAGTGTATTCCACAGAAGCCAGTTTTATATGTTTTGTTCACATAAAAACCTATTCTAGGTTCTGTAGTCCCAGAACCTAGAATAGGATCTGGCACACAGTAGGAACTCAATAAACATTTACTGTATAAATAAGTAAACCCACAAACCAATCTGCCAGCTGAAGTAACCACAGAGCTAGACGTTTACCTGTCTTTTTCTTTGGCTCTGGTTTCTGCTTACCCGCCTCTGCAGCCTGCATAGACACTCAGAGAAACATTCTGACTCTCACCCACCATCAAGTTCACACCATTGTCCATGCCAAAGACCTGAACCCAGAATGCAGGTGGGTTCCATGTAGATATGGGAAAATGACCACCTGAGCTCTAAAAGAGTTTTGTCTGTGCCTGGAGTCCCAAACACCCCCGAGGTTCCACAAGTTCTTGGCCTCCTTTCTCTGTAAGAAACTCAAAATTCATCCGCGGTACTCGGTAGACTTCATCCCAAACTTGCTCTCTCTACAATCAGTTATAAAATAATAAAGACACCTGTGCATTAGAATGAAGCAGGTAACCAAGCATGCCCTAAAAAAGTACCAGAGTAAAAAGAAATTCCGATGATTTGGACAAGCCCCTCTGCAACTGGAGAGTTTATCTGGCAAAGTTTTATGCATCCTCTAGGCCTCAGCTTACAGGTTCCCTCTTTAGACAAGCATTTGATCCTTGCCTTTCCATTACTACCCCATCCAAAACTGCAAATGCCCTCAACAGCAGATGCTACCTCTGTCACCACCAGGGCAGCTTCAGGTTTGGGGGGCTTGAAACTAATACAATTTCTGTGACCCTCCTTAAGCAAAAGAATACAAAATTACAAATATAAAGTTGGATGCAAAAATCACATCAAATTATAAATTTTGAAAAGTCAAAAAATAAACCATCTATCAAAAAAACAGAAAAAAATAACATCATATTTAGTTGATTAGCTGCCTGATACCTTTAGCATACCCTTCCTATGTGTTTTCCTACTTGTTGACTGCATACTCTTTATCACCTCTTTGTATGACCATGATTTTGTAATATTTTTCCATAGAGAGGAGAAATGTAATTCGGTCTTTCTTTTGCCACAGTTGACCAGTATTTGTTTTTTATTATTGATAGTTGGGCTTCATAAAACATGCTACATTATACACAGACAAGTTCTCTGTACTGCTACAAACATAGAATTTCTGATAACTGTCTCACACAGTTCCCATCCAACAGACAACACATGGTGTGTTTATAACTGCACAGGAAAGATCTTCCATTTTAACCAGACATCAGTGAAAGTCAGAGCCTTTGCTTATAGTTTTACACATTGGATGAGTGGAGGGTTTTCCCACAGACTGCCTTCTGGCTCCACTTACTTCAAATTTTGTTTTTTCTCCACCCACGTTCTTTTCATGACCGGACAGTGGAGCACATTCATATCATCCTACAGACTCTAGCCTCGCACCCTCATGCCACAATGTCGGGTGAGTTGACACAATAGGCAATAAAGCATCCCTAAAATACCAAGATGATTAGTAATCACTTAACTATACACGGAAGTGACTGAAAAACACATAAATACATCTCACGAAACCCAAATAAAATGTATCAACTCAACTTCTCCTTATCTAAATCCCCAAAATGTCTGCTGCTCGTCTTATGCTACATAATACAAGGGAAAGTGAGGTGCGGGGGAAGCCAGTGTAGAGAGAGAATGTACTTCTACCCAAGTGCACTCAAAATAGCTGACATTCACATATTTTACAAAAGCATATGACCATGCAAATACATTGCCAGAACTTTGGAGCAAGCCCAGCAAGTGAAAGTGTTGTAGCTTAAGCTTCGTTAACTTCACAGACAATCCATTTCTAATCGCTGCATTTACCAGATTGTATATCAATTAAATTAATTATGTCTGTTTCCCCCTCCAGACCCTAAACTTCTTAGAAGCAGGATTACGTCCTATTCATTTTTTTTTTTTTTTTTTTTTTTTGCGGTATGCGGGCCTCTCACTGCTGTGGCCTCTCCCATTGCGGAGCACAGGCTCCGGACCGCAGGCCCAGCGGCCACGGCTCACGGGCTTAGTCGCTCCGCGGCATGTGGGATCCTCCCGGACCAGGGCACGAACCCGTGTCCCCTGCATCGGCAGGCGGACTCTCAACCACTGCGCCACCAGGGAAGCCCCGTCCTATTCATTTTTGCATCTCCAGTACTTAACACTGTCTGGCATATAGTAGACACTCAATAAATGTGTGTTACCTGAGCTGAACTGAGACAGCAGAGAAGCCAGAACATTTAACAGAGCCCATCTATGTCATTTTAAAAGCATTAAATCCCTTCCTGCCATAGAAAGGAAAGCAGGTTGGTGCCAATCAGGCATTTTGCATTTAGTGAAGGTGACTAACCAAGCACAAGTTTAAAAATAATGTATTTACCTAAAATGTCATGAGAGAATTATGAATCTGAAGTTGCCACACCAATAGGCAGGATTACACCCATCTGGCCAAAGTACCCAAGAGTCTCTGCCAACCCAGCAAAACAGCACACGCCTAAACCAAAGGCAACAGAGCGAAGAAAGAAGTCACAAAGCAGTTGTAAATGAGATTTGGTAAATGTTTTCATGTGTGCTTTGATTACATTTCCAGTCTACTTATTCATGCAGCAGGTGTCTAGTGAGTTCCTGCTGTATGTCAGGCATTGTGTGTTAGGGCTTAAGGATTGTAACATGAGTCAGACTAGACATAGTCCCCAGTCATATGAAGTATGGAGCCTTATGGAGGAGACAGACATTAGTTAAATTTAAGTTATCACACTAATAGTGAGGTAATTACAAACTGAGTTAAGTGCTGAGGAGGAAAGGAACAAGACCCCATGAGAGTATAAATGAAGGGCCTTGATCTATGAGTTGATGAAAGATCGCTTCCCTTAGAAACAGACACTTGAGTTGAGGTTTGAAGGATGAAAAAGAATTAACTATCTGAAGAGGATCAGCATCAAAAAGGGGTGTCTAGACAGAGGAACAGAATATGCAAAATTGCCATGGTGAGAAGGAGCTGGAGGTTATCCATTACTCTTCCTAATCCACTCTCCACTCTTCTTTACCCCACTCTGTACCCCAAAAGGTTATTTTAACCCACTCTGTACCCCAAAAGGTTAACTCCTATGTATAACGCAGGTTCTTTGTCCTCTGGATTCTGCTAACTTTTAGCCAAGAGTTTAAGGCATTTATTCTCCTGGTTCTCTCCCTGCTGGTCCTTGGGTTGGCAATTGCTATGATAGTCTCTCTAAGACAACAGCTCCTGAGGGGTTGTCTTATCCAAGAGCTACAGCAAAGGGCCATCTCAGGACCCTGTAGTTATTCCTTCTGCTGGCACCTACAGGGATCTACATTCTTGGTAACAGCAGCTCTCAGATGCTTGCTTCATCACCTCTTGTTTTCTCTTAACCCTGATTATACCTTTGTATCTAGTCCTTCATAAACGCTCCTCAATCACACAGTTGGAACGTACAAGCTAGTTCCTGCTGGGAATGTGATACAATACGTATTAGAAACTGAAACATGATAGTTGTAATGTGAAATGAGGAGAGTAGTGTGAGACGTGGCCGGAGATCTCCATAGGAGCCAGACTGTCTAGGGTCTTGTAAGCCATTTTGAGAATTTGGATTCGTTTTTTTATAATTTACCTATTTTCTCTTCTCATTTATTTTTTTTATTAGAGTATAGATGCTTTACAATGTTGTGTTAGTTTCTGCTATACAGCAAAGTGAATCAGCCACATGTACACATATATCTCCCCTTCCTTGGATTTCCTTCCCATTTAGGTCACCACAGAGCATTGAGAGGAGTTCCCTGTGCTGCACAGTATGTTCTCATCAGTTATCTATTTTATACATAGTAGTGTATATGTGTCAATCCCAATCTCCCAGTCCATCCCACCCTCCCTTCCCCCCTGGTATCCATACATTTGTTCTCTACCTCTGTGTCTCTATTTCTGCTTTGCAAACAAGTTCATCTATACCACTTTTCTAGATTCCACATATATGCATTAATATACAATATTTGTTTTTCTCTTTCTGACTTACTTCACTCTGTATGACAGTCTCTGGGTCCATTCACATCTCTACAAATGACCCACTTTCATTCCTTTTTATGGCTGAGTAATAGTCCATTGTATATATGTACCACATCTTCTTTATCTATTCCTCTGTTGATGGACATTTAGATTGCTTCCCTGCCCTGGCTATTGTAAATAGTGCTGCAATCAACATTGGGTGCATGTATCTTTTTGAATAATGGTTTTGAGAATTTGGATTCTTATCCTAAGAGCAGTGGACAAACTTTGAATGGTTCTAAGCAGAAGGAACATAACAGGACTTTCTGTTTTGATCAGAGTTAGACTAGAGTGGGTCAAAAAACAAGTGAGGAGTGCGAAAGTGGAGATGAGAATTGTCACTATTCATAAGAAGTTTGACTTTGAAGGAGGGAACGCTTTAGGGAAGTAGCTAGAGAAGGAATATATGATTAATAACAAGCTTTATCAAAAACTAAAATAGAGAATGGGTTGTTCCAGGTAGGAGAATTCAGTAGAATATGCATGAAAAAGATGGCGGATGGTTAGTATTTAGGTGTCAGAGGGCAGGAAATACCACAGATAATGGCACTGGTCATAAATAGAAAGAGGAGTCCCTGTTCTAGTGAAACAGAAGGGAAGAGGATAGATGTAAATGTAAGCTCTTGCATTTGCATAAGTGTCAGGTAGCAGGAAACTGATGACCTTTGTTTGTAAGATAGGAAAGGTCATTCATCACAGAAAGAGAAAACATTGAGGTGAGTTGGGGGGAGATCAGAGGTTTGATAACAGTTGAGATGGTTTGAAATATTTGTTGTTAAGAGCAGAAGTGCAGCTTGGACCAGAAGATTGCAGTAGGAGGTGCTAAGAAGTTTTGAGAACACTTCTGAATTTGATTATTGATATGGGCGTTCCCCTCTCCCACTCTACAGCAAGCCGCCTGCTCAGCCCAAGAGATTTAAGTGGACCTAGCCTGGACCTTAACCCTAGGTGTAGACTTAGGACTAAGACTTCAGTTACTGGCCTAAGGATGAGCATGTGACCAATCAGACAACAGCCTGAAAATTTCTACTGTCATCAGAAAGAATTCTTTCCCTCTCACTGCTATTAGAAGTACAAAGACAATGGAAGCTCAGTTAAGGCTGCTAGATGTCATCTTGTCATCAAGCTGAAGAGAAAAGCAGAGCTCTGATGATACTGTTTGAATGTTCAGATCCAGCTATGCCAAAATCTTGATCACCCCTTTAGCTTTCCACTTACATAAGCCAATCAATTCCCATTTTTGCTTATGCTAGCTTAGGTTGGTTTCTAACATATATTAATTATGAAGTAATCATAAATTTTTAGCCCTACCAATCTCATCTCACTTTCTCCAGGAATGCTTCACTGCTTAAATATAGGCACAGAAAAATGTGGGTGCCTACCAGGGTTTATCTAGGGGAAAAGTTCTGCCAGGAAAGTTCAATAATAAGTAAAAGGTACAAGAGAATCACATAAGCCTGGTGGCCAATTTTCTTTCCTTTAATCTATACGCCTGAGGTTAGGATTACAATTGGATGCCACATGTATTCAAGGTTAAATCCTCATTGAGAAAAATCTAATGTGATCACCCCTCCTACCCCTACCACCCCCAACTCCACTACCACTGGCCAAGGCAGGAGATTGCTGGCAAAACCACATTTACTGCAGGCAAGGCTACTTCTGGAGAGACATGCTAGTGACATTAGAGAAGGAAGAATAGAAAAGGGAACCAAAAGAGAAGGGGGAGAATTAAAGGATGTAAAATAAGTCTAAAAAAATTAAAAAAGAACTCAGCCTGTTGTGTTTCCAGATACAACCGATGTAACGGCCAGCAACGGTTAAAATCAAGACAAAGCGTGAAGGGTAGTCTTTCTAATTACACATTCTTCCCAGCTTCTTAACAGAGAGAGAGAGGAAAGTACTATAGGTCCATGAATCATCTACACTTGTGCCCGGCAGGAAACTTCTAATAATTTATACCTTCCTTCTGGATGCAACTTAAAAGACTAATTAGCAGTGATACTGACTAATACCTACTAAGATTAATGGATGAGGGTCTTAAAAATAAGGCCAACAGGAACTCCAAACTCAGCATGACTACAAACAGACAAAAAGTTTTCCTGGCACATAAGCAGATGGTTTTTAAAGCTTCCAGTTTGACGTAAATGAAAGGTAGTCCCCTTGTTGAGTTAATTATTTAAACTTCACTCCAAGATCAATAATTTCATTTAAAATGTCACTGATATCTTTCCATTATCACCTTTACCTTTTTTATTTTTTTTTTTTTTCGGTACGTGGGCCTCTCGCCGCTGTGGCCTCTCCCGCCGCGGAGCACAGGCTCCGGACGCGCAGGCTCAGCGGCCATGGCTCACGGGTCCAGCCACTCCGCGGCATGTGGGATCTTCCCGGACCGGGGCACGAACCCGCGTCCCCTGCATCGGCAGGCGGACTCTCAACCACTGCGCCACCAGGGAAGCCCACCTTTACCTTTTGAAACTAAGAACATAAGGAAGTTTTTGAAAGAAGGAAAGGCCATCTGGCCCACCCTAGTTGCCACTTGTGGTTAATTATTGTTAATATTAATAATTTTACATAAAAGCACACAAACCTTGAGGCTTCAAAGTCCTTCGGCAGACATTATAGACCAGGTAAGTCTTGCCAAGGCACAAAGCTGAGGAAGTAATTAGCTAGTAAATCCCACTGAAAAAGTATTTAATCAAAATAAAAGTTGAGCTTCTGTACAGTATATAATGACCTTTTCCTGAAAGACCATATGTTTCCTAGTCCCATTTTCATACCAGATCCAATTCCCATTTGCCCTTTGAAGTCGAAGTCACCTTTGTACACAGAAGATACAGATGGCAACTTGGAAGCAAGTGGAGAATCAAGTTCTAGTTTCATCCTAACTACCTTAATGAAAAGCATCCACGGTCATTTTAAAATCACAAATAATTTGTCTCATAAATGCCTTTCCTCACAATTATGCTTTGCCTTATTATGCCTGTTTTGATTATTTTCAAAATATTTTTATAGAATAGATAACAGCAGAAACTTTATTCCATTTTATACTGAAGATTCTATCAATTCTATGACTTGACTAACATTATACTATTAGTAATCAGGGTTTATATAATCTTAGTGCATTATTCAAACCACTGAATAAGCTGTTCTATGGAACTTTTTTGTTCCATATGTAAATTCTTTCTCTTCTCAATCCACAATATCCATGCCTCTATAGTTAATTCATATTTGTTATGTCCTTGCAAAACAATCAAGAGCATAGAATGACAACTGGACAACTTCTTCATCCACAAAATGGAAATAATCTTATGAGATAATACAGGGAAATCACATAGCACAGTGCATAACACATAGTGTTTTGTAAATAGTAATAATTATCACAAATATAGTTTTGTCTTTTCCCTCCTTCCTTTGGTCCACCTTTCCATATTTCCCCTCACCAGGTCGTTATTCTGTCCTACTCTTACATAGTACATACCTCCCAGGAACCCTGAGAATTATTATCCCATAATAATTATTATTTACTTTCCTCTTTTCTTTTTAACAAGGTCTCTTTAGACCCAAATCTAGCTAGTTATTGTCAAGCTTATTCTGCCTGTAAATAATATCCAGTCATCCTTTGCAACTCTATCCTCAAAAAACATTTGCCCTGTGTCACTGTCATCGCACACCTGCCTTTTCGCTGCACCCCCTGTGAAGCTCAGTGGCTTCTCCCAACCTGTGTAATCTACAACACTTACTGCCCTCACAACTTGTTCTCTTAATTCAACAATCTATACACTTGAAGTCAGATGGAAATTCACTTCACATAAGTAGATGCTACATCCTTCCAACATCCTTCCCCGCCCATGCCCTTCTGGCATCCACTATTTCCATGGTGTTTAAAATGGAAAAGGAAGGGGATGCAGGATCGCTGCTGAATCAAAAGGTGGCTGCATCTAAGCCCAGTTGTGATTACAAGTGTCAAGTTCTTCCTGAAATATTTCTGGGGAGTGAGGGAACAAGCAGATTTATAGGGTGCATACTTCACTGGTTTTTATTTTGGTGGTGCATGTAGATGAGAAAAGATTAAAGCCCAAACAAATGTCTAAATCATTGTGCATGCTGCTGCAGTACATCTCCCAGCCATAGGCACCATGGACAGCACTCTACAAGGGAAAATAATCCCTGGCCTGTTCCTCCCAGAAAATGTAAGGGGAAAAGATCCCAAAGAATTAGAAGGGAAGTTCCAAATTGTCAAAACTATATTTCATGAGAAACAGTGATCTCATTTTTAATATGAGTTATCTTTGAAGTTTTAAGTACCAAAAAACTAATTCAAAGGTTTGTGTATGGTGTAATTCAAAGTGTGATTTACATTGAAGATTTAAGGGCCTGGGGTGTTAATTCTTCCAGAAACACAAATCTAGAAGAAGAATAGTACAATGATTAGAGAAAAGAGTTTCAAATCTCATGGTTCTGAATTCAAATCCCAGCTTGAACACTTTCTAACCAAGTGAAATCAGACAAATTTCTTAACTTCCCAAGCCTCTAAGTATTATGTATGATATTTAATTTCTCAAGGCTCTCTAAGCATCATCTATGAAATAGGAGAATTTACACTTTGCTCTTAAATTTAAATAAGTCAACGTATACGAGTGTTATATGCAATCATTAAACTAGTTGATATTAATTATATGATCGCTAATTTTAAAGGAAAATTATGGTCATAAAGAAATGGATCCCTACCATTCAAATTCTGTTTTACCGAGGGTAATGTTTGGGGCAGAGGAGCCTTCTCGAACTTTCCAAATGACATTAAAAAAGAAGTAGCTACTTCGCCCGCCCCAAACCTAGTCTACCTTCTATATTTTCCTCTGGACCAGTCCCACTCACCCCTGGCATCCAACACCTCACCACTTTGTTTTCTTTCCAACTGCTGCTGTTCCTGCCTTTGATACTGGTTCCTATTTCAATGCTTAAATAGTGGAGTCCACTGTTTGCAGCCACCTTGTATATATAAAAGAATCCAGCACTCAATATGCAAAGGAAAGATGTTTATTTCCAGCGGCTTGGGGGAATGGTGTAATGATAAGGGTCAGATTTCATGTGTGATCAATTTTGGCCTTTTGCATGTCAATTAACATATCACACTTGTATGTTTTATCGATGAGAAATCCTATAGAGAGATGTTATTGTGCTGATATTTTAATGTCTTAGGGGTTAGCATCTTGCACACAGATATCCACTAGCGTATATTCAAATGCAGAATTGCTAGCTTTATCATTTTAAATTATTTGAGTCAATGAAAGGACATTGCATTTGTTTGCTCAATAGTCAATTGAAATGGAAACGGTTAGCTGAGTGCAGCTCCCTTGAAAGTCTCTTCCCCTCTCGTGCCAATTACAGAATATGAAAGGTGCACTTCTCACAGCTTGCTCAGGATAATAAATCACTAAATTGGAAGCTTTGCTTACCTCACTGATTTTGATAAGAAAATTAATAGAATTAGCAGCTTATCTGCCCGACCAGGAGATTCACATTATGAAAAGAAGAAAGGGGGGGGGGGGAAGAGAATGAAAAAGAAAAGAGAAAGGAAGAAAACTGTTTCCATGGCCCGAGCTGCCTCTTTTTCTTCCTGGTGACAGGAAGACCATTTGAATAGTATTTTTTGGCCCCCTATGGTGATAAAGCTCTGTGGAAAACAGTGCAAGAAGCACTATCAATTATTGTCTACTTGTTCTGTTTTCATGCATAATTAAAGAGGGACAAAGCCAACACTGGATCAGACGTTAAATAAGGCTGTATCAAGCAAAGTCCAGCAGCAGTCCTACTGCTGATAAACAAAAATTCTAAATAGCCCCGAAATGAAAAGCAATGAGATTGAGATTATTTCCAAAAAGAGGATTTACGGTCTCACGTTTTCTTGGAGAGGGAGTATTAAAGTGCCTCTCTTCTTTTTGTCTAGGGAAGGATAATTGTTTGCAATAAAGCTGCTGCTCTCAAAACAGAATGGAAAGACAAGAGTCATTTGTTTAAAAAGATCCTTAGTAACCTTCCCCTTGCTCCTTTTTTTCCCCCTTAAATATATATGAAAATCTGTAATTATTTCTTTCTAGACCATTTTTCAACAGCTGTAAATGATAATGAGCCAATCACTGTGTGCTCCTTTTTTTCTCCAGCAGCTGCAGAACTCCCCATTCAAAGCAATTAATTGATATTTGTAAAGTGCTTTGAAACTGAGAAGTGGAGCCTCATAAGTGCTAAATATTGTTCTTATTGCTGCTGCATTAGGAATTAGGAAAACCAGGCCCTCTTCAGACAGGCCTCAGAAGAACAGCAGTAATTCTAAGTGTCTGAAACAATCATCTAAATCTCCAAGGCACCCCAAAAAAGATTCAGATTAGCAGACCTTTTGAAGAAACATCAGAGGTTAATTACTAAAGATAACTGCACTGGAAATTATATATCAAGTGTTGAGCAGAGTAGCACTTTAGCTGTCTGCTGCATTTATCATTTTCACACATTTGTACCAAGGTGCCAGCTTGCACCACACTTTTAAAACACACTTCTCAAGCAATGTATGCTTGAGAATATAGTACTTGTTTGTACAACATGTCTAAATTAAGATTTTCATAGATCATCAGGCCACGTTAGAGAAGGTTTGGAATTGTATGATTGATTTGGAGTGGAAAATCACTCAACTAAACCGAAAGATACTCTAGATTATCTCAAATATTTCTTATTTTCTGGCAATATATAGATTTTGGAAAATGCTTGAGCCTTAGATATTGCTGTGGCTTCCAGCAGACCTCACTGTTTTCATTCCATATTTCAATTTTAAAAAATCTTTACTGATATATATACCTCTGCTATCTACATCATTGACAGTTTTGGTCATAAGAAGCGTTGGTCCATGGACAGTTTCAAAGCAAAAGGTAAAAGCATCTGTATAGAGACATCTCTCAGAGATAGCTACAATTGAAATATTATTTCTTGGGGCAATAACTCTAGAGATGGAGTCATAAACCTGCTGGCATCCACTTCTGTTACGAAGAGCTATGGCAGCAAAATTCTGTCCCAACCATAGACCAAGCACATGGATAGGGTTTTCCCCTTGGTCCTGAAAAGCAGCAGATTGCTTAAAAATACTGTGTAGCTAAGCAATTAATTGTTGACCGTCCAATGCCACTTCTTTATTGAGAAATGAAGAAAATTACAGATGGTTAATACTACCACACATTTTGAAACCAAAGGTAGGTATTTGTGAGTCAAACAATAAAACCAGTAAGCATGCATACATAACAACTCTGCAGGGGGAAAAAAATCCAGGATACTACATGACAGCCATATATAAGGCAACCCATTAATTTTTGTGTCATCAAAACAAAAATTGCAATCCGTGCAATTTGTTTTTTAAAACTTGTACCCGAGCTTGTCACTCCCATCCTAAGAAGATAATATTTTCAAGGTAGATGGTTTCAATAAAGATTTTTTTTTTTTTTTTTTTTTTTTTTTTTTTGCGGTATGCGGGCCTCTCACTGTTGTGGCCTCTCCCATTGCGGAGCACAGGCTCCGGACGCGCAGGCCTAGCGGCCATGGCTCACGGGCTTAGTTGCTCCGCGGCATGTGGGATCTTCCCGGACCAGGGCACGAACCCGTGTCTCCTGCATCGGCAGGCGGATTCTCAACCACTGCGCCACCAGGGAAGCCCTCAATAAAGATTTTGAACACTAGGGAATTTAAGGTTTTAAAATCCTATCGTCAATTTAATTATCCAAGCAAAACTACGAAGTTTTATAAAATTAAAGCAAGAACCTGAGGGCTCCTTTTTCCATCATCCGAACTGTCTCAAATTTGGCAAACAGGGCCAAACTTAATTTCTCTCTAATAGTGCAGGAGTGACATAAAACGGCCAACGAATGACCCTTCTGAACTACTCACAGATTAAAGTGAAACAGAGTAGGAAATAATATTAGACCTCCTCTCATTGGAACTCCTTGGAACACGAGCTATGCACATGAGTATAAGCTTTTAGAATATTTATGTCCATTCTCCTAACACATTTTACACTTGCGTCTCTCCTGCTAAGAGGTGGTTTTATTTAAAATGCCAAACCTAAACAATTTTAACAGTGCCCTCTTCTACGGAGTCATGAGACATAAAAGAATTACCTGGGGCTTCCCTGGTGGCACAGTGGTTGAGAGTCCGCCTGCCGATGCAGGGGACACGGGTTCGTGCCCCGGTCTGGGAAGATCCCACATGCCGCGGAGCGGCCGGGCCCGTGAGCCATGGCCGCTGAGCCTGGGCGTCCGGAGCCTGTGCTCCACAGCGGGAGAGGCCACAACAGTGAGGCCTGCATACCACAAAAAAAAAAAAAAAAAAAAAAAAAAGAATTACCTGACCAACTTTTCCTCCAAATAGAGCTAGATTGTAGTTTTAAGTTATGAAAATCAAATCACAAGATCATGCAACCAAAAAAATGGATTTGAGAGAAAGGAGAGGAAACTAATTTTGTTGCAAATTTAATTTTGGGCTGGCACTTTACAATGATAATCTGATTTAATTTAATCTTCACAATGCTGAAAGAGAGGTATCATTGCCCACATTTAAAAAGTGAGAAATTTGAGTTTCTTGTGAGAGCCCAGAAATGGCCTGGAAATTTGGATTTAGGACTGTGTGTCTCCAAAGTGCTTGCACTCTCACTGTGCTATGTAGACTCACTGCCTGCTACAAACCAAACAACTTTTTAAGTTACTTGCCCGTAACAAACCACCTGCAAAGTAAGAGACATCAGTGTACTGTTAGTGGTTAAAAGACTGTTCTTTTGTCACAATTTCCTTAATAAAGAGACAATATTGGATTTATTTTTAACTGAATAGAGAAACAGCAAACGCTGGGTGGCGTCACCCAAGTGTCTGACTTATCACCTGCAACAGTTTCCCAAAAGGCACCAAATGAATTCGACCTCCTGAACAGTTTTCATCCATTCCTGAATGAGCACACCTTTCAAGACTCAGCACATTTGTTCTGCACTAATAATAAAATTAGAATATCCTATTTCATATAAGTAATAAAAAGCTAATACTTCATAAAGCACAGTCTAATAAGTTCTTTTTTTAACCATGAATCAACTAATCTGCTGACCAAGAAATCTCACAAATGCCTAGTGAATACTACTCCTTACCTCGTAATTTACTTCCTGCCTCTGCTCATTTTCCACAGATGAACTCAAATCACACATGAAGCGTGTTGAGCCCGTGCTCATAAATTTCAGTTGGCCTGTAATTTGTGATACCAAAAAGTCAATACAGGCTTCCCTGGTGGCACAGTGTTGAGAGTCTGCCTGCCGGTGCAGGCGACGCGGGTTCGTGCCCCGGTCCGGGAAGATCCCACATGCTGCTGAGCGGCTGGGCCCGTGAGCCATGGCCGCGGAGCCTGCGCGTCCGGAGCCTCTGCTCCGCAGCGGGAGAGGCCACAACAGTGAGAGGCCCGCGTACCGCAAAAAAAAAAAAAAAAAAAAAAGTCAATACTAGATTCTTCCTTCATAAGCTCAAAACCTTCCAGTTTCATTAAAAACAAACAAATGAACAAACACCTGTTCTAGAAATGTGTCAGTGTGTTCAGACCTAGATCTTGTTTACATTGCTATGCCTACAGTGAAAAGGCATGGAAAAAATTTAGTGAGCAATGCACACTGCCCTCAAAATCCCTTTAAAATAGAGCTAAACAAGAATAAAGATGAAATAATCCTGTTAAATCCTCTGGAAATTGTCAAGGGTTTAATTTTGGATTATGACTCTCAGCCCAGGATCTCTTTAACCACACAAATAAATAATAATGTCTGCCTTCACTGCCCTTCCACTATCAGGCAATGTTATGTTTTTAGTGCAGGACTGATTGACCCTGACAGGACTGCTCTTACACACAGATGAAGAGTTTTCCATCCACAGCTTTATCTGAGTGCCACTGCAAACAGTTGATTTGTGTCCCCCCAAAATTTATATGTTGAAGTCCTAACCCCTAGTACCTCAGAATGTGACCTTATTTGGAAATAGGGTCATTACAGAGGCAATCGAGTTAAAACTAGTCATTAAGGTAACCTCCTATCTGACTGGTGTCTTTATAAAAAAGGGAAATCTGGACATATATAGATACACACACAGAGGAAAGACAGTGTGAAGACACACAGGGAGAAGATGGTCAAGTGATCAGAATGATGCATCTACAAGTCAAGAAATGCCAAGGATTGCCAGCAAACACCAAAAGAGGCAAGGAAGTATTCTCCCCTAGAACCACTGGAGAAAGCATGGCCGGGCTGACACCTTAATTTCGGACTTCTACATTCTGTAACTGTGAGACAATAAAGTTCTGTTGTTTTAAGCCACTCGGTCTTTCATATTTTGTTGTGCAGCCCTAGGAAACCAATACAGCCACTATAATGACTCCATTTCTCCAATGCCTGTTTCTCCTGGGAAAAGAAAACATTATTCCAGGGGTGGAAAACTAATTCCAACCTACATGCCAATTCTGATGAAGTGTTAGGAACTCCTGGAGTTCTGTGTTGAGAAAGGTTCTCAGGTCAAGCCCAAGATCAGCAAAAAAGCACACCATGGCTGCTTACTTTAGGTGCTGGAGGATACATGTTGATATTAAGCCAAGCATTTGCCCCAACTACATTAAACTGACATATCAGTCATCAACAACTTAGTATAAATTATCTTCTCAAGACTTTTCAATATAGACCAGATAAGAGTAGAATTTGGAGGAGAAGGTTAAAAAGTAGGTTTAGAGAAACAGATATTTCCCTCAAGGGAGCAGGCCTTGAGGAGAGACCTATGTAGCCTGGGATTGCATGAAGACCCTGGAACCAGAGATCTGGAAAGCCTATTCAGAAAAAAGGAGAAAGGACTCCCTCTTTCACCTACATCACAGTTTTGCCCAGGAAGCCCTGCTGCTTATCTGGTTCAGGCTATATGTTTGTAATTAGTAGAGCCAGAAGCTAGATTCTTATCCATCTGCAATGGCCTATCATTATAGAATACAAGACAATATTTTTGTCACATGGTAATTCCATATTAATTATTGCATATTATAGTAATTAGAACAGTTGGGGCATTGGTGCAAGAAAACAGAAGACCCATGTTTATAAAGAAATAATTATATAATAAGGTTATATTACAAATCAGAGGAAGAGAATAGAAATTCAATAAATAATAGTGAGTCATTTTGCTAATCACCTAGAAAAAAAATTAAGATCCTTAGCTTCACAAAATATAGAACAACAAATGTGGATGAATTGAGTCTAAATATTAAAAAATAAAATTTATAAAAGTACAGGTAAAATTATCTAACAGTATTTTTATAATCTTGATTTGGGAAGGCCTTCCTAAGCAAGACCCAGAAGCCTATAGTTGATAGATTCAACTATTAACAAATTTAAATATTTCTAGGATTTAAAAAATACTACCTAAATGTTTAAAAAGATAAATAAGTAGCAAACATATGTGTAAATCTAAGTGGACACTGATTGTAAAAATGAGTATTGTAAAAGAATAATAAAATTCCTTCTACAGTTCAAAATGTGTGCTACATTACCACATAACAAAAATAGCAGATAAGGACACTAAAACAGTTATTTAACTGTTCCTTAGGTTCAAAAAATTATGTAAAGACATGGAACATATTTAAAGACTCAAATTTTAGAGATATAAACTATTATGTCTCAGAGAAACATAAACTGCATAGGATCAACAGCAAATTAGAAAAGGTAAGATAAAAGATTAGTTAACTTGAATACATCCCAACAGAAACATTTAAAAATGAAACACAGAGAGAAAAAAGAATTCTGAAAAGGAAGGAAGGAAGGAAGGAAGGAAGGGAGGGAGGGAAGAAGAAAGAGAGAAAGAGAGAAAGAAGAAAGAAAGAAGGAAGGAAGGAAGGAAGGAAGGAAAGGAAGGAAGGAAGGAAGGAAGGAAGGAAGGAAGGAAGAAAGAAAGAAAGAAGAGAGAAAGAGAGAGAGAAAGAGAAAGAGAAAGAGAGAAAGAAAGAGAGAAGGAAAGAGAGAGAGAGAGAAAGAGAGAAAGGGAGAGAGAAAGAAAGAGAGAAAGGGACAATTTTATCAGCCAAATAAGTTATCAGCCTAATAAGTATATAATTGGGGTCTCAGAAGAAAATGGAAAAGAGGAAAGGGAGAAAAAATTTTTGAAGAAATAATGGTCAAATAGCTCCTAAATCTGATGAAAATTATAAACCTACAGATCCAAGAAGCTCAAAGAAACACAACTGCAAGAAACATAAAGAAACTATGCCAAAGCACATTATAATCAAATTGCTTAAAGCCAGTGATGAAGAGAAAATCTTTAAATCAGCCAGATTTAAAAAGATATGCTACCTACAGAGAACAAAATGTTCAAACAGATTTCTCATTAGAAACAGTGCAAGTAAGAAAATAGTGGAGCAAAATCTTTAAAGTACTAAAAGAAAAGAAAATTATTAACCTATATCTTTATACCCAGTGAAAATAGCTTTCAAAAATTAAGGCAAAATAGGCTTTTAGAGACATAAAATATCTGAACAAATTTATCATGAACAGGCCCATATTACAAGGATTTTAAAAATACTACATGGGCTTCCCTGGTGGCGCAGTGGTTGAGAATCCGCCTGCCAATGCAGGAGACACGGGTTCGTGCCCTGGTCCGGGAAGATCCCACATGCCGCGGAGCGGCTAGGCCCGTGAGCCATGGCCGCCGAGCCTGCGCGTCCGGAGCCTGTGCTCCGCAACGGGAGAGGCCACAACAGTGAGAGGCCCGCATACCGCAAAAAAAAATAAAAAATAAAAAATAAAAAAATAAAAAAAAATAAAAATACTACCACATTATAAGAAATGTTAAAGTATGTGCTTCAGGCAGAAGGTAAATGATACCAGATGGAACTATGGATCTACACAAGTAAGAGCACT
Organism: Kogia breviceps; assembly: GCF_026419965.1. NCBI lineage: Eukaryota > Metazoa > Chordata > Mammalia > Artiodactyla > Physeteridae > Kogia > Kogia breviceps. The sequence goes on from NC_081321.1 coordinate 32,829,647, forward strand.
GAAAGAGATGCCTATATTAGTAAATATATGACATTTATTATTATTATTTATATCTCTTTAAACAATAATAGATGAACCCTAACAGGTATGGGCTTTCTTTTTTGGGGTGATGAAAATATTCGGCAATTAGATAGTGTTGAAAGTTGTACAAACTTATGAATATTCTAAAAACCACTGAACTGTAAGCCTTAAATTGTAAGTTTTATGGTATGTGAATTATATCTCAGTACAAACAATAAATATTTTAAATAATTGATTAAACAAAAATCATAATGTATAGGAGGATTTATAACATATGTAAAAGAAAAATACATGACAATAATAGATGCTAATTCTCCCTCAAAGTGATATATAGATTCAAGGCATTACCATTCAAAATTCCAGCAGTATCTTTTTGTAGAAACAGACAAGCAGGTTCTAAAATTCATATGGAATGCAAAGGACCTAGAAGAGCCAAAACAACTTTGAAAAGGATACCCACCAGAACACAAAATTTTTTTTAATTGAAATACCCACTACTGAAAAGGAAATAAAGTAACAGGATGGCATTTTGGGAAGTATACATTGCATACCTTGTGACCCAGCAATTCCACTACTGGTTATATACCAACAGGAATACAGGCACATGTGTACCAGGAGGTACACACAAGCATGTTCAAAGCAGTACTAATCATAATAACCAAAAACTGGAAGCAACCCAAATGTTCATCAGCAATAGAAGAGATAAATTGTAGCAGAGTCATACAGTGGAATTTTAAGCAACAATAAAAGGCATGGATAAATCTCAAACATAATATTGACTGAAAGAGGTCTTAATTCCATGAAGTTCAAAAATAGGCAAAACTAATCCATGCTGTTTACAGATGGCTACTTACATGGAAAAGTCTAGAAAGAAGCAAGAAAATGATTGCCCCCAGAACAAGAGGATATTGGTTCTCTTTAGTGGGGAAGGAAAGAAAAGCAAAGGAACGGGTACCCAGGGGAACTTCTAAGGCACTGGCAATGCTCACTTTTTTAGGTAATAGTTACCTGGCATTAATTTTATAACTATTTTTAAAATTTTTACATTTTAAAGCACATTTTCATAAGTAAGGCTTATTTCAAAATAGAAATGCTTGGGGTGAAAAAAAAATCCCTTTGTTTTCACTGTAGTGGAATTTGGGTTGTGGCTATGTGTTGAATCTGCTCTCTTTATTCCAAACAGACTAAAACATTTTACTCTATATATTTCTACACTGTGTTTTTAAAACAATAATCATGTATTATTTTGTGGTTAAAAACAATAACTTGGGAAACTTGGGAAATGAAAGATTCTGGAAATGATAGAGAATGAAACTTGAATCAATAAGGAAGAAATAACTCCTATTCTCAGCCAGCTTAAAACCTGTGGAAGAGTAGTGGTAAAGAACAAACAATTCTTATGCCTCCTTCTTTACTCGATCAAAAACACTTAAGCTCCTTCCAGGAGTATAATGTAAATATGAGTAATAGAATTGATTTTTTATCAAACATACAAGAATAAATCAGATGAGTTCTATTCCCTTCAAGGTATTCATCTCAGGAAGTTAGACATTTTTTCCAATGAAGCTTTTATTAATGCAAACATTTTGGTATGCCTCTTGGAGAATTGCTTTTAGTGCCTATGGAATTCTTTTTATAACCTCCAGGATGGTAAATTCACCCTTTGAGAATGAACTGAGAAAGTTATTTGGATCCGCACCTGATAAATAACATAAGTAAGCTCATTCATTAAAAGTGTATTGATTTGATCCAAAAATTGAAGTATGGCTCTAAAGGAATGGGACCAGTCTTAAAGGAAATTCCCAAAGAAAAATTCCTTCCAAAAAATAGTTTGAACAATGACAGTATTATTGAAATGTGTTTTGAATCTTAAGTAACCACTTTGGAGACAAGAACGTATTCCATCCATTTATTCAATAAATATTTATTGAAGTCCTTCTGTGTACCAGGCATTGTTCCACAGACCCTGTAGTGACACAGCAGGGAACACAATAGACCAAAAAAAAGAAAAGAAAAGAAGAAAACCCACAAACCTGCAAACCTGCCCCTCATGTATCTTATTTGAATATATGGTTATTAACAATTTGCTGCATAATTTCCAGTTACACTTTTACTTTCTGAATTTGTATATTTAATGATTATAATGAACATCTCTGCATCGTCTTTAAGATATGCTTAGTATTTAGTAGGTCCTCTGAGAGCAGCGTAGAATTTAAATCTCCTTGTCCAGTACAACACTATAAGCATGCAGGTGATAGACATCCAAACCGCCTTTCCAGGGGAAAATCAAGAGTTGCTTATATTTAACTTCAGAGCTTTTAGTAAAGAAATGTAGTTGATAATCAAAAATTATATGGTGATTTTTTCGGGGGGCTTGACAAGATTAATTTTAAAATTCACTAATGCATTTGTAAAAGTAACGATATGATCAGTTCGACTGAGCTTAGTAGGAAAGATTTGGTCAAGTAGTTCCCCTGATTGTATTGCAGTCATACAGAGAATTTTCCAAGATGCGCAAGGAAGAGTGCATCACACTAGTCTAGTAGCTCATAACTCAGCAGCCGAAATCCCTAAGTGCAACTGGAAACAGGATGGCAGCATCTGGAAATTAGTGGCCGTACTTCCTCAGGCCCTGAAATAGAAGTTGACAGACTAACCAAACTCTCAGAATCGAGGTGTCAGAATTTGGTGAGTCCCCACCCCCAGCTCCACAGCTGTCACCTTCAGCACCTCATCATTCCTAATCTGACCTCATCAAAAACCTCTTGTTCCATTTTTAAAGTGAATGGGAAAAGCTCTGCTGAACATTCAAATGTCGTTGCCCCAACCTGTCCGCAAAGAGGCGCAGAGTTTTGTTTACCAAGGCTATTAGCACTGCGTTTCAGCGAAATCTGCAAAGACTAGTAAATCAATAAGAATGCGGCGCTCTGCCGCCTTCAGGGGGCGCACGCTTCCCGGCCCTATAGGCCTTCGAGGGCCCCGCCCGCGGCGGCAGAGGAGGAGCAGCGCGGCGCACCGTCTCTGAGGCGCACGCAGCCCCGCCGCCCTGCCCTCCCCTCCTCGCCAAGACGTTCTGCCTCCTGTCTTCCGAATCTAAGTGCCTTGTTTTGTTAACATCTTTATTGGAGTATAATTGCTTTACAGTGGTGTGTTAGTTTCTGCTTTATAACAAACTGAATCAGCTCTACGTATACATATATCCCCATATCTCCTCCCTCTTGCGGCTCCCTCCCTCCCACGCTATCTCACCCCTCTAAGGTGGTCACAAAGCACCGAGCTTTTTTTGTTGTTGTTATTATTTGTTTGTTTTTTAACATCTTTATTGGAGTATAATTGCTCTACAATGGTGTATTAGTTTCTGCTTTACAACAAAGTGAATCAGTTATACACATACATATGTCCCCATATCTGTTCCCTCTTGCATCTCCCTCCCTCCCACCCTCCCTAGCCCACCCCTCTAGGTGGTCACAAAGCAGGAGCTGATCTCCCTGTGCTGTGCGGCTGCTTCCCACTAGCTATCTATTTTACATTTGGTAGCGTATATTTGTCCATGCCACTCTCTCACTTTGTCCCAGCTTACCCTTCCCGCTCCCGGTGTCCTCAAGTCCATTCTCTATGCCTGCATCTTTATTCCTGCCCTGCTCCTAGGTTCATCAGAACCATTTGTTTGTTTGTTTGTTTGTTTAGATTCCATATATATGTGTTAGCATACGGTATTTGTTTTTCTCTTTCTGACCTACTTCACTCTGTATGACAGACTCCAGGTCCATCCACCTCACTACAAATAACTCAATTTCGTTTTTTATGGCTGAGTAATATTCCATTGTATATATGTGCCACATCTTCTTGGCACCGAGCTTTTTAGTGAGCCTGCATTTCTTCTCCAATCTGACTACAAACGTTACCGGTTCCTTGCCCACGGTATGCCCACCTGGCACACCCCGAGCCATACCTTTCCCCAGACCAGGCCCACCGGCCTAGTTCCTCAAGCATCCATATGTTTAAAGTGCCCGTGGATATCTAGAGATTCCATGGATTCTGTTGACGTTTTTCCTTCTTTTCCTTGCCTAGCACCTTTGTGCTTTTGAGGGGGCAAGTTCCTACAGGCAGATGCTTAATGTTGATGTTATTTGTCTGGCATGATTTTATTTCTTGCTAAGTCTCCTAAACCATTTTCAACACTATGTATTTTGGGGGTGTGGGGATGGGAAGGGGGTAATATGCCTGTTTGCCTAGAAAGCAAAAATATAATATGTGTGCAGAATTTGGAATTGATTTTAAATTCACATGCAGTGGTTTGGAAGGGGATGCTTTTTTCACATCTTTAATTTATTGTTTAATTATTTTATTTAATTAATTTGTCTCTAACTCGTAATTATGAATGTTGTCATTTGTAACTAATTTATTTGCTTAAAAACTAAAAATGGTTTTTTTCTGGAGGAAGAGAATCAAAGTATGGACAGCTTAGGTCAGGACCTGTCATGATCCAAAGGGCCTTCGCCTCCTAGGAAGCTCTTGCCCAGCCTCCCAGAAGTCAGCTGAACACTTCCCCACCTTGCTGCCTCCCCACTGCCCCATAGGGACATCCACCCACACTCTAATGTTCAACAGAGCCCCAGAAATGCAGCCTTTGTTAGAAGAGTTTTTGCTGAGCCTTGTCAGTAGAAACACACACACACACACACACACACACACACACACACACACACACACGGAGCTAGTCCCTTAAAGCAGGAAACTGGTCTTCGTAGTAAGAACCATGTGCTAGGAGCAGCCTTTGCCACTGAGGAGCTTAGCAATTCATTGGGAAAAAGACAAGTAATAATAGGTAACAGGGTGTGCCTTTTTAAGTGGCCTGGATACTATCACAACACAGAAGGAAGGGTCTGGACTCAGGCAGGGAGGGGAAAGGTGAAGGGGGCCATAAACTAAAGCTCCATCAGGAAAGCATAAAGGATAAGGCCAAGGGTGATGAGAAATGAGGGTCAAGAAGAAACAAAAGAGTTCTGCTTTCAGTTAGGCTGTAAAAGGTCACAAGACAAAGAGGGATGAGCTTTTTCCACGTGAGAATAGGGGAGCTGCTTTCGTCTCTGGGAGCAGGGCAGGTAAAGGCACCTGCTACAGGACTTCAGGAGGGTAATGAGAAACTAGTGGGCTGTTAATAGCCGTGCCTGAGCGAGTATGTGGATTGGAACAAGAAGAAGCCCAAAAGACACATGGCCCATCCATTCTTCTGCATGAGGCCTTCAGAGGATGCAAAGCTGTGGAGCGCTGAGGACCCACGGCTGGGCACAGAGACCTTCAGGGGCACAGAAAGCTGGGGGCAGAGCTCGATGTCAAGCAGAAGCTCCACAAAATTCTGGGTGCTTAGATCTCAAGCCTGCTGGAGGGAGGGGCCAGAGTCCACCTACACAGCCACCCAGAAACCACTGATTATCTAAACTGACTAGAGTGTGCAACCCAGCCCTACCCATCTCAGCTCTGGAGTCCACCAAAGAATCACCCTCCTCCTAGTGGTACACAAGGAGGGGCTACTGCTCTTCTGGGCAAATATTATCTACTTCAGTCAGCATGTAAGTTTTTTAAATATGAGGCAATCTGGAAAATGTGACCCATAATTTTTTTTTTTTAAGTGGCGATATCAGTACCTCTCTCTGATAAAGGTGCTCTCTTTTGACCAAACTTTAGTCAGTCTTCTCTGATTCCTCTTTTTGACTAGACATTGCCTTTGGGCTCTGTCTTTGGCCCATTGAGTCCAGTTTTAGCAAGAATCTTTTCAGGTCAGTTTAGTGAACGTCCCCCTCCTTTGACATCTGATCAAATTCCTTACACCACTCTCTGGGTTTTAGTTTTCTCATCTTTAATATGAGCTGTTGGACCCCATGATCTTAGTCCCTACTGCTGCATCAGTGCACAATAGTAAGCCTATAAAAAAGAGAATATATAAAATGAATTTCAGAAATGGGCCACTTTGAAAGGAAGGAAAACATTTTTTAAATGTGAAAACAATTTAGAGTGTTGGATACTACCAGAGCAAATGCTTTAAGGTTAAAGGAAAAGTCACACTTTCATTAACAGTTATGTAGTAACAACAAAAAAGGGAATTTATCAAAGTCGTTACAGATGACCTTGAACAATGCCAGGGTTACGGAGTGCTGACTGCCATGCAGTTGAAAATCCACATATAACTTTATAGTCGACCCTCAATATGTGTGGTTCCACATCTGTGGATTCAACCAACTACAGATTATGTAATACTGTGGCATTTATTGCGAAATTCTCTGAATAACCTCAAAGCTCTAGATGAAAAAGAATTAGAGATAGTCAGTCAATCACATGCCCTGCTGGTGGGAGAGTAAATAGTACTATAATTCTGAACTGCAATCTGGCAATACAGATCAACCGCCCTAAACATCTGCATATACATTTGAACCAAAAATTCTACATTTAAGAATTTAGCCTAAGGAAATCATTAAATAATAGACAGATAGATAGATAGATATAAAATGTTTAACACAAGGTTATTTAAAATAGTAAAAACTGGGCTTCCCTGGTGGCGCAGTGGTTGGGAATCCGCCTGCCGATGCAGGGGACACGGGTTCGTGCCCCGGTCCGGGAAGATCCCACATGCCGCGAAGCGGCTGGGCCCGTGAGTCATGGCCACTGAGCCTGCGCGTCCGGAGCCTGTGCTCCACAACGGGAGAGGCCGCAACAGTGAGAGGCCCGCATACCACAAAAAAAAACTAAGGGATAACCAAAATGTTCAACAATAAGGAACTGGTTAGATTTATATATAAACCATTAGAATTTTGATCTACATTATTAACATATACAGACCTCACATACTAATCACAATAAGAGATCTTTACTGGAAAAAAATCAAGTTTAAAACTGTTATGTAAACTAATTGAATTTAGAGCATGTACATTTCACTGTATTTAATTGTACCTCAGAAAAGAAAGAAAAAAATATTGTACTCCAGTTTAAGATATGCATGTCAAAGTGCTTAGTGGCTTAAGTTACTACTATTTGCAAATTTAAAATGCTTCAAAAAAAGATGAATTGATGGATGAGCAGAAAGATGAATCCATATAAAGATATATATTAGAGCAATATAACAAAACTGTAATTGTGAAGAAATAAATCTATATATTAGTAGCCCACTTTGGTTATGTATGTGTTAAAAATTATATATATATGATCCAACTTTTCTCACAAGTCTCTAAAAGTTGAAGTTTTGAGAGTGGGGTGAAGAGAGTGAGACTGAAAAACTAAACCACAGTGTTAAGAGAGCTTATATCTGAAAGCATTTTCCTCTTTTTACTTTTCTGTTTTCTGTATGTTTATACTATACATGTATATTTCTTTCATAATTAGTAAAATGAACTTGTGGCAGAGACAGCCAATTGCTTTCCATAGCCAGTCACCCATTCTTCCATGACAAAAGAACCCTGATGTTTTACGTGGGCTCCTTACTAGCCTACTAAAAGAGGCTTTAAACAGCCTCCCGCTTATTTTGGTGTGGCCTTGAGACCAAGCTCTGAAGCAGACGCAAGTGGAAATGTCTGTAGTACCTCTAGGAAGAAGCACACTTTTCTAAGAATGGAAACAACACATGGCAGAACAGGAGATAAGGAAACTGGCTCTCTGACAAATGTGGAACCACTCTCAAATCCTGGACCACTTACTTCTAGGATTCTTTTACATTGGAGAAAAATAAAATGCATCTTGATTTAAACCATTATTTTTCAGATCTTTGTTGCTCACAGTTGAGTGTGTCCTTAACTCGCATAAAAAGATCCATTTTGAGAAAGTAAAAAAAAGTATCAAAGCTCTTTGCAATCTGAATTTTCTAACATTTAGGCTCGAGAGCTGCAAATAAAATGATAAGAGAGGAGTCTGGATCAAAATGGCAGACTAGGAAGATTCTGAGCTCACCTCGTCCCACAGACACACCAAAACTACAACTGCATCTAGAACAACTATCTCTGAGAACAACCTGAAGACTAACAGAACAGATTTTCTACAACTAAGGATATAAAGAGAAGGCCACTTCAAGGCAACTAAGTGGGACAGAGATACAATCTAGTCAGAATCAACACGATTTGTGCAATGATCCATGAGTGGGAGGGACATCACAATGGCAGAGGTTCCCCTTGAGGAGTGAGGGGTCTGAGCCCCATGTCAGGCTCCCCAGTCTGGAGGACCTACACCAGGAAGACAAACCTTCACAATGTCTGGCTTTGAAAACCAGTGAGGCTTATCTCTGGGAGACCCAGAAGGCGCAGAGACTCTACTCTTGAAGATCTTATGTACAGGGCTTCCCTGGTGGTGCAGAGGTTGAGAGTCCACCTGCCAATGCAGGGGTCACGGGTTCGTGCCCCGGTCCGGGAAGATCCCACATCGGCTGGGCCCGTGAGCCATGGCCGCTGAGCCTGCGTGTCCAGAGCCTGTGCTCCGCAACGGGAGAGGCCACAACAGTGAGAGGCCCGCATACCACAAAAAAAAAAAAAAAAAAAAAAAAGATCTTATGTACAAACTCACTCACACAACGTCCAGCACAGAGGCAGCAGCTTGGAAAGTGCCTAGGATTCATAAAAGAAGGAGATTATTTGATTAATTTTAGGGTATGTGCCAGAGGGGTAGAGATCTGGTGGCACTTCCTCCAGGGACGGAAGCACTGGTGGGTGCCATTTCTGTCACTTTCCATCAGCCTAGCTAATGGTCTGCACCCCCTGCTCCAGTGTTCCCCTGAACACCAGCACTGCCCATTCCACCCACCCCAGCTGTCCCCTCTAAAGCAGCCCCCACCCTGTCCCACCCAGTAGGCAGCCCCATCTGACACCAGTGCCACTGCAAAGTGAGTTTTGCTGGGGGGGGGGGTTGCCCCACACACCAGCATGTCCACAAAAGTTGTGACCTGACCTCATGGCCAGCCAGGCCAGAGGACAGCTCTACCCACCAGTGTGCCCACAGCAGTCCTGGCCAATCAGAACAGCAAAAAGAGAAAAGAATCCAAAAAAATGAGGATAGTTTAAGGGACCACTGGGACAACATCAAGTGTACTAGCATTCACACTATAAGGGCCCCAGAAGGAGAAGAGAGAGACAGGAACAGAAAAATTATTTGAAGAAATAATGGCTGAAAACTTTCCTAACCTGGCAAAGAAAACAGACATCCAAGTCCATGAAGCACATAGAATCCCAAACAAAGTGAACCCAAAGAGACCCACACCAAGATACATTATAATTAAACTGCCAAAATATAACAATAAGGAGAGAATCAATAAAGAGAGAATCTTAAAAGCATCAAGAGGAAAACCATCAGTTACATACAAGGGAATTCCATAAGACTCTCAGCTGATTTTCCAGCAGAAACTTTACGGGCCAGAATACATTCAAAGTGCTGAAAGGAAGAAAACTTACAATCAAGAATACTTTATCACAAAATGATACCTGGAAAGTTTATCATTCAGAATTGAAGGAGAGAAAATAATTTCCCAGACAAGCAAAAGCTTATGGAGTTCATCATCACTAAACTGGCCTTACAAGAAGTGTTCAGGGGACTTCTGAAACGCTGTAACTAGAAACAAGAATAGTATGAAAGAAAAAATTTCACTGGTAAAGGCAAACATAGAGTAAATATAGTAGATCAACCAACAATAATGCTAGTTATGAAGGTTAAAAGACAGGAGCAGTAAAATCATTTATATCTAAAATAATTAGTTAGGCAATACACAAAGTAAAAAGATGTAAAATATGACGGAAAAAAACCCCATAAAACATGTGTGGGGAAGTAAAATGCAGTGCTTTTAGAATGCATTCAAACTTAGAGACCATCAACTTAAAATAGACTGCTATATACATAGATTGTTATAAATGAACCTCATGGTAACCATAAACTGAAAACATAACAGATACACAAAAAATAAACAGAAAGGAATACAAACATAACACTAAAGAAAGTCATCAAATCACAAAGGAGGGGAACAACAGAAGAAGAAAGTAATTGAGAACTGCTTAAACAAACAAAAAACAATTAACAAAATGGTGGTAAGTACATACCTATCAATAATTACTTTAAATGTGAGTGGGCTAAAAGCTCCAAACAAAAGACATAGGGTGGCTACATGGATTAAAAAACAAGACCCGTATATCTGCATACAAGAGACTCACTTTGGATCTAAAGACACATACAGATTGAAAGTGAGGCGATGGAAAAAGATATTGCATGCAAATGGAACAAAAAGAAAGTTGGAGTAGCAATACTTACATCAGACTAAATACTTTAAAATAAGGTTTGTAACAAAAGACAAAGAAGGGCATTACACTATGATAAAGGAATTTAATCCAAAAAGAGGATATAACACTTGTAAATATCTATAACTCAGCATAGGTGCACCTAAATACATAAAGCAAATATTAACAGACATTGAGGGAGATATTGACAATCCCCTGCACTGTAGTAGGGGCCCTTAACACCCACTTACATCAATGAGTAGATCATCCATACAGAAAATCAATAAGGAAAATTTGGCCTTAAACAACACTTTAGGCCAGATGAATTTAATAGATATAGAGAGAAAATTCTACCCAAAAACAGAAGAATACAACAACTTCTTCTTTTCAAACGTACATGAAACATTCTCCAGAAAGGATACATGTTAAGCCATAAAACAAGTCTCAATAAATTTAAGAAGACTGAAATCATATCAAACATCTTTTCCAAACCACAGGGGTGTGAAACTAAAAATCATCTTCAAGGAGAAAAATGGAAAAATCATAGACACGTGGAAGCCAACAACATGCTTCTAAACAACCAATCATCACAGAAGAGATCAAAGAGGAAATTTAAAAATACCTGGAGACAAATGAAAATGGATGCAGCAAAAGCAGTTGTCAGAGGGAAGTTTATAGCAGTATAGGCCTACCTCAGGAAACAAGGAAAATCTCAGATAAACAATCTAAGCTTACACCTAAAAGAACTAGAAAAAAAAGAATAAACAAAGCCCAAAGTTAGTAGAAGGAGAGAAATACTAAAGATCAGAGTAGAAATAAATGAAATAGAGGCTTAAAAAAATAAACAAAGTGGGTATAGAGAAAACATGCCTCAGCATAATAAAGGCCATATATGGCAAACCCACAGCTAGCATTATACTCAACAGTGAAAATCTTTTTTTTTTTTTTTTTTTTTTTTTTTTGTGGTATGCGGGCCTCTCACTGTTGTGGCCTCTCCCGTTGCGGAGCGCAGGCTCAGCGGCCATGGCTCACGGGCCCAGCCGCTCTGCGGCACGTGGGATCTTCCCGGACCGGGGCACGAACCCGTGTCCCCTGCATCGGCAAGCGGATTCTCAAACACTGCGCCCCCAGGGAAGCCCCAACAGTGAAAATCTTAAAGCTTTTCCTCTAAGATCAGGAATAAGACAAGGATATCCACTATCACCACTTTTATTCAACATAGTATTGAAGTCCTAGACACAGCAGTCAGTCACAAAAAAGAGATTTTTTTTTTAAATCCAAATTTAAAAAGAAGTAAAACTGTTTGCAGATGACATGATACAATATATTGAAAACTCTAAAAACTCCACCAAAAAAAAACTATTATAACTAATAAATTCAGTAAAATTGCAGTATACAGAAATCTGTTGTGTTTCTATATACTACCAAGGGCTTCCCTGGGGGCACAGTGGTTGAGAGTCCGCCTGCCGATGCAGGGGACATGGGTTCGTGCCCCGGTCCGGGAAGATCCCACATGCCGCGGAGCAGCTGGGCCCGTGAGCCACGGCCGCTGAGCCTGCGCGTCCGGAGCCTGTGCTCCACAAAGGGAGAGGCCACAACAGTGAGAGGCCCACGTACCGCAAACAAAAAAAAAAAAAAGAAGAAGTACAAACTTATGGAATAAATAAGTCACGGGTATATAACAGCATAAGGAATATAGTCGATAATAACGTAATAACTTTGTACAGTGACTGACTTACTGTGGTGATCAATCCATAATGTATATAAATGTTGAATCTCTATGTTGTATACTTGAAACTAATATAACATTGTGTGTCAACTTCAATAAAAAAATATTTTAAGCAATAATAGAAAAAGATATTTGAAAGTAAGGCTAAGTTTAAAGAAAATGGGATAAAATTTGAAGGCAAGCTCAGGCTCAAATTAATGGATATCTACTCAGTATGAATGAGCGAGGCTGAGTGCAGCAGCCTAGTAAGTTATGCTATATTAGTTTATCTATACTACACTTGAAGTCAGTGGAGTCTTGAGGAAAAAGAACATTGATTGGTAGAGGAGATGGGAGGGGGAAAGACCCAGGCTGGTTGAGACATCTCAGCCTTTGAGGTGAGGCTGGGGGCATACAGCATGAAGGGCCTGGGTGCCTGGAGAAAAGGACCTAGGAGCTGAAAAAAAGGAAAGAAAAGGAGAAAACAAATACTTAACCATTTTTACAATTTTGCCCAACCCTCTCTTATTCACTAAATCCCACCACAACTTCTGTGATAAATAATATCAAATTATCTACTCAAGATCTCATGATACAACAAAGGATAGGCATGAAATAACAGAGAACACTACTGAATGTAGAGAAAAGAGGATACATTGTAAAGAAACTCTACAAAAAGAAAGGGTTTTCATCAGTGAAAAGGATTTTCAACTTCAACAATAGAAAATCTTGTAATCTGATTTAGAGGACAAAATGTTAAAACTACCATTTGAGGGCCTGGCTAAGTGACTCATTTAATCCTAACACCTACTCTATAAAATGGCAGCAGAAGAATTTTGAAGTTTGTACACACATACACGCACATACACGCACACACAGACCCCATTTCCACAGAGATTTGCTGCCCCAATGTGAGGGTCCCCCAAGGTTCACTGCGTGTGAAGTATGTGGCAGGGCTGGGAATCAAGCCCAGGCATCAAACAGATGCAATTTTGCTACTACATTTCTGAAGCTACTATTGGTGTTAGCATCTCCCAAGAATGGAGCAAAGAAAATGAAAGTATGGGTCATTCACTTGGAGTATCTTGACAGATCTAGCTAAAGAGACTCCAGCCCATAATAAGAAAAGGTGAAAAGGAATAGGACTAGGACAAGGAAAGCACAAAACAAAACCTAACAAAGAAGCTATACAGGGAGACTCAGTGGGAACAGAGTACAGGACCAGAGCTATGTGTAAAACCACTAGGTCTTGACTATGGTTTCACAGACACATGGGTACTTCTAATAAGAGCTGTGTTTGTGATGCTAACCAGCAAGTTAGCTTGCACGACCAGTTTAGAAAAGCTACTGATCCCCTGTTTGCTGCCAATTTGAAATAAAACAATTGTAGGTGATGTTATATTTGTATTTCATCTGACTGGTATTAGATTTTACATTGCTTTAGTGCAGAAGTCTAAACTCTAATTAAAGAATCTATTCTAAATATCGGGGTCCCATATTTAGGGCTTCACAGTCAATAAGCTTGAAAAACAGTAGGCAAAATTAAACATTTTACTAAAAGACTTCTCAGAGCCTTTACTATGCTACTGTGCATGGTGATGACCAAGAGACAGATACAGTCCACTCCATTTTATCATAGGACACTTTTTAAGGGGAAGCGTCTCAATAGACAGGGAATCACAATTCAAAGTTTATGAAATACTTGTTTAGAGTGTGAGGAAAAAGCACAAAGTTTATTCAGGGCTCACTCAGTGTAAAGATGATAAGAATAAGAATAATAAATTGTTATAAGTACCTGAAAATGCTTGTGCTTTGCAAACACATAGGCCACAGGGCCTCCCAGAAGAAAAATTACAAAGTTCATGTCCTTATCAGAAAATTGGAAAAGGATCTTGCTCAGGGGAAGTTCTTGGTCAAGTATCTAGAAACATCCTGTATTTAATGATCGATTCTATTTATATGCAATAAGTGAATGGTAAAGACATCTAAGAGACAAACAGCAGTAACATGTTGTCAACAAGCCCATCTCTCCAGAATACTTTTCCTCAGATGTCTGCACGGCTCCCTCCCTCTCTTCCCTCGGGTCATCATTCAAACCACATCTCCTTGGAGGACTTTTCTTGTCCACTGTGACAACTCCTGTAAATCTCTAGCCACTTGTCTTGCTTTATGCTTTATGGCACTTATCCACCTACACAGTATATAATTACGTGTTTATCTGTTTACTGCCTGTTTCCTCGCTAGAGTGTTGGCCCACTGAGGCCGGGGACTTTATTTGTTCACCTCTTTATCCTGAGTGCCTGGAGCAGTGCTTGTCACATAGTAGGCCTCCAAAAATACGTGGTGATTAAGTACTCAAAATAACCCACATTGGTTTCTAGCTCTACTAGTGATGCTTTTCCTTGAAATATTCCACATATCCAAGGATTTAAAATCCCTCCCTATATTCTCAGTTAGGAAAAGTGAAGAAAACAGGTTTGTCCATGGTCAAGCTCTCTAGACTTGTTAGGATTGCGGTTTAGGTTAGAGGGGGAAGCTTTATCTTTCAGATGATTGGCAGTGCTACTAACATCCAATGACATCATCCTTTTATTTGTGGCCAATGAGAGGTAAGGTTATTCTTTCCTTTCATAAAATAACAATATTCCCGGGCTTTCCTGGTGGCGCAGTGGTTGAGAGTCCGCCTGCCGATGCAGGGGACACGGGTTCGTGCCCTGGTCCGGGAAGATCCCACGTGCCGCGGAGCGGCTGGGCCCGTGAGCCATGGCCGCTGAGCCGGCGCGTCCGGAGCCTGTGCTCGGCAACGGGAGAGGCCACAACAGCGAGAGGCCCGCGTACCGCAAAACAAACAAACAAACAAAAAACCAATATTCCGCATAACAAGCCAACAAAATTTCTGATGACAATAGGACCTTTAAGGTGATAATTAAGGTTAAGTGAGATCATAAGTGTCAGGTCCTAATCTAATAGGACTGATGTGTCCTTATAAGAAGAGAAAGAGAAAGCAGAAACCTCTCCTTCTGCACTTGGGCACAGGAAAGGTCGTGTGACAACTCAGAGAAAAGTGGCTTTCAGACCAGGAAGAGAAGCCTCACCAGAAATCAAATTTTCCTTGGACTTCTAGCCTCCTGAACTGAGAGAAAATTAATTTCTCTTGTTTAAGCGTCTCAGTCTGTGATATTTTATGGCAGCCCAAGCCAACCAATACCACTTCTTTTTGTTGAAATGCATGTACATTTTCCTGAGGGTACAAAAAAACCCAGTCCCTGCAAATTCAAACTGTCCTCATAATGATTTGTCTAGGGGTCCATCTTTTCAAGGACGAAGGAGTGTGTTACATGGCAAGTGGCTGAAAGTTTCAGGCAGCTGGGCAGGACTGTTCAAGGCAGGATTTTTCTCAGTAACGACTAAAACCGTCCAACCTCTCTGTACAGGAAAACTCCTGATAGATTGATGCTTTGAAAGGGCACGTACCAAAGATAGGAAAAAGGGCAAGTGAGTAGCACCTGTAAGATTAGGACGGGAAAGTTAAATAGCACAGTGAGCCGAAGCTTAGGAGAAAATGTTAAGACAACACAAAGGTTAACCGTGTTCGATAAATCAATGAAAATGGAAGGGATAAGCCTACTTCTTGAGAAAGACTGTATAATAGTAATAAATGACTGAGAAAAAAGAGAACACAAGTCCTTGACAGCATCTGCCTTCACCAAAAAGAAAGACATTCAGATTAGGAAAAAAATATTTATGGTTAAGAAGAAATTGAACAGCAACGTAAACCACAGTATTTCCATCTTTAGCATATGAGAAAGCCACTAAAAATTATGTTTCTGAAGAGTTGTTAATGGCATGGGAAAAAAAACACAGCATTAGATTAAGTGGAGAGGAAAGCAGAATTCAAAACTGAATCACAAATAATCTTGATTTACGAAAAAATAAAATCAGAGAAAAAATACCAGATGATTATATGCCAGAATAACGCTGGTTGCCTCTGATTGGTAAGATTATAGGTATTTTTTTCTATGTTATATTTTTATGAGCCTTTAAACAACGAACATTTGTTACTTTTATAATCAGAACATAGAAGTATAAAAGCAAAAAGAAGCATAAAAGCAGGAGCCCAAGATACTTGAGGCTATTATAAAGCAGCTTCAAGCCAGTATTAAAATGAGGCCAAGATTCCAGGCCCAGGAGTTGCAATGAGGGAATCAGTATCAGTAATACTTGAGGACTCACAAACATTACGCAAGAGGACAGGGAGCTCTTGTTTTCAAAATTATGAGAACCTTAAACCCTTGGGCACAAGATCTCAGGAGAAATCTTGACCCAATAGCTTTGAAATTCTGGAAAAGGTGATAGAAAAGGAACAGGTTTTGCTTTTTCTGCTCACCATTCACCTAAACACGAGCTTTGTCCTGCCCATGACTGTTACCAAAACCCAGCAGAAACAAGACGCAGTGCCCGCACAGACCCCAGCCCTGTGGTCTGTGGGTCTCAATGCAGTCTACTTATAATTGATGGCATCTGGGAGTTGGGGCATAAGTTCAGTCCCCGGTCCACCCGTCCCCCGCCCCAGCCAGTTTTTTTTCCCAGAACTCCTCCCTGCCCTCACAGCATTCTGCCGTCTCCCTCCACTGGCCTTTTCTGGTCTCAACAGTGGTCTAGTCTACCCCAACCCACTCCTTCTGTCACAGCTCTATTTGACATGGACCACTGAGAACCAGCCCTGACCACATAGTAGGATGTTTTCCAATGCATGCTTCTCATAAGCATCCCTCAAAGACATCCATGACATTCCATGGCCAAGGGGATTTGCTTACTTAAAATTTGAGAAACTCCCTTTAGGAGATTCATAATGTGCATTCACATATTAAAGGTTTTGACAATACCTACAATAAGGAAACTTGTTTAAATCTGACCATGTTTAGTAACTTCTTTTGTGAAAACTTTTTTAAAAAATCCTATTAAATCTAATAACTTAGTGATCTAGGAGCACACTTTGGCGAGAACGACGTTAGAAGCTTCTTCCCCCGTAACACTTATGGCCTAGAAATAATTGGCAGTTCCCATGCCTTTATCTAATATCCTGATGTTGGAATTAGCACCCTGAGGCCATTTGAGAGCATCGAGCTGCAGCTTCTGGATCACCTCATGATGTGTGTCCAACCTGCCCAAATGGAAATGAACCCACCCTCCTGCAAACAACAGACTGGGGCCCTGGTCCTCTCCCTTCATTCCTTCTGACTCCTTCTCCTGAGTTATCTGCTTCTCCTATCCCATGTAATATTCACCAAAGACCACTCTACACAAGAGCTCAGACATCCAGCAGATGTTAGCAAAGAGGCAATCAGTCAAACAATCTGTTATCCTGGCTTGCTCCCTCCCTATCTTATCCAGGGATTTTTTTTTTAGAAGGAATCATAACATCTTTTTGGTTTTTCTTGATGATTAACTCATATCTCAGCTTACTCTTCACTTCTTCAGGAACACCTCCTTGATCTGATCAGATTCCCCCATCTTATCCCCATAAGAAGTACCATACACTCTTATGGTACCATGTACCTCTCCACAGAGTACCTATTACAAGTACCATTTTATGTTTATTTGTATGAACACATAATTAATGTCTATCTCCCTCACTAATACAAATACACCATAAATTACTATGTTCCACATGATTCATTAATTGTTTCACATTTTTTTCCATTTAATCCTCACCACAACCCAACTAAGTGTAAAGGTTTACAGGTACAATTATTATCCCTATTTTATAAATGAAACTGGGGCATAAAGTGGTCAAGGGACTTGACCAAGATTCCATAGCTAATAAGGGAGAGACTGGAATTTAAGTCCAAGCACTCTGATTCCAGAAATCAGTGAGAGTAACTTAATCACTTCACAAAAGTCCATGAGGGAATAAACAGTATCTGACTTTGCCCACCACTGTAGCCTGAGTGCCTATAGCACATACAATATTTCATTAAATTTTTGAACAAATAAATGGATGGATAAACATAATTCAAGTATAAAATTCAAATAGTTCATAAATATGCAATTTATAAAGTAAAAGTCATCCATAATCCTACCACCACCTCACCCAGAGAAAATAATTTTCAGCAGTTTTCTAACTGTCCCTTACAACGTGAAACTTATTGGGCAGTGTCACATACTTTAGATATGTGGCTTATTCCATGAATTTTTGGCATTTCATGAGAATAACTGTTCTCCCTTCAGGACATTGCCATTACACTGGTACACTGTTAACTCACATTTCCTTTCCTACACCACCACAAACACTCATGTTTTGCTCAATATTAACAGATGATGGATAAGCAGATATTTACCAGCAAAGCAATAAACAACATCATTCACAATGTCCATGATCAAAATAAAGAACTGTAGACTGGATAAGAATACAGATATGTAGAATCAAAACTGAATAAGTAATAAGACCCAGAAAAGAATAATTAATAAATGTTAAAACTGGAGACTGGGCCATAATAGCATGCCCCATAGCTCTGCCCCTGTTTCTGGACTGTTCAACATTTCTAATAACCGTTTCAATGAAAACGGAAAACATGCTGATCATTTCTGAAGATAACACTAAACTGGTAGAGGTAGATAATATGTCAGATGACAAAATCAGTGTTTAAAATTTTTCCAGTGTATGGAAATAATGACACAAAACCAACAAGATTAAACTTAGTAGGATTTAATATAAAGTCTGAATATAAGTCCTAAAACTTAATAATATAAATTTAGAATGGGGGCTTCATTTTCTTCTTAGCTTATGGAAAAGGCCTGGATGCAGCCAAAGATGATTAAGCAAATCACACTTGTGCAGCAGATATGAATGTCAGTCACCAAACTTAGATGTGCAAGAAATGTCTGGTTATTTTCTAGAACTCAGTTTAACTTCTAACCTGGAGACCTCAATCTGCCAAGCAGGCAGAGAATTTAATCGAAGTCATTCTTGAAGATACTTTACCACCCCAGGAAGGTTCAAAGAAACATATACAGGGCTTCCCTGGTGGCGCAGTGGTTGAGAATCCGCCTGCCAACGCAGGGGACACGGGTTCGTTCCTCGGTCTGGGAAGATCCCACTTGCCGCGGAGCGGCTGAGCCCTTGAGCCATGGCCGCTGAGCCTGCCCATTCGGAGCCTGTGCTCCGCAATGTGAGAGGCCTGCGTAACGCCAAAAAAAAAAAAAAAGAAAAAGAAACATATACAGTGGTGAGACACGGGGAATAGGGTGGTCCCACCTGTCCCCTGTCATCTACCTGCACAACCTGCATGGATGCAGGATCCCTGCCACTCCAGGCACTGTTGGGCCATAGGGTCTTTGCAAAGACTCTGTGCCCGAGCTCTCCCTACTTTCCACCTCCCTGGCTCTGCTGCCAAGCAGTAGGATGGGACCCCTGCTACTCAGGAACACATACTTCTTTCTTATACTCCCTCCTAGTCTCTAAACTCCTTTTTGGTCTTGGGAAATCCTACCCTCAGAGGCACTTTCTGTTTTCTCCTTAGCAAATCTGCTTGGCCCTTACACCACCTCAATAAACATTCTAAGTTCCACTGTGGGTTTAGGCTTAGAGAAACAAAATCCAGAAGTCTACATACATGGCTTCTACTTTCTGCCTTAATATATACCTCCCCTGAGGCACAAGGGGTATGCAGGCTATTTGCTTGAATTGGGGGAAAGAACCTGGAAAAATACAAAAAGAAACAAATAAATAGCTTGAAATATGCAGCCATAGAGATAATGGAGTACTGTTACATGGCATCGAGAACAACTATATGGGCTGTAAAATTAGAAGAAAATGTGTCCCTGAAATAATGTTAAGTGAGAAAGATACATAAAAATGACTGTAATATAGAACTACACATTTTAGAAGAATCAGGACCTAATTTGAAATGATATAAATTGATGTAATATTTTTATGTAAAATTAATTGCATAACTTGAGAGAATAAACCATACCAAGATAATGCAAAACCAAAAAAATTTTAGAAGTAATTTAATTACTATAAACTCAATGTGATCTAATAAATGAAAAATGTGTTTTTTTTAAGGAAGGCTAATGTAATTTTGAGGTGTATGGCATAAACTGTTAGGTAGCTAATAAAATCCATTCTTCCCTTCCTGCACTGTAATTGAATTGTAACGAGTCACATGGCTGCCCAAATAGACTACATTTCCCAGCCTCTCCTGTAGTGGGTGTAGCCGTATTACTTTCTTGCCATTGGAACCTAACTGGAAGCCCACGATGGGTCTGTCTTCTCCTTGCTATCCTTTTCTATCTCTCCATCCAGAACCCATACATGGCTGCTACCCAGCATCAACCAAGAAGATGATTATATGCACCTGGAATGTTCACCACTGACTGTTACATGAAAGAGAAATAAGCTTCTTTATTCTTTAACTTACTGATTTTCTGGACCTTTCTGTTTCTGCAACTTTAGCCTACACAAGTTCTCAGGGAATTAGAGAGGCAACATAACAGCAAGAAAAGGAATTCCAAAAATATTATGTTCTCTCCTTCTTCAGTTATAGCTCTTCCTTAATATGATCCTCCCTGGGTCTTTCTTCAAGATTCTAAGAAGATACTAGAAATTAGACCTCTCATTATGAAAAGAGTAAAATGTCTAGATTCCATTTTCTCTAAATGATTTAACCACAGTTTTCTCTCTTCTTCAAATGAAAAAGAGTGAATATGATTACCCAGTAGAGTTTTTTAAACATTATTCTTACATGTGTAGAAAAATACTTTTTCTGCTTACCAAATTCTTAAATGTTAATAGTTTTATTTTTCTAACAAGAGTATTTCACAAGAAACTACATATCCATAAAAGCAATATCTAAGCTGAAACATCATTTTTCTACTCTTAAGGGTAAAGGGGAACCAATTTATATTTAATTTAATGGGCTTTTTTCCCATTTGCTCTACTCTTTTACTTCTTCTCCTGGATCTATTATTCCCATTAAATTTTCATAATATCCCATTAACTCAATGAAAAGAATTTTGTGTGGTATTGAGGTTGGAAGGAAAGCATTTTCTTTTAATACTATCATGAGAAATTTTTTTGGCAAAAATTTCCTTCCTTTTCCTCTGGACCTTTAGCTTGCTCTCTTTCAGGATTTTCATAATTATTCCACTGTTATCAGTACCCCCCTTAAGGCCAAATGAATCACTTTGAGTTTATCTCCAAACTTCAGTATAACTTTCAAATTATTGGGTGTCTAATTAGAGAAGATTTTTTTCATAAATAACATTTTAAAACTGTACCACTGAATGGCCAAATACCTGCAGTTCCCTCCTCCACCTTTTCTGACAGGTTCTCCTAAAACAGCTTTAGCTGAACAGTGAACACTGTTGCTGTGTTGCAAAGCTGAAAGCAAAATTCCATGTGTAAAGCCAAAACTGAAATCACAGAAGGCAGGACTCACACTGCTAATTGTTGCTTAGCAATAAAATGTGTAAAACATACTAATGGAACAGTGACATCAGGCACCAGAGGCATCTGTATCAACACCGGCAGTAAATCAGGGAATTAGAGAGCCAACAGAACAGCAAGAAAAGCAATTCCATCCCTTAGGAACCAGGGGAGGGTTTCTGCCCTCTTCCCTACTTACTGCTCAGTTGAAAAGAGTCCCTTTATCCACTAGATACTCCTGTTGTGGTACTTGAAGACTGCATGGAAATAGATACTCAGAGGTTCATATTATCCTAAGAGTCCCTGGTGGATTTGCACAGATCCACAAGAGTAGATATTGTTTTCTATCCCGTTAACCAAAAGGATTCTCAGTGAGGACAGACATTCAAATCCCAGTTCAGATGTTTGCTAAGGGAGCAGAGTGGGACCAGCAGCTCCTTAGCTGGCAGCTATGCCTCCAGGATTAAGGCTGTGTCTGAAAACTCAAAACAAAGAGCCCACATTGCATAGGAATGATGTGAGGTCTTAACCTGAAAACTGACTCCAGCTTCCTGTGTTCCATTTCGGTTTTGTTCATTTGTTTCTGAGAGGGTTTCTGAGATAAAAAGTTCCAAGTTGCCTTAAAAGAAATCTGAGCGGGCTTCCCTGGTGGCGCAGCGGTTGAGATTCCGCCTGCCGATGCAGGGGACACGGGTTCGTGCCCTGGTCCGGGAAGATCCCACGTGCCGCAGCGGCTGGGCCCGTGAGCCGTGGCCGCTGCGCCTGCGCGTCCGGAGCCTGTGCTCCGCAACGGGAGAGGCCACAACAGTGAGAGGCCCGCGTACCGCAAGAAAAAAAAAAGAAAGAAATTTGAGTTTACCTATTATCGCCAATCTCTGTGGTGACATTTAAATGAACAGTATGATGGTCAGGCAGGGGCAGGAATGTTTAGGAATTAAATAGAATCTCAATTCATATTAAATCAATTGTAAGAAAAAATCATGCAAAAAAAAAAAAAAAAAAAGATTGTTTTTAGAGAGAGATAAAGACTCCTGTATAACACAAGGTCATTGTTGAGCTACAAAATACTGACAAGACACAAGTTGCCTCCCCTTAGTGTCTCTCTCAGGAAATCTTTATTGAGCATATAAAGGTGTCCTGCTCCTTGCTAGGTCCTTTGGCTGCACAAGTATTGTTTCTAATTTGTCAACAGTACAGAAAAGATGATATGTATCAGCCAATTAGTGACAAACAAGAGACTACAATATAAAAGCTAAAGATCTGAAAACTAAAACTGAAAGTCAATTCATTTATTTTGTGGAGATACCTAGCTTCTTTAATGATAATCTGCTGTTCTCTAGATTGGTAGATGGAAAAATCCAGATACTTAGCACCTAAGATACACTTTTTAAAACTATTTTATTGAAGTATAACTTATTATAAAGTGCACAAATGATAATGATATATAGCTCAGTGAAATTTTCACTTATGTAGTGTATATCCATGTAAACACCACACAGATCAAGATATAGAAAGTTCCAATAATCAAGCATGCTCCCCCAGTCAATACTGCCCCAAAGGTAACCATCATTCTTACTTCTACCACAAGAGATTAGTTTTGCCTGTATTTGAACTTCATATAAATGAAGCCATAGAATGTGCTACCCTTTGATGTCTGGCTTCTTTCTCTCCACATTACGTATAAACATCCTTGTACCTGTCTTTTGGTGGACATAAGCACACATTTCTGTTAAGCATAAACCAAGGAGTGGAATTACTGAGTAAGTATCTGTTCAGCCTTGGCAGATTCTACCAGTTTTTCAAGTAGTTTTACCAACCACTGTACCCACTAGAGATGGAGTTTCACATGCCTTGCATACTTGCCAACATTAGATATTGTTGGTCTTTTAATTGTAGCTATACTAGTGAGGTATTGTGGCTTTAATTCACAACTCTCTAATAACCAGTAATGTTGAACACGTTTTGGGTGCTCATTGACTATTTGAATATCCTCTTTTGTAATAAAGCTCCAACAGATATGTTTGAGATGGGCTGAGGTTTCAAACAATCAGGATGTAGGTTTGATCCTGCAGGCCTCCAAACTTCTATCTATTTACATCCTGATTAGCTAAGGATACTGAGGCCATGACTTTTGTAAAAGGGGAAAGTTCAAGAGTGAGCTTCCTGTCACTAGAGCTATTTAAACAGGATTGGACACAAAGGAAATGTGTAAAGGAATATAAATCCAGCCGGAAGGTGAAGTCTAAGTATCTCTTCCAACACTGGTTAAGTGCCACAGGGATTCAGCTATTGGTAGATCAATAAGAACTGGAAGGCAGAGGGTGGAAGTTAGAGGAAGAAGCTTTTAATTTTTGAGTATCCATTGTGCTCCAAGGGCTGCACTAAGCTTTACATCCATTAATTAATTAATTCTCATCTCACAATAATTATAAAAGATATGTAAGAAAAAAATCTCTCCATTTTCTTTCTTTCTACATACAACATATTTCTGGGCACCAAATATTGGGTGGGGGGGGTCCCACAATGCCCAATTCTCAGATACCAGCTGGGTGTCCTACAATTCAGTTCAGTTCTGACACCCTCATCCTGGAATCAGCATTAGATCCCACAAGCTAAGGGCTCAAGTCCCATAAGACTGCCTCCACTTAAGATGCCAGTGGCAAGTCCCAAGTTGTCACCCATACTTCTAATCAACCAGCTAATAACTGGGGTTCCAGTGACCTCCTCCTTGGGTTATACAGTTCGCTAGCATGGCTCACAGAATTGAGAGAAACACTGACTTGTATTTTCCAGTCTATTATCTAGGTTATAATGAAGGATACAGATGAACAGCCAGATGAAGAAATGGCAGGTCCAGATGTGTTCCAAGTACAGTAGCCTCTGTCCCCATGGAGCTGGGGTGCACCACCCTCCCAGCACATGCACGTGCTCACCGACCCAGAAGCTCTCCAAATCTCTTCACTCAGGATTTTTATGGAGGCTTCGTATGTAGGAATGGCTGATTAAATCATTGACCACTGGTGGTTAGCTCAACCTCCGGCTCCTCTGTCCTTCCCAGAGGTGGAGGAGTGGGGCTGAAAGTTCTAGCCTTCTAATTATATGGTTGTCTCTCCTGACATCCAGCCCCCATCCTGAGTATCTAGGGGCCCTCAGCCACCAGTCATCTCACCGGCATACAAAAAGATGCTTGTCACTCTGAAGACTCCAAGAGGTTTAGAGGCTGTGTGCCAGGAAATAGGGGCAGAGACCAAATATTAGGTTGGCCAAAAAGTTCATTCGGGTTTTTCCGTAAGATGTTACAAAAAAAACAGAACGAACATTTTGGCTAACACAATATATAATCTCTTACTATGTGATAGGTAGATAATATCTTTATTAGTTCCCTATAGCACTGAATATCTACCTATTGGATATTCAGTGCTGAATATAAGAATATTGCCATTACCTTAGTAGCCTAAAACAACACACAGGTATTATCTCGTGATTTCATGGGTCAAGAGTCAGGGCAAGGCTTAGCTAGGTTCCCTGCAGTCAAGGTGTGGGCCAGGACTGGGTTCTCATCTGAGGCTTGACAGGGGAAGGTTCAGCTTCCAAGTTCACATGATCCTTCTCAACTTCAGTTCTTTGCAGGCTGTAACTGAGGGCCACGGTTTCTCATTGGCTGTCAGCCACTCTCAGTTCCTTGCTGCATGACCCTCTCCATATGGCAACTTACAACACGGCAGCTTGCTTCTTCAAGCCAGCAAGGAAGAAAGTTTCCTGACAGGCAAAGTAGATATCCATTTCTACTTGGCAATTCCTTTTAAAACATGGCCATAAATGATTTAAACAAATAAATATTTACTATTGAATTAAAGATACTTCTTGCAAGAGCATTTTCAGTTAGATCTAGATGGAAGAAAGACCTTGCAATTTAAAAAGTACCTCTTTTTAGGAGATCTTTACCACCCTCCCCAAGTCATAAATCCTAGAAACTGTGCTCTTGGCTGCTTTTCTAAATGGTGAGCTGTGAGACAGGACTGGTGGAAATTAGCTACCCTTTAAGCATTGGATTACACAGCCCTCCAACACACAGGACAGACAGACAGACAGACAGATTCAGGCCAGTCTGACCCTCTAGTGGTCTTACGGTATGAAATGGGGGGAAAACTTGGGGTTTGGTAAAAGAAGTCTGTATGAAAGGATCACTGGAAATTATAAAATGAAGTGCATCCTCTGTCCAACACGCATATTACTACTTGCTTTCACTCCTTACTTTCACTGCTCCTAAATCAACAAATATCACCATAATGTTTGGTACAATGAGATGAGATGATTGTTTATCTGTCACTAACAATCCAGAGTATAGGCTTAGAGTCAGGCAGCCTGGGTTGGAATCCTCACTCCTCCACTTGCAAACTGTGACCGTGGACAAGCTACAGCAGCTTCCTCATTTCAAAGAGGGGGTGATAGTGAGATAATGCATAAGGTTTGCAGAAATATAAAATGAGATAATACATATAAAAGTGTTCAGGGGGCTTCCCTGGTGGCGCACTGGTTTAGAGTCCACCTGCCGATGCAGGGGACATGGGTTCGTGCCCCGGTCCGGGAAGATCCCACGTGCCGCGGAGCGGCTGGGCCCGTGAGCCATGGCCGCTGAGCCTGCGCATCTGGAGCCTGTGCTCCGCAATGGGAGAGGCCACAACAGTGAGAGGCCCGCGTACCACAAAAAAAAAAAGTGTTCAGGATAGGGAATGAAATGTAGTAGACTCATATTAAAATATTCATGATTATATCAGTACACAGTGTAATGCTTTGCTAATAAAAGTACAATGAATTTTGTTGAGTAAAAAAATCCAGTATAATGAACACAATCCTGAATGCTTTTCCATCTTACGCTTTTCTGACAAGGACACACGTACCTCCAGGGAACACAGCCACAGTGTAAATGAACATGGGGGTTCTTCCTGGAGTGTCCACTTTACTGGAAGATTTGGGCGGGGGGTGGGGAGCAAATTTAACTCATAAGTAACTTTTTAATTATCTTTGTATTAAGTTCATTAGAAATGTTTTATGTGGTCGCATATATTGTGTTCCTAATAATACTCATTTAAATATCTACAAGTCTACTTTTAAGTCCACAGTTTAGAATTCATATGAACAGATTGAAAACTTATAATATATGACATTTATATTAAGTATCTAGAGAAAAGATTCCATTCAAAACAAAAGCTTGATATTTTATAGACATGGTTTCCTCTGTACTTTAAGTGCATTAATTTTTTAATTACACTCATCTTTTTTCATCTGGTGGTAAGATACTAGTTCAATGCTTTTATTGAAATAAATCTTAGATAATGAACAATTATTAAATTATGTAAAGATCTGTTTTCTTCACTAGAAGAAAAATTGGTGGGGTAAGAGAAGAGTCAGACAGACCCTCGTGAGGACCAGAGTACTTAACCTGCAACTAAATAGATTAGACAACTCAATTAAACTCTCAGAACTTTGATTTTAGAAATATGACCTACTTCATAGAGATGTTGAGAAATTTAAATCGGATCTGTATATCAAGTTACATATAGGAAGCCCTCTAAAGTTTTAGTTCTATTTCCCAGTTACAATCTTCCTACTCCCTGTTTCAGTGATCACCTCTTCTTACGAATATCAACCTCATGTCCCACCAGCCACCAATCAGCATGCTTTTTGCCTGAACTTTATCTCTCTATTTTTTAATTTTCTTATTTCATATGTAAGTTGTAAAAATTGTACTGAATAGAGAAGCCAAAGACTTGGAGAAAATGTTTGCCAAACATATATTTGACAAAGTACTGATATGCGGGATATGTAAATAACTGCTAAAACTAAATAATAATAATTTTTAAAAAGGACCCAATAGCAGATGATCTAAATAGACATTTCTCAAAAAAAGACATACAGATAGCCAACAGGCAGATGAAAAGATGCTCAACATCTCTAGTTATTAGAGAAATGCAAATCAAAACTGCAATGAGGTATCACCTCACATCAGTCAGAACGGCCATCATCAAAAAGTCTACAAATAATAATTGCTGGAGAGGGTGTGGAGAAAAGGGAACCCTCTTACACTGTTGGTGGGAATGTATATTGGTACAGCCACTATGGAGAATAGTATGGGGGTTCCTTAAAAAGCTAAAAATAGAGGTACGATCAATCCCACTCCTGGGCATATATCCAGAAAAGTGGAAAACTCTAATTTGAAAAGATACATGCACCCCAATGTTCATACAGCACTATTTACAATAGCTAGGACATGGAAGCAACCTAAATGTCCATCGACAGATGAATGGATAAAGAAGATGTGGTACATATATACAATGGAATATTAGCCTTAGAAAACATATATAATGCCATTTGCAGCAACATGGATGGACATAGAGATTATCATACTAAGTGAAGTAAATCAGAAAGAGAAAGACAAACATCATATGATATCACTTATATGAGGAACCTAAAAAAATGATACAAATGAACTTATTTACAAAACAGAAAGAGTCACAGACACTGAAAACAAACTTATGGTTACCAAAGGGGAAATTGTGGGGGAGGAGGGATAAATTAGGAGGTTGGGATTAACAGATACACACTATTATACATAAAATAGATTAACAACACAGACCTACTGTATAGCACAGGGAACTATATTCAATATCTTGTAATTAATAATAATAGAAAAGAATCTGAAACATAATATATATTTATATGTATAACTGAATCACTTTGCTGCACACCTGAAACTAACACAATATTGTAAATCAATTATATTTCCATCTTTTAAAAAATTTGGATATAATGGAAATGTAGAAATTAAATAATAGACATTAAATAGAAAAATGTTGAATTTATAATTAGTGGATAATAAAAGATTTCAGTAGTGTTCTTGTTTTACATTAAAAAGTGAAACAAGCCATAGGATAAAAACTAATTTGTATGTAGAAATATCATATACCCAGTGACAGCCCATGAGACCCACAGCATAATTATTAAAAGAGTCACTAATTTCCAAAAGAAGAAAAAAGACCCAATAAAAAATGAGCAATAGATTTGGACAGACACTTCAAAAGAGAAGATATATAAATTATCAATAAGTGCATGAAAATGTGTGCACTGGTCATCAGAGAAATGCAAAGTAAAATCATAATGAAGTATTGTACACACCCACCCAAATTATTAAAGTTTCTAAAGTTGACAACATCTAATGTTGGAAAGGATGTGGAGTAAACAAAACTCTTATACACTATGAGCCAGCAATTCTACTCCTAGGTTTTCACCCAAGAGGAACAAAGCATATGTTAACAGAAAACTTGAATAAGAATTTACATAGCAGTTTTATCCATAATTGCCAGAAACTGGAAATGGCCCAGATATCCATCAACAGGAAAACTGATAAACAAACTGTGGTATAACCATAAATGGAACACAATTCAGCAATAAAATGGAACTAATTACTAATACATACAACAGTATGGACAAGTCTCAAAACATTATGCTAACTGAAAGAACAACAACACACACTACATGATTCTATTTATATAAAATCCTGGAATAAGCAAAAGGTAGGGGTT
The DNA here is from genome assembly GCF_026419965.1 of Kogia breviceps. NCBI lineage: Eukaryota > Metazoa > Chordata > Mammalia > Artiodactyla > Physeteridae > Kogia > Kogia breviceps. Next base: position 32,858,627 of record NC_081321.1, read on the forward strand.
GCCTGGGAAAGGGCATGATATGGTGATAATGTTCTATATCTTGATAGGAATTTGCATCACACAGAGTTTTGCACTTGTCAAAACTCAATAAATATACAGTTAAGATATGTGCATTTCTTTGAATGTATATTTTACAGCAAAAGAAAAAAACTGTAAATAAATACTGCGGACTCTATGCTGATGTCTGCAGTTGACTTTGGAATGTGTCAAAAATTAAGATGGATTAAAGGATGAGAGAAGGACAAATAATTAAATAGATATGTTTTGAAACAAATAGAATAAAATGTTAATGGTAGCATCTAGGCAATGGGTATACGAGTATTCATTGTAAGATTAGTTGTTTTCATAATAAAATATTGGAAAATTTGTTTGGGATAATGCAAAACTGAACTGTAAAAACTTACTGGTGAGAAAAACTTCACAGCAGTTGCTGAACATTCCATTGAAAGGAAAAAATGTTTTAAATCATAGACACACATACATGCATACAGTTTTTTAATTATAATCAGAGCTTCATAGAGCATTTATAGTATTGTCTATTGTATAAGTACTTCCCTCCAAAAACAGAATTTAAAGTTTTTAAAAGTCATACCTATCATGAAATAAGAATATAATTAAAAGAATATTACAATATGTTAATCCCAGAAAAAGTATGGTAGAGTATTTTATCACCAAAAATATTCTTTAAGGAAAAGAAAAAGAAAAATCAGACTGCAAAGATTTTCTTCAGATTTCATTAACATCTGCTGTTTTTCAGGTCAGACACTGTGACTTTGAAGTGTGTTTTTAATGATTTTTGCTTAAAGTTTATTGCCTACATCAGCATTTTTCAGCATTTAGTAGTTCTTGACCTCTTGCGTCAGAATCACTGGAAAAATTTGTTGAATTCGTGCCCCGGTCCGGGAAGATCCCACATGCCCGGAGTGACTAGGCCCGTGAGCCACGGCCGCTGAGCCTGTGCGTCCGGAGCCTGTGCTCCGCAACAGGAGAGGCCACAACAGTGAGAGTCCCACGTACAAAAAAAAAAAAAAAAATTGTTGAAGATTAAGCTTCTTGGTCCCAACCTATACCTACTTAATCAGAATCTTAGAAAGATATTTTTATCTAATTTTTAAAATTTTTATATGTGATTGAGCCAGAATTGAGAGGCATGGCTCAAAACCTGCCATTATTAGATATTAAATATGTTCTGCAAGCAATGGACACATAATAACTCACTGGCAATCTACCCACTAACTTGTGCCAACTTCCAAACAACTCCTAGTGTGTGTTCCCCAGTTACTCCTCCCCCTCCTCACTAGCACACTTCTTAGTGGTCTCCTGTGAGTTAGGCACAAGCTCCTTAAATGCAGGCTCATTTTCCAGCTGATTTATAGAGTAAGGCTGATGGCTACATTAAAGGGTAATGTGGGATCACTTACAGTGCTACTTCTACGGCTCCCAGCTAGGGCTCGTACAACGGGATATGCATAGCATGCTGCGCATAGGGATCCCCAAAGAGGAAAGGACTCAGACTCTGATCACTGCTTTTATTCATTTAGTAGTCAATGCTTTGTGCATTCATAGAGGCCAAGTGTCCTCCTTTTTTAAATTTCCCCTAGAGAAAATCCCTCCAAAATTCCCAGTGGAGACATGCATATTGCAGATTCACATATGTAATTAACAGTCATCTTTCATCGAGGTAAAAATTGACTAAGATGTAAGTTGAAGAGCAACCTTAAAGAATAAAGGAAAGACATGACCCAGGAAGTATTTGGGGGGTAGAGATAGGGATAGAGCCAACCCCAGACTCATACACATAATAATGTCTTTGGTTTATCAGTAGAGAGAAATGAACATTTCTATTTCTTCTACTCAATAATTCATAGGCCTAGTTCCAAAAGCTACTGATGGGAACAGGTCTCCTTACTCTGGAAGCATGTAACTATTGTCCCCATTTGTCACACTGTGTCCAAAACTGGAAGCCAAAGAACACTTGTTCCTCCAGACCATTAGCCACAGTTAAGTGAGCTTTGGAAATGCTGCAGATCACATCCCATTTGGGTTGGTTATAATACCGCTCCCCGAATTAAATGTTAAAAAGTTCCGTTCTAAGGAAATCTATTTAACCTTGCTTAATTTCTGAAATTTGACTACTAATGCCTTTTCACACATAACACATAAATGGAATGCCCTGCAGAACATTATTTTGCAATTGCTGCCTCAGAGATGGCTTTGCCTCCTTGTATTCTATTTCTTCTCTGCTCAAGGCACCTAATATCCTTATACCACCTTCTGGCTAGCCAAATTTCCAACTGGAATGTGAATCCTAAATCCAGGACCCAGTACATAACTGTCAGGGCAACCACTGCAAAAGCAAAGTGTATGGTCCTTTGTTCAAATGTTATTAAGAATTTCAAGATGGCAACAGCAGAGCATAAAACCAAGCAATGGGGTCCTTCTGAGTATGGCTCTTACCTGCTTTCCTTTTCACACCTTTAGAGTCACCCATTAAAAAAGGAGAGCAGGGCTTCCCTGGTGGCACAGTGGTTGGGAGTCCGCCTGCCGATGCAGGGGACGCGGGTTTGTGCCCCGGTCCGGGAAGATCCCACATGCCGCAGAGCGGCTAGGCCTGTGAGCCTTGGCCACTGAGCCTGCGCGTCCGGAGCCTGTGCTCCGCAACGGGAGAGGCCACAGCAGTGTGAGGCCCGTGCACCACAAAAAAAAAAAAAAGGAGAGCAACCTAATTGAATTAATCATGTGAGTTGAAGAAATTAACCATACTAATAGAGGAAAGACTTGAAGGGATTTTCTAGACAATGCACACACACAAAAAAAACAAATAAACAAACAAGCAAACAAAAATACATCCTGCTTAAATAATGGGACTGATATTTAGAAGTAAAGAGAGTATATTTAAAGGAAGGTAATGAATGATGAAGCATTTTGAAATCATTTCATAGGAGAGAGAATGGATTTAGTCTAAAACATGTCTAGGCCAAAGAAGAGAGAGCTTGGAGGTCAAGAAAGTACAGCATGTTACCTATCTGCCATGAAGGCTTCATGGAGACAGGACTTTAGCTAGTTCCTAACATCTTAATAAGATTTGATGAGGATGAGAGGTTGGGAAGAGCACCATAAACAAAGGACTAACATAAGTCACACAGCAGGGGAACTTCTTGGTAAAACACTCTTGCTAAATATAAGGAAGATAAGACATCTATTTCCTTTAGGCATTACTCAGAGGTGTAACATATTCAAACTGCTGAAAAGAAAAAAAAAAAAGAAAAAATGTTGAAGATAGCCAGAGAAAAAAGACACATTATATATAAAGGAACAAAGATGAAGTCACAGTCAACTTCTCATCAGAACCTATGCAAACCAGAACACAAGAGAATGACGCCTTTAAAGTGCTAGAAGCAAAAACTGTCAACCAGTATTCTATTCCTAACAAAAGAATCTTTCAAAAATGAAGGCGAAATAAAAACTTTCTCAAATAAATAAAACCTGAAAGAAACCACTGCCTGCATACCTACTCTGAAAATGTTAAAGGCAGTTCTTCAAGCAGAAGGAATATGGTATCTTTATCTGTCTTAGTCTGCTGGGGCTGCCATAATAAAATATTATAAACTGAGTGCCTTAAACAACAACTTTCTCACAGCTCTGCCAGGTAGAAGTCCATGTTCAGAGTGCCACAATGGCCAGAGTCTGGAAAAGGCTTTCTTCCTGGCTTGGAAATGGCCACCTTCTTGCTGCATCTCCACATGGCAGAGAGATGGTGAGCTAGCTCTCAGGCATCTGTTCGTAAAAAGGCGCTAATCTCATCAGACCAGGGCCCTGCCCTCAGGGCCTAATCACCTCTCAAAGGCCCTGTTTTCAAATACCAAAACACTGGGGTTAGGGTTAGTACTTTAATATATGAATCTGGGTGGGGTGGGGGGGATACAAAGATACAGTCCATAACAATATCAGACTGAAACTTGGATTTACACACACACACACACAATAAGTGGCGATGAAAATAAAATATATGAAGCTCTGACAGAATAGCCACATTACCTACCTTGTTCACAGCTAGATCTCTGACAGAGAAGGATCTGAGGTATACTCAATAAACATTTCTAAATGAGTGAATGAATGCCAGAATAAGTGAACGTACACCTGATTAACTGATGTGGATTTTGAGGAAACTGAGTGATGATCGATAGCACGACAGTCCCATTACCAGATCATTTATACAACCAGTTTTATACTGGGTCTCATAAAAATTAATTCCAAGCCATCAAAGAGTTTTTAGTTTAAGATCAGTAGGATTCCAACCTTCTATAGCCACAATCTCATCTCAGGGTAATTGCTTTAGCAATCCTGCTAAATAGGGTCAGGGCTTCCTTTAAATATGAAGGTGAGCATTAAAATTTAGGAATAATATGCAGATCCACAATACAAAAATGCTAAAAGAACTAAAAATCTAGAGGAATTTAAACTGGAATACAAAAAGAAGACATACTCTATGATTCCATTTATAAGGCAAACTATAGCAAAACAAACCTGAAAATTAGTTAATTCTGGGAGAGATTGATTAGAAAGTGGAATGAGAGAATGTTCTAGAATGATAGAAAACATCTGTATCTTCATAGGAATGTACATGGCATATGCATTTGTCAAAACTCAACAAATTGGACTCAAGATTTATGCCTTTTTTCCAAAGAACACATATAGATGACCAACACACACATGAAAAAGTGTTCAACATCTCTAATCAACAGAGAAATGCCAAGTAAAACTGCAATAAGATATCACCTCACACCTGTCACAATGGCTATCATCAAAAAGACAAGAAATAACAAGTGTTGGCAAGGATGTGGACAAAAGGGAACCCTCATACACTGTTGGAGGGAATGTAAACTGGCGCAGCCTCTATGAAAAACAGTATGGAGGTTCCTCAAAAAATTAAAAATAGAACTACCATACAATCCAGCAGTTTCACTCTTAGCTTTTTTTTTTCTAACATCTTTATTGGAGTATAATTGCTTTACAATGGTGTGTTAGTTTCTGCTTGATAACAAAGTGAATCAGCTATGCATATACATATATCCCCATATCTCCTCCCTCTTGCACTACCCTCCAACCCTCCCTATCCCACCCCTCTAGGTGGTCACAAAGCACCAAGCTCATCTCCCTCTTCTATGTGACTGCTTCCCACTAGCTACCTATTTTACATTTGGTAGTGTGTATTATGTCCATGCCACTCTCACTTCATCCCAGCTTACCCTTCCCACTCCCCGTATCCTCAGGTCCATTTGCTATGCCTGCATCTTTATTCCTGTCCTACCCCTAGGTTCTTCACACCTTTTTTTTTTTCTCTTTGGATTCTATATATGTGTTAGCATACAGTATTTATTTTTCTCTTTCTGACTTACTTCACTCTGTATGACAGACTCTAGGTCCATCCACCTCACTACAAATAACTCAATTTGGTTTCTTTTTATGGCTGAGTAATATTCCATTGTATATATGTGCCACATCTTTATCCTTTCATCTGTCGATGGACACTAGGTTGCTTCCATGTCCTGGCTATTGTAAATAGAACTGCAATGAACATTGTGGTGCATGACTCTTTTTGAATTATGGTTTTCTCAGGGTATATGCACAGTAGTGGGATTGCTGGGTCATATGGTACTTCTATTTTTAGTTTTTTAAGGAACCTCCATACTTTTCTCCATAGTGGCTGTATCAATTTACATTACCACAAACAGTGCAAGAGGGTTCCCTTTTCTCCACACCCTCTCCAGCATTTTTGATGTAGATTTTTTGATGATGGCCATTCTGACCAGTGTGAGGTGATCCCTCATTGTAGTTTTGATTTGCATTTCTCTAATGATTAGTGATGTTGAGCATCCTTTCATGTGTTTCTTGGCAATCTGTATATCTTCTTTGAAGAAATGTCTGTTTAGGTCTTCTGCCCATTTTTGGATTGGGTTGTTTGTTTTTATGATATTGAGCTTCATGAGCTGCTTTTATAGTTTGGAGATTAATCCTTTGTCCATTGCTTCATTTGCAAATATTTTCTCCCATTCTGGGGGCTTTCTTTTTGCCTTGTTTATGGTTTCCTTTTCTGTGCAAACACTTTTAAGTTTCATTAGGTTCCATTTGTTTATTTTTGTTTTTATTTCCATTTCTCTAGGAGGTGGGTCAAAAAGGATCTTGCCGTGATTTATGTCACAGGGTGTTCTGCCTATGTTTTCCTCTTAGAGTTTTATGGTGTCTGGTGTTACATTCAGGTCTTTAATCCATTTTGAGTTTATTTTTGTGCATGGTGTTAGGAAGTGTTCTAATTTCATTCCTTTACATGTAGCTGTCCTGTTTTCCCAACACCTCTTATTGAAGAGGTTGTCTTTTCTCCATTGTATATTCTTGCCTCCTTTATCAAAGATAAGGTGACCATATGTGCATGGGTTTATCTCTGGGCTTTCTACACTGTTCCTTTGATCTATATTTCTGTTTTTGTGCCAGTACCACACTGTCTTGATTACTGTAGCTCTGTAATAGCTTTGACTTCCCTGAAGTCAGGGAGCCTGACTCCTCCAGCTCTGTTTTTCTTTCTCAAGATTGCTTTGGCTATTTGGGGTCTTTTGTGTTTCCACACAAATTGTGAAATTTTTTGTTCTAGTTCTGTGAAAAATATCATTGGTAGTTTGATAGGGATTGAACTGAATCTGTAGATTACTTTGGGTAGCATAGTCATTTTCACAATGTTGAGTGATGCAACCCAAGAACATGGCATACCTCTCCATTTGTTTGTATCATCTTTAATTTCTTTCATCAGTGTCTTATAGTTTTCTGCATACACGTCTTTGGTCTCCTTAGATAGGTTTATTCCTAAGTATTTTATTCTTTTTGTTACAATAGTAAATGGGAGTGTTTCCTTAATTTCTCTTTCAGATATTTCATCATTAGTGTATAGGAATGCAAGAGATTTCTGTGCATTAATTTTGTAACCTGCTACTTTACTAAACTCATTGATTAGCTCTAGTAGTTTTCTGGTAGCATCCTTAGGATTCTCTATGTCGTATCATGTCATCTACAAACAGTGACAGCTTTACTTCTTCTTTTCCAGTTTGGATTCCTTTTATTTCTTTTTCTTCTCTGATTGCTGTGGCTAAAACTTCCAAAAAGATGTTAAATGATAGTGGTGAGAGTGGGCAACCTTGACTTGCTTCTGATCTTAGAGGAAATGGTTTCAGTTTTTCACCATTGAGAACGATGTTGGCTTTGGGTTTGTCATATATGGGCTTTATTATCTTGAGGTAAGTTGCCTCTATGTTTACTTTCTGGAGAGTTTTTCTCATAAATCAGTGTTGAATTTTGTAGAAAGCTTTTTCTGCACCTATTGAGATGATCATATGGTTTTTATCCTTCAATTTGTTAATATGGTGTATCACGTTGATTGATTTGGGTATATTGAAGAATCCTTGCATTCCTGGGATAAACCCCACCTGATCATGGTGTATGATCCTTTTAATGTGTTGGATTCTGTTTTCTAGTATTTTGTTGAGAATTTTTGAATCTATGTTCATCAGTGATATTGGCCTGTAGTTATTTCTTTGTGACATCTTTGTCTGGTTTTGGTATCAGAGTGATGGTGGACTCTTAGAATGAGTGTGGGAGTGTTCCTCCCTCTGCTATATTTCAGAGGAGTCTAAGAAGGATAGGTGTTAGCTCTTCTCTAAATGGTTGATAGAATACGGTTTTGAAGCCATCTGGTCCTGGGCTTTTGTTTGTTGGAAGATTTTTTAATCACAGTCTCAATTTCAGTGCTTATGATTGGTCTGTTCATATTTTCTATTTCTTCCTGGTTCAGTCTCAGAAGGTTTTGCTTTTCTAAGAATTTGTCCATTTCTTCCAGGTTGTCCATTTTATTGGCATATAGTTGATTGTAGTAATCTCTCATGATCCTTTGTATTTCTGCAAGGTCACTTGTTACTTCTCCTTTCTTATTTCTAATTTTATTGATTTGAGTCTTCTCCCTTTTTTTCTTGATGAGTCTGGCTAAAGGTTTATCAATTTTGTTTATCTTCCCAATGAACCAGCTTTTAGTTTTATTGATCTTTGTTATTGTTTCCTTCATTTCTTTTTCATTTATTTCTGATCTGATCTTTAGGATTTCTTTCCTTCTGAGAACTTCAGGGTTTTTTTGTTCTTCTTTCTCTGATTGCTTTAGGTATAAGGTTAAGTTGTTTATTTGAGGTGTTTCTTGTTTCCTGAGGTAGGATTCTATTGCTATAAACTTGCCTCGTAGAACTGCTTTTGATGCATCCCATCAGTTTTGTGTCATCGTGTTTTCATTGTCATTTGTTTCTAGGTATTTTTTGATTTCTTCAGTGATCTCTTGGTTATTTAGTAGTGTATTGTTTAGCCTCCATGTGTGTATATTTTTTACAGATTTTCTCCTTGAATTGATATCTCATCTCATAGGAATGTGGTTGGAAAAGAACCTTGATATGATTTCAGTTTTCTTAAGTTTACCAAGTCTTGATTTGTGACCCAAGATATGATCAATCCTGGAGAATGTTCCATAAGCACTTGAAAAGAAACTGTATTTTGTTGTTTTTGGACAGAATGTCTTATAAATATCCATTAAGTCCATCTTGTTTAATGTATCATTTAAAGCTTGTGTTTCCTTATTTATTCTCATTTTGGATGATCTGTCCATTGGTGAAAGTGGGTGTAAAAATCCCCTACTATGATTGTGTTATTGTCAATTTCCCCTTTTATGGCTGTTAGCATTTGCCTTATGTATTGAGGTGCTCCTATGTTGGGTGCATAAATATTTACAATTGTTGTATCTTCTTACTGGATTGATCCCTTGATCATTATGTAGTGTCCTTCTTTGTCTCTTATAATAGTCTTTATTTTAACGTCTATTTTGTCTGATATGAGAATTGCTACTCCAGCTTTCTTTGGATTTCCATTTGCATGGAATATCTTTATCCATCCCATCACTTTCAGTCTGTGTGTGCCCCTAGGTTTGAAGTGGGTCTCTTGTAGACATCATATATATGAGTCTTCCTTTTGTATCCATTCAGCCAGTCTATGTCTTTTGGTGCGAGCATTTATTCCATTTATACTTGAAGTAATTATCAATATGTATGTTCCTATTACTATTTTCTTAATTGTTTGGGGTTTGTTATTGTAGGTCTTTTCCTTCTCTTATGTTTCTTGCCTAGAGAAGTTCCTTTAGCATTTGTTGTAAAGCTGGTTTGGTGGTGCTGAATTCTCTTAGCTTTTGCTTGTCTGTAAAGGTTTTAATTTCTCCATTGAATCTGAATGAGATCCTTGCTGGGTAGAGTGATCTTGGTTGTAGGTTTTTTTCCTTCATCACTTTAAATATGTCCCGCCACTCCCTTCTGGCTTGCAGAGTTTCTGCTGAAAGATCAGCTGTTAACCTTATGGGGATTCCCTTGTATGTTATTTGTTGTTTTTCCCTTGCTGCTTTTAATATTTTTTCTTTGTATTTAATTTTTGATAGTTTGATTAATATGTGTCTTGGCATGTTTCTCCTTGGATATATCCTGTATGGGACTCTCTGTACTTTCTGTACTTCCTGAACTTGACTATTTCCTTTCCCATATTAGGGAAGTTTTCAATTATAATCTGTTCAAATATCTTCTCAGTCCCTTTCTTTTTCTCTTCTTCTTCTGAGACCCCTATAATTTGAATGTTGGTGCTTTTAATGTTGTCCCAGAGGTCTCTGAGACTGTCCTCAATTCTTTTCATCCTTTTTTCTTTATTCTGCTCTGCAGTAGTTATTTCCACTACTTTATGTTCCAAGTCACTTATCTGTTCTTCTGCCTCAGTTATTCGGCTATTGATTCCTTCTAGAGAAGTTTTAATTTCATTTACTGTGTTGCTCATCAGTGTTTGTTTTCTCTTTAGTTCTTCTAGGTCCTTGTTAAAAGTCTCTTGTATTTTCTCCATTCTATTTCCAAGATTTTGGATCATCTTTACTATCATTACTCTGAATTCTTTCTCAGGTAGACTGCCTATTTCCTCTTCATTTGTTTGGTCTGATGGGTTTTTTCCTTGCTCCTTCATCTGCTGTGTGTTTCTCTGTCTTCTCATTTTGCTTAACTTACTGTGTTTGGGGTCTCTTTTTCACAGGCTGCAGGTTCATAGTTCCTACTGTTTTTGGTGTCTGCCCCCAGTGGCTAAAGTTGGTTCAGTGGGTTGTGTAGGCTTCGTGGTGGAGGGGACTGGTGCCTGTGTTCTGGTGGATGAGGCTTGATCTTGTCTTTCTTGTGTGTAGGACTGCGTCCAGTGGTGTGTTTTGGGGTGTCTATGACCTTATTATGATTTTAGGCAGCCTCTCTGCTAATGG